>NC_090826.1:101419711-102023408 GCF_028021215.1 Eschrichtius robustus
TAGACAGTTAACCTTATATCTTGCCAAAATTTCACCAATACGAAATCTGAGATTACAAAATACATAACTACCCAATACTAATGTTTTTGACTCCAAAACCAAAGAATGGATTGTAAGCTCTAAGTTCCTAAAAGGCATTCCTCACCTGTAATGGAAAAAGATTTCCTTATCATGATTGGCTGTTTCAATAAATCCAAAATTATCCTTCAAAGTTGCCACATAACCCAAGAGCCTCTTGGAGTTGGAATTACGACCTAAGAGTCGCACACAAGTTGCAATTTGCTGTCCAGGCCTCTGTTTGTCACTAATACTAAATTCAACCTGTGAAAAATAACGACGCTCATTAGTATCATGTCGGGTTTCACGCCAAGTGGAAATGACAACTCCCCCAGACCTTGCTTTCCACTCTAAATATCCTTTTTATAAATACTCTGATGAAACCAGAACTATCACTTCTACTTCTCATTCCACTTTTCACAAGGATCAAGTTTTGCTCTCCAGTGTGTATTCCTTATAGATTCTTAATTTCTCTAAAGGAGGTCAATTGGAAAACCAGACACACTAAGTATGACAAAAATGAACAGCAATATAAAAACCTTTGGCGTGATTTTATTCTGATAATGCTTCAGTGACTGTTTTAACTTTCTTACCAATATTATTAATTTTATGTAAGGTAATTGCTTTTGACATATCTAATGCTTAAATACTAATTCCTCAAAAAGCTTTAACAAAAAACTTGCTAGACCCTGTTCTTATTGAATAAGCTGCTTTTAAATAGGAAGATGTTCATACATTAAACTTGTAAGAATGTTAGCAAAACTTGATAAAATTTAAAGAAACCATTTTTCAGGATTTATGATAAAGATGATAACCTTTAACCCTCCCTCCTCTCTCAAATAAGCAGAATTATCTTGCCTTGTCTCCTATCTGAGGAGAATTAGATCCTTCCACATCCTTGGCTTGAAAAGCAATAGTCAATTTCACCCCACAATCATCATAAGCAATAATACCATCCTCAGCCTCCTAAAGAAATACAGTCAGAAAACAATGAAAAGAATCAAGAACCACCACCAAAAAAACAATATAAGCACAATTGCAATTATTACAGACTCCTGAGCCAAAGAACTGGTACAGCTGTAGACATTTCCTATCTAGGGTTCTCTAAAATATGTATTTTTCGTATGGATAATAGATGGTCTTGCCTTTTAACCCAGGGCTGACTCAGTCTGCCTAATTTGGTCTTAAAGTCTTAACCTAATTTTAATGTTGAGGAGGGAGCGCTTACTGACAACATGCCTATTCTTCAGTTTTCACGGCCAATCAGAAATCACCTCCCCCTCCCAAAAAGAAGCCCTATCTTCCTGTCAAACTAATTAGTGTTTTATAAAGAAACCCTGAATTTTTCTCATCTGTACCTCTATTCAGTGAGGAATATCCTTTCCTCATTTATCTCCACCTATTAAATGTCAATGCCTTAGTGAAACCATCCCAGATCCTGCCAGTTTAGAATTAATTTTTGCCAAAGCTCTCTCATTGACCTTTTATAGCAGCATTTAACATTGTTGAATCACCTGCTTCTATACAATTCTTGTTATTTACTTAAGAGCAGAGGTCATTTTATGGATAGCTTCATATTTACGGATTTAGTGGATTTTTCAATAAATGGAGTTCAAATGTGTGAACTGAGTCTACCAAAATTTCAAAGTTTTAAATTGCTTGGATGACAAGTACTATCATTTTAGATGAGCGATGCTAAACTGGGGGTGATTAGGGGACATCTGGCAGATTCTGGAGACATGTCTGGCTGTTGTACATGAGAAGAAGAAGAGGTACTGGCCTCTAGTGGGCCAGGGATGCTGCTAAACATCCCCAAATGCAAAGAACAGGTCCCCACCTCCTCCCACCCAAAGAATTATCCAGCTCAAAATGTTAATATTGATGAGATTAAAAACCTTGCTTTAGATTAGTTCACTGTTAATATTACAGGGAATTCTGAAAGAGACAATACTCCATTATTGTGGGGACAGTGGTTGCCTTTAAGCAGAAGAGGAATAAAGAACTGCAAAAATCATTTTGATTAAAACTTACCTTTTCTTTGCCTTTATTTGGGCTAGTGGTTTTAGGATTGGAGAAAGTGGCTTCTTTTTCTACGGTGCCCAGAAAACGATGATCTGAGTGGGAGTGGAACGAAACCGTGCCCTTGGGAAGTTTTTTAATCCTAATAGCATGATTTCTTTGGGCAGAGAGCATATCCTACAAATGATAAACAAAAGTAACTTTAAAACCAAAAAAGGAAGGATCAAGAAAACCTCCCATACTTTTCTCAAAAACTACTCACAGGAACCACAGTAAACTCTACTTCATCTGCAATATGGAGCTGGTTCCCGTCCAGAATTTCACTGAAGTGGAAGAACATACGAGCATCACGATCCACACACTTGATGAAACCAAAACCATCTCTCATGGCAGCAATTACACCCTGAAACCAAAACATTACTTTCACTGGCTGTGAAGACTGTCAAGACAACAACATTCAAGTTTGGAAGTATCATCAAGTTAAATTCATTAGGAATTCTCTGTATTAAATAGCCAAATTTTGTACCCACATTTAAATTTTTCCACTTAAATACAAACTCATTGATTTCAATAAAGTAAATTAATCTCTAAGCAATTGCCTGAAACTCCCCAGATGCTACTCCTTGGCCAATACGCACTAGAAAAATTATCATTTTTGAAGTAAATGCATACAACATATTCCATTTAATTTTCAATTCTGTGAAAAATATTGTTTTACAAGGAGACGAAACTGAGGTTGAAAGAGGTTAAGCAATTTGCCCAAAGCACACAGCTAGTAAGTGGCAAAAACCAGGATTCCAAATAATGCCGAAGCTTTATGACACTGTAACTTCCAGAAATTAAAAATCTACAGAACAATACTCCAAATACCTCAGAAGTCAACTAAAGGCAACTCTCTAATCTCTACCTCAAAAATTTGTGAGTTTAGGCACAGGAGGACTTAAGATTTAGGTCTGAAAAATAAAATATATGAAGTTCAATCCTCATGTTTTTTTCCTTCATACTAAATTGTCAGCTCTGTAAGGGCATTATATCCAGAGTAACTGGCACATGGCAAGTACTGAAATACTTACTAAAATACAATTATCAACCCACCAATGACTTACATATTGCATATTTACATATTACAGAGACGATTATTCTATAATCAGTTTTGAATATAGCCTAAACAATACTGACATTTAATCCTTGCTATACCCTGATGGTAAGCAAGCTATTCAACAATGTACTGCATGCTGTAAAGCAAAACAGATCTAAGAAACTAAACATGCATTAAAGTTTAAAGCACATTGCAAATGTCAAACAAGATCAGTTCTCCTAACAGTTAAAAAGTTTCAAGAAACTTAAATTTTCATTGAATGTATCCAGTTCTACTGACAACACTGAGTTATACTGTAGATGTTATGACTCCAAACAGAAGTAAATGTAAATTACACCTGATAAAGTTAATTCACGAAAACTTGTAAAATGTGTTTCGGCAACAATTCTGGCATCTATCATTTCCAGACATATATTCGCTGAAAAGAATTTGCAAAGTCCTGCTGTAAAAACGAAAGAAACAAAACCTACTTTGTTTAACCTAGTGTTTACTAAACATTTTATGGAACAGTCTGGAAAGATCTACTTTCTACAATGATGAACTTAAATCTTCTCAGTCTTCATATTTAAGGGCCAGAGAATCACTGACTCTCAAAAGACCTTAGAAATCATCCTCTCCAGATTTTAATTCTAAAATTTTCTCACATCTATTTCAAGGTAACTGGCAGAGCTAAGTGTCAAACCCAGATTGACTCAAGTGACTGTGTTCTCAATCACCTTAATAAGGTAATTGCCCAATACTGTCAAAACTCAAAGAATGTTCAATACTATATTACAAACTTGACTATAACATTGCCCTGCTGCCTCCAAGATTGGGTACGTATCCAATAATATCCAACACTTACCATTTCTCTGGCTTCATTAGTGAACTGAAATGTATTTGATAGAACTTCTATGTTGGTTGCTCGTTCTAATTTGTCACGACGGTCTGTTGAAATATTAAACCTAACATGGTCGCCTTCCAGCAGGGTCACCTTGGATTTCGTATCTTTGTCTCCAAAGGGAAGTTCTTTAGGAATCACAAAATCAACTTTGATGCGTCCTGGCAATGGGTCATTCTGATGAAAAGGAAAAACTATTTTAGCTGGAGATTTCTCACCCTTCCTAGTTCTAAGTCAAACAAGAAGAACACACAGCAAACCCATGTTATTTATAACAGCTCCCTAAAGGAAAAAAAGGTGCTGATAACGTAAGTCCAATTTGAAAGGCTTGTGTTCTATGGTCACATGACACAACCATAAAATCATGATACTGCAATTAAGATCCTGCACTCTGATACTGAGAGATTTTATTTAAGGAAAAGAATTTCAGTCTTTTATGTTCTACATTTCCTTAGCAATGACACCACTGGTCTCATCTCTTCACCCTACCCCACCCCCACCCACCAACAACAGGAAAAACAACCAAACTGGGATGCACGCACGCACACATGAATTTTTTCCCAATCTAACCAGCATTTTTTTTGCCCCCTTCTCCATATCACCCAGTTTAAAAAAAAACAAAAAAACAAAAAACAAACGAAAAGAAAAACATATTCATGGATGTACTGATGGTTTCTCATTTAGTTTAATTACACACATTAAATACTTAATTGCTCCACTGTCACAAAATTACATTAATTGAAAGTAATGAAACTTCTGTATACCATACCGTATTATTCTATTACTGATGAGGCATAAGATGACTCTTCTGAAAAAACACTATTTACCTGGTTTTTACTGGGTACTTTTGGGATAACTTTGGTTACAGTTCCTTCAAAATGTTCAATGCTGATATCTTCAAAAATGACTGTTCCTTGAGGCAATAGTCTGACATCTGTTGCAACTTCTTTACCCTAGATCAGAAGGGAGTGGAGAGGGCGAGGGGAACCATGTCACTTTAAGTGTTTCCTAAAATTTTAACTCACTACTTATCTTAAAAGAAGGCCAAAGATCAAGTTATTCAACTATCTTACATTTCTGTCCTTGATTGTGAATTCCACGTCATCTCCAGGCTGCAAGGTTTCTAAGTCACCCTTAAATTCACTATAGTGAAAGAATATCTCCTTTACAATATCACCTCTTTCAATAAAGCCAAACGCATCCTAAAGCCAAACAAATATGAAGAAACAGCAGGAATATTATGTACTATTCAGTGCACATATTTATGATTACAATTTACAATCAATAAGCCTTTTCATAAAATTATACGCCAGTGGAAACAATATTACTTGTTAAAGTCTAATATTAATATCATCAATTAAATGGCCCATTTTAAAGAACATAATTAGTAACCAAGGAATTTTAAGAAATTACTTCTGACGTTAACAAATATTTTTAAAGGAAAGATAAAGAGGAAAAACAAAAGGCTTGGGTTTGAAAGACTTAAAGCGGTCAAAGAAAAAACTAAAGTTTCTCAAATATGATCGACACTTACCTTCATGGCACAAACTACTCCCTGACAGCGAGCTTGTTTCTTTTTCAACAGCATAATATTACGAGCACTTACAGCACCAGTACTAGAACAAAAGAATCGGGTGGGGACGGTGGGGACCAAAGAGGGGTGAAAAATGCATTGGCTTGGTTAGACATGATGAGTTTAGAGAAACAATAAACTAGTTTTCTGAGGCCTCAAGAATTCTGTATCATCAGTAATATAAGGTTTTATAATACATAATCCTTTTCATATGGCTTCATATGCAAAGGAGTTTTGCACAAACTCCCTAGCCTTTTAAATTGGGCACACATACATGTCATCGTTTCTCTCTCAGACTGCTGAAATAAGGCCACAAACTGGTTGCAACCAGATGGGGAATGCTAAAGTTTTAGAAAGGCCATTATATGAACAAACACTGACTAGGTATTATATGCTGCAAACAAAGGTACAGGGAATAAAGAGATAAATAAAAGATGGTCCTGTTTGCAATGAATACTGAATTTAGTAGCTATCCCATCAATTATTTCTGATTAAACAGTCATAAAAGAAACATGAGTAAATGCAGTGATTATAGGAGATACTTGCTATGCTTTAGAAAAGTGACGTTCAGGACTTCCCTGGTGGCCCAGTGGTTAAGAAACCGCCTGCCAATGCAGGGGACAGGGGTTCGAGCCCTGGTCCAGGAAGATCCCACATGCCATGGAGCAACTAAGCCCGTGTGCCACAACTACTGAAGCCCACGAGCCTAGAGCCCGTGCTCTGCAACGAGAGAAGCCACTGCAATGAGAAGCCCGCCACTGCAACGAAGACCCAACACAGCCATAAATAAATAAATTTAATTAAAAAAGGTGACATTCACCTCCACTGAAAACAGACATCACATATTGCTATAGCAGCAATGTAAATCAGATTTCGTTTTAAAGATGGCACATACAGTGTAAGATGTAATAAGTGTTTGTTGGTGTTGTTTATAAGATCTGCAGACCAACTAATTACCTCCCTTAATTCTTCATGGACAAATTGTCGCCCAATTGTGCTTTTTTTATTTCAAAAATTTAACAGACTAACAAAGACACTGGAAAAATCCTATTTGCTCTTGCAACTTACTACAGTGAAAAGGCTTTATTTAGAGCCAGATTGGGATTCAAACATCAATTTAAAAGCTGTATGACTTTAGGCCAGTTACTTTATGAGAACATACCTCATTTTACAGATGAAGAAACTTACCAGATGAGGCTGTTCTGAGGATTAACAACTGTACATAAAATATTTAGTACAAGTTCTTAGCACATTCAAGAACTTATTAAGATTAAATAAAGCCCTTTCATTGGCTCCCCATCCACCTCAAACTCAAGCCCTATTCCCAAGTTTCCTAATTTGACATTAAATTGAGGCCTCAGACTAGCACTACTAGTATCAATCTACAACTCAATTCGATTCCTTCTAGTCTGACAAGAGGTAAGGTTCAAGGCTAATAATTCTGCACACTCTTGGGACTTTTCTTTCTGTACTGCCATTCAAAGTCCATTCCCAGCACTTTCTCCTGTTTTTAACTTCCTTCTGTACTTGTATCTGTTTCTCCCACTCCAAAATAAAAATAATCATCCCTGGGCTTTCTTAACTACACTTTCCTTAACTGCTTATGCCAATGAATTCAACAGCTCTATCTCCTGCCCCTAACTAGCTTGTTCAGATCTATATATGCAACTACATATTCAATATCTTCCCCCACAGACACCTCAAATTCAAAATGCCAAAAATAAGTACAATTCTTCTCCCACCCTTAATACTTTCTGCTGTACCTCCTTAGTCCAGTTAATGGTATCATTATCTGCCCAGTAGCCCAAGCCAGAAAAATAGCATTTGGGACTCCCCTTCCCTTAGTTCTAATACACACCTCTATCTAAAAAGTTATAAAACTTCGTGATTTTATCTTCTCAATGTGACTTGACTTTTATACCCAAACACCCCTGGCCTGTCTATACTAGACCCTCATCTTTCATATTCTCATAACTCTGCCTCTAGTCTATAGCATCCCTACTCTCCGAAAGCCTACCACCTCCACCACTTCCAACAATAGAAACCAATCACACTTCCCCATTTAAAATCCTTCAAAGACACCTGTGACTAATGAATAAAGTTCAAACTTCATCTTTCCATGATCCAGTCAATTCAATCAACTCCAACTTTTGGCCTCTTCCCCCAAATGATACTTCCTCTATCCAGAACGTTTTTCTCATCTCCCTAGTGACTTCCTCGTCTTAAAGCTTACCTCAAGCACTGCTGCTATGGCAAAACCTTCACTGATCTCTAGAATAGTTCCTTGAAAGTTCTGACCATGTTTTAATTATGCTCCTATCTCTGACACCCTGCATAGTGCCTGTCATAGAACTGACGCTCAAATGCTTAGCTGATGAATAAAAATTTAAAAGATCATGAAAATTATCCAGATTTACAAGTTAGGTTTTTGACTTGCTTCAAATTTATTGTAAAAGGAAAAAAAAAAAAAAAAACAAACCACTTAGGTGGGAAAAAAGAACTTACTGTTTATTGTTATCAATTACAAAGTTTATTTTATCTCCAGTTTCCAGCTGAACGTTCCCTTCAACATCTTCAGGGGTGTAAGTCAGATAAAACACTTCCTGTGAATTAATAAGTTATTATTACTATACTGGCAGGATGCATGTTCAGTGTATACTGTGATTTACTTTGTTAAATACTTCTTAAACTGGCATTTAAAGCCAAATTTCTTAAAATTAAATGCCTTTTGACAAGTACATAGTTTATTCACATAAACACACTTCCCCTCCAAGGTGCTGATGACTTCTGCGAGTCCACAGCTGAGCAGCAATCCAACTTCAAAAAGCTTACACACGTGGAAGCATTTGCCCAGAGGCTGTAGTTACATCTCAAAAAAACCAATTTTTATATAAGGCATTCCAAACAAAAAAGCTGAGTTAGTGCTTAAAAGGAACCAGAAAAAAGATCCCCTCCCACAACCCCCAAAAAAAGCGAGTAAAAGAAGCATTTTACCTTAATGTTCTAACTAAGGTCACACTTGGGCAAGCTAAGACACTTGGAAGTCCTATGGATTTTTTTCTTTTTAGATTTTTTGATAATGCTGCACTCGAAGCCTCTTCAAAACCAAATTTTAAACTGATTTTTATCAACTGCAGCTTACGTTTTCTATTTTGAATTTTAAAGTACGCTTATAGATCACATGGTGGATCAGGCAAAGGTTTAAGAAAAATACACAAGTTTACCCCATTACGTTCGTAGCATACACTCCCTGTTGGACTCTGACCCGGGGCAGCTGGAGATTTACTCTCTAAGTTGTGAGGAACAGCGCACACAACCTACCAGTCAAAAAAAAAAAAATTTCCATTGCTAATCATTTCAGGAGCAGCACTGTGCAATATAAACTGAATTTTAATATCCTCTATACTATACAAAGGGATACATTTTAATATGATCCACAAGAGGATGTCATGCTGCCAAGTTTCAAACTTACAGTACATAAGCTGACTGTAAGTACAGACTTAGGGTTATGTATAAAAACCCAAATTGAGTCTTGACCGAATTTTTATTTCAGGTCAAGAAATGCCAGTGCTTCTGATATAATTTTAAAATAGTAACTTTTATATACTATAGCTCTCTTGCGTGCAAACTGAGGAGATGGGGAGAATCTTCCTTTTCTAATGTGAAAGATATGCAAATGCAGGGCCCTAAGAAAACATAAAGCATCTAAGTCACTAACTTGTCCATTAATTCGTTCTTCAGGGAGGATTTCTTGTTTTATCTTCACCAGTTTAACAGCGATGGGTTTCCCAGTCCGCCGGTCAGATGATACTTCAAATTCAACATCATCTAAAACAAAGAGAGTGTTGTGTTTGTTGGACTAATTTTGGCAAAGTGGTATCTCACTTTCAAGCTAAACTTAATGAGGTATTTGAGTTTCCTTAGACTGGTGATTCTTAAAGTGTGGTCCCTGGACCAACAGCAGCATCACCTGGAGTGTAGCAGAAATGCAAATTCCCAGGCCCTACTCCAAAACAAATTCTGGGCATCACGTACAGCAATCTGTGTTTTAACGAGCCTTGTAGGTAATTCTGATACACACTAATGTTTCAGAACCACTGCTTTAGACTAAGCTAGCCATATCTTAGTTTTCATGGCACCTACACATACTACAAATGACGCAATGTAATGATGAGATTTGGCAAGCTTCCCCCCTCACCCCCAAAATCCCTCTATACCCTGAGTTTCTTCATCTGTAAAATCAGGATTAACCAAAATAACACTCTCGTACAGTTTAGAGTATTTGGTATGCCAAATATTCATGTAACTATTGTTCTCTTTTCTCAAAGATATTTTAAAAAAACACACACTGAGACCTTGTAACTTCAGTCCTTTAATAAGCCACACATTTTCACATGTGAAAGTAATTTCTGTGTTGTCAGCCAAAATGAATTCCCACATAGTCCAAGTGGTGACATTGTAAGAGTTATTTCTTTCAGGTACTACTCAAACTAGTACCTGGCAAAATAATTAAAACTAACATTATAAAGTTTAATATTTTCACTGGCTTAAAATCTAATATATAGCCAAACAGTCATTATTGGGGGAATAACAATTAAATATACCAAGTGTCTATTTAAAAAATATTCAAAGATATCTTTTAATCAATTACTCTTTCATCCCTCAAAAAGACTACCACCACAACAGAAATCAGGATTCTGCTAATTTATATAAACAAACTTCAGTAATTGGTACAATTAAAAGGCCAAAAGCATAATACTGTCATGAGTAAGTTGATATGCAAGATAAATTTGTGATTAGTTTTATAAAAAGGAGAACGAACAAATTACCTCCTACTTTTAAGTCCTGCAGGTTGCCATTATACTGTGAACAGTGGAAGAAAAGTCTAGCTTGACGTTCTGAACACTGAATAAATCCATAAGAGGTTAGCAGTTTTTCAATGACCCCAGTTTCACGCAGTGCTGCTGAAGTACCATTGGGGTACCCATTATGCCCATTGTTGTGGAGAAGATTTGGATCAAAGCTCATCTGTTTTAAAAAAAGAAAGAACTCAATACATATAGATCTGTATATTACCTCCATAGCTTACTAAGTCTGATTAACAAATCACTGAATTTTTAACATAAAAAGGCAAAGAAAATAAAGGTAAACCAAATAAAGGGAAGATTATGTGTTTTTATTACTGAAATGTTAATTTAGCTAATAAAACATTTCAGAGGAAGTAATTCAAATTATTTTGGGGGAACTGCCTCAATTTATGCTAGAATTTTCACTTACCAAACAAATAGAATTTGTGGAGTTTAAATATTAAGATAAAGTAACTACATAAGTAAAAGTTGCCTTTACATTTACTCTAAATTACTAAAACAACATCAGAACAAAGATAACTACTATTCAAGAGATGGAAACCCAAACTACCAAGACATTTCATTAAATTTATTAATACTTATTTTGAAACGTAAATAGAAACCTTGATGCTATTTGGTAAGCCGTGCATCTTGAAGGCAATTATTTAAGTTAGTAGAGATTAAAACAATAAAAGAAACTTTCCATGCAATACTTATTTCAAACTAGAAAATGCATGCATGCTCAGGTCCTTTAATGGAAGATGACTCAAAACAATGAGTTAGAAAGCAAGAGTTTTCTAAGAACTCCAACAACAAAAGCTCTTGAATCCTAAAAATCTTCAATCACTTCACAGGTACAATTAAATCTTTTCACCTGTTTCAGACACTGAAATCTCTAAATACTGTCATTTGTTTCTATGGTCAGATAAAGCAAAATAAAACATTCTTTAGTGAACAGAAGGGCTATTTAAATGCAATGAACTGGGACCTATTTAATCATCAGATACTGTCTATAACATTGGATATTTCATTTTATTTAAGTGAAGCATGAAATAGGACAAAATCCCTTGGAAAGGTTAGGTCTATAATTGATTTATAGCAACATATCCACATCTTTACACGTAGTTTTAGACCCTTTCATTGAAAATTTGACTTATAAGCATTTTAAGTTTAACGTTGGGCAAGTAAAAAAATTCTTCATCAGGAAAAAAAAGATGACTGAAATTCTAGAAAGATAAACCCAAGTTTTAAAAGTAGTTAAACACTGGGTGGCATAGCCAAATCATGCAAATCAAAGCCATCACATCTGTAGGTGGTTAAGTTCTAATTCATTCATGCTAGACACTGTTTTGTGTCGGATGTATACTAACTCATTTAATTTTTACAAAAGCCCATGAGGAAGTAATATTGTCCCCATTTTACCAATGATGAAACAGACATTCAGATTAAATGACTTGCCAAAGTCAAATGACAGAGGAGTTGAACCAAGAAGGTCTACCTCTACAATACTGACTCGAAACTAGGGCTTCTCTAACTGAAGTTACCCAGTGATCTGGTTAAAATACAAAATCTGATTCAGCGGCAGGGGTTTGAGATTCTCCACTTCTAACAAGCTCCCAAGGTGATACTAATACTTCTGATTCTTGGACACACTTTGAGTAGCAAGGCCTAAACTACTAAACTTACCTTTCAAGATTCAAGGTGAAGGAAATACTTAGGGAAGTTAGAAAGTGAGTTTGCAGGGTATTTCAATCAAACTGAGTGGCCCTTCTTAGTCATGCTCTTAACACAAAGAAAAAAGCGGGGATGACTACTTCCCTGACTTACAGATCTCTGATACATGGGGGTCCTCTTTTGTTTTTTAGTCCCAGATGAGGTAGAAGATGAAGATAAAGGTAAAGAAAGTGAAGGAGGGGCTGTAGGAGGGGGATGAGGATCTGACGACACAGTAAAAACGTTCTCCATCTCAAACAGCTGTGATAACATAGCACAATGTTTACAACTATGATCAATAACAATTTAACACACATTTGACAGTCAACCTGTGTATCTTTACATTTATCATTAAGTTACTTTAGCAAAATATAATTCATTTAATCAGATTTCTATCAACAAAATAAATTATAGCATTAACATTAAACGGTCAAACTGAAATGTATTTTTTAAAGCACTTACTTAACCCCTAATCCATAACATTTACAATTTTAAAAATGCCATATGGACTCTGGTGGTTGCTACAGCAAGACAACTGAGCCCAACTTCTTCTCAATGTCCCACAACTTTACACAGAATCCAATATTCTCAATCACTTGTCTCCCTCAAGTAGGGTACACACAGGATAATCTAATGGGGTGTAGGAAGAAAATATCTGAACTAGAATATATATATTTGGCCAGAGATAAAAACTAGCTTTTACAAATGGTTATTATGTATTTATAGAAGAGGCCTTGCTGAGTTGATATGTCAGGTCATATCACATGTCATACATTACTTAAGTATTCTGAGGAAAGTGGAGAACCTCACAAGAGATTGACAGTGAAGCCCTCGTTCATTTACTTTCAGCATATTAAAGTTTACATCTCTCCAATTAAGTGTACATATTTAGCTATCTAGTTTAACTAAACTGCCCTCACAAATAGACAAACTGTTGAAAAAGATTCCCACAGAAGAATCTTAGAAGATAATGCTAATAAAGCAAGCAAAGGCAGAGAACTGGGAGCCAACACTTCTAATCCTAGTATTAGTTCTTGTACCTCCACATTATGAAACAAATGACCATCTAATGAGATCTGACAAGTCTGACAAAACATTAAGATCAAGACTATGATACAGACTTATACCAGTATCAATAAAACATAAAATGCATACTGTCCCTCAGATATTAATTCATGACAGTATAAAGTTTTTAAATTAAACACTTATAAACTAAGCATCCAGATATATATATTTCTAGTGGGGTTGCAAAGTTTCTACACTGTTAACAGGTACACTATCTTCACAATATTGCTTATTTCACCTTTGTCCTATTTGTACCACTGCTTCACAATGCAAATGGAGGAATATAATCACACAATTTATAAATATATACACGTACATATTGACCATACATGCTCTTCTTGTTAAACAGTATGATCAAATTAATTTGAAGACCACTATTCCACCATCACTGACTTAGATCATGACTTTCAAGCTGTGCTTTTTTCACATTTAGACTAGTTCTTATCACCATACAAGTAAGAACGCAATGATACGATCTGTAATACACAGGCCAGGAAGCTGCAAAAACCACATTCTCAAGTCTCCAGTCCTAGTAGTCCTAGCTGAAGGTAAGAGGTAAGACTCATGTTCTTCTCACCCTAAGGGAAAATGAACCAGAATGAGAAGGGATTAGAGCTATTATTTCTTTCTAAGACTAAACTGTTCCCCAACAAGCGTACTGGAATTTAGGCTATATTGCTCATCTCATCTCACCTTTAGATGTGCACATCAAAACAGAACTGAGGGCTTCCCTGGTGGCGCAGTGGTTGGGAGTCCACCTGCCAATGCAGGGGACACGGGTTCGAGCCCTGGTCCGGGAGGATCCCACATGCCGTGGAGCAGCTGAGCCCGTGTGCCACAACCACTGAGCCTGCGCTCTAGAGCCCGCGAGCCACAACTACTGAGCCCACGTGCTGCAACTACTGAAGCCCGTGCACCTAGAGCCCGTGCTCCGCAACGAGAGGCCACCGCAATGAGAGGCCCGCGCACCGCAGTGGAGAGTGGCCCCCTGCTCGCCGCAACTAGAGAAAGCCCAGCAACAAAGACCCAATGCAGCCAAAATAAAGAAATAAATAAAATGAATTAAAAAACTAAAAAAAACAAAACAAAACAGAATTGAAACAGAACCTCTCCTTTCTCCTAGCACCTTTCCTGACTTAAGTATTTTTCTCTTGCCTTTATCTGATTTGAGGGCTACTTTTTTAAAAGGGAAACCCATACATCACTCAAGCAACTTTAGATAAGACAGTATGTTAACCCTTAAAAGAATTCCTAATAGTTCAGCTAAATTTTTTAAAAACCAGCACCACCAAAACTTTAAAGAAGCACCATTAAATAAAATGGATGTTCCTTAAAAAACAAAACAAACAAAACCACCAATTACGTAAAAAGAGAAATCGAATGGAAAAAGTAGACAGCTCAACAACAGATGCTTGTTTATAAAAAATTAACATAAAGACAACATCAAAAAAAGGGGGGTGGTGGTGAACCAGTATGTAAATGTTACTTGGCTTTTTTTTAAATGGGGGAAAATCAATTTAGTTGCTCATCTCACAGCATACAAAAAATATATTCTACATGAACTGTGTTAAATGCCTTAACAAATATTAAATAAAAATGTATGCATTTATAAAGTTTTTGGAAGGGGGGACTTTCTAGGCTCAAAGTCAATAGATAAAAACGCCAAGGGAAAGGATCAATATTTGATTACATAAAAAGTATAAGCTTTTATACTCAAACCTAAAGAGAACAAACACAAATGTAAATATATGAGTGTATCATTAAAGAATTTAAGCAAATCAATAAGAATTAAACTACCAGAATACAAAGCTCTATGAGAGCAGGGGCTTTTTGTTCAAAGCTAAATCCCTAGTGTTAGACAGTGCTTGGCACATAGTAAGCACTCATTTGCTGAATTATGGAAAGACATTAAAACAAGTAAGTCTTAAAAGATCATTCATTAAACACAAAACATATGAACTTCAATTCTGGCAAGCAAAAATTTAGATAAAACAAATTATTCATTTATCAAACTATCGATGGTAAAAGATTAAAAAAATTGAGAAAGTAGGTCAAGGACAACATGCTAATATATTTTCATGGTGGCAAACTGGTGCAACCTTTCTGAAATACAGTTTAACCACAAGTACCAAAATGTGGAGGTGCTTTCCTTAATAATTCCACTGCAGGAAACCTATCCTGGGGAAATGTGAAATGTGGACAAGGCTTTACGCACAAATGTGTTCATTAAAATGTTTTAATAACAAATTCCCAGAAACAATCTAAAGTTTCATAGTGTAATTTATATAATGACAAAAATATTTCTATAATATGATTTTAACTGTATTTTAAAAAGGAAAGACCAGGAAAGTCTACTTCAATACTCACAGGCAATGTAACACTTCGATGGTGTTTTAAGTGCACAGAGCTAAAAATGGTAAATGGGAACAGAACTCAGTACTCACTCCATGGCTCACATTCTTAACCACTGCTTTATACGCTAAACCAGAACTCGAATGCCTACAATGCATCAGCACTGTTCTAGGTTCTACATGTATAGTAGTGAACACAGCAGACGAATATCCCCAACACCAAGTTTAGACTTCCTACTCTTTTCTATGTATTTGTTTTTAATCAGAAAGTCATTAACGGGACTTCCCTGGTGGCGCAGTGGTTAAGAATCCGCCTGCCAATGCAGGGGACACGGGTTCGACCTCTAGTGCAAGAATATTCCCACATGCTGCGGAGCAACTAAGCCCGCGCTCCGCAACGAGAAGCCATCGCAATGAGAAGCCCGCGCACTGCAACGAAGAGTAGCCCCTGCTCGCCGCTCGCCGTAACTAGAGAAAGCTCATGCGCAGCAACGAAGACCCAAACGCGGCCCAAAAAAATTTAAAAAAATCATTAACAATGATTTTTTTTTTTTTTAAAAAAAGGAGAACTGGAAAGAATCACAGGTCAAATTTAAACTTCACTTCTAATTCAAGAAATCAACTAAAGTTCCCTAAAGAACACAGAACTAGAATCAAAAGACTGGCTTTTAGTCTTGCTTCTCATACTTTTTAAAACTTCTCTGGGATTGTTTCCGCGGATATAAAATGATGGCCTACGTGATTTCCAAATTCCCTTGGGAGGCGGGGGAAAAAAATCATAATTCTGTGCTCCGTAATTTCTTCTTGCAACATCTGAGTTGTTTTTCCCCCCCTTTTCCTAACCTAGTCTGCTTGGCTCCCACTGAAAAGGAATTAGTTTAGAAAAGGCAACCTATTTCACTGTATGACAGTTTTAGAAAATGACTGTTTTCTTAATCTAAACATATTTCCCCTTAACTTCCTTTGCTCCTTTCAGTTTTCGGAATGCAACTGTTTTTCAGACTAATTGCTGTCTTCTGGGTATGTTCTAAATTATTATTCACTGAAGTACATTTCACTACTATTCTTACTGTACCCTGACCAATATATAGAAAGCACTGAGTGATTATGTTTCTTGATTCTGTAGACTAAAGTTTGAGTAACTTTATATAACTAAAAAAAAAAAAACCAAAACTCTATTACTCCTTAATAAATTAGTAAAATCAGATTTTCTCCTTTTAGTACTTGTATAACTGATCTTTTGTTACTAAAGAAAAAACTAATCTAATGCTTTTAAATTTCTTTTCTTAGTTAACCTGGAGTTCCAATTTATAGGGATAATTTTAAATTATTAGCCTTTGTAATCTGTCTTTTAAGCATTCTGTGTCCTTCCTTAATACCCACCTCACAGGGTTGTGGGGATGGTCAGGGTTAGTTACTTCATACAAAAAGCCTGGAATGGTGCTTAGTACAGAGCACACACGTAACTACTTACTACTAAATATTTTTTAAAAGTAGAGCAAGAATAGAATCTGGCAGCACACATATGGAGACCTCTCTGAAAATCAGTCCATTAGTCAAAGCCTTTTAATGCTTATAATCCAATCTATATTCCATACTGACCACTATGTTATCAAGAGATACTCTGTCAAATCTCCTTATTGAAACATCTTATTTTTTATTTGTTTGCTCCTGGATTTTTGCTAGGGATGGAGAGCAGGCTCCAAAGTTCGCACACCTGACTTTGAAAATCAATCAAGACATTTACAGTTCCTGACCATAGGCCTCCACGCTCCTAGCCAAGTTACCCTGTTATCTTCTCATTCACCTGGGGCTTTAGTTTTCTTTTAACGTTCCTAGCTTTGCTTTCCTTCTTGTCACCTTAAACTGTCTTTGATCAAAATACTCATCAAAACAATCCATGTCTATCTTTACATGACAAACTTCTTATAAGCCTTATTCATTGATATCTTTTAAGGCCAATCCCACTCAATATTTTTATTCATTCCTAATTATGTACTACTTTTACTGTTTTTTTACAAAGGCTCTTTTAAAATCTGTGGTTCTCAGATGTAGAGAACAAACTTATAGTTACCAAGGAGGGAAGGGGCGGGGTGGGATGAATTGGAAGACTGGGACTGACATATATACACTACTATGTATAAAATAAATAACTAATGAGAACCTACTGTATGGCACAGGGAACTCTACTCAATGCTCTGTGGTGACCTAAATGGGATGGAAATCTAAAAAAGGGTGGATATATGTATATGTATGACTGATTCACTTTGCTGTACAGCAAGAAACTAATATAACATTGTAAAACAACTATGCTCCAATAAAAATTAAAGTAAAAAAATAAATAAAAACAAAATCTGTGGTTCTACTGCATTACCAAATCTGTCTCCTTAGCTGCACTCGTTTTAAATGGAATAATTCACAACTGTACAATCAGAACATGTTTCACTGTCAATAACCCCCCAACTGTTATTTATCTGTTTGTAAATATGTGAATTAATCTATATAACTTAACTTTTGACAGCTATGCATGCATTTACACATTAAAAATGTTCATGTAGCAGATGATGGCTTTCTCTCACAATGGTCTGCGATGCCACTGTGGCCAGTACCAATAATGCCAATGGCTCAGCTGATGCCAGGAGGAGCAGGGAGCGGCTTTTGAGCTTAGGCTTGCTGAGAAGTTCGATGACTAAACTGGGATCTTCTAGGACAGGTTGTCAACAGCCCTCCCCTAGTCACCCTGTCTTGTTTCCTTACAGATTTGCTTCCCCCCACCTCCACCTCCACCTCCACCCCCACCCCCGGGGAGGGGGGGGGGATGTTCCTGTGGTAAACTAATACTCAGAATACAAAGATTAGGCTAAACAAAAAGCACTTCTACTTTAAATCCACCTCTACAATTCATGTCAATGCAATGAAAGCTGTAGCATCTAATCTTTTACCCTTCTGAATAGTAACGACAGAGCTATACAATTTCAATCCCCATTATTTTATCTAACCCAGCACAATTGGTACCAATCTAAAATTATTTTTTAAAAAATCAGATGAGGTAGGAAGAAACAAACAAAAAAAGCAAATAATACAATAACCTTCATACTGAGTAATTACATGTCTGTTTATGGATAATTTAAATAAATTGGCGTTACTGGTAGTTTTAAATTAAGGAATAATTCTGGTCCACAGTAAGGTCATTACCACAGCCAGGTCCTCAACCTTTAAATAAACTGGAGATAAAGGCCCACTGCTTCTTGTAATGGTGATGAAGCTTTTATAGGACAACAACCTAGGAGTGGTCTGTTTTCATTCCCCGTCTCATTTGATCAATGAAGCGTTTTACAAAAGGATTACCACCCAGTTCTTGAAATTCTCTTCCTTGGCATTCCTACCTGGACTACCTATTTCTTTCAACATTCTCTTCTTTGGCACTTCTTCCTTTATTACCTATAAAGTAACGACTCCTTTCTGAATTTCAAGCCTTTATTTCTGCTGATTTTAGAAACTCTAGAAACGAAAGATTAAAAAGGAACAATTGCCCTTCACAATCTTACCTCCCCCAAACAACCACTGTTTAACAGTCCATACTAGAATATTTTCTCAACTTCAAATTACTATCTAATAAACAGAAGAGATTTCCACAAATCCCTACCTGAACTTCCCTATTCCTATGAACAAAGATTTCTAACTTGGACAACTAGATAGACTAAATCAATTCCCTCCAGCCTCAACTTCCCATTCAACTAGTCACCAGTCCTATTACTTCTACCATTAAAACACCTAGTGTCTACCTCTTTCTCTGCCTTTACCCTAGCTTTTATCTTCCTTACACTCCATCCATTACTCCTAACAGGTCTTCCCATCCTCAGCCTATTCCTTAAAAGTAGCACCATTTGTCTTTGAAAGATACATTTATGAATATGTAACTTTAAAATCTGAAGCAATAAACTATCTCAGGTTTGAAATACAAAATCCATTAAGCCCTTGCTTATAAACAGCTGACAACTTTCCTGAAAAATAAAGTCAAGTAGAGTGGGCCCTGTAGAACCTGCCTCCAGCAAGCCTCCCTTTCCAGTTATTCTCTCTGCCCCACAAAACTGTATTCTCTACTCCATTCATTATAGACTACTCAACATATACCACGTGCTTTCAGATCTCCCCAAATCTGCTCATTCCGTTACTTCTATACCTCTACCAAAAACTCTTCTCCCTCTTAACAAAGTACAACTCACCTTCAAATGTCCCTTCTCTGCAGGCTTTCTTTACCCAAGGTTACCTCAAAGACTACAAAGGGCACTCCTAACTGAAACCTAACTTCTAAATAGTACAGAGGGAGTTTTTCTTTCTAAGAGACCAATAAATCAAGAGATCTGTATATTAATAAATATAATCTGGGGTGGAAAATCCCAGTTTTGGGCATAAATATTGTCATCTAACAAAAGACAATAAATAAAATCATCTAGTGTTGATATTTTCAGACTAATAGTTGAGAATATAAATTGTTTTCAGAATACCTTTAGAAGCAAACAGATTAAGATTTTAAATTTAACCAAGTAATTAGGAAATCCAGAATTATAAACTGATTCTTGCCAATAGGAAACGATAAACCTACCTCGCAGTGATAATCAAATATTGCACTTTCAGTAGTATTTGCTGATTCTTCTTTTTCAGCACACGTTTCAAAGGATGAAAGTTGCTAGTGTTTAAAAAAAAAAAAAAAAAAAAAAGAGAGAGCGCGCGCGCGTGCAAGAGAAAATGACCTATCAAGCTAATAAAGAATACAACTGCTGCTGCACCAGGCAATCTCACAGTACAGCACTGAAGAAAACAAAGACTACTAGCAGCGTTGGGAAGTGCTCTTTCAAAGCTGTTGAGTAGGCACAAACTTCTTGTTTCAGATCAAGTGTTGTGTCTTCAACTTAAGTGTACTCTTCTTTGGTCTTGTTGGTTGTTTCGAGGTTTGTTCCTTGCCTGATCTGAACTTGAAGCAGCAGTTTCAGGTGGTAAAGTCTGTTCTGTTACACTTCATACTAGAGATAAGAATGAAGACATTAAGTATAACTTACATAAAAGAATCAGGGACAGAGGGTAGCTAGAGGAACAAACTCATTTCATTAACCTAGAATCAAGCAATGCAGAAAACTTGGAAGCACACACACTCAATGTCATTTGAGCAATCTCCCAAGTGCTAATGGATACCTCCTTTGGCACATACACTCAAAACCCGAAATTATTCAGTCCTTATTGACACCCCCTCCCCAAAAATAAATTCGAAGTTACATAACATAATATTCTATTTAGTATAAGTGTTTTGTAGCTACCTAGCACTGTGTTAGGTACTGTGAAAACATAAAAGAATTTCCTGCCATCAGGGAGTTTACACCCTTGTTGAGAAGAGTTATTTATACATGGAGGAAAAACTAGAATATAGGACAAAATGTCCAAAATTAATTTGCTCAACTAATATGTGGGTATCTACTACATCACATACTATTCTAGAAATACTATTGTTTATGCATCACCGTCTGTGCATCAAAGCAACATGGTCAGAGAAGGCTTTTAGTAAGAGGTAGAATATTTCAGCTTAATTTGGAGAAACAGGCAGATTTTTGAGAAAAAGAAAACAGCTGAGTATTCTAAGCATAAAATATCACGTAAACCAAGCCAGAGTATACAACTAAATCCTAAGTCCCTTGAGAGCAGAGACCATGTATAGGATTTTCTATGCCTGGCATCAAGGGAGCTTTATTGCATGAGACTGTCACAAGTGTGGCTGGTTGTTTCAGAGGAATCAATAGGCTAGCCTGGCTAGAACAGAGGGCTGGGTTAAAGTGAAATGAGATATATGGTGTGACAGATGCAGTAGAGCCAGATTATGAAGTGTTTCAACTTGATATAACAGGAAACAGAGAGCCTTAGTTCTTGATGAAAGGGTATGAAATCCTGAAATCCTATGAAGGATCACTTAGTGAAGGAAACAGACATCTCATTAGAGCTGTTGCCATAAACAGATGAGGAATGTCTATAGAAGAGAAACAATTAAGATGAGAAGAGAAGAGAAGTGAAATATTATGTATAAATAAAATCACAGAATTGTGCTTTGTATTAGCTGTAAAAAATTATTATTTTGTAGTGCCTCAAATGTTAACTAAAATGACTTATATGGGGAAAAGAAAAGGTGGATTTGGTTTTAGATATGCTGAGAGGTGGACAGTATATTTAAGAACATCAGAAATAATGACTATAAGGTGAGAGGTCAAACCTGGTGAAACAAAGTAGGAGAGCTCAATATTAATCACACTGATACTTACCAGTAAAATGTCACAAACAAGTTATTTAATCTCCCTGAGTTTCAGTTTCTCCTATGCAAAATGAAAAGTCAGTAACAGCTGATCTGTGGCCATTGGGTATACCTAACATTCCATGACTTTATACAGTAACTTCAAATATCAAGTGTTACATTTGTCAAATCTTTCAATTTTATTTGGATCATTCTCCTATTACCCAGACTAGATACTTCGTAGAGCAATGATTCTCAAATCACTTGGGAAGCTTTAAGACATACACATGCCCAGTCCCCACTCAAAGAGTAATTTAACTGGCCTGACGTAGGGCCACTTCTGTAATGATCTTTGATTCCTCCCTCTCCACCTACACACCCAATGTTGCAAGTCTTATCAATATTTCAAGATACCTTGTGTATTCATCTTTTGCCCTAAATGACATATTTTTTAGTCCAGGGGTCTGACACATCTGCTAACTTCCAGTGTCAACCCTTTCCATATTCTGCCACATAACACTACCAGACTGATTTATCTAAAATTCCAATTTCATCTCATTCATCTCATCTCCTTGTCCAAAATCCTCAGTGATTTTTCCAGCACTCTAAATGGGAAGTTCTTAATCCTGGCTGCAAATCGAACCCACCTGGGACTTGGGGGGGAGGAAATTAGAGCCTGGATCCCACCCTGAGATTCTAATTTAACTGGGGTTAGGTCCTAGGCATTGGTATATTTTCTTTCCCACCCTGCCCCCAAGGTGTTTCTGACTTGCAGCCGGCGTTTAACTGCCACCATTCAAGGTGTGTCTGTTCTATCTTTACATCTTTACCTTCTTCTGCTCTCCAGTTCTTCTAGATAGGTGCATTTTCCTCCCTAATTCTTAAATGCAACTCTTGGGAGATTCCTGAATTCTAGTCTTTGTGTATATGGGTCTTTCCACAAAGAATACATTTTGTTATCTTCAATGCGACAAAAAAAGCCTTTCTTGACCATTCCAGCACAGATTTATTACAGTAACTCCCACTGCTGGCATCATGCTTTTTGGTACCAAATCATTTCTGCACTTTACTTACATGTTTATGTATCTTGTTCCTGCAATTATATTTCAAATTTCTGAGAGACAAACTCAAGTTTATTTCTTTATCACAGCCCCCGATAGCACTTAACCAGGTACTGCTAAACTTACCACAGCAGAAAATAATACAGCAAAAGATAGTTAATCTGTAACAGCAAAAGACACAATTCAAGTTGGTAGACAGGTCCACCAACTTTAAAAGATTTTGTTTTGGTGAACTGTATAAAGTCTTAATTATCCAATCAAGAAACAACCTCTTCTTTTAAAAGATACCCATTGGGCATTTTAATAAATTTGCTATCCACTCATGCTAAGATTATTAACATTCATGGGTGGTACTGACCAATTCTTTTGCTTTAATCCTCTGAACATAAGTGTACCCCCTACAACCTCCCCCCCGCCCCCAAAGCTAGATGCTTAAGTCACATGAAATACAGAGTACTAATAAAAAAAACTAAGGAACAATTTAAATGTGGATCTGAGAGTCTCCCTGATTACTAAGTAATCAACTCCTTTTCCCTTTGCTCTGTATGGGAACACTATCACCATTAGTTAATTATCAATTATGTCATGCTGTTTTAGAAGTTAGTTTTCCTTTACTTGATCTGATAATCCAAACAGTCACGCCCTATTTCACCTGCCTTAAAACTATCATCACCTGTTCTGTTATTTACTGTCTCCTCCAGTTCACTGCTTTATTGCAAAGCCTTAGCTGAAGCCGGGCACACAGTAGGCACTAAACTAATACATGTTGAACTAATACATTTATATGGCATTACTCCATCTAAAATGTTATCACATAACCCAGTTTATCATTTTGACAAATTATACTCAAAGTCTGTACAGCATTCACTTGGGAAGAATGTTAAAGAAATGCTAAACCAGTCTATAAAAGTCCCTCCACCTAACCCACTTTCTTCAGAGTACTTCCTTTGAGAATAAGAGCAAAGACCCAAATAGGCAGCACGGAACTGAAAAGGTTCTCTATTGTTGATTTATATGACTAACACTCATTCTTGCCTTAACTCCCCAGTTGGTATTTCTTAATGCATTAACCCAAGACAAGTTTAAGTATATCACATTTTTCTCTAACCTGTATAACTGAAGTGCCTAACAGGTTTTAATTCAGTTTTACTTTGGGATCTAAGGAAAATGATAAAGTTTAGATAATTAACCACCTTAAAACAATTTAAGTCATCAACACGCTGAGCGGAAATAAGAGAAAATCAAATTGCTGCAACCATCTTTTTCTATATGTTTACTTTAGTAATAACAATTGTGCTGTTACTAGATATTTAAAATTATACACCCACCCATCACTTAACTTCTTTTACATATACTAATACTTTGAAATAGGACAATTGCCAGTGTGGAAAGAAGCTGAAGAAATGCTCCAGACACAAAAATCAAAGAATAGTGGAGACCAGCACCATCCAACAGAACTATTGTTCAAGCCACATATGTAATTTAAAATTTTCTAGTAACCATATGAACTTGAAAGAACGGTGAAACTAATTTTAATTATCTTATTTAACCAAATCCAAATGTCATCAGTTCCCACAGGTAACTGACATGTTTTTAACATCCCTGGAAATCCAATGCTTATTTTATATTACAGCACATTTCAATTCAGAACTGTGCACAGTTCAAGTGCACAATGGCCACACACAGCTAATGGCTATCACACTGGTCAGAGCAGATATAGACTGATGAGGGGAAAAAGGCATTGGCATGCCCAATAAAGCAATAGTAAATGTAAGGCCCTTGAACAAAGACCTTCACTGATAAAAGGAGGCAGTACCTAGCAAACCTGCCCGTAGCAGGAGTTTGCACTTACTACATCCGAGAAGCAGAAATGCAAACAACTAACTGGTTATATATTGGCTGCAGCTGCAAACCAATGGATAGCCTACGGGTTCAACGTGAATAAACTGCCGATCAATTTATTTTCAACTACACATTAATATTATACCTCAGCCTAAAAGGACATATAATGCTCCAAAAATAATCTTTCAATACACAATATTCAGTTTAATACCCCTAATAAAAAATGTAGCAAAACAGAAACATCTAAGAATTCCTCTGGCTTGGCAGTATGTATGAACTGGAAAAAAGTTTTGAATTCTTTCTTTAACTAGGTACTCACACATGCAAGCGGAAAACATTCTAATACCAAGACAAAGGAATTTTTAAAAATCTTGATTTGGCAGAAAGCATTTAACAGCAAGAAATGATGGGATTCAAGAAAACAAGTCACCCCCACCACAGCAATTTCACCACTGAAGACATTCCAGCTATTAAGTCTTAAAAAATACAGTTATAATTCTTTTAGCTGTAATTCTCTATCATGAAAAATCCTACAAGTTACAGCTCTCCATAAGACAGTCTGGGTCAAAAATCTCAAAGTAGTCCCCCTTTGATTTTTGAAAAGACCAAACTAAGAAAGCAAACCAATGCCTTGTACTTATTTAACAAGATCTCAAGATTTTTGTTTTGTAATGCAGTCCTCAAATTCAACTCCTTAAAAATCTGCCCACACGGCATTTCCATGTTTAAACTACCTTGTCAAAAGTCTGGTCCTCACAACAATGTGAATGAACTTAATGCTACTGAACTGTACACTTAAAAATTAAAAAAAAAAAAAAAAGGTTAAAACGGTAAATTCCATTATGTATATTTTACCACAATTTAAAAGAAAATATTTTTTTAAATGTTGTAATTGTCCTGCATTGTGTGTCTTTAGATGGAGGGAAGGGAAAACAGGAGTAGGATAAAGCAGGACTACACGTCAGCTTCCACATTCTCATTTTTTATTTGCTGGGAATTTACCAGAATTTTCAACCATACTCTAGAGGTCATACTTGTCAAGTCAGAACTTATTTACAAAAAAAGAAAACCTATCTTCTGTGCCTCAAATGCTTTACTTTTCAACTCAGCTGCTATAAATACTCATCTCGATGGTAAACATCCAGAGCAGCTGCAAAATCACTCAAACCACTACCATCTCTTTTATTTCGGGCCTATGGCTAAAAGGAAAAAAGAAAAACAAGGTTGAAAATTTATCAAGATTTTATGACTCAGGCATATGCCTATTCAAGTATAAAACCCCCTCCTTACCCAAACCAAGAATACCCAATATTGGTTAGTACCAAAAGGGCACAAAAGTATTATACTGCCCCTCAACGTAGTATTGAAAATGCTTCCCTTCTAGAAACTCGAAAATTACTCAGCGTTTCGATATAGAATAACTTATATCAGCGGGTTATAATTTGGTACCTACATTTTATAGGTTGGTAGCTCTAGTCAAGAGCTGCCAGTTCATACCATCCTGATAAAAAGCTAAGTCTCCCACAGGAAGGATTTAAAGATTTAACTACCAAAGTGCCTTTGGGCGTCCTCCCTCCTCCTTCACCCTGTCTACCAACTGTAGAGGTAGACACATTCTCTACACATGTAGAGGACCACATTCTTTTCCTCATTTTAGGTGCAAAACAAGGAAATTACCTCACACAACAACGTTCAGCTTTTGTATTTGCGGATTGAAGGCTGTTTTTAGAGAGGGTTCCCTGCCTCACTTGTCAGGCAAGAGAGGAGCTACTGGGTGTTTCTAAAGGAAAACCTTAAAGCAAAAAGAACCGTAGCACTAAGATTTCCTACTTATGATACATCGGATGGTTAAGAACCTCGAAAGTGTCTACGACCAGGGCTCTAAAAAACTAATTCTACATAGAATGACGAAGCCATGCCTTTCATTGCACAATATGGGCCGGGCTCTTACACCATAAGAACCAGAGGAGGAGTAAGGAGAACTCCACTGAGTTCTCACCGAGTTCGCCCTAACCCCAGGATTAGAAGGGTAAGAGCCATGTGCCTAAGTTTAGAGTCTGGTTCTCTTTCTCAAAAAGCCGAAGGGGAGGACTAGAGGGGAAGGTTGGGTGTTGAGACCCAAGATAAACAGCTCTAGGTGAATGTAAGTAAGGATGACAATTCGGCCGCACTACCGTGCCAGATGTGGCCGAGGAAAGGAGGTGTCTCTAAGCAGTTAGATGGAGCGGGGTCTCAGTCCATACACAAAGGAGGCGCCATTGCCGCACTGCGCTCTGGTACTCGTAGTCAGATCCCCAAGCAGGTGATGGCCAAGATACCACAGGGTTCAGAGTCAGAATAGGCCCCTCTTCTATGCCTCCAGCTCTTCCAGTCTCACACAAAGGACCGCGCCACCACCCCCTCGCCCCGCCCGCCGGGACTTGTAGTTCTCGTTCCCCCCACCAAGCCGCAGAGAAGGAAGCAGCCAGACTACAACTCCCAGCAGCCTCCGCGCCCGAGCCCCGCACCCCTGCCTCCATCTTGGCTGCGGTCGGAGCCTCCATTTTCGCTCCCTCCCCCCACTTTAGTCACCACCACCACCACCACGCGCGACCGCCTGGCCTAGACTCTTCGTTTCTGCTCTGCAGCCCTACGTGAGGCCTAGACAGTTGAACGGGAGCCGGGTGGAAAAGCCCGGGGCAGGGACTCAGGGTGGTATCTTCTCTACCCGGAGCTCTAGGAGTGCCCACCCTGCCTCAGAAGTCTCTCCCGTTTGTCTTGGTCCTCTCATCCGCCCTTAACGTGGCTTCTTGCTACCCCCAGTTGGACCCTGAGGTCGTACTCACCCCAACAGCTCAGCGCCCCCTCTCCAGCGCCGCCATAAGCAGCACGGCCCGGTACGTAGGAATAAATCTCGCTTCTCTCGCGAGAGTTGAGGGCTTCGAGCGCGTGCACAGGAAGGGGGGGCGGGGAGCGTACCCTTAGTACGCCTGCGCACGAGGGCTCAGTGACGCCGGCCAGTGCGCTGCGCTTAACCACAACCGAGGTGGTGTCTACGTTCCCTTAGTTCCCCTCCTCCGTGAGCTGCAGGAAGCAATCTCGGTGTTTGCTGACTCCAGTGGGACGCACGGGACGGGGTGGAGGGTGACTTTCGGCGTCTCTGATCTTTGCAAACCTGATTATGTTTTAGGCCCCGAGACCAGGATAAACCTTGAAGGCGAACAATTAGGAGGGCATATCAGGAATGTCATATAAAGGATTTCTCTTTTCTCAGCGATAATCCGGAAGTTCCCCAAACCCCAGTTCCTCTTTATTCACAGTGCAAGCCTTCTTTCTCTTGTCCGCTACATTAGACTGGACTTTTATTTAATATAGAGTTAGGTTTTTAGCAAGGTAATTTGAATGCCATACGTGAGAACTTTGTTTCCCACAAACTATGTTGCTTGCAACAGACAGACAAGAGTGAGCAAGGTAGCATAATCATTAAAAAAACAAACTCCTTCAACTGACCTTTTTAGTTAACAGAAGATCTACATAGTGTATCAGGTAATCAAAGGGGTGAATCAGTAACCGAAAGGTTGAAATCAGGGCAAATGGATGACTCATCCCACAGGGAAAGAGGGAAGGAGGAAAATGGTTAATTCTGGCCCCAGAAAAGTGCAATGAATTATATATACCTTGCCAAACGATAGAGCAGTCCCCTCTGGTGAGAGGAATGGTTTTTCACAGATTCTGTGGCTCTCTCACTTGACAATATTGGATAAAAAATGACCAGTTACGCTCCTGAGAACTCTCCCACCACTTTATTTTCCCCTTCAACACTTATTTGTCCGGCATCTTGTATGCGTCGTCGCTGGGGTGTATACTATAGTAAACACAAACAGTCATGGTTCTGTCCTCAAGGAACTTTCAGTCTAGCATCATTCAATAATCACAAAACCAAAATCTGAACATACACATTGAAATAACTGCAATGAAGGAAAGGTGCACAGCTCATTTCTGAGCAAATCATCTTGAATTATAAGAGGAGGTAGTATCTTACTTCTGATGTTCAAAGATTTTTCTTTCCACCTCTGTTGCTATTGGTCTAATCCCATACCACCTCCAAGCTGCCTCTTCTTTTTGATGCCTTCCCACGCTTTCCCAGGCACAGATATTTGCTTCATTTTCAGCGCTTTCATAGCTCACTTTATTGTAATTATTAGTTTATACTAGCTAGTGATTCTTTAGGACAGGGCCTGTGACATTCATCTTTGCATCGCTCTTTCCTGACAGTGCCTGGCATAGACAACCCTCAAAAGCTTGTTGAATGAATAGCGCTGAACAACAATGTAAGAATTTGTTAGAAAGTGGAGTGTTCTGTTGGGAAGTACAGAATGTAAATATGTCAACCTAGCTGTTTTGTTTCCTCTGTCCAAATCTTAAATTAAGATTTCTCCTCCCCAGCAATAGATCTCGTTTGGATGTTACAGAGAAACTGCCCTGGGCTCTTGCACTAGAAATAAGGTCATGTGAAGCTGGGCTAAAAGTAGAATTAGGTCTAAGAGCACACATTCTCAAATATCACAGCAATGGGAAATGTAAAAAATAATAGCCTCACTAAATTCTATAAATACAAGTCCTATTAATAAGAATAAAGTCTCGATTTCTACCATCACACATAGCTTCTAAAGACCTTCTTAAACCATGTAACTATTTTATCATCCTCATTCTATGTCTCAATTGCCTTTAAATTCCTCCTTGGTCCATAATTAGTATCAAATTACACTTAACACAAAATGCAAATGTGTATCAATCCAGAAGCATACATTTTAGCTTCCGATGCATTAAAGTAAAAGATGGAGTAATTCACTAGTTTAAATGATTTAGTCTTAAATCATTGATTTAAATCACTAGTTTAAATGATTTAGTCTTTCTACAAGTACCACTCATAGGTTTCATTTTTAGGTAGAGGTAGGTTTCATTCTTAGGAGATCACATTTTAAGGCAATAATATTTTTTCAGATTAATCTTGAAGTCAAAAAAACCCCAAAATGTAGTTATATTTTTATGTTTATTTTTTAAACTGAAGTTAATTAAAGCAGAAGCTTGTGAAGTCACTTGGGAAACCATTTCCTATACAACAAGGTAATCATGGATTTGGGGAAGATATTTACTCCATTAAGAAATAATAATCAGAATTTAAAAGTTGCATATATTTTTGGTTATTTATCATACTAATTTTTCTTTCGAGAAACATAGACAATGAGATTGATTATAGTTGTGGGTTTTTTTTTTCTCTACCATTATCAATAAGCACATTTCTCTGGAGTCTATTTGAGAATCAAAAGCAAGCATCCTGGGCTTCCCTGGTGGTGCAGTGGTTAAGAATCCGCCTGCCAATGCAGGGGACACGGATTTGAGCCCTCGGCCGGGAAGATCCCACATGCCGCGGAGCAGCTAAGCCCGTACACCACAACTGCTGAGCCTGCGCTCTAGAGCCCGTGAGCCACAACTACTGAAGCCCACGCGCCTAGAGCGCGTGCTCCACAAGAGGAGCCACCGCAATGAGAAGCCTGCATACCGCAAGGAAGAGTAGCCCCCGCTTGCTGCAACTAGAGAAAGCCCGCGCACAGCAACGAAGACCCAACGCAGCCAAAATAAATAAAATAAATTTTAAAAAAAAAGTAAGCATCCCTTACGCATTTATAAGGTTTTCTTGAGCAGCGATGGATGAGAGCACAGGCTCAGTAGTTATGGCACACGGGCTTAGTTGCTCCACGGCATGTGGGATCTTCCCGGACCAGGGCTGGAACCCATAGTTCCCTGCACTGTCAGGCAGATTCTTAACCACTGCGCCACCAGGGAAGCCCAAGGCAGAAGCTTTATATAATGCTTCCCTTTTTAAAAAAAATAAATTTATTTATTTATTTTTGGCTGCATTGGGTCTTCGTTGTTGCACGCAGGCTTTTCTCTAGTTGTGGTGAGCGGGGGGCTACTCTTCATTGTGATACGCAGGCTTCTCATTGCGGTGGCTTCTCTTGTCGCGGAGCATGGGCTCTAGGCACACGGGCTCTAGAGCACAGGCTCAGTAGTTGTGGTGCACGGGCTTAGTTGCTCCGCGGCATGTGGGATCTTCCCGGACCAGGGCTCGAACCCATGTCTCCTGCATTGGGAGGTGGATTCTTAACCACTGCGCCACCAGGTAATCCCTATGATGCTTCCCTTTAAAATGTCAACATTGTACTTAACGGAAGAATTATGTGGACCTGCTAAGCTGCTGCACTGAAAGTAATCACCATAACATTTTAGCTCTGGGAATCAGCCAGAGAGAAGCATGGAGCAAAGCCTATTTCAAATGTAATTAAAAATAAAACCAATTGTATTTAGAATAAAATCCAAACTCTTTTACAATGATCTATAATACAAGGCTCTAAATGACCTAGTCTCTACTAAGTCTCTAACCCCTGGTTCACTGTGTTTTAATCCACTGCCACCAACATTGCAAATTTGTTCCTACTTCAGAATCCTTGCCTTTACTCTTGCCTCTGCCTGGAATGCTCTTTCCCCAAATCATCAGATATTTGGCACTTTCTTATCTTTCAGGTTTCAGCCCAAATGTTACCACCTCACAAAGATCTTTTCTAAAGTAAAAGTACCCACTATTACCATTGCTCTCCATAACAATATTAGCTTGTTTTATTGTCTTTATAACATGTATTGTTATCCAAAATTAACACATTTATGAATTTAATTTTTCATTGCCCTACTTCCTGAACGATAATGTAAGCTTCAGTTCTCTGGTTCATCATTGTATCCTCTAAACCTAGGATAGTGACTGAGATAACAGTACTTAATAAATGTTCATTGAATGAATGAATTATACTTATTTAATTAAATCTAAGACAGTATTGACTGTGTGATACATCATTATTTATGTACCAGCAAAAAGAAAATGTTGCCATTTTCACTATGACATAGGGAGTTCCTTGGCGGTCCAGTGGTTAGGAATCCGTGCTTCCATTGCAGGGGGCATGGGTTCCATCACTGGTTGGGGAACTAAGATCCTGCAAGCTGTGCTGGCGCAGCCAAAAAAAAAAAAAGCACACTATGACATAATACTTTTATTACTTAGAATTTTATATTTATTAAAAGAGCCCTTTTAAACTAATTTAGACCTAGTTTTTTAAAAAAAAATTATGTCACACTTGTGTGTATATAAAGCAAGAAAAAAAGCAAAGTAAATTAGTTAAGGTATTCCTAAAACTTCTTTACTAGTCCTACTCTTCTGAATCTCCTTCTTTTCAGTAATAAATTTGAACATGTTTTTATTTTTTATAAAATTTATTTATTTATGGCTGCATTGGGTCTTTGTTGCTGCATGCGGGCTTTCTCTAGTTGTGGCGATTGGGGGCTGCTCTTCGTTGCAGTGCGTGGGCTTCTCATTGCAGTGGCTTCTCTTGTTGCAGAGCACGGGCTCTAGGCGTGCGAGCTCAGTAGTTGTGGCTCACGGGTTCTAGAGTGCGAGCTCAGTAGTTGTGGCTCACGGGTTCTAGAGTGCAGGCTCAGTAGTTGTGGTGCATGGGCTTAGTTGCTCCGTGGCATGTGGGATCTTCCCAGACCAGGGCTCGAACCTGTGTCCCCTGCATTGTCAGGCGGATTCTTAACCACTGCACCACCAGGGAAGTCCCTGAACATATTTTGAAAATGCCATACATCAAGAGGCAGCATAAAAAAATAGAAAACCAACAGACTAGGAGAATATATATTTGCAACGTATAAAACTGACAATGTATTATCATGAATATATAGTAAATTAATACATATCAATCAATAAGAAAAAAAATCAAAGAAAAGGAAAATGGAGGAAAGACTTGAATGTCTATATTAAAAAAATCTCTGTATAGGCAAATAAACATTTGAAATTATGCTCAGCCTCATTAGTAATCAGGGGAATGCATATTTGTTCTGAGATAATTTTAGGCTTACAAAAGAGTTAGAAATACAGCACAGAACGTTCCCATAAACCCTTCACCCAGTTTTCTATTATGTTAATCTTACCTCACCATAGAACAATTTTCAAAAGTAGGAAATTAACTTTGACCCAATAATATTAACTACAAAATTAATTCAGGTTTCACCAGTTTTTTCTCTAATATCCATTTTCTCTCCTAGAATCAAATCCAGGATCCCAACCTACATTTAATACTATGTCTCCTTAGTTTACTCTATCCTATGACAGTTCCTCAGCTTTTCCTTGTCTTTCATTACCTAGATGCTTTGGAAAATATTGGTCAGTTATTTTGTAAACTTCCCTTAATTCGGTTTTGTCTGATGTTTCTCTTGATTAGATTGAGGTTATGCATTATTTGGAAGAATGTTACAGAGGTCATGTACCCTTCTCATTGCATTGTATCAGGGCTTATATGATGTTGAAAAGTATTATTAGTGATGTTTACCTAATCAATTGGTCAGTGTTGTCTGCCAGGATTCTTCATGGTAAAATTACTGTTTTTCCCTTTATAATAATTAAATATTGTGGTGGAGATACTTTGAGACCATACTTGATAGAACAATGTCCTGTCAAAATTCATGTCTACCCAGAAACTCAGAATGTGGCCTTATTTGAAAATAGGATCTTTGCAGATATAATCAAGTTGAAATGAGGTCATACTGGACTAGGATAAACCCTAATCCAACAACCAGTGTCCTTAAAAGAGGGAAATTTGGACACAGAGACATATAAGGAGAACACAATGTGAAGACTGAGAAGGCAGAGATTGCAATGATGCATATGGAAGTCAAGGAATGCCAGGAATTGCCAGAAGCTAGAAAAGGGGCATGGAACACATTATTCCTCAGAGCCTCCAGAAAGAACCGACCTGCCAACACCATGATTTCAGACTTCCAGCCTCCAGAACTGTGAGAGAATAGATTTCTGTTGTTTTAAGCCATCCAGTTTGTGGTAATTTGTTATGGCAACTCTGGGAAACTGATAAGAGACTATGCAAATATCCTTTTTCTGTTTGAACTTTAGTCCACTTATTTTAGCATGCATTGGTGGATCTTGCTAATAAATCTCTTTTTTGTCTCATAGATGTGCAGGTTTTTCCACACAGAAGTATTCTTGGGCCACCAAGAATACTGGTAATGCAGCATTTCCTAAGAGTGTTTCATTGTTGTCTCCAGGATTTTATTCCAAGCTGCCAGAAGCCACTGTGGTAGGTAGAATTTTAAGATGATCACCAAGATTCCTATCACCTGGTACACTTGCCTTGTATAATTCCTTCCTCTTGAGCATGGGTTGGGCTTGTAGATCTTAGAGGATATCACTTATATCTCGTCAATGGCAAAAGGGATCATTGCAGATGTAATTAAGATATCTAATCAGTTGGGTTAATCAAGAGGGAGCTTATTCTGTGTGGGCCTAACCTAATCAGGTGAGCTCTCTCTCTCTCTCTCTCTCTCTCTCTTCTTCCCCCTCAGTGGCTGGAGACTTTATCTTGGCCATATCGGCAGCATGTGGGATCCTAGTTCCCCAACCAGGGATCGAACCTGTGACCCCTGCATTGGAAGCACAGAGTCTTAACCATTGGACCACCAGGGAAGTCCCCAGATGAGCTCTTAAAAGGGAGTCTAGAGGTAGAACGCAAGGGAAGTCAGAGATGATCTCCTGTGGGCCTTGAAGGCCTCTTGAGTTCTACACCTGCAAGGAAGTGAATTTTGCCAACAACCATGTGAATATGGGAGAGGGCCCAGAGCCTTAGATGAGATGCTAGCCTCGGATGATACCTTGACTTCAGCCTTGTGAGATCCTGAGAAAGCCCAGCTGAGCCGTGCATGGACTTGTGACTTACAGAACTGTAAGATAATAAATAGGTGTTGCTTTAAACTGCTAAATTTGTGGTGGTTTGTTACATAGCAATAGAAAATGAATACAGCCATACTCCAAATTCTTATGCTGGCACTCCTGATTTTACAGTAAGTGCTAATGGAAAGTTCACAGAAAACAGCTAAACCCCCATTCCTTTCTCAAATGGTCCTTAGTTTGTTGACTGAAATATCAAGAACTTGACTTTATCCAGTCACACCACCAGGAATGCAAACCAATTTTCTTACGCTTAGAATCAACTAGATGACAACCCCTACATGTATAAGACATATCCCAATTTCAGAGACATTAAAGTATGAAATAAAAATGAATCTTAGGATCAGTAACATACAGAAATCCATTTCCAGGAGGCTAGACGAAATGTTGAGTGAATTGTAGTTCATCGAAGCTCTGAAGGTTCCACTTCCTCTTAAGCATTCTTGGAGAGTGACAAAAGAAAAAGCATCATCTGCTTTCCACTATGAATATTAGTGGATAATACTCCTTAATCCACTTGGAAAGTTGCCATGAGACAACTGCAAGTGAACTGCAGAATACGAAATACAACTGCTTATAGTGAAACGTGTCTAATATCAATGAGGTAGATGGAGGAAGAATTAAAAATTAGGAGTCAGATATTAGCAAGGATTTTTTTAAAAATGTATAATTTTATTATTTTATATGTATGTATCTCTTAACAATATACTGTAGTCACATGATGAAATCTAGTACATCAATGAAAATGAATGACAACTATATACAACACAATGAATCTTAGAAACATAATGAAGAGTGAAAAAGATCAAATCCCTATAGACTACTATACAGTCTAATACCACTTTCATACAGCTCAAAAAGGAGCAAAACTAAAAAATGTCACTTTAGTGTTATATACATATTTTAGGTCTTTTCTCATGTGATAAAACTATTAAAAAGAGGGAGCAGAGGGGTAGAGACAGGAGAGGAGCACAAATAAATAAATGTAACATATGGGTAATGTTCTATTTCTTAAATTAGGTTATGAATTATTATGTTTGATAATTTATTTGCATGTCACATCTTTTTATAAGTCAAAAATTACATTAAAACATAAGGGCAAAATTATGCATAATGTGTTGACAAAATTTATATTTGCATTGTTGCTTTTTAAACTATGCTTATTTTATCAGTCAGCGTTCTTAATTATAGTCAATTCAGGTTAATTTTAACAAAAAGTGATTTTATTAAAAGCTAATAATCCTCAGGATCTCTGGATAGCCAGAAAACCAGAATTAGAGGCTATACAACCTCTATAATCACTTCAGATCATTGCTTCAGTGAAGACCCCACGGTGTCCACTGGGGCAGAGACACTGCAGCTTACACCACTGACTTTGCTGACACTGGATACTGAATGTTGTCAGTACAGCCACTTGCTGCTCCTTCTGTGGAGGTGGATGTAGTAGCCAGTGTTGTAGTCACTGCCTTTATTCAAAGAATTCAGCATAGTTCCCTGCTTCTTTGTATCACTAACTTTTTTTTTTTTTTAAACATCTTTATTGAAGTACAATTGCCTTACAATAGTGTGTTAGCCTCTGCTTTATAACAAAGTGAATCAGTTATACATATACAATATGTTCCCATTTCTCTTCCCTCTTGCATCTCCCTCCCTCCGACCCTCCCCATCCCACCCCTCTAGGTGGTCACAAAGCACCGAGCTGATCTCCCTGCGCTATGCGGCTGCTTCCCACTAGTTATCTATTTTACATTTGGTAGTGTATATATGTCCATGACACTCTCTTACCCTGTCACATCTCACCCCACCCCCTCCCTGTATCACTAACTTTTAAGGCAGAGGTATCTTCCCTGGCTGCAATGTGGCTGGGAAAACAAACATCTGACACCTTCAAATTTTTTAGGAGGGAGGAAGGCTCTGCCTCATTAGGTGATGGGTTCCCTGACTATAGTATAGGAGTTAGGATAATGGGCAGCCTAAAAAGAAATGACAGATGTCTTCCGCAGCCCATTCCTTGGCCACTCAACACCAACACACTCCTTTGGCTAATGCTTACACTTGTTAAAAACTATTCAGTGTAAGAGGACTTGTGTCAGACATTGTTAGCTGCTTTCTCAATACTCTTTCCTCTTTGCTAATAGAATACTGATTTTATTTGCGGCAGCTATGTCCCCAGCCTCCTTTGCTGCTAGAAGTGACCATGTAACAGGTCAGGCAAATAAGACAAAGGGAAGTCTGTCTGGATTTCTGGGAAAGCGTTGTGTTTCCTCATAAAAGAGAATACATATAGCTGGCATACGACATTTCCCTTTTTTTTCTGCCTTCAAACATGGACATGACTTCTGGCAGAGCAGCAACCTTCCTGCAACAAGAAAATTGCGTGAAGGCTGAAAAACAATATGCTAAGGAGGCAGATTTGAAAGACAGAACTGCACCTTTTCCTGTATGTATCAACAAAGGACTGTTAAGCACTGATTAAGCATTGTTCTTTTCAGTTGCACGCACACACTCTGAGCTACACCACTCTAGAAAACAGATGACAATTATGTCTCATTCCTTAAGACTCCATTTATTAAATTCATAATATTTTCTAATATATGGGCTGTGGTGTATCTTTTGCGCCATTAATGAAATAGATTTTCCTCTCAAGAACCACTTGAACTCTGAATAGTATTTGGCATTTAAAGGAATCTTAACTTAATGGTTAAGAATATGTTTAAGTCTGGGTTTGAATCTTGGTTTCAGTTTGGAATAATAACAACCTCCTCGTGCCTGAGTATCTGTAAAATGAGGTACAGTTGAAATGGAGATTATATAATAACTAGAAAGCACTCAGCTTTCTAGTTCTCCTACTCATTTTGTCTCTATTGGATGCTCAAGTTGTAAATAGTCCCTCCTCTGTACTCTATACATCCTTATATTGGATTTATCACATTGTTTGCCTCTTCTACCAGATTCTTCTTCAAAAACACTGTCAATGCCTCCCCCCTGCTTTTTAAAATTCATAACTCCAAATGAAGTGCCTAACATAGTAGACTAGACAGTCTCAAACTAGTGTCCTTAGAAGTTATCTGGGATGATTATTAAAATACAAATTCCTAGATTCCATCCCCAAACTTCTATTGTAGTAGGTCAGTGAACCACATTTTGAGGAACACTAAAATAGACCTTCAATGTTTGAATCAAATTATGCATAAGGTATTAATATAAGGTAATAAAGGTAGGTATCAATAATATTTACACATTTTTCCAAGATACTTCCAAACAGTTTTATGATTTCTAACCATGAGGAAGCGTCTAAAACCATTTCAGAAACAACTATTTATAGTTATACGAACTACAATGTGATAATTAGTATTTATGAAAAACCCTGTGTACCTGACAGGTTGCTATATAAGTGAAAAATAAACCCTTGCACTTCCTAATAATTAGACTCATTACTGAGTAAAATTAGCTGATATTCTCAAAATGAGATTTTTATTAGAAAAGATAAGTTTGTATTAAAATTTTGCACACCAGTCAAGTTCCATCATCCACTGCAAAGTAAACTTTCATACCCACTCAGACCAAAGTCAAGAACATTCCTTCTCCCCTTCAATTTTCTAACTACACACTATTTTCATAGTATTAACACCAGCTAGAATTCATATTATATAGGGTGCTGAGAACTCTTGAGGCTCATGCTTCAAGCTTTTGATTTGCCAGGGGGAAAAGTTAACATTTAGATTTATCCTGGTATCTGAGATGTAAAGAACTTTACAAACAACTCTAAAGGAACATAAAGCAGATAAAGGGACACCATGTTATAGTTTAATGGGCCATTTGATTACCTTATCATTTTCACTGAAAACTGGCCATGGCAGCTGACCAATGGTATAGGGCACCTGCCTCCTGAATGGAACTGTGGAACATAGAGTGGCACTTAGGGCATATACTGCAAGGCAAATGGCTAGACTAAAAGTTTACATACTCTTAGGAAATGAGATAAAAACATCCACACTTCGGGTGGAAATTGTTTGCAGGATTCTGAATAGAAATTTGACAAATTCAAAAATGACATATACCGATTCATTACAGCCTACCATTTTAGGCAAAGTCCTTTGGTATTACTGGGATCAGATGCTTTTAGGATATCTTGGAGAAATTCTGTTGTTTTATTTGGAGTTAATTCTTTATGGCTGTACAAAAGAGAGTTTACACCACACAAAGCACTAACAAAAAACTCTTTCTAATGATGTGTCTCTCCCATGCAGTATAGTGCTTACGGTTACTGGGAAATATTGACAGGTTTAGCATTCATTATTTCAATTATTTTTGGGCAAACCTAAATTGATAGTATTACATGAAGTAATTTATAAATTTGAAATGTGAGTAAATGGAGATGGGGGAATGAAATGATGAGTGGGCCTAGCTGACCACTTAGCATTTGAATCTCAACACAGCTTCTATGAATGTAATAAACTCTCATTAAGTGATAAAACTTTGCTTCCTTGTGAAAAATGGATCTAAAAAGAAAGCCAACTACTAGTACTAGTAATGAAAGACATCCAAGTAAGTGATGGTTCTTAATTATAAATGAAAGTTATATATAAACTGTAGAATGTAGTACCTAAGAACTATGATGTGAATAAACCTATTATATCTTCTTCACACTGGGTAAACTACCCAAGCTGAAGATTTCCTAGTAGGACAAAATTGAAAAATTGACTACTAACATCTAATAGAATAAATAAAAGTTACCTTTAGCATCTGAACTAAGAGCAGATGTGTGCGTAAACACACACAGGACAAATTTTTCAGCATTCTTTGAACAATACGATGATTATACTACCACTAGAAAAAAAACAGTTGACTTATTTTCAAGTATGTTTCCCAGGGACTAGCAACAGGTTCTCTCAAATTAAGAGTAAAGACACCAGGCCATAAAGTGCCAACTCTTAGCACCAGAGAGACTTAAAACTTCAAAAAAGGTGAATGACATTACAAATTAGAGAATCTGCCAATCTACTTCTGTGGAATTGTATTATTTTCCTCAAATGGAAACAAATCCAGGTTTATGCCAAATAGATTGAAAAAGCTAATCTCTTTTTAAAATTTTTAAGAATTGCAATTTACAATCCTATATAAAATAAAATTGCTGGTTTATAATAAAATGCTCTAAGTTTCAGAGATATGAAAGAACAAAAATGAGCTGAAAACAGTTTATATAAATTGAGGTCCCAGAAATGAAAATTAAAAGTAGTCTCTTAGAGAAAGGAATGGTGAAACTCCGTGTATTTTAGTGAGTATTTTCACTAACATACCCAAAAACTGTTTCGTGGACAGCCACTTTTGACTGCGAATTCTAAAATGCCACTTGATACATTTAATCAACATTAAATCAAGTCTGAGGCAAGACACTGAATGGACAATACTCGAATAGAGAGATAATAACTTCCTTCCTCGATAAACAATCTCCAGCCGTCATTCAGAAGTTGAATTATTTGATGGCTTGGGAAGCAGTGTCCACTGAGTTTTCCTTCCTGACCCGAAGAGACTCACTACTGATGGACAATAATTCTCGAAGTTCCTTATTTTCAAGCTGGAAAAAAAAAAGTATATGTTCATTTCAGGTATTTTGACTGTCAAATTGTATCAGAACACGTTGTTTTGGGCCTGAAACAGAAAGCATATTATTTTAATTTTAAAAGTTTTAAGGAAACAAAAGAACTGAGAATTTCCTAAAATTCTACTTATTTATTCATTTAAAAAACATTTACTGAGTAATTTCCACATGCCACGTGTTAGGACTACACAGAAAAAAACAAGGTCCCTTTCCACTTGAGGAATTCACTGCTTGTCAAACTCTTTATGGTTCCCACAAGTTTTAGTATTGTTTCTTCTGTCTTTCAAATTCCTAATAATAATTTAACTCTGCTCAATCTTCTCTCCTAGATGTCCTCCGGTTTTGGAGAAAGAAAGGAAAGGGGGAAAAGAATTACTGGGCACATAGCCAGGTATCACATGGGTGTCTTACATCTATAATCTCACACAATAGGTAGGGTAAGTACCATTGCTTACATCCATGTTCTCTTTGAGATGAGGACGCTGGCTCACAAAAGTCCAAAAACTTGTCCAAACTTAGACAACTGAGATGTGGTATTGCTGGGGTCTCAATCCAATGCCCATGTTTTTTCCACTTAAAATATTAAGTAAAATTTGTCCCACATTTCCTTAGGCTGTTTCCATAAGTGAGATAAATTAGGGATGGCATAGACAAGATCATTCTATCATTTTAACTAACTCCTAGTTCCTAATTGGGACCTTGCCACCCTTTGATTTCCAGTTAGGGTAGTTTGCACTCTTCATCCTTATTCTCTCTGCAGGAAATTCTGGGAAGCCATAGCATTTTCAGGTTTCACTGAGAGTTAGAGCCCATGGTCATTAAACCTTGTACCATATAAAGTGCTTCCCTCAATACTCTGTATCTCTCTCCTAGCATTTATATACCATTTCATACCAAAATACTACTAGTCTTATTCCTTTTGTTAGACTCTGAGCAGGTACCCTGTCTTTTCCTCTCTAGTATTTCTCAAAGGGCCCATGACAGCATCTTGTAATAAGGAACATTCAAATCATCTACTGCAGGGGTCCCCAACCCCTGGGCCTCTGATGGCTTCTGGTCCACGGCCTGTTAGGAACCGGGCTGCACAGCAGGAGGTGAGCGAGCGAAGCTTCATCTGCTGTTCCCTGCCGCTCCCCATCGCTCACATTACCGCCTGAACCATCCCCCCATCCCCACCCCCAGTCTGTGGAAAAATTGTCTTCTACAAAACTAGTCCCTGGTGCCAAAAAAGTTGGGGACTGCTGATCTATTGTAATGCTTTTCCTTAACAATTTTATGGGCACACTAACACCCCAGGCCTTTCTTTGTAAATTATTCCCATTTTAATCAAAATATTACATGAAAATAGCTTTTTAAAAAAATCAAGACTATCCAATTAAAATTAATTTTAAAAAATCAAGACTATAAGACTTATAAAATAGACTGCAGTCCCTTGACTTTGTTTCCCAAAGGCAACCACTTTTAATAGTTTTATCTATTTCTTTTGGTATTTACTTCCATAATTCTACATAATATGCCCAGTACTGCTATTTCCTGATCATCAAGTTTAGACATTACCTATTTGAGTTCTTTTTACAGCAGATGAGGCACCTTAGCTCACGTGTATTCTGTCCCTTCCACTCTCTCTACCCTCTCAATATGATATCTCAATTTCTAGCCAATACATAGTTGGCATTTTCATTGTTTGCTGCTGATTACATTTCCTTTCTTGAAAAGGGTATGGAGGATGTAGTTTAATTTTAAATCAGACCACAAAGGAAACATCAGTACCTAACAGTGATAATACAGTGATGGCATACCTTCCAGAGTCTGAAATCTCTGTAAAATATTGTGAACCTAAAATATCAACAATCTTACCTCTAATTGTGCTAGTTTTTCCTGAATCTTACAAAATTGATCATCATCCATTTGTACTGCTTTCCTCATCACTTCTCCCATTTCACAGATTCTGTCAATCTGACTCTCAATTTCCTGTGAGGATATTAAGAATAAAAAGGTGAAAAAGTCATCTTTTTATTGATATGAAGTTCATGAAAACATGTGCATTATGATGTTAAAAGTTCATTTAATCTGTGGTACAGAGGTTACAAAGGAGTTTCACTACAATCTAAGTCCTCAGAGGTAAAGCCATAATAAAGTTATCTTGTGATATTCACAGATAATTTGTTTTCAAAAGGTCAATTCTAGTCTAACCACCCATTGGATATTGGACATTATCTCTAAGTGGCTGTTTAACTTAAATTTTAATACTTTTATTGGCAGGAAGCTTACCATATTCCAAGGTATCTTATTCTATCATTGGACATATCTCTTAGCAAGTTTTTCATAAAAGCTAAACTCTGTCTCCTTCAAGGATCAAGTTTTCTCCTCTGGACCACAGATTATTATCTTGTCCAGATGAAAGCCATTCACATATTTAAAATATCCCTGTGCCCTATGACTTTAGTTAACTGAAGTCATTAAAATGCTTTCAATGGGATCTAAGATGAAACTTATCTTCCATAAATTCCACTGCAGTAATAGTGAGGTGTCAATCTATTAATCTAGGATTAAATGATATAGTACCTGTGAATGTACAATGACAACTCTGAAGCACTCTACAAACTTAAGAACAATTACTCGGTCTCCCAAATTAAATCATAAGCAACCAAAGTAAAGAAACTATGCCATGTCTTTTTTTTTTTTTTTAAACCATACTTCTCTCTCCTAACAACATAGTATGATGCTATGTAGTTCAGTTTAATAAAAGTTTACTGACCCCCTGCTATGTGCCAAGTACTATGTTAGGGATAAAAGATGAATTCATGCTCCTTACAACCAAGGAGCTTACAGACCAGTGAAATGTACAATAATAACCACCCAAGTATTTACTGAGCACCTTCAACACTAAGTGGCATTCTGTTTGGTGGAAGAACTAACTAAGCATTCATTAACATCTTGAAAAGAGATCTTGGTGAACGGGGGAGGAACTTTAGTCTTACTCAAATAAAAGGCCCTGAGCAGCCCTTTACCCCCTTCTTTCTATTCATATCTTTACAAAGCTATAGTAAAACCTACAGCAAATGTGATAAACATGAAAGGAAAACAAGCTTACTTTTCTTCAAAAGCAAACACACAATCTAAAACAATTTCAAGATTTCAATTCATTTAGAATTTATTCATCAAAGTTTCTTACTGCAGAGTGAGACTGGTGAGCTTTCAGGACTGGTTCAGCATCCACTGCTTTTTTAGCAACCATTAATTGTAACATCTGTTTCCGGTATTTGCTCATGATGAGTTCCAAAGCATCCTGGTGTTCCTCCAAGGAAACCCATAGCTCTATCAAAAAAATAAAATAACTTGGCAGTGATGTCTGAGAGATACATCCTAAAGCCAAACTCAAACAGTTGGAATTTTATGACACTTTATGTAACATTATGAATCCAAAGTTGTTAATTAGTGTTTAAGTCCACAGAACTCAACAGTTATGGTCTATGTGAAAAATATCTTTCTAGGCAGTGGCAGCATAATCTGGTAGAAACAACACGGGATGTGGCCTCAGAAGACATAGTTTAAGTTCAGTTCTGTGAGTTACTAGATTACGACTCTTAGGCAAATCATTTAACCTCTCTGAGCCTATTTCTAATCTGCCTTGTAATAATAAAAACCTTGCTTGTCTACCTCAAAATGAAGATATGAGAATACAATGGCATGATACACGTGAAAGCCCTCTGTAAACTGATACACAAATAATTATTCATACTACTATCATTAATAATGTATTCATCAAGCCCAAGAATATACACACGAGGATACGATTTACCTCTTCCACCTTGCACAAGGAACATAAAAAAACTTTCAATCTTAGCTTTAATGTTTATTTCAATTAATATTTAAATATTAAGTTTTAAGTCCTTGAGGATATTCTCTTGTTATGCAAGCCTCCACATTGGGACACCTAATAAGCCATGCAATAATTCAACTGTACTAAGCACCTCTTCGATAAGCTGCCTTTAAATAAAAAATCAGAAGACCTTGAAAAGGGTAATGTAACAAACTTTACTGATACTGGGCGAGCACAGTCTAACTTTCCTGTTAAAAGTACTGACTTGGAAATACATACAGCATGTGCGCTTTTGTGAACAGTTTGTCAGTTTTGCAAGAACTTATGAAATATTACTGGATATGAAAAAATCATAACTACACAAAAAGGCCTGACCAACCTCTGTTTTCCTGCTGCAAGTCTCTAATCTGTGTATTCTCTTGGGACAGCAGAATGTGAGGTTTGTATTTGGACAAGTCCTTTATATCGGATGCATCCTCTTGATACTGGACAAACAGAGACAGACTAATCGCGCAGTAAACAGAACAGCCGCAGATGCAACTTAATAGGCAGGAGGCAGAGCTTCAGGGCAGCATCCTCAGCCCCGACCCCGCAGAAAGTTCTCACCACCGCCCTCTTGGACCAGGACAAAATTCCAGGCCGAGTGCCCACTTTACCTCACCCTCCACCCCTCAAGTGCCCGGAACCCGAGGGCACGGACCCCTACCCTCTGCCTGACCTGGTCCGGAAGCGCTGTCCCCGCCTCCCGCATAGCGGCCACCCGCCGGTGCAGCGCCGCCGATTGATCCACTAGCGACTCGGCGGCCGCATCGTGCTCCCGCAGCCTCTCCAGTAGAGTCTTAGCGTCTGTCAGAATCTTCTCGATGGTGCAGCTCATAGCGGCCCCAGGACGACAGTCGCAGCACCGCTCACCTGTGCGATGGGTTCAGATCTCCCTGAGCCGGTCTCAGCTTTACAGACGTCACTTCCGGGTACGTTTAAAAGGCGCCTCGGCGGGAGCCACGATATGCGCTTGCGCAGTGGCAGCCTAGGCGGCTGGTGACCCGCTTCAACCCGCGGCTTTCTTGAAGTCTCGCCCAGGGCAGGGCCGCGGAGGCTTGCCCTTGCCACGCCCTTGGTTTCCTGTTTCCACAGCCTGGTGGTCAAGTTGTGTTAAGGCTGGGCTAGTCCGAATTTCTCCTTTCCCTACTGGTTTTGATTGATGTGGATTGTTATTGTAACCGTTTTAAAAAAAAATTTTTTTTTTAATGTTGGTAAAATACGCATAAAATGTATCATCTTAACCATTCAATAGTGCTAAGTACTTCAGGTTGTTGTGCAGTCATCGCTACCATTCATCTCCAAAACTCTTTTCATCTTGCAAAACTGAAACTCTGCACCCATTAGACTTTCCCTATTCTGCCTTCCTCCCAGCCCTTGGCAACCACTATTCTACCTTCTGTCTCTGTGAATTTGACTACTTTAGGTACCCCATACAAGTGGAATCATATAAATCATAATTGTCATTTTTGTGAATGGCTTATTTCACTTGGCATAATGTCCTCAAGTTTCATCCATGTACAGCAGAATTTCCTTCCTTCTTAAGGATGAATAGTATTCATATATATATGTATATGTGTGTGTGTGTATATATATGTATATATACACACACACAACGTTCTGTTCATCCATTCCTCTACTGATGGACCCTTGGGTTGCTTCCACCTTTTGGCTGATGTGAATAATGCTGTTATGAACACATGTATAAATATATGTTTGAATCCCTCCTTTCAATTTTTTCGAGTGTATACCCAGAAGTGGAATTGCTGGGGCATGTGGTAATTCTATTTTTAAATTTTTGAGGAATGACCATACTGTTTTCCACAGTGGCTGTGCCATTTTACGTTTTCACCAACAGTGCACAAGGGCTCCAATTTCTTCACATCATTGTAGACACTTGTTATTTTCTGGGGTTTTTTTTAATAGCCATCTTTTAAAATTTATTTGTTTTTACTTTTGGCTGTGTTGGGTCTTTGTTCTGTGCGTGGGCTTTCTCTAGTTGCAGAGAGTGGTGCGCGGGCTTCTCATTGTCGTGGCTTCTCTTGTTGCAGAGCACGGGCTCTAGAGCGCAGGCTCAGTAGTTGTGGCACACGGGCTTAGTTGCTCCGTGGCATGTGGGAATCTTCCTGGGCCAGGGATCGAACCCGTGTCCCCTGCATTGGCAGGCAGATTCCCACCCACTGCACCACCAGGGAAGCCCTTAATAGCCATCTTAATGTGTGTGAGATGGAGTCATTATTTTCTGCTTACCTATTTTTTTGTTTTAATTCGATTATTAATTGAAAATAAATTTAACCAGAACAGCAATGACTTGTGCTGTTATATTGGTTTATGAGTTTACCTTGTCAAGCTTGTGTGTCAAACTTTGTTCTTTTTCATTAATTACTTTAATACTGTAAATACTTTTGGAGAGTCTTGTTTCAGGCAATGTTTAGTGTCTGGGAATACAGCAGAGAATGACACAGGGTCTTGGCCCTTAGGGAGTTTATATATATATTTTTAACATCTTTATTGGAGTATAATTGCTTTACAATGGTGTGTTAGTTTTTGCTGTATAACAAAGTGAATAGGGAGTTTACATTCTAATGGGAGAAAGAGTTCATACTCTTATAAGTAATTGAAGGTAATGACATGATTAGGAACATGGTGAAAGGGGCAAGAGTGTCACAGCAGTAGTGAGAGGTCAGAGAAGGGGGTGCGGGAGGAGAATTGGGCTTTTTACCTTTGTATTCCCAGCAGATTCTGGAAGAAAATCTGCCTACCACACCTCCTATAGATAATACTGCTGGCCCACCTATCCCACAATTGCAGAGTTTACAAACAATGTTTTAATATATTCTTTTACTAAAACCACAATTCCAAGCAATTTAGTGCTCTCCTCCACTTTCCCACACGATTTGAACCACAGTCCCACAGAACATTTACATTATGCAAAGGAGAGGTGCTAAGTATACACAACAGGCAGTGGCCCATAGGAGAGACAATCTAGTGGAATTCTCTAATTCTCTTTTTGTTACACTCATACAATCTGTTCCTACTGAAATCTGGAAGATGACATTTTAGGTCCATTAGAAAGCCACAAAAGTATGTAATCGACTCTATTGAATTCTACTTCTTATTATGCTATCCTGTGGAATTTTTTTCCTATTACCATTCTCTGCTGTGCCTCAGGAGGCCTAGATCCTGTCCTCCCCCCTTTTTCCTAACCTGGGAAGCCAAAGTTTACAGTAGAAGATATACTAGTTCTATGGTACCATAACCGTCTCTGACACCTGGTCTATGGAAAGAATTGCATCCAGATTTGCTATCAGTATTGACAACAATACTGATGTTAAGTGCTTACTCTGTGTCTGTCACTGTTCTAAGGACTTTATAGTAGTTAAGTTATTTAATCCTCACAATTACCATATAGGTTAGATTTCCTGCAAACAATGTCTTATGCATCAGAGAGCTTTAGTATTATCTATCTAGCTCAAACTTTTCTTTCCAGATATTGACCACTTTCCCTAAGTCAGCTTTTTTTTTTAATTACTTCATCATTTATTTTTATTTTTTATTTATTTTTTAACATCTTTATTGGAGTATAATTGCTTTACAATGGTGTGTTAGTTTCTGCTTTATAACAAAGTGAATCAGTTATACATATACATATGTTCCCATATCTCTTCCCTCTTGCATCTCCCTCCCTCCCACCTTCCCTATCCCACCCCTCTAGGTGGTCACAAAGCACCGAGCTGATCTCCCTGTGCTATGCGGCTGCTTCCCACTAGCTATCTATTTTACATTTGGTAGTGTATATATGTCCATGCCACTCTCTCACCCTGTCACATCTTACCCCTCCCCCTCCCCATATCCTCAAGTCCATTCTCTAGTAGGTCTGTGTCTTTATTCCCGTCTTGCCACTAGGTTCTTCATGACCTTTTTTTTTTTTTCCCCCTTAGAGTCCATATATATGTGTTAGCATACTGTATTTGTTTTTCTCTTTCTGACTTACTTCACTCTGTATGACAGACTCTAACTCCATCCCCCTCACTACAAATAACTCAATTTCATTTCCTTTTATGCCTGAGTAATATTCCATTGTATATATGTGCCACATCTTCTTTATCCATTCATCCGATGATGGACACTTAGGTTGCTTCCATGTCCTGCTATTGTAAATAGAGCTGCTATGAACATTTTGGTACATGACTCTTTTTGAATTATGGTTTTCTCAGGGTATATGCCCAGTAGTGGGATTGCTGGGTCGTATGGTAGTTCTATTTTTAGTTTTTTAAGGACCCTCCATACTGTTCTCCATAGTGGCTGTATCAACTTACATTCCCACCAACAGTGCAGGAGTGTTCCCTTTTCTCCACACCCTCTCCAGCATTTATTGTTTCTAGATTTTTTGATGATGGCCATTCTGACCAGTGTGAGATGATATCTCATTGTAGTTTTGATTTGCATTTCTCTAATGATTAATGATGTTGAGCATTCTTTCATGTGTCTGTTGGCAATCTGTATATCTTCTTTGGAGTAATGTCTATTTAGGTCTTCTGCCCATTTTTGGATTGGGTTGTTTGTTTTTTTGTTATTGAGCTGCATGAGCTGCTTGTAAATCTTGGAGATTAATCCTTTGTCAGTTGCTTCATTTGCAAATATTTTCTCCCATTCTGAGGGTTGTCTTTTGGTCTTGTTTATGGTTTCCTTTGCTGTGCAAAAGCTTTTAAGTTTCATTAGGTCCCATTTGTTTATTTGTGTTTTTATTTCCATTTCTCTAGGAGCTGGGTCAAAAAGGATCTTGCTGTGATTTATGTCATAGAGTGTTCTGCCTATGTTTTCCTCTAAGAGTTTGATAGTGTCTGGCCTTACACTTAGGTCTTTAATCCATTTTGAGTTTATTTTTGTGTATGGTGTCAGGGAGTGTTCTAATTTCATACTTTGACATGTAGCTGTCCAGTTTTCCCAGCACCACTTATTGAAGAGGCTGTCTTTTCTCCACTGTATATGCTTGCCTCCTTTATCAAAGATAAGGTGACCATATGTGCGTGGGTTTATGTCTGGGCTTTCTATCCTGTTCCATTGATCTATGTTTCTGTTTTTGTGCCAGTACCAAACTGTCTTGATTACTGTAGCTTTGTAATATAGTCTGAAGTAAGGGAGCCTGATTCCTCCAGCTCCATTTTTCGTTCTCAGGATTGCTTTGGCTATTCGGGGTCTTTTGTGTTTTCATACAAATTGTGAAATTTTTTGTTCTAGTTCTGTGAAAAATGCCAGTGGTAGTTTGATAGGGATTGCATTGAATCTGTAGATTGCTTTGGGTAGTAGAGTCATTTTCACAGTGTTGATTCTTCCAATCCAAGAACATGATATATCTCTCCATCTATTTGTATCATCTTTAATTTCTTTCATCAGTGTCTTATAATTTTCTGCATACAGGTCTTTTGTCTCCTTAGGTAGGTTTATTCCTAGATATTTTATTCTTTTTGTTGCAATGGTAAACGGTGGTGTTTTCTTAATTTCACTTTCAGATTTTTCATCATTAGTGTACAGGAATGCAAGAGATTTCTGTGCATTAATTTTGTATCCTACTACTTTACCAAATTCATTGATTAGCTCTTGTAGTTTTTTGGTAGCGTCTTTAGGATTCTCTATGTATAGTATCCTAAGTCAGCTTTTGATTACACAGGTCCATAATTCCTTATTCAAAACGTTGGGACATGATGTGTTCCGAGATTCAGAAAATGTAATACTTTAAAAAGGTAATAAGATCCATATACTGTATATTATATATACTCCTGGCAGGGTCTGAATGAATTATGTACATCTTTTGCACATATATTGCATTTTTAATAAAACTGACTGCCTACAGTTAATAGTATTCTTTATATTTCCAGTCTTAGGCTGCTCTGTGACAGAATATGATTACTATTTTTCTTTAGGAGTGTGCATGTTTTTAGTATAAATATTTCCTTATAAGAGCTTGGGAGGACAGTCCACAAGAGGAACATGAAGGTCTGAAATTCTTTTCACTATAACCTGGAGAAAAGTGTGTGAAAAGGAACTGGACTGGATCTGACATGGCAGTGTCAAAATAGGATAGTGAACCACACATGGGCCTAGTTAAGGCTGAGTGAGTCAGACTTTGGAAACTGCACTGTCAACTATTATGGATTGGCTTCCTGGAGCCAGGGTCCATGTCATACTTTGCATGGTGGGAAATAGGAGATCCTTCCTGAATTCAGTGCTTGTTTCCTCTATCAGTCATCCTTGAGGAGAAAATGTGGCCCCTACCTAGAGGCCGGCCTTTTCTCTGGCTGGGTCTGAGAAAGAGAGTGAAAGCCCATGGCTTGGAAAGGAAAAGATAATGCTAAAGTGACTCCTGATTTTGGGAGGAGAGCTGCCATTCTACAGCACTGTGACCAACTGGAGGATAAGGAGAGAGCTCACTGGTAGAGAACCCTCAGGGATAAAATATTGCCAGTAGATTCTAGGGCAATGATAATTAAAATTTTGTTTTAAATGATCATCTTTTCCCGTGTTGTAGTCCCTTTTATATTTGAGCCAGCAGTTAAATTTATAAATACTAAAGCCTCAGGTTAGCTGTACTTAGGGATTTTAGGTAGGTGCTTAAGTCTACACTTGGGGCAAAGCTTTAGGGAGATAATCCTGGTAGGATGTTGAAATGATTTTGAGATAGTATGAAGAGATCTTGTGAGAAACACAGGGCAGTAGACTGGAGTAAGAGATGGCAAGAAACAATAATATATTTGTGGAACATGTAAGCATTTCCCAAGGAATCTTAGAAATACTTAGGGAGTGGACAGAACTCCCTGAGATCACATAGGATGGGGGCTTACGCTATGTTAGCTGGACATTAAAGATAAAGGTGATCACCTCAATTCTGGAGAACTTGGGGAGAATTTTAAGGTTATACTTGTAAACCAAGGAACCTTGACTAAAGCTTACCAGGATATGTTAGGACCTTTTTAGAGGGCAGAAATCTGGGGCAATCCTGGCTTTGTCAGCCTTCACAGGGTAGGTCTGACCGTGGGGAGTGAGAAGCTTCACCTAATGCTACACCTTTAAGTCAGTCTGGCATACATGATAATGTTAGCTGGAGACAGTCTGGTGCTGTTTGTGTCTAAGTATTAAACCTCGTTTCCTCTCCAACCCTATTTCTATCTGACTCTGATTCTTGGCTTCACTTCTTGTTTACAGTTTTGCTCCTACTTATTGGACTGTCATCAGTATTTGGTCTTCCCTGTTGGACTCTTGGCCCTTCCTTAAGGATTTGGGTCAGAGCCACCTTAGTTTTTCAGGCCTCAGAAATCAAGCTTTGTTTTGGGGTGATGAGAGTACTCTAAAATTAGATTGTGGTGATGGTTGCACTACTCCGTGAGTATACTAAAAACCATTGAAATGTACACTTTAAATACATGAATTTTATGGGATATGAATAAATAAATATGTGAATAAAGCTGTTAACAATCAAGTTCTGGATCACTGGCTAGTCACAATAAAAATAATAGTAGCTTGTATTTTTAGAACATTCACTATGCACAGTGAAATGATCTTAAGGCTTTATTCATAATTCTCACAACAACCTTATGAAGTAGGTATTATCATTATCCCTACTTTAACAGAGAAGGAATGGGTAATTTTCTCTAGGTCATACTGCTTATATGTTCCAGAGCCAAGGTAAGAGTTGGGGGTCTGGCTTCAGAATCAGTACTCTTTACCACTACACTGTAGTGTGGTGTTAGGGCAGGGTGGGAGTTAAGTATGTTCGTTTTTCTCATTAAAGAAGGAGGCAAAATCAGGTGCTGAGAATGGTAGTAGGGGTGTTTATTAAATGATGCAAGGGTTTGGAATAAAGTAATTACTGAAGTGAATCAGAGGGTATATCATTTATTTATTGCTGCATAAAAAACTACCCCAGAACTTAGTGGCTTAAAGCAATAATCATTTATTTTGTTCATGAGTCTTCTGGGTAGTCCTTCTGGTCTGGGTCAGGCCTGGCTGATTCTAGTTTGTGATTGGTTGGTTGGCAGGAGGCTAACTGGCCCTGGATATGTTCACTCACATGTCTGGTGGTAGGCCAGCTGTCAGCTGGAGCGATGGGGGTGACTGGTCATGTGTCTCTCATCCTTTAGTAGGCTAGCCATGGCTTGTTCATGTGGCTATGGGATAACAAGATCATTACAAGCCCAAATGTGCAAGTGTTTTTTCACCTCTGCTTATTCATGTATACTGCAGTGTCTCACCGGTCAAAGCAAATCATGTGGCCAGCCCACATTCAAGGGATGGAGAAACAGACTCCACTTCTTTCTGGGAGGGAAAGAATGTGTGTCATTTTTGCAATCCATCATAGGAGATTTGCGATCTCTCATAGAAGGAGAGGTACCAATGTTTAAAGATAAATGAGTGGTGTTAGGGGTCTGACTAAAATTAGAAATTATACTTTTGTGGTGGCACAGTCTCCATGATTTTACAATTTTCTGTAGCGTGGTTCAACTTCTTAGAGATAAACTGTAGTACTAGCAGTGGAAGAGAGTGAGGTCTTTGGGAATCTGTAATGAGGCCCAGCTGAAGAAGAAGGCAGTGGGCATGGGGGATGGTACTTGGTGGATGGACTGATATGCAACTGAGGGGGCAGTGGTGCTTGATAGAGGCAGAACCATGCAGTAGAGAGAACCTAGTAGAGATTACTGCTTTTAGTGGGATAGGAGGGGCAAAACAACATGGATTCCAGATAGTCTTTGACTGGTCCTGTCTGTTGTCATATGTAATACATTCTTTAGGACATCCATAAATATGAATGAATTTTGCTAGAAGACAGGTGTCTTAAAAGAGCAAGTGGAGCAAAGCTGGTGATACATTAGGTTTTTAAATTTCATACACAATATAAACCACAATTCCCAAGAAGATAGTGGCTTTAATTTTTGATATATTGGAAAGTTGGATTAAGTAGGCATGCTTGCTTTATTTTTCTTTTCTTTTTTTCTACTTGTGAATGGTATGTGTATGTGTGGGGAGTACTGGCAGGGTTATAACTTTAGCTTTGTTACTCCCAAATGGGGTAGTAGTGAGTATGTAGTTGACTTCCTCCACTGGACTGATGCCAAAGTTTCAGCTTTTCCACTTATAAGTTTGTATATGCTTTTAATAAAGGTTTGGGATTGTAATGTTGAATTTCTAAACAATGTGAACATTTTTCAGATATCATTAGACATCTTCTTTTCCCTTTAAAAAGTGCTATAGGAATTCTTTGGTGAATTTGATTTAATGGAACATCTCGTTAGAAAGTAAGTAGCAACAAAACCCAAATATATCCACCAAAAAGCACAAAAATATCTTTATAGTAATAGTCACAACAATAATAAACATTTATTGAGCACATTTTATGTTTTAAGCCTGTAATAAACATTTACAGATATTAGAACATTTACTCTTCACAACATCCCAGAGTTCTGAGGGTAGAATAGTGGAGAGAAAAAAAAAAAGCCTGAGAGAGGAAGAGAGGGAGAGAGAGAGAGAAATGAAAGAGTACTCTGGAGATGTGGCAATGACTGGGACTAGGGTGAGGCAAGAGAGAAGTCCAGACCACAGACTTCAAGGAGGTACTTATTCTTAGGCTTTTGCTTGAGCCTGAGAGTGAAGGCCTGCTTAAATTTTGTTCCTGGGCACCTCTCTTGCCTTACCCTAGTCCCAGGCCTGGATCTGCAAAGTGTCATCCTAAATTCTTCAGCCAAGTACTGATTAGCACAAGAATATTAGGAAACTGCCTGTGGCTGGGGAAAGAACCACCTAAAAGACTAGACAGAGGGAACCATGCTCAAAATTCCTGGATCAGAGATGAAGGGCAGTTTATTACTCTCTGCAGTAACAGTAACCAGAGCATCAGGACTTTCATGTTGGTTCCCCTATCTTCACTTCCCACAAAGTGAGGTAAAGGGGGCAGGATGACACCTGCACATGTAGTGGGTTGACATAGGAGAACCTGGAGCTTAGGGAACATGAATCTTTTATAAAGGGTAGTAAGCATGCCTCCCTTTTGGTCTGGAGGGAGACACTATCTTATCCTTAAAGATTGTTTTCTAGTCAAACACCTTTGAAAAGATAGTATGAATAAAGGGAAAATGTGCATCAGTTGCAAGATGTGCATAAATGTTAGAGACCCTTGGAGAATTGACTCTCAACAACTACCTCCTAGTATTATTCCAAACACATACTATACCTTTATGGGAGTTGTAAACTCAAAGCCCAAGAGGGGCCATACAGGAATAGTAAATGAGTTAACTGAGCTAAGTGCTAATAATAGGGAGTGGAAGGCTCTGTGGTGAAGAATTCAAGAGAGTATGCCTTCCCCCCAACCCTACCTAAATACATTCAGGTTAAAAATTTTTTTAAATATAGTGCTTGCCAAATAAAACTATGGTCACTGCTCACACTCACTTAAAGATGAGCACAACCCTTTCTTTATACATTTGTGTTAGTATATTCTCTACAAGAATTTTGAAAAAAATATCAACCTACTTACCGTTTTTAAGTTGTTTGTGATTTTTCACCATAAATATAAATATACTTTTTTATGACTTTTTTGAATTTTTAATTTTTTATAAAATGTTTAGAGGTTATATTCCATTTACAGTTATTACAAAATATTGGCTATATTCCCAGTGTTGAACAATACATCCTTGTAGCCTACCTTACACCCAGTAGTGTTTACCTCCCACTCCCTTACCCCTACCTACCTTGCCCCTCCCCCCTCTCCCCACTGGTAACCACTGGTTTGTTCTCTATATCTGAATACACTTATTTTTTGATAAAATTAGGTAGGAAATAGTAAACATTTATAAGATGAGAATTAACTAACAGGAATATTTAATTATATGATTTGACAAATTTGGTTTTAATACTTAATTGAATAAAACACATCATTTATCTGTAGGTTTCAGTCAGTGTATTTCCAAAAATTTGGGAGTCTCCCAAATATTCCATTATACATAAATATATAACATATATTAAATATGTATTCTATTTATGTTGAAAAGAAAAATCCTCACTAATTTATATTGATTCATCTGTTCTGAATTCAGAATATCCTAATGCGGGCCAAAATATCCAATATCTAATGCTAAGTCTTACTAAGCAAGATAGGAAGCCCTATGGGTTAGTGTGCTTTGATTTATTGTTAAAGGAGATTTCTCCCAAACTAGCATTTTCATTTATGCTCTTGTTTGATGCTCTGGAAATATAACCCAGGGGAAAGTATCGTGCTAATATTTGGGTTGGATGAGGAATATGTACTTCTTTTGTAAAGTAGGATAATTATTATTATGAACATAAGCTCATTCTTACACAGATCCATTGTGAAAAAGGCTTCTTGAGATTCTTGAAATTGACTTCTCAAAAAATCCTTCAATGATGTAAGGATGTTTTCATGCATTTCCAGGGGTACTGGTATTCTAGTTTAGACACTGCTGGGGTATGAGTGAAATGGGTAAATGTGGACAAAGGGTAAACTTCCAGTTATAAAATAAATGAATCTTGCAGATGTAATGACAGCATGGTAACTGTAGTTAATAGTACTGTATTGTATATTTGAAGGTTGCTAGGAGAGTAGATCTTGAGGGATCTAATCACAAGGGGAAAAAATTGTAATTATGTGTGGTAATGGGTGTTGACTGGACTTAGTTTGGTGATCATTTCACAATATATACATGTATCGAATCATTATGTTGTACACCTAAAACTGAAAATGTTGTATGTCAATATTTCTCAATAATAACAACAAAAAAGAACCATCAAAAAAATAAATAAATAAAAAGAGGTCTCTTGGTCTCCAACCCTCTCAAAGTTCCAGGATATATGGCATCTAATCTAATCACTGATCTGACACTTTCATTCTTGCATATTTGCCTGAGATCCTTCAAGGCCTAAATCAAATGCCTTTAATTCTTCAGATCTCAACTCAATCTTTCATCTGGGAAGCTTTCTGAAATCTCTCAGTTTTGGTTCAGTTCTTTTATTATATACTGTCATAAAATTATGTTCTTTCACACATTTTATTTATAGTGATGTTTCATCAGTATGATTATGAGATTATTTTGTTTCCCCACAAGACAGTAATTTCCACTAGAGTTGAGATAATGTTTGTTCTTGCTATCATTGATCCCTAGCACCTGCAGAGTGCCTGAAAAATAGTAGGTATTCAATAAATATTGTGGAACGAATGAATGATGCCATCAGGTCCTCCCGATCAAGTTCCATTAGCTTGAATTTGAAAGCTCCTCAGTTTGATTCTGATGGTTAGGCAGACTTGAGGACCATTGCATTACATATACTAGAAGGTCCTGTTTAACATCCTGGACTGGGTCAGCAGATAGAAATATGACACAAGAAAAGCATGCTACCATTTATTAAGTGCTGTGTCCACCAACATTCTTACATGCTAGCTATAGAATAAAATTATGGTCGGTTTGAATGGAGAATCATTTATTTTAAGGATATTGTGTTGCCTAAAGATCCACTAGGGGGCTTCCCTGGTGGTGCAGTGGTTGAGAATCTGCCTGCCAATGCAGGGGACACGGGTTCGAGCCCTGGTCCGGGAAGATCCCACATGCCGCGGAGCAACTGGGCCCGTGAGCCACAACTACTGAGCCTGCGCGTCTGGAGCCTGTGCTCCGCAACAAGAGAGGCCGCGATAGTGAGAGGCCCGCGCACCGCGATGAAGGGTGGCCCCCACTCGCCACAACTAGAGAAAGCCCTTGCACAGAAACGAAGACCCAACACAGCCATAAATAAATAAATTAAAAAAAAAAAAAAAAAAAAGATCCACTAGGAAGACTGGAAAATTAGGTTCACCGTTGTGCAACCAGGAACAATGTTCAAAATCACGCTGAAGAACTTGTGTAGTGAGAACATTACAACTACCATCTTTATCACTAGATGCTTCAGTTTGCTCTGCAGAGAGTTTTCAAATATCTCTATTGTAGTTGCTCCAGGAACTTTTCTTTCTTTCTTTCTTTTTCTTTCTTTCTTTCTCTCTCTTTCTCTCTGGCTGTGCGGGGTCTTTGTTGCTGCTCGCACGCTTTCTCTAGTTGCGGTGAGCGGGGGATACTCTTCGTGGTGGTACGCGGGTTTCTCATTGAGGTGGCTTCTCTTGTTGCAGAGCACATGGGCTCTAGGCGCGCGGGCTTCAGTAGTTGTGGCACTCGGGCTCAGTAGTTGTGGCTCACGGGCTCTAGAGCACAGGCTCAGTAGTTGTGGCGCACGGGCTTAGTTGCTCCGCAGCATGTGGGATCTTCCCGGACCAGGGCTCGAAACCATGTCTCCTGCATTGGCAGGTGGATTCTTAACCACTGTGCCACCAGGGAAGTCTCTCATGTAATGTTTAATAAACGACGTCCTGATACTATCAAATCTGTAATCTTGAAATTCTGAAGATTAAATGATAATTATAATGATAATTGTTTCTTGAACAATTCCCTCTCCGACACTTCAGTTTCACCAGTCATAGGTAACTAAAATTATATTAATTAACACTAAAACAACAATTTACGCTGTCTCTTCCTTCTAATGCTTTTACTTTCTGTCACATTTATTCTTTCTAGGCTGAAAAGGATAGATTAGTTGTTCACTCTAATTTTTAGTGTTTAACTTCAGTTTGATAAAATACTTAAATGAGGGTAGCAAGTGAAAAATGAGGTTGCTAAAGGTTAATGTTTTAATGCTTTTAATAACTATTAGCACCACTTCTGCATCTTGTCAAAATGATACAAATTCATTCTGGCAGGACTCAGAAGAGCTGCTAACAAAGAATTACTTGATTTAGTTAAAAAAACAAGGAAGAGCAACTATCCTCCTCCATAGATAATTTAAAAAATACCCATTCTAACTCTGGCATTAATATAAAAGGAGGTGCCAAGTATTCATAAACACTGCATAAAAAATGTGACTAATATTTTATCCTAACAATTAGAGCCTGAGCTGATCTGTCAATGCCCCATTAAATAAAACAGTCTGATAAGGCCCCCCCCCAAAAAAGGCCTGCACAAATCATGTGCATTTCTGTAACATTATGCCAAACATGATATTGATTATGGAAAAGGGGAAGTAGAATGAAAAGAAGTCTTAGAAGATTTAATTCTATATTTTAAGGTGCATTTACACAAAATATCTGACAGTCTAAAACCAATGGTTAAATTTCCAGGTAAAGCGTGTCAGTATCGTAAAATGGTGACTCTCAAATTCTCTCTGATATTATTCAGCTTTTTAATTCATATAAAGGAGATTCACCTGGCTATTTAAACCAGGTGACTTTTTTTTTTTCTCAAAATAAGAACCCTTAACAGGTGGTCCTATACCTTTGCCACTTTGGAGAAAAAATAATACTTTTCCCCTGCAGATTTTCACTAGTATCATGGGAAAATATTGAGCAGTATTATTTTACAAATTCTCTAGATAGGAAAGTTGTAACTAGAATACTTTAGAAAAATTTCCCACCCTTGAAATTGAGATTGTTATAAGATTTAATTTTTCATTGGTTATTTTATTAAAATGATATTTTAAAATGTATAATATTCTGCAAAAGCTGAGTGAAGACATTTCATAAATTATTATTTAATGTTAATTAGAAGCCATATATTTTTGGAGCTGTTTCTTCATAAACCAGTGCTAATCAATAAGATTTTAAAAATATACTAAGTATAAATTATAAATAGATAGAAATGTTCCTGCCATTATCTACAGTTTCTGTATTCTGAAAGGTCTGTACTACATTAATATACTAGAAACAAAATAAAAATTCAGAAGAAAATATTTTAGAGAAAGTATCAGCTTTGGGTTCAACAAGCATTTACTGATTATCTCTTATGTGCAAGTGACTGTATTAAGCACTGGGGAAATAAAAATAAACATGGTCTCTGCTTATAAGGTATACATGATTAATTCATTAGGATAAATATGAATAAAAACAATTATAGCCCAGGGAGATAAAGCACTAATAGATTCATAAACAAAGTGTCAACTGCTAGTGCTCAGTTTTCCTCCCACAAAATGAGCATAAATAAATCTTGAATTCAAAACAGGAGGTATAAGATAATGAAGTCCTTAACAGAGTATTTTGACTTTCTTGAATGCCAGAGCCGTTACTTTATTACATCTTTACTTTCCCTCCCTGGATAGTTAGCTCGGCTGGTTAGCATAGCAGCCATTCATTCTTCATGCATTTATTCGTTTATTCAATCAAGAAATATTTATTGAGCATTTATTATGAGCCAAGCCCTGTGATGGGCACTGGGAACACAATAGTGAAGAAGATAGCCACAGACCAATAGTCTAACAGAATAGTAATGAAAAAAGATCATTGACTGAATCACCCTAAGAACCTTTCCTGCTCTATAGCTACAGATTGACCCCCTTAGTCAGAAAAGTGAACTAGAAAAGAAGCTCAAAGAACATGCTCAATTGATGATCAGCCAATAGCATCATTTATATATATAAAGCTTGCAACTCATCATTATCCCTTATATTTTGAAGTAGCATTCTAGTTTTTTGCCTTATTTTTCTAACATTCTCAACTACAAAATATGAAGACTTGAGGAGAAATGATTACAAGAGTGGAGCATATTTAACTATAAATCACTTAAAACTTTGTGGCATTCTCATTAAATTCCAGTAGAACAGTCTTGGAATTGAATATTTAAATCTAATTTTGTTTTTGGATACACAAACTGATAATTTTGCTTGTGCAATCTCATAAGCATATCATAAACTAAGAAATATGTTTTAAACTGTCTCCCACGCTCTTTTTTACTCAATCAACTGAAAACTAAGTAGACTAGAAAATGATGTCTCTAAAGGTGGTTTGATTAAATAGGAATCTGATTTTTATAGCTTATAGACATAAATAAGCAGCTGAAAACTGCTTTTCATATCAGTGAAAAGTATTGTTAAAATAATTACTCTTGTATAAAAGAATTCAGATAACTTTGCCAAGAGAAATGCTGTAGGTCTTCAAGATTCTTTCATAATAAATGGAAAACAACAACAAAATAACTTGGAACACTCCTATAATTAGTTGCAGTAGCTTTTAAAGAGATGTTACTTTATCCAGATCCTATTCTTTGTTTAAATTTTGTTTGACAAGCATTTTTATAAATGATTAGAGGAGGTGGTTTCTGTTTCATTAATGAAGCTGATAATGGTTAAATACTAAAGTGGGGTAAACAGTTCAAAACCAGATCAAGAATGAAAAGCCAATTATGTAGAAATGATCCAGCTGTACTAAATATGATTTCCTTTTACTATTAAAAACCTCAAAAATGTTTTGAAGCACTTGAGGAAAAAAAACCAACCAAACCACCTACCTTGTAACTTTATTTCTTACTGTTTTGTTTAGAATTGAAAGCCACATCTAGTTTAGTTTTCAAATCCAGTGAAACAGCTCCAAAAACACAAAATGGAATTTACTTGATCTTACCATGAAATGAAAATCAGTGCAACTTTAAGAGACAACCTTTCTGTTTGCTTAATATGAACCTCAACTATAGAGCCAGGCCTTTCTTGTTATTAAACAAGGTGAGGTGTGGTTCATGTGAGGTGAGGTTCATGTAACATAAAATTAACCATTTTAAAGTGAACATTCCAGTTGTATTTAGTACATTCAATGCTGTGCAGCTACCACCTCTATCTAGTTCCAAATCATTTTCCTCACCCCAAAAGGAAAGCCCATGGCCATTGAACTATTACTTCCGATTCACCCCACCCCCAGCTGCTGGCAACTACCACTGTGTGTTCTGTCTCTATGGATTTACCTATTCTGGATATTTCATACAAATGGAAACATACAATATGTGACCTTTTGTGTTTACTTTCATTCACTTAATAATGTTTTTGAGGTTCATCTATGTTGTAGCATATATCAGTATTTCATTTCTTTTTATGGCTTAATATTTCATTGCACGTTTATTTTTAATTATTTATTAATTTGTTTGTTTGTTTGTTTATTTTGTGCACCAGGCAGCATGCGGAACTTCCCCAACCAGGGATGGAACCCGTGCTCCCTGCAGTGGAAGTGCAGAGTCTTGACTACTGGACCACCAGGGAAGTCCTCATTGCGTGTTTACACCACAATTTATTTATCCTTTCAACTACTGGTGGACATTTACATTGTTTACATTTTTGGCTCAAATGAATAGTGATGATGTGAACATGTATTTATTTGAGTATTTGTTTTCAATTCTTTTGGTTATGTACTTAGGAGTAGAATTACTTGGTCATGTAGTAATGCTATGTTTAACTTTTTGAGGAATCACCAAATGATTTTCCACAACACTGAATCATTTTACATTCCTATCAGCAATGTAGGAGGGTTCTGGTTTCTCCACCTGCTTGCCAACACTTATTTTCTGTTTTTTAAAAAAATCATTATAGCTACCCTAGGGGTTGTGATGAGGTACCTCATTATGGTTTTGATTTGCATTTCCATGGTGATTAATGAAGTTCAGTATCCTCTCATGTGTTTCTTGGCCATTTGTACATCTTCTTTGGGGAAATGTCTAATCAAGTCCTTTGCCCATTTTTTAGCTGAATTTTTTCTTTTTGTTATTGATTTGTAAGAGTTCTTTATATACTCTGGATACTAGACCATTAACAGATATACGATTTGCAAATGTTTTCTACTATTCCATAGATTTTCTTTTCACCTTCTTGGTAATTTTCTTTGAGGCACAAAAATCTTTAATTCTGGTGAAGTCCAATTTATCTATATTTCTTTTGTTATGCATATTTTTGGTGTCATGTCTAAGAAACCATTTTTAAATCCAAGATCATGACAATTTACTCCTATGTTTTCTTGTAAGAGTTTTATGGTTTAGCTCTTGATATTTAGGTCATGGGCCCATTCTGAGTTAATTTTTTGATATGGTGTGAGGTAGGGGTCCAACTTCATACTTTTGCAGGTGGATATTGAGATGTCCCAGCACTATTTGTTGAAGAGACTATTCTATCACCATTGAATGGTATTGGCACCCTGTCAAAAATCATAGATGTATGGCTTAAAGACTGGCTTTTAAATTCCTTCAAAACCAAGTGGACATTTCCATCTTACCACAGTGATTCTTAAAAATTTGATTCCAGACTAATGGGAGTGTGAGGATTTTCCAGGTGTTAGATATTCTGGACTCCAGGTTTAGTCCTTATAGTAGGATGTGGTAGTGAAGAATTCTATAGTGGAAAGAGCATTCACTCTAGGCTGCCTAGTGTTTGATCACACCTCTGCCTTTACTTGTCATTGACCTCAGGCAAATAATATTATCTGCTTTTATAGGACAATGTCTAGAAGTTCCTTAGTTGAATTAATCATTTTGGTGCTCATCATTGGTATGTTGCCAAAAAAATGCAGTTATGCTTCTGAGCATTGTTCTTTTACTGCTATGACAACTGGTGGGGAAGGGGGTCCACTGGATCTTTTCTCCATGATAAAGGGTCTTGTACAAGAAAGAAGTTTGGTGTTTACTTTTTGATTGTACATGCTGTTCCCGCCATATACCTTCTACTTAGTGGTGTGGACTCATACTAACTTATGAAAGCCAATTGTGTGCATCTCTTTCTAACTCTGCGTTCATGGTGACATCACGTTGAGAGCTTAAAATTGGCCATGCTAGGAGTATATACACCAGGGAAATTACTGAATGCTACAAATCAAGTTTGTTTGTTTTTTTTCCAGTGAGCTGGCTCACTAGCTCATTGCTGCTTCCACTCCTGCCTTGCCTTATTAATTTTTAATAACTCTTCAAGACTCAGGTTAAGTGAAATCTCACTCCAGAAGTCTTCACTTACTTCCTCAGGTCAAGTGTACCTCCTCTCTTCTTTCATAGAAACTAGTGCATAATTTTATTGCCTTTTCAAGGACATTTGTGAGAATCAAATTCTACATCAGGATTCAATCCTAGAAGCAGAACCAGGGATTTTAAGGGATTTATTACAGGGAATAAGTTGATGCAATTGTGGAGGCTGGCTAGGCGAGTCTAAAGTCCAGGTGATCAGGAAGGGAAGATCACAAGCAGGCTAGAACCTATGGGCATGAGTGTTTTGCAGTCTTCCTTTTCATTCTCTTTCCTCCCTGCATCATTAGTCTCGCCTCTCCTCACAATGATCATTCTCATCATCTTACAAACATAGCCTACTACTTCATGTTAAAAACAACAACGACAATAAAATAAAACAAAAATTATCTCTGGACCTTATAACCCAATCTAGATACCATCCTACTTCTCTGCTCCTCTTCGCAGCTAAACTTCTGGCCAAATGAATAGAAAATGTTTCTATTCATTGCATTTTGCTACCTCGCCTCCCATTAGCTCTTCGGTCCCCTGTAATCTGGTTTCAGTGTCACCACACCATTAAAGCTGTTGTTGTCGAGGTCATCATGGCAGGCACTTTTGATTGCTTAAACCATCCATCCTCAACCCCTCTTTCTTTTGCCCATTTTCACTGTAGAGGCTAGAAAACTTAAATTCTCACCTTCCCGGAGTTTCCCTTGCAGTTCAGGATGGCTGTGTTACATAGTTCTGACTAATGAGATGCAAAATAATTCCGAGGGAAGGGAAAGTTTTTCTACTCTTGATAAAGGGGCATATGTTGCTGGCACCACACCTTTGCTTTCTTTTCCCCCTGTCTTGTACATGAGTCCAGAACAATGAGAACAACCCACTTTCCAGCCATGAGAGACAGTCCAAGGGAATCACAAAGCAGCAAGCTCTGAGAATTGGCTCCCTAATGCCTTTAGCTGCTTACATCCAGGCTTTTTGTTGTGTGGGAAAAATAGCAGATTCCTATTTGGGGTTTAAATGGATTTTTTGTTTCTTGACTCTGAAATCAGTTCTAATTAATTCAATCATCAATTACTTTCATGCTGCTAAATTCAGTGGAAAATTTTTTTTCTTTATCTTATTTAGCTTCTCTCAGTAGCATTCTATACTATAGAATACCTTCTCCATGAAACACATATCTCCCTTTATTTCTTTGATGCCTCTTTCTTGGTTTCTCTCTTACCTTTTTAGCTACTCAATCTATTTTGTGAGTTCACTTTTCCCAAAGCAATACTTAAATATTGGAGTTCCTCAAGGCTGTGTCCAAATACTTTTTTTCTTCCTAGGTGATCTTATATAGTTCAACAGCTTTAAATGCTATCAATATCTTGACAACTTCCAGATTACTACCTCCAGCACTGACTTCTCTAAATTCCAGCCTCATGTATCTAATTCTTTGCTTGACATTCTAGATACTTCACATACATTTTAATCTCACCATGTCCAAAGTTGAACTATCGCTTTCCCTTAAAAATCCATGTCTCTTCCGCTCTTACACATCCTAGCAAACTGTAATATAATCTGTCAACCAGAAACATGGGAGTAATCCATTATTCCTTATTCTCCATCATCCCTAATGTGGCAGGTACTCTGGGTTGGCTCACTTAGCGCCCATTGCAATAAACTTCTCCCTGCTTTTCTCTACTTCAGAGACTGGAAAATAAAATATTCATTTCCTAGCCTCCCTTGCAGCTGAGTGGCCAGTGACATAGTTTTAATCAAGGAGATATAGATGGATGTTTCTGGAAGTGCTTAACTTTCTGAATAAAGTCTCACTAAAGGAAAAGTTTTGCAATTCTATCTTTCTTACTGGAACTCATCTGTGGTACCTAGAAGTACAACATCCATTTGTGACCATATGGTTCCAAGTCATATGTTGATGATGAAGGAGCAAAGAATAAAAGGATCTTGAGACATTGATGACATCAGTAGAACTGCTAACACTCAGACTTATTTTTGTATGGGGGAAGAAAACCTCTACTTAAGTCATTGTAGTAGGGTTTTCTGCTATTTGTAGCCAAATGCAATTTCTGACTAACCGTCCAATCCATTAGCAAGTCCTACAGATTATACAGCAAAATATATCTTGAATCTGCCCTCTTATCTCCTAGTCCATATCACTACCATCATCTTAGTCTAGGCTACCATCATCTCTCACCTGGGGTACTGTGATAGTCACCTTACTGGTTACCTCATTTATTTTCTTGCTCTCCTCCCATGTACCATCAAAATTATATGAAAATAAAATTCACTCATACAGTAGTTTAGTTAGGAATAGAGAATTACCTCCACTTGATAAAGAGCATCTATAAAAATCTTAGCTAACATCACACTTAATGATGAAAAACTGAATGCTTTCTCCCTAAGATTGGAACAAAGGTAAGGATGTCTGCTTTCACCACTCTTATCGAACATAGTACTGGAAGTTCTAGACATTTTAATAAGTGAAGAAAAAGAAATAAAAGGCATACAGATGGGAAAGGAAAAAATAAAACTATTTCTACTTGCAGATGACATGACTGTCTACACAGAAAATTCCAAGGAATAGAAAAATCACTTTAGAGCTAATAAGTAAGTTCAGCAAGGTTGCAAGATACAAGATCAACAGAAAAATGCAATTATATGTCTATAAACCAGCAATGAAGTAACTAAAATGAAAAACAATACCATTTAAAATCACTCCAAAGAAAATGAAGTACTTAGGTATTTACTTAGCAAAACATGTACAGAATTTGTATGCTGAAATTTATGATGAAAGAAATCAAAGACCACCTAAATAAATGAAGAGATATACCATGCTCATGGGTTGGAAGGCTTAACATAGTAAAGATGTCAATTCTCTTCAAACTGATCAATAAGTTTAAAACAATTCTTATAAAAATCCCAACAATTTTTTTTGGTAGAAATAGACAAGCTTATTTTGAAATTTATATGAAAAAGCACAGGTCCTAGAATAACTAAGACAATCTTGACAAAGAAGGATAAAGTGGGAAGATCCCTCCACTAAACATTAAGTCTTTCTAGTTAGCTACAGCAGTCAAAATGGTGTGGTATGGTAGTTGTGGAGAGATAGACACATAAATCAATTGACAGAATAGAGAACCCCAAAATATACCCACACAGGTATGCCCAACTGAATTTTGACAAGGTGCAAAAGCAATTCAACAGAGGAAGGATCACTTTTTCAACAAACAGTGCTGGAGCAATTGAACATCCATAAACAAAAACAAAACAAAACAAAACCTTAACTTAAACTTCACATCTTATAAAAATATTAACTAACAATGAATCCTAGAGTTAAATGTAAACCTTAAAATATGAAACTTTTAGAAAACTATATAGAAGAAAATCTTTGGGATCTAGAGCTAGGTGAAGAGTTCTTAGACTTAACAGTATAAGTACAATCTGTAAAAGGATAAATTGATAAATTATCCTTCATCAAAATTAAAAACTTTTGCTCTGCAAAACTGGACAGCTACATGTAAAAGAATGAAATTAGACCACTTCCTAACACCGCACACAAAAATAAACTCAAAATGGATTAAAGGCCTAAATGTAAAGCCAGACACTATAAAATTTTTAGAGGAAAACATAGGAGGAACACTCTCTGACATAAATTACAAGATCCTTTTTGACCCACCTCTTAGAGAAATGGAAATAAAAACAAAAATAAACAAATGGGACCTAATGAAACATAAAAGCTTTTGCACAGCAAAGGAAACCATAAACACGATGAAAAGACAACCCTCAGAATGGCAGAAAATATTTGCAAATGAAGCAACTGACAAAGGATTAATCTCCAAAATATACAAGCAGCTCATGCAGCTCAATATCAAAAAAACAAACAACCCAATCCAAAAATGGGCAGAAGACCTAAATAGACATTTCTCCAAAGAAGATATATAGATTGACAACAAACACATGAAAGGATGCTCAACATCACTAATTCTTAGAGAAATGCAAATCAGAACTACAATGAGGTATCACCTCACACCGGTCAGAATGGCCATCATCAAAAATCTACAAACAACAAATGCTGGAGAGGGTGTGGAGAAAAGGGAACCCTCTTGCACTGTTGGTGGGAATGTAAATTGATAGAGCCACTATGGAGAACAGTATGGAGGTTCCTTAAAAAACTAAAAATAGAACTACCATACGACCCAGCAATCCCACTACTGGGCATATACCCTGAGAAAACCATAATTCAAAAAGAGTCATGTACCACAATGTTCATTGCAGCAATATTTACAATAGCCAGGACATGGAAGCAACCCAAGTGTCCATTGACAGATGAATGGATAAAGAAGATGTGGCACATATATGCAATGGAATATTACTCAGCCATAAAAAGAAACGAAATTGAGTTATTTGTAGTGAGGTGGATGGACCTAGAGTCTGTCACACAGAGTGAAATAAGTCAGAAAGAGAAAAACAAATACTGTATGCTAACACATATATATGGAATCTAAAAAAAAAAAAAAAAAAGGTTCTGAGGAACCTAGGGACAGGACAGGAATAAAGACACAGACTTAGAGAATGGACTTGAGGATGTGGGGAGGGGGAAGGGTAAGCTGGAACGAAGTGAGAGAGTGGCATGGACATATATACACTGACAAATGTAAAATAGATAGCTAGTGGGAAGCAGCCGCATAGCACAGGGAGATCAGCTCGGTGCTTTGCAACCACCTAGAGGGGTGGAATAGGGAGGGTGGGAGGGAGACGCAAGAGGGAGGGGATATGGGGATATATGTATATGTATAGCTGATTCACTTTGTTATACAGCAGAAACTAACACAACAATGTAAATCAATTATACTCCAATAAAGATGTTAAATAAACAAAACAAAACAAAACCAAAAAAAGGCCAAAAAAACTTTTGCTCTGCAAAAGACCCTGTAAAGAGGATGCAAAGACACACTACAGATTAGGAGAAATGTTTGCAAACCACATATGCAACAAAAGACTAGTATCTAAAATATATAAACAACCCTCAAAACTCAACAATAAGAAGATAAACAATTCAATTAGAAAATGGGGAAAAGACACGAACAGACATTTCCCCAAAGAGGATATATAGATGGCAAAAAAAAAATGTGAGAAGATGTTCAGGGGACTTCCCTGGTGGTCCAGTGGTAAAGAATCCGCCTTCCAATGCAAGGGACGCAGGTTTGATCCCTGGTTGGTAAACTAAGATCCCACATGCCGTGGGGCAAGTAAGCCCACGTGCCGCAACTACTGAGCTTGCGTGCCTCAACGAGAGAGCCCGCATGCCGCAAACTACAGAGCCCACGTGCCACGACTACAGAGGAGACCGAGTGCTGCAACTAGAGAGAAACCTGAGCGCTGCAACGAAGAGACCACGTGCCGTAACGAAAAGATCCTGCATGCCTCAACAAAGATCCCGTGTGCCACAACTAAGACCCAACGCAGCCAAAAAAAAAAAAAGGAAAATAAATAAATAAATATTAAAAAAAAGATGTTCAGTATGATTAGCCACGAGGGAAACACGAATGAAAACCACAAGATATCACTACACATCTATCAGAAAGGCTAAAATTAAAAATAGTGACAATATCAAATTCTGGAAGAGACGGAGAGAAATTGATTCACTCATACATTGCTAGTAGAAATATAAAATTATACAGTTATTTGGGAAAAGTTTGGCAGTTTCTGATAAAATACACAATTATCATAAAACTAGAAATTATACTTTTGGGCATTTACTCCAGAGAAATGAAAACTTATGTTCACACATAAATCTGTACATGAGTGTTCATAGCAACTTTATTTGCAATAGCAGAAAATGGAATTAACCCATGTGCCCTTCCAAGGGTATTTAATACTTAAACTGTGGTCCGCCCATAACCATAGACTACTACTCAGCAATGAAAATGAGTGGTTTGTTGATATACACAACAACTTGGATTAACCTCCAGGGAATTATGCTGAGGAAAAACAGCCAATCATAAAAGGTTACACAATGTATGATCAATTGTATAACATTTTGAAAAGGCAAATTTTTAGAAATGGAGGACAAATTAGTGGTTGCCAGAGGTTAGGAATGGGGAGACGGAAGAAGGAGGTGAGTGTGGTTAAAACAGGGTGACCTGAGGGATTCTGATATGGGAACTATTCAGTATCTTGACTCTGTGATGGCTACATGAACCTACAGGTGATAAATTGTACAGAATTTAATTCACATACATAAATAAACAGAGGTAAAATTGGGGAACTCTGAATAAGGTGGTTTTTATCAATGTCCATGTACTGGTTGTGATATTGTACCACAATTTTGCAAAATGTTACCATTGGGGGAAACTAGATTAAGCACATGATCTCTCTGTATTATTTCTTAAAACTGCAAGTTAATCTACAATGATCTCAATCAGAATGTCAATTAAAAAAAATAACAAAATAAAGCAAAACAAAAAATATACTTCAGATTATGTGTCTTTTCTGCTTAAAATCCTTTAATGATTTCCTGTTATACCCAGAATAAAATTCAGACCTCTCTAAGGCTCTTACAATCTGGTTTTATTTTCTCTCCAGTCTCATCTTGTTCTATTCCTGTCTTCTGTCACCATTCACCACACTGACCTTCTTTTGGTGTTACACAAGCCAACACAGAACGGTGTGCTGTTCCTTCTAAAACATTCATCCCTCAGCTCTTCCTGTGGCTGGCTTTTCGTCATCCTTTAGGCCTTGTCTTGGATGTCACTTTCTCATAGAGCCTTCCCTAATGATGCTCCTAATTATACAGCAAACAAGTGGGTTAGATTTGTAACTCTTTAGATTATTTGTTACTGATAATGTAATGATAATATTTATTTTAAATGACATGTATCTATAAATATAGGCCACCTGTGTATTGAGTGACAGTATAAAAAGAATAAATTTCAAGAAATTTCCTCATTTATGCATATTAAGGGATATCAGTGAACCATGTGATTACAAGTAGAATGCTCGGTTGACAGTAGCCTGTGTAAAATTTGAAAAATATAAATCTGCTTTCCTTATTTTAAAATATCAAGATATATTTGCACATATCTTTAAGTACCTTGGAATGAGCACTATGCTAATGCCACAGTAAGTCTAGAGTATTATTATAAACCGGGGAAGTACATGTGAAAATTTGTAGCTGTAAAGTTCTGGATGAATCTGTTTTTTTTTTTTTTTTTTTTTGGCTGCGGCCACACAGCTTGCAGGATCTTAGTCCCTGACCAGGGATTGAACCCGGTTCACCACAGTGAAAGCGTCAAGTTCTAACCACTAGACCACCAGGGAATTCCCAAATCATTTTTTGTAAAACTAAACAAGGAAGCTGATTGCCAATGAATTGTAATATCTCAGATATAATTGGGATGGGATTGAGGGTATGCGTGGTCAGGATGATATGAATAAGTGAAAAGTTTGAATCATTGAGCATTCAAAATTGTATTTTTTAAATACAGAAGCTAATAATTCTGCTTATAAACAGAGGTTAAAATTGGGAATTACCTAAGCAATAAAATTGTATACATTATCCCTGATGTTTGAATACTAATAGTGAAAGGATTAAAGTTCTTTAAAAAATATGTTCTCTTAAGAAACAAATGTTCCAGATAAATATTTAGAAGTTAAGCATTGCTTTTAAAAAATATCAAGTACTATATGTTTGTTTTGCTATTTTTCTTTCTTTCTTTTCTTTTCTTTTTTTTTTTTTTTACTTATTCTATCATTTATTGAGGAAAAAGTTTTACATATTAGGGTGAAGCAGTAGAAATTGACATAGAACCTCATCATTTCCAGGCTCATGTAGTTGTTTTGCTATTTTTCAATGTAAGGTTGCTAGTAGAGAGTACCTCTTTTAAGACATAATCTGGAGCCTATTTTTGGAATATTTTAGAATCAACACCAATGAATTATAATGGCATGACTGTTATTCTTTGGTTAACCAATTAAAATTCACAGATACAGAGCCTCTTATTTTAAAAAGTAAACAAAACTCCATGTGACATGCCTTGCAGATTTTATCATGAATTCTGCTCTGTAGTAGATGAAGACCCTTGAAGAATTCATCATCAGTATTATAGTTTGAAGTCAGAAACTGGAGGTGGACAAGATCAGATACCAGGAAAGGTAGAGGTGCATACTGAGGCTACGCCATGTTTACATGCAAGTGGAACTGGGCAGGACTGAGACAAGAGTATAGAGTCAGATTAAAAAAGTCAGTCATCAGGTCAGAGATGGTGTGACCAGGAGAATGGAGTTTAGTGGTAGAAAACACATTTGTAAACTTGCCTCTGTAGAAATGCCTTAAAGGAATAAGACTCTGAGCCTGGTATGTAACAGACTTTATTTATGTGACATTAAAAAAATCATAATGAAATTATTTATATATCCTGTTCAACTGCTTGGATTTTCATTGAGTTTCATCTCTGCTACTAACTAGCTGTGACAACTTGAACAAGGAGTAGTATCTATTTGTGTTGCAGTTTTTCTTAGCCAAAAACATGAGAGAGTTGGATTAGATGATTTGTACACATCTAACATTGCAGCAATCTATGAATTATTATTACACATTACTAATTGGTTTAACAAATTCCCTTTCTTATAGGTAATGAAAAGGTAAACTTCAAGTTGAATTGTTATAGCACCTGTATTAGTGGAGTTTGAATTTAATGAAGGGTTTTTTTCCTTCCTGTATATATTACTCAGTAGTTTGTAGAGACCCAATTTTTTGTAATCAGAATGGAAGAATGTCAAATTCAATCATGAAAACAAAGTATGTATTAAATAAACAATAAGGAACTCTGGGAGAGTGTGACCTCAAGGTCCCAAAGGCTTCTATCCCTGATGATCTGGTTATTATTTGATTTATGTCAGCTTGTAACTGCCCTTGCTTTGACCCGAGAGGATTGTGTGGGAAGTTTGTCTCTGAGATAGAGCTGAAGCATTGCTCTGCAGAGTGTCTAGAGCGTAAACGTATGCAGAGTGCCCTTATTTCCACTCCTTGATAAATAGGGAAAAGGCTCAGTTGCTCCAGATGGAAAGTTAAAGTCATTGCTAAATCTATCTATACTCATTCTGTGAAGAAAAGGACAATCTCTAGTAATATCATTGAACTGTGAGTATTTTGTTCTCTCTAAAATAAGAAAAGTGTATTTTATACTGTCTAAATTAAATATGAATGCTAATTTTGTTGACAACTCACTTCATTATTAAACTGTAAGATATTAATAAATTAGAGGGTATTTTTTGAGATCTTTAGTTTCCACTAACATTAACTTAATTTTTGCAAGGTAAGACAATTGTTGTTACTATGATAGTCAAGCTATAAAAAGCATTTTCCCCTTGAAAATAAGAAATTTAATTAAGTAGATTACACAATAATTTGGTTCTTTCCTAAAGACTGACAAGATAATTTTAGACTATGGTTGGACTTGACATTTGATGTGATAAGTCACTTCACAGTAATGTTTATTGTTATATTTTAAAAATTAAACTTGTTTTTAAATCAAGAACTTATTGATAAAATATTTTATTTTTTGAAGCAATAGGTTATATGTAAATTCAAACCACTTGAAATAAATTCTGATAAAGATATATTCAGGGAATTATACTTTTGTTGAAAATTTTATGATGATATAATTATGAAAATTATGTCAGATTGTGGAAATAAACACACAAATATTTCTATACTTCTGAAGTATATAAAATATTACTTTCATAGTCATGAATTTTCTAAATATTTAATCTATTTTCTTTCTGTCTTATACTGTGAAAATTACTTAACATATTAATTAAATACTTTTTTCATATAAAACTATGTATGGATTATATGATTAGATTTATATGAAATGTCTAGAATAGGCATATCCATAAAAACAGAAAGTTACTTAGTGGTTGTCAGGGATTGGGGGGAGGATGGAATGAGGTGCCATGCTTACAGGTATGGGGTGATCATTTTGGGGTGACGAAAATGCTCTGGAATTAGATGATGGTAATAGCTTCACACTCTGAATATTCTAAAAACCACTGAACTGTACAGTGAATTTAATAGAATGAATATGATGTTATGTAAATTACATCTTGATAAAGCTGTATAATAAAAATATGAGAAGACTTCACAGTATAAAGTCCTCCCTGTATTCAAAAGTTAAAGGACAGATACTTATGGAGGAATCAAGAAGCCTTAATTTGTTTTATTATTCAAATATATTCTTTTCATTTATCCTGGTTCCAATAAGCTCAGAGAATTCTGGCTCAAAGAAGCACTACCATAAAAAACCTTTTTATAATTATGTGTCATATAGCACTATCACTCATTTTTTAGTAGATGCGACTAGGAAAACTAAAATGTTTTTTTTGCGAAACAATGTACTTTTCAATTATGTCAATTATGTCAAGAAGCAATGCATTATTCATGATTCAAATGACATATATTACAGGAGTAAAAATATGAAAACTGTAAAATTCTTTAACATATAGATATAGTTCTCAGTAATCAATATGTTTTTCCTGTTAAGGTTTTAGACATGAAGATTTACTAAGAACAATTTATGGTTAAAGCAGAGGCGATGCAAATTCATTTGTGCGATTACTCATCTTTTCAGTAAAATAGCTATCACAATCTGTGAAAAATATGGTTTTTGATAAAGTTATATTTGTTAAAGAAAAAAATAGACTTTACGCAGGCCAAATTGATCCTCTTGATAAAATCTCCTCTCTTAACTAAGTTATTTTCTCTTTAAATAAATATTTACTAGGAAGGTAATGAAACAGAATCATTCCAAGCCCACTGTAATTTTTCTCTTTACTTTAATAGGATAGGAAGTTTTTGATTACATACCTCTCTCTATGTTATTAATAATTTGTTTTTAAACTAATTTTATAAGCATATTATTTCTGAAAGTTTTGTTTTACCATGCATATGTATTATAATACTTCTATTAGACATTTAGAAGTCTGAAGAAAAATTTAATTAGTGAACATTTTATGTAGAAAATAATGCAACTATTACTATAAGCATATAAAAGAGAAAAATAGTTCATATTTTAAAAGGCATATTTTAATCAATGGCCTATTTATGTTTATGTCCCATATATGCCCTGGATTATAACTACAAGCATACCTCATTTTACTGCACTTTGCTTTGTTGCGCTTTGCAGATACTGGGTTTTTTACCACTTGAAGTTTTGTGGCGACCCTGCACTGAGCAAGTCTATTGGCACCATTTTTTCCAACAGCAGTTAGCTCACTTTGTGTCTCTGTGTCACATTTTGGTAATTCTCTTAATATTTCAAACTTTTTCATTATTATTATATTTGTTATGGTGATCTGTGATCATTGATTTCTGATGTTACCATTGTAATTGTTTTGGGGCACCATGAACTCACACCCATATAAAGTGAACTTAATCGATAAATGCTGAGTGTTCTGACTGCTCCACTAACTGCCTGGTTCCTGTCTGCCCACTTCTCCTTAGGCCTCCCTAGTCTCTGAGGCCCAACTATATTGAAATTAGGCCACTGAATAACCCTACAATGACCTCTAAGTGTTCAAGTGAAAGGAAGAATCTCATGTCTCTCACTTTAAATCAAAAGCTAGAAATGATTATGCATAGTGAGGAAGGCATGTTAAAAGCTGTGATAGGTCAAAAGATAGGCCTCTTGTGCCAAACAGTTAGCCAAGCTGTGAGTGCAAAGGAAAAGTTCTTGAAGGAAATTAAAGGTGATTCCCCAGTGAACACACAAACGATAAGAAAGTGGAACAGCCCTATTGCTGATATGGAGAAAGTTTTAGTGGTCTGGATGGAAGATCAAACCAGCCACAACATTCCTTCAAGCCAAAGCCTAATCCAGAGCAAGGCCCTAACTCTCTTCAATTCTATGAAAGCTGAGATTGATGAGGAAGCTTCAGGAGAAAAGTTTGAAGCTAGCAGAGGTGGGTTAATGATGTTTAAGGAAAGAAGCCATCTCCATAACGTAAAAGTGCAAGGTGAAGCAGCAAGTGCTGATGAAGAAGCTGCAGCAAGTTATCCAGAAGACGTACCTAAGTAATGAATGAAGGTGGCTACACTAAACAACAGATGTAGGTGAAATAACCTTACATTGGAAGAAAATGCCATCTAGGACTTCCATAGCTAGAGAGGAGAAGTCAATGCCTGGCTTCAAAGCTTCAAAGGAAAGGCTGACTCTCCTGTTTTTTAGGGGCTAATACAGCTGGTGACTGGAAGTTGTAGCCAATGTTCAGTTAACTATTCCGAAAATCCTAGGGCCCTAAAGAATTATGCTAAATCTACTCTGCCTGTGCTCTATAAATGGAAAAACAAAGTCTGGATGACAGCACATCTCTTTACAACATGGTCTACTGAATATTTTAAGTCCACTGTTGAAATGTACTGCTCAGAAAAAAGATTCTTTTTAAAATATTACCGCTCATTGACAATGCATCTGGTCACCCAAGAGTTCTAATGGAGATGTATAGTAAGTTTAATGTTGTTTTTATGCCTGCTAACACAACAGCCATTCTACAGCCCATGCCTTTTGACTTTCAAGTCTTATTATTTAAGAAATATATTTTGTAAGGCTATAGCTGCCGCAGCTAGTGATTCCTCTGATGTAACTGGACCAAGTAACTTGAAAATCTTCTGGTAAGGATTCACCATTTTAGATGCCATTAAGAACATTCAGGGACTTCCCTAGCGGTCCAGTGGTTAAAACTCCACGCTTCCACTGCAGGGGGCACAGGTTCGATCCCTACTTGGGGAACAAAGATCCCACATGCTATGCATTGAGGCCAAAACAAAACCAAAAAAAACCACACACACACCTTAAAAAAAAAAAGAACGTTCGTGATTCATAGGAAGAGGTAAAAATATCAACATTAACAGGAGTTTGGAAGAAGTTGATCCCAACCCTTATAGATGACTTTGAGGGGTTCAAGACTTCAGTGGAGGAAGTAACTGCAGTTGTGGTGGAAATAGCAAGAGAATTAGAATTAGAAGTCAAGCATGAATGTGACTGAATTGCTGCAATCTTATGATAGAACGTGAATGGATGAGGAGTTGCCTCTTATGGATGAGAAAAGAAAGTGGTTCCTTGAGATGGAATCTACCCCTGGTGAAGATGCTATGAGGGTTGTTGAAATGACAACAAAGGATTTAAAATATTAAATAAACTTAGTTGATAAAACACAGGCAGGGTTTGAAAGACTGATTTCAATTTTGAAAGAAGTTCTACTGTGGGTAAACTGCTATGAAACAGCAGTGCATGCTACAGAGAAATTGTTCATGAAAGGAAGAGTCGATTGATGAGGGAAACTTCATAGTTATTTTAAGAAATTGCCACAGCCATCACAGTCTTCAGCAGCCACCACCCTGATCAGTCAGCAGCCGGCAACACTGAGGCAAGACCCTCCACCAGCAAAAAGATTATGACTTGCTAAAGGCTCAGATAATGATTACTTTTTTTAGCAATAAAGTATTTTTAACAAGGTATTTTTTTAAAGACATAATGCTATTGCACACTTAGTAGACTACAGGATAAAATAAACATAACTTTTAATATGCACTGGGAAATAAAAAAATGTATGTGACTTGCTTTATTGTGATATTTGCTTAATTTTGGTGGTCTGGAACCAATCCTGCAGTATTTCTGAGGTATGCCTGTAGTCCATAAACTGATAAAGACATTTCTGCTTTAGACAATATTTTGGGGCATTTATTTATCAGTATTGGAAGGACTTGGTTTGAGAACATTGTTATTTATGATATGAACCCTGACAGCAACATTGTTGTAAGATACTTCTGTGTGTATTTGCCAGGATATTACCAGTTTTGTTTTAATGTGCTACCTCTAATTTATTCTATATTATTTCTTAAAAGAAATCTTGCTCAGCAAAAAAATGGAGTACCAAATACTTTTTAATTTTCAGATATTTATTTAATATTATACGAAGCCTAATGCTAAAAGCAGGAATTTTAAAGGAAGGGTGAGTAACAACTTCAAGTTTTCACATTCATTTGGAATTTTCTAAAATCAAATGGAGACTCAAAAGAGAAGTTTGGAAAGAACTAAACAGGATTATTGCTAAAGAGGATGACACAAATTAAACCGATAGCACTTAGAATTCTTTTCATATGGAGAACTAATTAACCTGTTGTAATACTGATCCTATTGATTTTAGTCTTTACTTTTCAAGGAAAACTTCATTTTGAAAGTGCACTTATTTGGGGGCACCACTTTTGCTTCATCTGTTCCATTCAGCACTTCTTCTACATGACTGCTGCTATGCTGTCAGAGAGTGGGAGATTTAAGTACTTTTAAAGGAACCTAGAGCCTATTAAATAATACAGGAGACAAATTGCAGAGATATTACTATTTTAATCATCTTCACGAATGTAGAAACCTTTGCCATGAACCCATCACATGAGAAATAAATCTAAGTAAAAGATTTTTCAATATAACCTCAGAAGCTGTCTCAGAAGTTTGTCATGTATATCTTTTGGTATGTTTTAAAACCCATTTTCTTCTTTTTTGGTTCTTTTAAAAGGTGAAAACGGTCTTTACCTTCGAATAGAGAGGATAAAGCTATAAAATATCATGGACTCTAGAGTGACCTTTATTTTCTTTTAATAATTTCCAATTTCTTTAACTGTGATTTCCTGTTTAAGTCTATTCAAAGATGCAGTATTCCTACCTAGGAAATAACAAAAATAGTTTTTTTTCCCATAAGGGATCATCTTAGATTTTGAATAATTTTCCCTCATAATAGCTTATGATTTTTAGTCTTTACTATTAAAAATAAAACACTTTTTCAGTAATCAAAAAACTATTTTCATTAGTCACATAGAACCAAAATTAATGTTTTAATACTTAGCATATCACAGTGCTATGAAAAATATTTACAAAGGACTTAGAAGATTAAATGAAGTGCTATGAAAGCCATTCTTTTCCTACTCTTTAATTTCCTTCATGAAAAAGTGTATTTTTTCTTCCTAATTCATCTAAATTTAGAACACTGAGATCTAGCGAAACTATAATGATTATAGGACTCAGTTATTAAGTCAAGAACTGTGCTGGATTTTAAACACATTAATTAAACTCTCCCAATAACTTGGCCAGGTGTGTTTCATTCTTTCTCTTCTACAAATGAGGAAACTAAGGTTCAGGGAGGTGTAAAAATGACCCATAAATAAGTGGTAAAGGCAGTGTATGAAGTCTAACTCCAAATCTTGGTACCCTTTCAAGAGCCATAATGATTATTACCAAGATTTAAGTTATTTTAAAGAACTGAGCAATAAGAAATTGTCAAAATTAAATAATTTGGTATGTAGAGATATGAAAAATCAATATTCTTCCAGTTAAAGTGTAAATATAAATGTCTTGTATAAAGTCTGCTAAATTCTTTATTTTTCAAAAACAGTATTATACTTTTATAAAATCATACTGATTTGATAATCATACTTTCAAAAAGTCTACAAAATTTTTGTTTCCTTCAGGTTCTATTTTAGCATCTACTAATGAAGAAGTGAAAATTGGACCAGAGAATGGCCAATACTTATGTCACTGCATCTGATGGGTATTGTCTTGCTGAACCAGTGCAGTACTACGGTGTGTAACAAAAAACTACAGTATAATAGTTAATAAAACTTTTTTTTTTTGGTGGGAATTATGGTTAATCAGAGGCTTTTTAAAAAAAGAAATTAACAAATGAACCAAAGACTTTCAATTACTCCCTACCAGAGAATATAATTACTTTCAAAAATCAGAAATACCAAAATGCTGTAAGCCAGAATCAAATGTAAAGAAGAAAAAGCACAGTAGTCTAAAATTGTATTCAATTTAAAAAAATAGAACTAGCATGCAAATTATAAGTTATTTTTAGGGGTTAGCTGAAGCTAGTTCACATGCAATTTAGAAAATGTAGTTCAGAGTATTCAATGTACTTGAAACTTTAATCTTAATATAAGATTTTTATCAAAGGGAAAGAAATAGAAAACAGAGTGCAAGAGACAATAGGATTTTTCTCCAAAAAGACCAAGATTATAATATGAATTGAATTTTAAATGCAGTTTTCTTTTATATTATAGTTTGAACTCTGATTTCAATGCCAATGGAACATCAGCCAGTATTCTGCAGTCTTTTGATACTCAGCCAAGAAGGGCCCTCTTCTTTAAATAAAAGTTACATTGTTTTTACTGATAACTTTTCTTCTTATATCAGGCTGTTATTGGTATTTATTCAACACCTTGCATTGGATTGGATGCTATAGGATTGCAAATAATTTATGTGATTTAATAGAAATTATACTGTTTACCAATCTTGGGGGTAGAATTTTGAGGGTAAGAATAGGTCTAATCACCTTGTGATTCAGCACCAGGAAAAGTACAAATATTACTAGATACAGACATAGAGCAACTACGTATTCCTGGGTCTCTTTGGAGCCAATTTTCTGGATTGATTTCAGTAATCCTCCTGAAAACAGAAAGTAAGTTGGTGTTTGGGAACTTCTGATAATAACAATAAAGATACTCATTAAGTATCATTTTGTATTTTATACATGCTTTTGCATATCACATTTTATTTCATTCTTACAGTCACCCTCCGAGGTAGGTGAGTTTATCACCAGATAATTGAATTGCTAGACAATAAAATAGAAAAGAAACTAGTAATTTAAATCAGGTCTACAAATGGTGAAGGAGAGTGTTAAGGTATATTAAATGGGGCGTTTAAAGAATTTTTTTTTTTGCTTGAAATAACCAGATAACTGGTATAATTGTATTTTAGTTTGATTTTTTTTGGTGTGTGGGGGGGTGGGATAATTTATTAATTCATCTCTTTACTGATCTGATTGCACTGAAAACAATTTCATTCACAACAAAGAAAATGCAGAAGCTGGGGAAAAGCTTTCATTTCAAACTCTGGGAAATATTCATTTCTACTTAAGGAAATAGACTGCATTGGTATGTAAGCCATTAACAACGCTTTCTCCCAGCTCCTGAGCAACCTCTGCATACTTCTGGGGTGGCAGCATTTATCATGCATTGCAATTCAGTTTACTGTCTGCCTCTCATGCCGGACAGCAAGTCCCTGGGATGTAGTGGACATGTTGAACTAACTCTGTTCTTTGAGTGTAAAACTCTTTGAAATTTGAAAAATAACTTGACTCTCACCATTTGTTTTTGTGTGTGTGTGTGTGTGTGTGTTAAAAAAACCTAGATATTTTGCCAGAACAAATCAATTATCAGCTGTACGACATTGATTTTCAAGAATCACCTTATTGCCAGTATTCTACTGTCCAGTTTCCTCCAGCTCTACAGTACCAATCTTTACAAAGTCATCTCAACACTTATAGCTTGGATCCACAGTTCAGTGGTGGAGAGTATGGAATTCTTTCCTGTGAATTAAATAAATCCACTTACGTGGTTGCCCACGATGCTGAAGATGGTTACCCTGGAATAAAGAGGTCCAGAATAACTCATTCTTCCATTCGTATTAAGGGACAGGAAGATCTCTGTGTAGTTTGTGGTGATAAAGCATCAGGATATCATTACAATGCACTTACTTGTGAAGGTTGCAAAGGTAAGGATAAAGTTAAAACTTTAATCCTAGTGTTCACTGAAGAGTCATGAAATTTTAAGCATGTAAGAGTACTCTCTTTAAAATGTGAAAAATAAAATCAAGGAGAGCCATTGATATGTTTAAAGGTGATCAATCTGTGGGATCAAAGATGTGAAAATGGAATTTAACGAAGTTTTGATTTGGTTTTCTTTTTAATTTTGATGAAGACTTTTACATTTAAATATAAAATTCAAAATATTTATGTGGCAGAAAGTTTCCATTTCCTAGGTGAATCTGATGTTGGAATAAAAAATGTCTTTTAAAAAGATCTGAATGTTAACTATTACATCTCATATGGCTGGTATAATTCGTGAATTAGGAAGAAATTTCAATTAAATGACTTCTAAGATTCTATCTAAGTCTATTTGTTGGAAATGCTTCTTAAAAAATATTTATTTATTTTATTTTTTAATTTTTGGCTGTGTGGAGTCGTAGTTGTGGCACGAGGGATCTCCATTGTGGCATGCAGGACTTTTGTTGCGTTGCGCGAGCTATTTGTTGTGGTGCATGGGCTTCTCTCTAGTTGTGGCGTGCGGGTTTTCTCTCTCTAGTTGTGGTGCTTGGGCTCCAGAGCACGTGGACCCTGTAGTTCAAGGCACGCGGCCTCTCTAGTTGAGGCGGGCGGGCTTAGTTGCCCCGCGGCATGCGGGATCTTAGTTCCCCAACCAGGGATCGAACCCGCGTTCCCTGCATTGGAAGGTGGATTCTTTACCACTGGACCACCAGGGAAGTCCCAGGAATGCTTTTTTGAAAACATATGGGAGGTCTGCCACTGAAGATCATCATTGATATTGGCATTTTCGAAGAGTAAAATAGTCCTTGATGAAGTTTTGAGGTTTTGAAACACTTCTGCATTTTTTGAATTCACAAATGAAATATTGGAGCAGAACCTGGAAATGATTAGATCAATACAGCACTAGGTAAACGTGTCTAGAAGTTCAAGGTGAAGTCTTATTGTCAGAATCTCACACTCATGCCACACATAGAATAGCCAAACGAAGACTAAGGGAAAGGAGGTACCAGCTTTATGAGTAGAATAGCTGGGCCAGTATTTGCTTACTCTTAAAATGCAGGGCCTTGCTGTTAAAACTAAGTTGAAGAATGAGGCATAGTTCTGAAACCTAAGCTGAGGTTTCTATTCCCTTTGCTGAGTCTAAGTCATGAAACTCCCACTCTCAAGCACGTCTACAGAAAGAGTATGGCAGGCTTCTAATTGGGGTATTGACTAACTTTATCAACTTCACTTGGAATGGAATAAGAGGAAGATAGCAGGGATTATTGCATAGGAATGGGAAATGAAACAGGAAATGGGAAGAGACTGCTATGCATGGATTTAGGAAAATGTAGAATCTCCACACCTCTCCCCAGCATGCACGCACGCACACACACACACACGCACAAAACGGCCCATTCAACGTCTTGGACTAAATAAATTAGCAATATGTTCTCATCTGCGGAAGTGCTAAAAAGGAAGAAGGACAGAGGAGTAAGTTTGGAAATTATCTCTTCCTTTATGAGTTGAGGTAGAAATGTGAGGCGAGAAAAAGAGAGGCTTTCCTTATAGTTTTATTTTACATGAGCACATATTCCTTCTAGGGAACCTTGAGAGATGTGTCATGGAATCGTGATATTCTGTAAAATATAGTTTTAAAATGCTTTTAGATGGTATATTATAACCATAGAAAATAGAGAGTTGTTTTAATGTGTTGGGGTTATTTAGTTTAATTTCCAAATAGATTATTGACAGGAACAACCATGGAATAAGATATATCAAATAGGAGAGGATTAAAACAATTATCCAGATAAATGTATATTAAACCAAACCTTCTTACTGAGGGAAAAAACATTTTATTGAAATAATTTAGTTAACTTGATTACTTTTACTATGAAGGTTAAAAACAAGTAGCTAAGAATACCTAATAGTAAAATTTTAAAAACTCTTCTTTGTTTATTAGGGTTTTTTCGACGTAGCATCACCAAAAATGCAGTATATAGTTGCAAGAATGGTGGTCACTGTGAAATGGACATGTACATGCGTAGAAAATGTCAAGAGTGCAGACTAAAAAAGTGTAAGGCAGTAGGAATGTTGGAAGAATGTAAGTGCCATTGAGGTTTTTTTTTTTTAGGGGGATTTTAGTTTTTCTTACCTTACTAGGAACTTACGTTCTCCAAGTTATTTTGAACATATGTGAACATAACATATTTGTCTGGTTTTAAGCTATTTCTCCAGCAACTGCTAAATTAGGATAGCCAGTTACCAATCCAGGTAATTATTTCCATAAAATCTGTTCTACACTATATTGCTCTAACTTTGGTAATAATCATATTTTCTTCTTAACTGGAAATCCTTGTATTTTTATATTACTTAACCTAAAGTTATATAATTCATCTACAAAAAGCAGAATTTTGAATTAGTGGTTTCCCTTCAATGTACCAATTAACATTCTGTTGCTTCCAAGATATAATTAATGTGGAAATTTCTCTAACATAAAAAGGTCTAAATTTATAATTTGGAGATGCAAAATTAATTTTTAATTTATGTCTAGGATGACTGTGTAGTTTTAAGTAGACAGGTAGTTGTGGAAGGAAAAGAAGTAAGTAATGTAGCAAATTTAACTGCTGTTGTACATGCTTACCAAAAAAGAAAGGTTCTTTGTGAAAAGGCAAGTTCATGATCACATATGTGTACAATGTAAGACAATTTTCATCAAATCCTATAATGTTATTTGTTGTACCCAAAATATTTTATGTGAATTTTGTAATATCACAGGTTTGCTCACAGAAATCCAGTGCAGATCAAAGAGACTTCGAAAGAACTTTAAGCAGAAGAATAATTTTTACTCTAACATCAAAGTGGAAGAGGAAGGGGTAAACAACAAGCTTGTGTCACCTACCACTAGATCTGGAAAAGTGGCAAGACTCTCCTTAAAAAATTTCTTGTTTCTTTAATGCTGATGTCTTGTTTAATAGGTATGCATTATAGCTTTCCCTCTATATTTTCTTACAGATTCAGGAGAGCATGGAACTAACTCAAGAGGAACATCAGCTCATTAACAACATCGTGGCCGCTCATCAAAAATATACAATTCCATTAGAAGAAACAGAAAGATTTGTATGTGTTCATTACTGGCAAGAAATAATTTGTAATTCATTATGTTAGAAAATAACAGCCTAATCAGAAAAGTTTAAAATTTAAACAGTTATTTGAAAGAAAAAAATTATTAATCTTATTTCTTTTTGTTGGTTAGCTGCAGGGATATGCAAATCCTGAACTGATCTTCTTGCGACTCTCAGAGACAGTTGTCCTACATATACAGAGGTTAATGGATTTCACCAAGAGACTCCCAGGTAATCACTTTATCTTTGGAAAAAATTAAAGTAATTTAATATGTAATTTTTAAAAAGTTCCTTGTTTTAAAGAAAGGTGGCATTTTAAGAAAACAAAACCCTCTATTTTTCTACCAAAACTGCTTCTAAATTTAAAAACATGTTTACTTTGTTTGCTTTAATCAATCAGTTGGATGAAAATATAAACATTTTAAAATACTATTCAAGTGACTTCAAAGACTTAGAGTTAAGACAAACTATGATTGGTTGTATGTTTTATTTTATTTTTATTTTGGGAAATAAATTGTTTTTGTTTTTTAGATAAAACATGAAACAGAATTCCCCGTACCATACCAAAAAAAAAAAAAAAAAAAAGGTGAAGCCACTGTTGGCTAAAACTTAGCTATCTAGTTATGTGCACAGATAACTCTCTGTGAAAATAAATTCTTCAAGGCTCTATGTATAATTTGCTCTTGCCATAGGAAATTATTATTATCTGGTTCTGATGAAAGTGCCCCAAAATATTACCATGTGGAATCATAATTATTCTAAGGGAACAGTTAGGATTCATATCATAAGTAAATAATATAAAAATGTTAAATCCTATACCTGAAAATTATCTTTTCATTATTTATTTCAAACAATTATGTGATCTTTTCATAAAGGATTTGAAAATTTGACCAATGAGGATCAGACTGCATTACAGAAGGGATCAAAAACTGAAGTGATGTTCCTTCATGTGGCCCAAATTTACAGTCAAAAAGAATGTCTTTCATCAACTTCTGAAAGTGAAAAAGGTCAACTAACTCAATCTTAATGTTAATAGTTACTATTAAATTTAGCAACAGATTATATAACATTGAGCTATTTTTTATTATATTTTTATTGTACTAGTTACTGTACAAATAAGTACTTCATAATAGTGGTTTATAGTTTTCCAATTCATTGTTCTAGCTTTTGTTTTTCTTTTAAAGAAAGCCATTCTTCTTATATAGCATCATAGAAAACACATTTTCGGAGGGTCTTCTATATAATGTTTATATAAAGCGTGAACTATTATTCTAGATTCATGTTTCAGTAATAAAAATTATAAAGATACCATTTGTTGGGAATGTTTCCTGTTTAACAGAGATTAGAGAGATTGACTTTACTATCCGAATAAAGATTTTAAAAAATCAGACTTTATATTTTTTCCCTTAACTAGGTACTATGAAAATATCAGATCATTCAGATCATTCACTGAATTGTCATGATCAAAGTGGTGATAGAAGTGCTATTTATCCTATGGAAACATTTTGCAATGAAGATTGTCCTTCTGCTATGCTGACTGGTAATATTATATATAATACAAAATATTGTATTGGATGGAAAAAATTTGTCAGACATGTTTCGTTTTCTTATACTGCTTTGAGAAAATATGATAATGGCAATATGAGTCTGCACTGTGTTCTGATGAAAATACATTTGATATTAATCTTTTTAGGTATTGCTGAAGAATTTATTACCACACTGTATTACTTCTGTAGAAGAATGAGTGAGCTTAGTATTACTAATACTGAATATGCTCTGCTTGCAGCCACAACAGTGTTTTTTTCAGGTAAAAAACTATTTAGCAGTAAAAATTTGGATTAAGTTTGGCAATGAAATCATGAAGATTGTGGTTATTTTATTACTCATTGATTCCAAATGTACCAATTTTCATCAAAATAGCCTTCTCTATAAGTGCATTCCCTTCAGCTTACAAACATGCTGTAATTTCTTGCATCTTAAAAAAATGCCTTTTTTTAAAACATCTTTATTGGAGTATAATTGCTTTACAATGGTGTGTTAGTTTCTGCTTTATAACAAAGTGAATCAGCTATACATATACATATATCCCCATATCCCCTCCCTCTTGCGTCTCCCTCCCACCCTCCCTCTCCCACTGCTCTGGGTGGTCACAAAGCACCGAGCTGATCTCCCTGTGCTATGTGGCTGCTTCCCACTAGCTATCTATTTTACATTTGGTAGTGTATGTATGTCCATGCCACTCTCTCACTTCGTTCCAGCTTACCCTTCCCCCTCCCCGTGTCCTCAAGTCTGTTCTCTACGTCTGTGTCTTTATTCCTGTCCTGCCCCTAGGTTCCTCAGAACCATTTATTTTTTTAGTTTCCATATATATGTGTTAGCATACGGTATTTGTTTTTCTCTTTCTGACTTACTTCACTATGTATGACAGACTCTAGGTCCATCCACCTCACTACAAATAACTCAATTTCGTTTCTTTTTATGGCTGAGTAATATTCCATTGTATATATGTGCCACATCTTCTTTATCCATTCATCTGTCGATGGACATTTAGGTTGCTTCCATGCCCTGGCTATTGTAAATATTGCTGCAGTGAACATTGTGGTACATGACTCTTTTTGAATTATGGTTTTCTCAGGGTATATGCCCGGTAGTGGGATTGCTGGGTCGTATGGTAGTTCTATTTTTAGTTTTTTAAGGAACCTCCATACTGTTCTCCATAGTGGCTGTATCAATTTACATTCCCACCAACAGTGCAAGAGGGTTCCCTTTTCTCCACACCCTCTCCAGCATTTGTTGTTTGTAGATTTTTGATGATGGCCATTCTGATTAGTGTGAGGTGATACCTCATTGTAGTTTTGATTTGCATTTCTCTAATGATTAGTGATGTTGAGCATCCTTTCATTTGTTTGTTGTCAATCTGTATATCTTCTTTGGAGAAATGTCTATTTAGGTCTTCTGCCCATTTTTGGATTGGGTTGTTTGTTTTTTTGATATTGAGCTGCATGAGCTGCTTGTATATTTTGGAGATTAATCCTTTGTCAGTTGCTTCATTTGCAAATATTTTCTGCCATTCTGAGGGTTGTCTTTTCATCGTGTTTATGGTTTCCTTTGCTGTGCAAAAGCTTTTATGTTTCATTAGGTCCCATTTATTTATTTTTGTTTTTATTTCCATTTCTCTAGGAGGTGGGTCAAAAAGGATCTTGCTGTGATTTATGTCATAGAGTGTTCTGCCTATGTTTTCCTCTAAGAGCTTTATAGTGTCTGCCCTTACCTCAAATCCCCTTTCAGTTATTCTCCTATTTCTCTGTTCTACATTACAGCAAAAAAATAAAAATAAAAATAAAAAAATAAAAATTTAAGAGTTGTCTATACTCCTGCCTCCATTTCTCTCTTCTCATTTACTTCTGAACCCAGTACAGTAAGATTTTGTCCCCTCCTTTCCCTTCCACCATAACTTACCAAAATCTCCAGTAATTTGGCATTGCAGATTCCAGTGGTCAATTCTTAGTCTTCATCTTACTTGACACGTCAGCTACATTTGACAAAGCAGATCACTCCCTCTTTCTTAGAACACTTAACATTTGGCTTCAGTTGATCACTCCCTCCTTCTTGACATGATTTTTTTCCACTTGATTTCCAGGACATTACACTCTCTTGGTTTTCCTCCTCAGTTGCTGCTCTTTCTGTCTCCTTTGTTAATTCCCCCTCATCTCCCACACTGATAAATGTTAAAATGTCCCAGGACTCAGTTCTCTTTTTTCCTATGTACTTTCCTTTGAAATTTCATCCTATCTCATGGCTTTAAATGCCATCTAGAGGCTGACAACTCCCAAATTATATACCAACCTGGACTGCTACCCTAAGCTCCATTAAATAGCCTACTCAAGATTTCAATTTGGATGTTTAGTAGGCATATAAAATTTAACATGTCTGAATGTGAACTCCTGATTGCCCCCTGATTCTCCTATATTCTTCCTCCATCTCTACTAAGTGGCATCTCCATCCTTCAAGTTGTATAAGCCAAAATTCTTGAAGTCATCCTTCACTTCTTTTTCTCTTATACCCATTATCAAATATGCAACAAGTCTTGTTGGCTATAGCCTCAAAATAGATCCAGAACTCACCCACTTCTTACTGTCTCTGTCCCTGCCATCCTAATAAAACTACTAACTCACTTTCCTGTTTCTGCCCTTGCCTCCCTAGGGTCTATTCTTTATACAGTAGCCAGAGTGATTCTTTGACAACATAAACCAGATTATGTCATTCCTCTGCTCATAACCCTTTAATGGCTTTCTATTTTACACAGTTTAAAGCCAAAGTTCTTTCTATCAGTGTCTATTACTATTCCTTTTGCTAACACCATCACAGCCACACTGCTTTCGATGCATATGTTCCCTGTAAATTTCAAGCAGGCTCCTTCCACAGCTTCTACTGTACTTGACAAATCTTCTGCTTGGAAAGCTCTTTCCTGGATAGTTTCATGGCTCCCTCTTCACCATCCTGGATCTCTGCTAAATGTCATCTTATCTCTGATTACCCTTTTAAAAATAGCTACTGCCCCCCCCCCCCAATTCTTATCCTGTACTCTCACTTATTGTGGTCATATATTTTTATTTAAAAAATGTGTATATGTCTCTTTCCTCCCCTACTCCTCCCAGACCCAAAATATAAGCTCAATGGGGGCAGGAAGCTTAGTCTCTGTTCACTGCTGTATCTCCAGCACAATGACTGGATGAGTGAATGCTGTCTAATCATTAAGAAATATTCTTCATAGAGTATTATGAAGTTAAATAAAACGTTGCATAGAAGCAAGTTACCTGGCATAAAATCTGGCATATATTAAAGGTTCAGTAAATATTTGCTATTTTTATTATTTAAAACTGTATTGTTTTAAATTAATTCATTATCTTCTACCATTTTCCAATATTCATTAAGATATATGTGATAATGTTTTTCAGATCGTCCGTGCGTTAAAAATAAGCAACATGTGGAAAATTTACAAGAACCAGTTTTACAAATTTTGTACAAATATTCAAAAATTTATCATCCAGAAGACCTACAGCATTTTGCTCGTCTCATAGGGAGGCTCACTGAACTGAGAACACTGAATCACAACTACTTAGAAATACTTAGCATTTGGAAAACAAAAGACTCCAAATTGACTAGTTTACTCTCTGAGAAATGGAATTTGTATTCACTTTGCTGAAATTTTAGAATGTTGTGGTTTGTCTTAAACTTCCTAAATCTAGATTGTTTACGCTATGATCACAGGATACTGATTTGAAAAACATGAACAGAATTGCTGTTACGAATATATCGCCATAAAATGGACATCATCAAGGGCTCATCAAATTTTGTGGAATATAGGACCACCACTAGAGGGACATCTAGTATTCTTTTCAAGATTCGTCCCCAAAGAAGCAATGGTTATTGTTACTGCATGGTTTGTTCAGAAGGGAGTAGTACTAAATAGAGTTCTTACCTGAAGAAACTCGCCTTTTTTTCATTTAGTAGAAAATTGAATGAAAATGTATAGATTATTTGAAGACATAAAAGAGATTATTTAGTGGAAACAGTTGTAATCAGAATAAAAGCAGTTGTGAACCTCTTTAAGGCTAGATTGGTGGATAAGGAACTAACATTTTAAACTTATTTCTGTTATAGCATTTTATAAATTATTAAAGAGGAACAAAGCTTCGTTCAACTCTTACTTTTTCTTAATGTCTTTTTTCTTAAGATTTTTTTTTTGATGTGGACCATTTTTAAAGTCTTTATTGAGTTTGTTACAATATTGCTTCTGTTTTATGTTTTTTTGGTTTTTTGGCCCCGAGGCATGTGGGATCTTAGCTCCCCGACCGGTGATCAAACCCACACCCCCTGCATTGGAAGGTGAAGTCTTAACCACTGGACCGCCTGGGAAGTCCCTTAATGTCTTTAAAAAAGAGATCTTTTATAAGCCCCAATTAAAAATTTTGTCATGGCAAGATGATACTGAAAAACTTAAAATGAAAAAATATGTTAACATATATTGGGAAATTCAGCACAATTTAATGCTCATTCTGGTAGACAATATTTTGACATTTTTGCCAACACCTTTTGCAGAAAAAATAAAGTTCTTTTTTTTTTTTAATTGTTGACATATCTGTCCTCCTTACTGGTCTATGAGCTCCTTGAAGGCTGAGAAAGAACTTGATCATCATTTTATCACAAGTGCCATGCACAGTCCTTAACCAACTAAGAGCTCAGCAAATACTCTGTGAACAAGTGAGTGAGTGACCAAATGAATAATTATATTTGTAAGCCTGAGTTGAACTGCCTGGCCAGCATCATTCTCCATATCATCGAAACTTTGATGTCATGTCAGGAACTCTGAGATGCTGTGGTTGGTGAAGCAAGCAAAAGCGGATTGGGTCATCTTGAAACTCCAGCCAAAACAGTTGGGGAAAGTTTTGATCTTAAGTGTAAGGCATCTCAGTTTTTATTCTTTTTCTGAAATGACACCCTCTTTGTAGTTCATGCATTTCCTACAAAAATATTTAAATAAACTTTTTTTTACTGAAGAATAGCACGCATACATAAGTGGACAGCACGATGAATTTTAACACAGCCAGGAAATCAGCACTCAGGCTGTAACAGACATCACTGATGCTCTGCATTGTGTCCCTTTAGTCCATCTACTTTCACCTGCACGTGCGGAAGACAGTGCCTTGCACACTGACAGTTTCTCTTGCACATGGAAACGTCACGAGAGGGCAGGCCTCAAACCCTCCTGGGCATGGGAGTCTGGTCATAAACGGCTCAGCCTCCCCATCTTCCAGAGGGACAATCTTGAGGCGTGTTCCATGTGGGTTCTCATACAGTGATTAGGTATTTCATGTACTTAGTTCAAGAAATTTCCCACATAAATTTTTGCTAAAAACATTGTGTTAAGTTTTGTGTACAAACACACAAAAATTTTGTTCTACATAAGCATCACACAAAACCATTTTACTGAGAGGTAAATATGGCTTATGAATTTTGGAAGAAAAATCTTTTGCAGAAAAAATAAAGTTCTTAAAACCTGAAAACTTACCACAAATATTTTAATCCTTGTAAGAATAAGATTAACGTTAAAAATTTTTCATGTGAAATACATGAAAGTGAGAAATTCTATGGAAGCACAATTGTTTTGAAAGACTGGATCTGATTAAATAAAATACTGTGATTTTAAGTTAATTTAATACTAGGAATAGCATTTTGTTTTCAATACAGAAACAAGACCATAGTTGAATATTTCACTGTTGTAAAACTTAAAAAAATTGGAATATTGAATTTATACCCTCAACTTATAAAATATATTAATTAAATGTATCAATTATTCCCTCCAGGGGTTATCTTGTGCATTTATTCCTGGTCTCATCTCTTGAAGGGAGTATTTTATCTTTTTTTAGGGTATCTAGACTGTTTCATGTAAAATGAAAGCCTTACACTGGATCATCCTTTCTAGCTCAAAATGTAATTTTATCAGAAACTGTTCCGTCTGATAGGTTAAATTTATACAAAACAAAATGAGTTACTTAAAAATATTACTAAAGTCCTTTGGAAAAGCATCAATTATATTGTAGTACATGGAGAAAGTTAGAAAACAAAGTCAATATGTTGAAAACAGAACTCATTGTCTTATTGCTCAAACCTAGGTACCTAGCACCCACAATATTTATTGTGTCTAGTAGCCCAAGTCTGAAACCAGGGGGTCATCTTAGACTTCTCTCTTTTGCTGCGCACTTTAAAAAAGCCATCAAATCCTATTAATTCTTCTTCCTAAATATCTTTTCCATTTGACACATTTTCTTCATCTTTACTGGCACTGTCATAGCTCAGGTCTCATACCTTACTCACCCAGGCTATTAAAACTGTCTCCCTAACTCCAGTCTCATAAACCTAAACCATTTTTCATACTACAAATTTTCTTCTGAACTTGATCATGCGTCCTTTTCCGCTCAAACTTCCTCAAGATTCCCATCCATAAAGGCTAAAATCCAAAAGCCTTCGAGACGCCTTCACATCTGCTAAGTCTCCAGTCTCATCATTTTCCCATTTGCGTCCTCACACACCTACACCTCATTGCCTGCACCCACTCACTCTTGGACTCATCTCTCTCACGACTCCAGCGTCTTTGCCTACCGTCCCTCAGCCGGGAACACCCCTTCCCGCATTCACTATCTAGCCAACGCTCTATTCACGCTTCTGTTTTCTACGGAAGCAGTAACAAAAGTGTACCACATCCGTGAAGCTCTCTCCTGACTCCCAAGCCACTGTAAAGGCCACTGTCCCTTTCTAAGGGTCCCAACAACCCTTAGAAAATTACTACCATTAAATGATTACAGGGGGTTATAATTATGTTTGCACTTGTTTCTTCCCTAAGGCTGTGAGCTCTTCTTAGAGGACAGAAATAGATTTTTCACTCTCAGCTCCATTCTATCACAGCACCTGATAGTTTTCCTCACATTCTCTAACAATAGGAGAAGCTTAAACAAGGCCAATTCTAAGGAGAAACAGTATCCACGGAAGAATTGCTACTAAGGTAAAGGGAAATCTCGCGAGATGTAGGTCTTGCGCCCCCGGCCAACGGAGGCCGCCGACCGTTATTTAGCCGTTACACCGCCAACCGCCCGGCACCTCCCACCTGGCCGCTCGGCTGGAGCGATTTCCCGCTTTTTCCGAGGTTCGGAGGCAGAAGTTCGTGTTGGTTCTTTCTGCTGCCCTAATAGACAGCAGGTGGCGGTTCGCGCGACCACCGAGCCCGAGGTTTCCCGCTAGTTTTTTAAAGGTAAGGGGGGCAGGTGTGCCGAGTTCCCTCCCTGAGAATCTAACCCAGAGCTGGGCGACGTTTTGTTACTGGCCCTCCCTCACGCAGGCAGCCCCCGGCGCCTTCTCCGTAGTCGTCTAAGCACCTCAACTAGTTCTTCCCGGCGAGGTGATGCAATTTAACAGGGCTGGTGGAGGTAACGGGCTTCTTCTCAGGCTGTCCCGGCGATGATGCCTAGTTCGAGTTTCTCGATTATCCATCGACGTCACCAGCGTGGCCATTGGTGGTGGGGGGATGGTGGGGCAAATAGGGGATGTTTCTGCTTTGAACACCCCGACAGTAAGGGACACCGTAGGCTTCCATGGTAACAAACGTTTCACGCATTCCTTTATATACCCATTTACTATAGAATAAGTAGTGCATTAATGAAACAATGTAGCACACTTTCTCCCCCATCTTGAGCAATAGATAATTACGACTGGAAGAGAAAATGGAAAAGCAGAAGCCCTTTAAATTGTTTGTACCACCGAGATTAAGTAGCAGTCAAGTATCTGCAGTGAAACCTCAGACTTTGGGAGGAGATTCTAATTTCTTCAAGGTAAATTTGCATTTACTCATTAGGTAAATGAGGCAAAGTGAACTTTCTTACTGGTGATATCTTATAATTTTTTTCAGTAAATATGGTCTGACTTACCCAAGAATTTTGAATAGCATTGCTTTGAATGAATAATGAGCACACTTAATGTGTTTAGGCATCATTCATTTAAAGAAATAATCACTGGTGCTTTGGAATTCTGCGTACATAATGGGACCTGCTTACTTTAATCCTCTTTCTTTAAATGATTTAAGGCAACTTATGAACATATACAATGAAATAGTAAAATATAAATTAGAAGAATATTAGGATCAAGGAAAATTAAGAAAATTTGGACAAATATGTTGACATACTGGTAAAAATCAGTGTTTGAGGTTAAAATTTGACTCTGAGCTTCCGGGTTGACAGGATAAAAGGGAAATTCGTACGTGTAGTAGGTTCTTATTGGAAAGGAGGAATAGAGCTTTTTTAAGTAATTTATTTAAATTTCTCATGTGGGGACTTTCCTGGCGGTCCAGTGGTTAAGACTCCGCACTTTCACTACAGGGGGCATGCGTTCAGTCCCTGGTCAGGGAACTAAGAACCCGCATTATGCACAGCGCGGCAAAAAAACAAACAAACAAACAAAAATTACATTAAAAAAAATAAATTTCTTATGTGGAACTTTATGTTGGAAATAGGATGAAGCAATGAATATTTTGATTTTCTATGTTGTAGAAAAATTCTTATGTCTCTATAGCCAAAGAGTATAACATTAAAATGCTATTCAGTGAAGAAAATTCTCAGTTCTACCAGGGGAAAGATCATAATGAAATTGAAGAAAACTAATATTCTAAGCTACTAATTAAAATCACTAAAATTATTCCTGAGTACTTACAAAGCATGTATCATGTAATTTTAGTTTAGCTTTCTCTTATAAGTGAAAATTAAAAATTTTTGCTTTGTTTACAGAGCAAAATCATTTGATATTTTTAACACTATACATTAAAGGATTTACAATTATAGTCACTTTTTTAAGCAGATGTATACTGTATATGTAATTACATATTACACTGCTAGTTATTAGAGTGGTATGGGACAGTGTGTTTAAGAACTTCTTTGTGTTTCTAGGGTTTCAACAAGTGTGTTGAAGATGATTTTGGTTTTCCATTTGCAATGACTAATCTCTCCAAAAATGGGAAAAACATTGATTCAGGTAGGAGACTAGAAAAACAATGTATCACCTTACATAGAAACATTTTTAAAATACACATTGCTAGATATCAAATAAGAGTATTATATTAATAACCTTGACATTAAAGCTAGATATGATACTTAATATATAAAACAGGATGTTGGCATATTTAATTCCAGTTGTCTTTTGTCTTGCAGATCCTGCTTTACAAAAAGTTGACTTTTTGCCCATGCTTGAACAGGTCAGTTAAGTATAGTGTATATAGATATAACCTGTTTAGTTAGATATTGAATTGCTTGCTTGAAAAAGAAAAAAAAAATCTTTAGTTGTTGGATTACTAGTCTTCAGTATTTAATTGCTGCTATTTGGAAACTATCATCAGAAATATTTTCTCATAGGAAAAATTTATTCATTTTTTAGGTTGATAATTCTGACAGTTGTCATTACCAGGAGGGACTAAAAGACACTGATTTTGAGGTCAGAAGATTTCCCATCCATATTAAATTTCTTGTAATTGGAGTATCATTTATTATTACTTGTATTTATCTTTCTTTTGAAGCTTCAAAAGGATTAATATTTAGTTAAGGTGTTAAGTTATATTCTTTAAAACCTTTTCGCCACTTTGCTTTTCTTTTGAATTTGCTGAAACACTAGGCCTCTGTATTTTCCTGAGTTATAAAAGCATGAATTCTTAAGGGGCAATTTAACTTTAAACCATAAAAATCAAGAATGGAAAAGGGGAGATGAATGCAATGTGTGAAAAGGTTGAGAATTAAGCCAGTATTTTACAAACAATTCTTGAATTAATAGGTATGATTGTTTGGCTGGTTTACTGTCTAAGGAATTTGTAGGATATACTGTACTTTTGATTTTAGTTATAAAAATCATTCTTATGGCACATAGATGTCTTTAAAACAAAGAGAAATTCCATGGCCTGGTAAAGTGCTATCTGTTTGTTGCTGGGATTATGGTATCACCAATTTAGAAATACGGAATTTATTTATATATTTTGATAACAGAGCTATCAGCAAGGAGAAAATAGCGTGATTTAAAAAAAAAAGAAAACCTCTGACATTTACCTTATAATGTGGAAAGGGATGATGCAGGAAATCCAAATAAAATCCAAATAAAACCTCAGGCTAAATGAAAGAGCTTGTGTTCACTATTATTTTTCTTGTCATTGTACCTTAAACTTCATATCCTTTGGTTAATCCTTAAGCTGTTTGTATAACCAAAATATTTCAAGACCATTCCTAAAATTGACACATTTCATGTAGATTGATTTATTTTAGCTTTTAACCAGCCAGATTCTCTTATTGACTTAAAGATTTCTAACTTCTGGCTTAGGCACATTTTGAAGTTATTTGATATTATTCATCAAGGAATAACTTAGGTGACCAGTAACCTTAGTGAAGTAGCTAATATTGCCTTAGTAGTTAGAAAAAAGTTAATATAGCTTTCAGCATGGTATTAGGGCATAAATTGAGGAGAGATTTGGTCTCAACTATTAAGATACTCATGGATATTTTCAATAGGCAGCTGTAGTTTGGTTATACTAAAATTTTGAACTATTAACAGTCTTTGAAAACCTATTTTATAATAGAATTCAGAGCCAATGAGCAGACTATATTCAAAACTGTATAAGGAGGCTGAAAAGATCAAGAAGTGGAAAGTGAGTGTAGAATCTGAACTGAAGCAGAAAGAAAACAAGTTGCAAGAAAATAGAAAAATAATTGAAGTACAGCGGAAGGCCATTCAAGAACTACAGGTATAATGAAATTTGTAATTGAAAATATAGTATAGTAAATCTTATAATACTATTAAAACTAGAGTATTATTTCAGGGTAAGTTGGGTTTATCTTGTTTCTGTGATGTGGATTTTAAGAATGGTGTTTTTTGAAGTTTCATTAATATTAGTTGCATTTCAACTTTAGGATGAGCAGAAGACAGGCTGCACGAAACTTAATGCAAATGACTAGGGAAATAGTAATTTACTTTAGATAAAGATTGATTTAATGATTCTAATTATAGAATTTTAATTTTTATTAGTTCCTGTTACTGATGATGTTTTGTTTGATATGTCTTTTTATCATATTAGAAAATGACATTGTAGATAAAACTTTAAATTTAAACCTGTTTCGCTTCAATTTTATGGCATAGTGACAGAAAAATTTTGAGAAAATGCAACATTGGGTTAGGAGAAAGATAAAATATCATTTCAAAATGTTTAGGGAAGATAATATCACATTAAAATATTGTTGGATACATTTTGGAGATAATTCAGCAAACCTAATTTTAGACTGATGAAGGTGAGACCCATATTCTTATAGGATATCCATAAGTGTGACAAAAAAGTTCTTTTTTGTGTTCAAAGTAAATAATTCTTATAGACCATCATAGCATGTTAGCAAAGAAATGCTGCTTAATGAATATACTCATGTTTATTTTGCTAAGTAAAATGTGATGAACTGTTCTTCTGTCTTGTAAATTAGTTTGAAAATGAAAAAGTAAGTTTGAAATTAGAAGAAGGAATTCAAGAAAATAAAGATTTAATAAAAGAGTAAGTAATAATTTAATGAATTTGTTCTTTACAAATTTATTTTTTATTCCAAACTAATTATTAAAATAATTTCCAAAAATTGAATGAGCTCTTTCTGTTGTATAATATTAATTGATATATAGAATTCTATCTGGGTGCTGTGGAGAAGAGGAAGACATACCTATTTTACATTCTTGCATTTGGCAAACTGTGGTCACTGACTAATAACTTCTCACTTTTTAAAATGACAGGCAGGGGAAGCCATTACTTAGTGTTGAAAAAGGTACCTGATAATCCTATATCTACAACTGCCTATGTATATTGTATACCTTTTTGTTTGACTATTGTTTTAGGTGAAACCCTTGCAGAAGAGGGCTCAACTTTGTTCCAAGCTAATTCTCACTGTCAAATTCCTGTTTTTGCCAGTGGCCCAATCATTCTTCCATTAATTTTGGCTTAAAACTTTAGTATCATCCTTTTTTTTTATTAATTAATTTATTTTATTTATTTATTTTTGGCTGTGTTGGGTCTTTGTTGCTGCGCGTGGGCTTTCTCTAGCTGCGGTGAGCGGGGGCTACTCTTCATTGCGGTGCGCGGGCTTCTCATTGCGGTGGCTTCTCTTGTTGCAGAGCATGGGCTCTAGGCACACGGGCTTTAGTAGTTGTGGCTTGTGGGTTCTAGAGCGCAGGGTCAGTAGTTGTGGCACACAGGCTTAGTTGCTCCACAGCATGTGGGATCTTCCCGGACCAGGGCTCCAACCCGTGTTACCTGCATTGGCAGGCAGATTCTTAACCACTGTGCCACCAGGGAAGTCCAAGAATTAGGTTTGTAGTTACTTGTTTTGATTTTACAAAACCAGTAACAATAAAAAGTTCCTCTCTCTAGAACAGTGGTTCTTAAGCTTTAGCAAGCTTCAGGATTACCTGCAGAGCTTGTTAAAACACATGTCGTTGGCCTCTCCTCCCCTGCCAGAGTTTCTGATTCAGTGGAGTAGACTTAAGAATTTGTACTTCTAACAAGTGATGTGGATGCTGCTGGTGCAAGGATCATACTTTGAGAACTACTGATTTGTGGTAGAGAATAGTCACAGGCTTTGAAAACAAAACAAAACCACCTGTGATTTCAGTGACTTCTTAACCTTTTCATTTATTAGATTATTGAAAATGTTAAAGAATGTAGTTTATGTAATATTACAGCTTTTGCTCTTCATTAAACTAATATTTAGACTTAAAAATTATTATAAAATGTTAATCTGTAACAATTCATTTCTGCAGAAAAATTATACATTGGAAAATTTAAACTGGTGTATATGTTAGCAACTTCAAGACACCCAGAGGTCTTTTTTTTTTTAACTTTCAATACCATTTAATGATATTTGGAAGATATGACTACATTATATTGACCTTTAAAAATTTTTTTGGTTGAGATGTAATTGACATATAACATATTATTTTTAAGTGTACAATGTAATGATTGATATATGTATATATTGCAAAATGATCACCACAATGTCTAGTTAATATCCATTACCACATATAATTACAGATTTTTTGTTTTGACAAGAACCCTCAAGATCTACTCTCTTACCAACTTTCAAATATACAATATTACTAGCTATATTCATCATGCGGTATATTGCATCCCCAGGATTTATTTTATGACTGGAAGTTTGTACCTTTTAACTCCCTTCACTCATTTTGCCCACCTCCCACCTCTGTCTCTGGCAACCATCAATCTGTTGTCTGTATCTGTAAGTTTGTTTTTAATTTTTTTTTAAGATTTCACATATAAATGAGACCATATGGTATTTGTCTTTCTTTGTCTGAGTTATTTCATATAGCATAATGCTCTCAAGTTCCATTCATAATGTTGTAAATGACAGGATTTCCTTCATTTTTATGGCTGTATATATATTCCACACTTTATTTATCCGTTGATAGTTAGGTTGTTTCCATGTCTTGACTGTTGTAAATAATGCTACATTGAACATGGGGATGCATATACCTTTTCAAGTTAGTATTCTTGTTTCCTTTGGATAAATCCCAAGAAGTAGAATTGCTAGATCATATGGTTTTATTTTTAATTTTTTGAGGAACCACCAAACTGTTTTTCATAGTGGCCGAACCAATTTATATTCCCACCAGTAGTGCACAAGGGTTCCCTTTTCTCCACATCCTCCCAACACTTGTTATCTCATCTTTTTAATAATAGTCATTCTAATAGGTGTGAGGTAGTATCTCATTGTGATTTTGATTTGCATTTCCCTGGGGGTTAGTGATGTTGGGCACCTTTTCATGTACCTGTTGACCATCTGTATGTCTTCTCTGGAAAAATCTCTGTCCAGATCCTCTGCCCACATTAACATCAGATTGTTTTTTGCTACTGAGTTGCATGACTTCTTTATGTACTTTGGATATTAACCCCTTATCAGATATATGATTTGCAGATATTTTCTCTCATTTAGTAGGTTGCCTTTTAATTTTGTTTATGGTTTCCTTTGCTGTGCAGAAGCTTTTTAATTTGATGTAGCCCGCTTGTTTATTTTTCCTTTTGTTACCTTTGCTTTTGGTGTTAAATCCAGAAAATCATCACCTATGTCAAGGAGCTTACTGCCTATGTTTTCTTCTAGGAGTTTTATGATTTCAGATCTTAGGTTCAAGTCTTTAATCCCTTTTGACTTTATTTTTGTGTATGGTGTAAAGTAGTGGTCCAGTTTTGTTCTTTTGCATGTGGCTGTCTAGTTTCCCAAACACCATGTATTGAAGAGACTGTCCTTTCCCCATTCTATATGTTTTTGGTTTCTTCGTCATGAATTAATTGACCGTGTATCTGTGGGTTTATTTCTGGGCTGTCTATTCTGTTCCATTGATTTATGTGTCTGTTTTTATGCCAGTACCGTACCATTTTGATTACTATAGATTTACAATATAGTTTCAAATCAGGAAGTGTGATGCCTCCAGCTTTAGTCTCCTTTCTCAAGATTACTTTGGCTAATTGGGGTTTTTGGTGATGCCATACAAATTTTGGTATTGTTTGTTCTGTTTCTGTGAAAAATACCATTGGAAATTTGAGTGGGATTGCATTGAATTTGTAGATTGCTTTCAGTAGTGTGGTATTGTGATTTATAAGAAAAAAATATATATTTGGTCATTCAGATGACCAAGATATATTTCACATATATATTTAGTTTTCATCCATCTTTCCTGACTCACAACTCCTCAAACCCTTGGAATTTCCTAAATGTTGAGAGTGAAAAGGTGTCTTGTTATGCTAATGAGGTGACTTTTGGACCCCACCTAAGGATAGGGGCCGGCTGCCTGGAGAGCCAACCAAGTGGTTAGAATATTGGAACTTCCAACCTCTGGGGACAGGCGAGGGCCTGGAGGTTGGATCAGTTGCCAATGGCTAAAGATTTAATCAGTCATGACTATCTAATGAAGCCTCTGTAAAAACCTGAGAGGTCAGGGTTCGAGAGGTTCCTGGTTGGTGAACATGTGGAGATTTGGGGAGAATGATGAGCTTGGAGAGAGCATGAAAGATTCTCACCCTTTCCTCATACCTTGCCCTATGCATCTTTCCCACTTGGCTGTTCCTGAGTTATATCCTTTTATGATAAACCAGTACTCTAGTAAGTAAATTGTTTCTCTGAGTTCTCTGAGTCATTCTAGCAAATTAATAGAACCCAAGGAGGAGGTCATGGGAACCTCTGATTTATAGCCAGTTGGACAGAGCCACAGGTAATGACCTGGGCTTGCAACTAGCATCTGAAGTTGGTGGGATAAGGGGAGGGTAGCAGTCTTTTTTTTATTTTTTTATTTTTTTTAACATCTTTATTGGAGTATAATTGCTTTACAATGGGTAGCAGTCTTATAGGACTGAACCCTTAACTTATGAAGTCTGATGCTATCTCCAGGTAGATGGTGTCAGAATTGAATTGTAGGACACTCAGCTGTGGTGCCCAGAATTGCTTGTTGGTGTGGGTAACCCACTTCCAAATTTGGAATTGGTACCAGACTCCATTTAGGTAGTGTGGACATTTTAACAATATTAATTCTTCTAATTCATGGACACAGAAGATTTTTCCATTTATTTGTGTCTTCTTCAATTTCTTTCATCAGTGTGTTATAGTTTTCAGTGTGCAGGTCTTTTACCTCCTTGGTTAAATTTATTCCTAAGCGTGTTATTCTTTTTGATGCAATTGTAAATGGAATTATATTCTTAATTTCTCTTCTGATAGTTCGTTATTAGTGTAGAGAAATACAACTGATTTTTGTATGTTGGTTTTGTATCCTGTAACTTTACTGAATTTGTTTATTCTAACAGTTTTTCGGTGGAGGCTTTAGGGTTTTCTATATAGAATAACATGTCATCTGCAAATAGTGACAGTTTTACTTTGTTCTTTCTGATTCAAGTGCCTTTTATTTTCTTGTCTATTGCTGTGGCTAGGACTTCCAATACTATGTTGAATATCAGTGGCAAGAATGGGCATCCTTGTCTTGTTCCTGATCTTAGAGGACAAACTTTCAGCTTTTCAGGGTTGAGTATGATGTTAGCTGTGGGCTTGTTATATATGGCTTTTATTATGTTGATGTAGGTTCCCTCTGTACCCACTCTGTTGAGAATTTTTATCATAAATGGATTTTGAATTTTGTCAAAAGCTTTTTCTGCATCTGTGAGATGATCAGAGGTCTTATTCACATAATTAATGACTCTTCAGAGAATTACTTATTTTATGTTTTGAAGGTAAGATAGCTAGAATATTTCTGGGGTAAGTAGTAATGAAAATCCCAATCCTCTCTTCTCATTTTATTTCTTAGGTGAATCTGGAACTGTTTACTAAAAGGTTATTGAAAGCTACTTGGGTAGAAACTTTTTAAGGAGTTTTCACTTTAAAAGGAGGCAGTTATTAAATCACCCTTGCTAATAGTACAGTCAACTAATTTTTCCTTCATATAGTCACTTATGAACGATATGTGATATATATTAAATATTGTGATGTTTTAAGAATTTCTTTAAAATTGTAACAGTAATGTTTCATAACTTTTATATATGATTTTGCTTTGAGATAGATTACACTTATGCAAACTCTTTCCTCTGTTTCAGGAATAATGCTACAAGGCATTTATGTAATCTACTCAAAGAAACTTGTGCCAGATCTGCAGAAAAGACAAAGAAATGTAAATATCTTTCTCATTTTATATGATTTTATCAATTTATTGTTATTACTTTAATGGTGGGGGGTGGAGAGGGGAACAAATTGTCTTTTCATTTTTTGGAACCAATTAAAAAATTTTTTTTTAATTTTTAAATTTTTATTTATTTATTTATTTGGCTGCGTTGGGTCTTAGTTGTGGCACGTGGGATCTTCATTGCAGCATGCAAGGTCTTTTGGTTGTTGCATGTGGGGTCTTTTCATTGTGGCATGTGGGGTCTTTTTGTTGCAGCACGCAGGCTTCTCTCTACTTGTGGCGCACGGGCTCCAGAGCACGCGGGCTAGGTAGTTGTGGTGCATGGGCTGTCTAGTTGCGGCACGTGGGCTCCAGGGTGTGCAGGCTCAGTAGTTGTGGCGCGTGGGCTCTCTAGTTGTGGTGCGTGGGCTCTAGAGCATGCAGGCTCAGTAGTTGTGGCACGGCCTTAGTTGCCCTGCGGCATGTGGGATCCTAGTTTCCCGACCAGGGATTGAACCCGTGTCCCCTGTATTGGAAGGTGGATTCTTAACCACTGGACCACCAGGGAAGTCCCAGGAGCCATTTTTTATTTGAACAAGTTATATGTGTCTCATACCATTTCTTTATATAAGTAGTAACTAGATTCTCTGTTCTTTGAGCTTTGAAAAGTTCTTCAAGCTTTTTGAAAGATAATATATTTTAAAAGATACATATTTACTTGGCATTTATGGTTAATTCTCATTTCAGTTAAAGTGTGATCTTGAGACTAACCTTCTCTTCTGTTTGGAACAACGAGGAAATTGAATCAAGAATGATATATAGCCATGTTCATAATAGAAAATACTGATGGAGGGCTATGCTGAAAGCATAGTGCTTAAGAATAGCAGTGTAGTATTTATTTATAAATAGAATTCTCAAATTTCTTCTAAAGAAACATTATTTTAAAGCATTCTATTAAGGTTGTGGTATATATGTGAAAGTGCATGTTTTTATTTTATGCATATTTTGATGTTAATTGTAAAGTAGGAAGTTTTTTCGTTTTGATGAAAAACATAATCTGATTTTCAAAAATAATTGTTTTTGTCTTTGTCATTAATCTGCCACTAGGTCTACTTTGTTGTTTGTTTGTTTCTGCCAAGAATCTATTGGGAAATACTGTCTACCTGCTTTTTCGGGATAGCCTCTATTTTTCAAATTTTAATTGATACCACACAGCTTAAGAGCTTGGACTGAAGACATAGATAGCCCTGTGCTCAAATTCAAACTTTCAGTTGTTATCTGCTTGACCTTGAATAATTTGAATAATTTATGTAATCTCTGACCCTCTGTTTATTAGTTAATAAAGTACCTCAGTGTTGTTCTGAGAATTAAATTAGTTAATAAATATAAAATGCTTAGAACAGTGCAAAGTGCTCAATAAATGTTAGCCGTTATTATTATTTCTAGTATGCAGTATTGCTAGTTATTTTATTCTTGGTCTCTGCCTAAAGTACTTTGCTTTTGTAACTATATATACCTTCCAGAATGTACTGCACCACTATCAGCTCTCACACGATACCCTGTTTATTCAACTTGCAAGATTAACTTTTCTGTCTAAATATAAAAAGTGGTGAAAAGTATATGGATGGGGTAGAGAGATAGTATATGGACTGCATTGTAGAAAGTAACCTGGGCTAGAGAGACAAGGCTGCTAGTTCTTTCTTCCATTTAGTTTTAAGCTAAGTCAGATATCAGATGGTGGGAGAGGTTTGAAGAACCTTTTAAACATTTTTAGGTGATCTCTTAAATGAACTAAAGAGTATATCTTTTTTTTTTCATATTTCAGTTTATTTATTTATTTATTTATTTATGGCGCCGCCACATGGCTTGCAGGATCTTAGTTCTCCAGCCAGGGATTGAACCCGTGCCCTTGGCAGTGAAAGCACAGAGTCCTAACCACTGGACCACTACAGAATTCCTCTAAAGAGTATATCTTGATGTGACATGTAGATTCTTTTTTTCCTAAAACATCTTTTATTTATTCTATTATTATTATGATTATTATTATTTTTTAAATTTTTAATGGAGTATACTTGATTTACAATGTTGTGTTAGTTTCAGGTGTACAGCAAAGTGAATCAGTTACACATATACATATATCCACTCTTTTTAGATTCTTTTCCCATATAGGCCATTACAGAGTATTGAGTAGAGTTCCCTGTGCTATGTAGTAGGTCCTTATTAGTTATCTATTTTATATATAGTAGTCTGTATATGTCAGTCCCAATGTCCCATTTTATCCCTTCCTCCCACCTTACCTCCTGGTAACCATAAGTTTGTTTTCTACATCTGTAACTCTATTTCTGTTTTGTAGATAAGTTCATTTGTACCTTTTTTTAGATTCCACATATAAGCAATATCATACGATATTTGTCTTTCTCTGTTTGACTTACTTCACTCAGTATGATAATCTCTTGGTCCATCCATGTTGCTGCAAATGGCATTAGTTCATTCTTTTTTCTGGCTGAGTAATATTCTGTTGTTTATATGTACCACATTTTCTTTATCCATTCCTCTGTGGATAGACATTTAGGTTGCTTCCATGTCCTGGCTATTGTAAATAGTGCTGCAGTGAACATTGGGGTGCATGTATCTTTTTGAATTATGATTTTCTCCGGATATATGCCCAGGAGTGGTGGATCATATGGTAGCTCTATTTTTAGTTTTGTAAAGAACCTCTATACTGTTTTCAATAGTGGCTGTACCAATTTACATTCCCACCAACAGTGTAGGAGGGTTCCTTTTTCTGCACACCCTCTCCAGCATTTACTGTTTGTAGATTTTTTGTTGATGGCCATTCTGACCAGTGTGAGGTGATACCTCATGGTAGGTTTTTTTTTTTTTCTTTCAGATGGTAAAATTTTTATTGGAAATACCTGATCTATATTTAGAACTCATAAACGTACAGTTGAATAAAATAGATTCACATACCCAAGTTGTTCCAAACACACTTAAAAGTTTTCCAATCACTGAATCAAGAAATGAGTTTTAAATTTAATTAAAATGAAATAAAATGAAAAATCAGTCCCTCCATCTCATCAGCCACATTTCCAAAGGTCTGTTGCTCACCTTTGGGGCATTGGAGGTCTAGATAATACTGTTAAGCCTAAGTCTGATTGTACTGTTGCTGTGCTCCTAATTCTCCAGCAGTTTCCCATCACACTCAACAGAAAAGTCAAAGTCCTGACAATGGTCCACAAGGCCTTTCATGTCTGCCCCTGCCTACTCTTCCATCCTCATCTCTTGCTTCTCTCCTCCTCATTGACTCCACTCTGGCCACCTCAGACTCTCCAGACCTACTCCCACTTCAAGTTCTTTGTCCCTGCTGGTCCCTCTGCCTGGGATGCTCCCACCCCTCCCCAACATCATCATGTGCTGCTCCCTCACTTCCTTCAGGTCTTTATTCAAATACCATCTTACCCTAGGTTCTAGCCTAGCCACTCTATTGTACATTGATGACCCCAACCCCTACTGACACTTCAAGTCCTTCCCTGAATTGTTTCACTCCTGGGCAGTCAATCACTATCTGACAAACTCTAGGTTTTACTTTTTTGAGATGTTTATTATCTTACCTCCTCCCGCAATGGAATATAAGCTCTATGAGATTAAAATTGTTGTCTGTTTATTCACTGCTGGATCCCTGGCCCTGAGCGTATCACTTGTTGAATGAATGTACCTCATGGTAGTTTTGATTTGCATTTCTCTTATAATTAGTGATGTTGAGCTTCTTTTCATGTGCTTTTTAGCCATGTGTATGTCTTCTTTGGAGAAAAGTCTTTTTAGGTCTTCCACCCATTTTTTGACTGGGTTGTTTGCTTTTTTGATATTGAGTTGCATGAGCTGTTTGTATATTTTGGAGATTAATCCCTTGTCGGTTGCTTCATTCACAAATATTTTCTCCCATTCTGAGGGTTGTCTTTTTGTTTTGTTTATGGTTTCCTTTGCTGTGCAAAAGCTTTTAAGTTTAATTAGGTCCCATTTGTTTATTTTTGTTTTTATTATCATTACTCTAGGAGGTGGATCAAAAAAGATCTTGCTGTGATTTATGTCAGTGTTCTGCCTATGTTTTCCTCTAAGAGTTTTATAGTCTGCGGCCTTACATTTAGGTCTTTAATCCATTTTGAGTTTATTTTTGTGTATTAGGGAATGTTCTAATTTCATTCATTTACACGTAGCTGTCCAGTTTTCCAAACACCACTTATTGAACAGACTGTCTTTTCTCCATTGTATATTCTTGCCCTAAAAACATCTTAATACTTGCCTTATATTTACTGTAAAGTCCATCTGTATTCTTGCCGTAAGCCTTTATTTTTGCTATTGTGATTTTCTGTCTTTTATTTATTCATTCAACATTTTAAAAAGTGCCTACTATGTGCCATGAAATGTTCTAGATGCTGAGGGAAAACAGTAGTAAACAGACAAAATTTCTGCTATTATGGAGTATGCACTCTTGTAAAGGGACACATACCATAAATGAATAAATAAAATACATGTTGGGTGATGACAACTGCTTAAAAAGAGAATATTTTGGGATAGGGTATTTGGGGAAGTTTTTTTCTGATTAAGTGGTATTTGATTAGAGACCTGAATAAATGAGGGAATGTATCATGTAGCTATTTTGGGAATGAATATTTCAGGCAGAGGAAACAGCAAATGCAAAATCCCTTAGATGAGAGCCTGTTAAATCTTTTCAAGTCATAACAGTGAGGTCACTGTGCTGTTCCTTCCATATTTCTTACCTTTTTTGGATCTTTCATCTTCTTTTCTCATTGTGCTCCCTTCAGGATAATTTCTTCTGCTTTCTTCCAGTTCACTAATTCTCTATTTAGGTGTTTCTAAACTGTTTTTAAATTCATCTGTTAGGCCTTAATTTCTGCTCTTGTATTCTCTGGTTCTGTTCTTTAAAAAATATCTGTAGTGTTACTTTTTAGAGTTTCAAATTCCTTGCAGAAATTTTTAAACTCGTTTTTCTTTTGTCTCCATGAGCACAGTAAGCTTAGTTTTATTAAATTTTTTGTCCAGCAATGCCAATATCTGGAATCCCTTGGGATCTGTTTCTGTGGTTTGTTGTTTTGTAGATTCTAGTTCTTGTTGTTTATCTCATTGTGTACTTCATTATCTTTGATTGTTTGCTTGAGACTTAGAATGATGTGACATTTTCCTAGTTCTTTGAATGCTGAGAAATTTTAGATTATATCCTGGACATGTTGTGAGATTCTGGGTCCTGTTAAAAATCCCCTGGAGAATGTTTGTTTGTTTGTTTGTTTGTATTTTAGCAGATAGGCAACTCAAGTTTAGATCACAAGTTCTATCTTACCTTTTGTGTGCTGAGGTTCCATTATCAGTTCAGTTTTCAAAGCTTTTGCCATGTTACTCTGCGTCTGTTTCATGTACGCTCCATTCAAGATTAGATTAGTTCTGGGACTTGGATAGTGATTTCAGAGCCTTTGCTGTATTTGCCTTGGGTCTACCTTGTACATGCACATCCTCCCTTTTCCCTATGGGACTTGTGCCAAGCCATACAAATAATTAGGGAATCCCCTTCTCGAGCTGTCTCTAGCATCGCCCCTTCACCCTCAGCCTTACAGGGGTCCCGTCCTCCTGTCCTTTGGGGAGAGACATGGAGTTTCTCCTGGGGTTTTATATGCACTTGCTGCCATGGCTGCTGTAGCTCCACTACTGGAGCCACCCTTGGGGCAGGGCTGGAAGAGAAAAAAAAAAGAAAAAAAAAAATCAGGATTTCCTTTTGCTTTTACAGTTCTGCTGGGCCCTTACACTTTAGTAATGCTAGGAGAGAAGGTAGGAAAAAAACTAAACAAACAGGAAACTCACCTTCACATGAGTCACTTCTTTAAGATTTTACTTTTCTTCCCAATCTACCTGCTTTTGCTTACTTTTCAGATTCCTCGAGTAGTTGCTTTATGGATTTCATCCAGAGTTTTCAGTTGTAATCAATGGGAGAGAAAGGCTATAGTGGGCGTATTCCATCTTGACTGACACTGGAAGTTGGTTTAGGTTTTCTGAGTTATAATCCTCAACCTATTCTTGGCCTGATGATTCATCATTATCTTTTTAGATCTTTGATTCTTTCAATAATTCAAAAAATTCCTCCAGATTTTTGTCTTTAGGAGGAAGGTTGGTCAGAATTATTTAGTCATTACCATAAAACAGAGTCCTGGATGCTTTTTTCAAAATATAGATCAAATAACGTCACTGTCTAATTTTTTCAGTGGCTTTCCATAATTTTCAGGATAGCATGGTGTTTGCCACTTCCCTTCACCTTGCCAAAAGTTTTCACATGTCCCACATACACAAGCTCATGGAGAACTACTTGTTAACCCCTAAACAGATTATACTTCTGAGTTTTTGCATATGTTTATTGGCTGATCCTCCTTCCTTCTTCATCTTGTTAATTCATATTTGTCCTTCAAAACTCAGAGTAATTATTACCACCCTTGGGAAATATTCCCTAATTTTTCACTCTGACTTAGATGCTCCTCTTCATTTACTTAGTACCCTTAGTATACCTTTACCATGTATTTATGAATTCCTTCAACAAATACTGAGTACCTACTACATCTTACTGTAAGCTTGCAGGCAAGGGATCATGTCTTATTTGACTCAGTATATTCAACACTTTGCACAGTGTCTGTGAAGATAGCAGGCAATAAATAAACTCATGAATGAATAAATAAAGAATAAATTTGTTCTTAGATGTACCTTAAAAAAAAAAACCCTTTAAATGGCTGTCTATTGCTCACATTAAGTACATTGGAATTCTTTAGCCTGCCATTTGAAGTACTGCATACATTTTTTTTTTTTCTGTAGCCTTATTCCTTAATCTAAATTACTTAGTGTTGAAAAGGACTTTAAAGCTTTTTGGTCTATTTACATATCCATTGCTTTAATTCTTTTATAGGAAATTGATAATTTCCTTTGTGACTACCAAGTGGTAGTCTTTCCTGGGTTTGAACATATTCAGTGTTGGAAACCCACTAACCGCGAGGCTGTCATTTAAGCACAGCTCTTATTTTTATGTTGAAATCTCTCTCTCTCTCTCTTTTTGTTTTTTTGGCCACCCCACGCAGCTTGCGGGATCTTAGTTCCCCACCAGGGATGGAACCTGGGCCCCCTGCAGTGAAAGTGTGGACCGCCAGGGAATTCCCTGTTGAAATCTCTTATACTGAAATCTCTTTGTAATTTCTCTCTTCTTACTGTAATTCTTCTCCTTAAGGCATACAGAAGAAGTTTAAGCACTTTTTTATCTCTTTAGATTTTTAAAGGTGGTTACTTGTCCTTTCTGAATCTTGTCTTCTTCAGCCTAGATGTTTCAAGATTCTTTGTACTTCTGTTATTTTGGTTGATCTGTTTGAATATTGTTATATTTAGGAGTCCAGATCTGTATGAGGTAATCTAATGTGTAACTTGACCCGTATAAAGGACTATTTCTTGTCTAATTGTAGGTGTCATTAATGAACTCTAAAGTCAGCTTATTTGATAGTCACATTGTATTATAGGCTTTAGTGACTTCACTAGTAATTAAAATCTTTCACTTTTTTTTTTTTACGTCATTCTTTGTAAGTGCATTTAGATTTTTGGATCCAAATAGCATTCTTTGCATTTATCCCTACTGGATTTCATTAGGCAGACCTGTGTTTTAATCATGTACCACCACTTATTATTTTGGGATCCTAGCAAATAACATAATTTTTCTGTGTCACACTTTTGTTATCTGTGAAATGGGAATAATCATAGTTCCATTTATCTATACCTAGATTTCTACCTAAATATATAGTATATGTATTTATGCATATATTTTCCCCCTTGCCAGGACTCTGGCATTTTCTTGATCCTTATAATTTACAGTTTTGTCAGTGCAACCATTTGAATCTATGTGCACCAGTCTATTTCTTTAGACCAGGAAAGCCTTATGATATCTTTGGTCACTTATTCTGATTTCTGTTTGGGCATACTTATTATTTGTTTGTTGGCCCTCTGTTCATCATTTCTCTATTTGTTTTAATATTTGTTCCCCCAATCCTTCTATTTACATTTGTTTCCTGTATTAGGAAACAATTTGACTTCTGAAGTATCAGTTCTTTCCTGTCCTGCCTCTAATCTCTAGTTCCTTTGAGTCTCTCATTATCTCATCCATTGCCCCTTTCCTCCTTATTTATTTTTTCTATTTAATTCACCCCATTTCTTGAATTTCTAACGTGGCCTGTTCTTTCTTTATGACTGTATCTTCCTCTTTCACTGAGACCATATTTTCTTGGTTCTGTTGAGAATACCAAATAGTTTTCTGAAATCTTCATCTGAATTCTCTAGAGTTCATTTTCAGAGATGGGCTGTTCCTTTTAACATCTTTCATGTTCCCCTTTTGTTTGACAGTATTTTTTCATAGGCCTCGTGTAGGTTTTCTAACCATATACATCATTGAAAAAAGCAAGAACTATCTAGACTAAATAAACAAACTAGGTGATAAACTGAGCTTGGTCCTAGTATAGTGGTTGAATCCTCTTTTTATATTTATAGTTGTACGGCAGGTCACTGAGCAATTTCTAACGTTTTCACCTTGCATGGCTCTCCTTATGGTAGCTGAATCTCTTTTCTGTCCCTTCTGTGTGGTTTTCTCGTACTCTGATAAATTTTGTAGAATATATGATTCTGAGTGATTTTAGTCAACAAACTCAAGTATGCACAAGGTTTTTATGTCTTAAAATGTTAAAAAAATCTTAATTTTTAAGATTTTTTATATCTTTATTTATATTTATATTTTATGTTTATATTTTTTAATATTTTTATATCTTTTTTATATCTTTATATCTTAAAGCCTTCATTCTGCTAGCGTGGAAGAAATTATCTCAGTAAATTTGGGAATTTTTCTTCTTTCCCTGGGATTGTATGTAAATTTGGGGGTGCCCATATAGTACCATGTGGTAGAGAGGGACGTTTGTTTCTCAGTCATCTATCCTCTGAGACTTTCATCATTTCGATTGGTATTCAGTTATTGGTCCACATAGATAGTTGGTGAGCTGTTCCTCATACCAGTCCTCAGGGCTTATTCAGGTATGCTGGTTCTCTGTGCTTTATCCCACCATGCTCAGTTGCACAACGTGTTGGAACAAGGGAAATTGTGAAGCTGTTTAAGGCCCTACCTGTCTATATATATTTCACAGGCATTTCTTCTCAGGTTTTGTCATCTTCCTAGAGTTATACTGAAGAAAAAAAAAAGCACAGCCCCACTCTACTCTTGGTTTGCCCTAACTCTCTGGGATTTCTGTGTTCCCCAACCCTGAGGCTTAGCTTGGTGAGGGTAGAGGGCTACAGAACCCTTTCTTAAGTACCTGCCAGAATCTAATAAGCTCTCTCAGCTTCCCCTTTTAAAGGCTTCTTCCTTACAAACTGGTAAATATTTCTTAGGTCTAGAGGATGGAAGCTTTGCTCTGACTTATATATTTTGAAAATCTATTACTTGTTTATATCTTGAATCTTTCCCCTAATCCCAATACTGGGCTTTTGAAACTCAAAGACATTTTCTTTGCTTTTGGTTGAATCATTTCTTATTTAAGATGCTGAGTGCAGCAAGATCTAGTTGGCCAAATTAGGGCAAAGTAAGTGTGTGTGTGTGTGTGTGTGTGTATGTGTATGAGAGAGAGAGGAGGGAGAGGGGAGAGAGAGGGAAGGGAGGAGGGAATAAGGGAGTGAGGTGGGGGTGGGGAGTTAGATAGATAGATAGATACCAGGAAAACCAAAAAGGTAGGCTTGTATTGTTACAGTATTATGTCAGTACATTAGAACACTCTGCTATGAAAGTCCCTTCTCTATGCCACCTGTAGCAACTTGCTCCTGACAACTGTAAAGTACATCTATACCAATTTTTTTTTTTTTGTAGTTTTATTTATTTGCTTTTTAGTACTTGCCTATTGGAAGAATGACTGGAGGGTATTTTGGAAGTACTGGTGGTAGTGGTAATGGGAAGATTGGAGGTGTTGGCAATAGAATGCAGTTCTTTGGCGCAAATAATTTCTGGGGAATAGAGAAGGTTTGTTGCTAAATGTGTTTGTTAGTGAATATGAGACAGTGAATAGATGGAGTGAGAAGGATGAACCATCTTTCTGTTGAAATGCTGATGTGTTCTGTCTTTATTTCTTTAAATTTTCCAGCCCTTTAAAATTCAAATAAAAGTGGTTTGGCTCCTGTTCCATGTGCTGTGATAAGTCTAGAGCTCTCTCCAGTATTTTTGAGGAGTTTAGGATACTTGTATTCTTCTAAAGTCAGTTCATTTGGCTCTTCATTGACATTTGAGTCTATCGTAGCTGCCATTCTCTTGTTTTGCAGCTTGTTACTGAGAATATAGGACTAATACCCTCCCTTTAGTCTAATGTGGTTTCTGTGATGCTTGGCCTTACCTGGGGGAATGATGATGGGACAGCTGCATTTCTTTTCCTGCCTCGTGCCTTAATTCTCTGCAGCACCACCTATCAACTCTAAGTTTTACTGACTTTACTCAAGGCTTGAGTATAGTTAGAGGGAATCATTGCTCAGGTTAAAAAACAACAACAACAAAAAAAACCCTAAAAAATATTATAGAGGATTTACAGGAGATTTGTCCTTGGGGCTACACCTATTCTTAACTTGTTCCTCTGGTCTTGAGATTTATCTTCTTTCCTGCCTCTTCAGAGATAGAGCAGAAACAAGAGTGAGCTTTGCCTTTCACATGTACTTCATGAATCTTAAATATACAAAGGAAAAATACTTCATAGACTAGTGGTTAAATCCCTACTTATTGTAAAGGCTAAAACTGTAAATATATTTTAGAAAGTTTGAATAAATTAATGAATAGTAGTAATTCTGTAAAAGGAAATTAGAGATAATTGAACAGCACCTAGCATTTGAGGTTATGTCATGAAGTATGACCATACCTTACTATGAAGCTGCTTTTGATACTACTTTAAAAGACTCAGAAGATATACCAGTGCCCTTTACTAACACAGATTCTTAAATATTTTAATGTTTACCAGAGACATTTGAGTGTTATCTTATTGGAAGTGTAATTGTTTTAAAATTTACTTTTGAAATATTTTATATTTATAATAGATGAATATGAACGGGAAGAAACTAGGCAAGTTTATGTGGACCTAAATAGTAACATTGAGGTAAGTGGTATTGAAAATTTGAATATTTTAAGCAGATGCATTTCTAAGCAAATTAGAGTGATAGCTACAAAGATATGAACAATTGTTCTTGCTAAAGGGATTATTACTTATCTTTTGATATATGATTATATCCAATAAAATTCCCAGGGTTCTATACCATGAGTATTAATGTTCTGTTTTTAGTATTTTTTGAATTTACATGTTGGTGACACTGTTTAACTTAATTTATTAGATATTAACTCTGTGTCAGAGACTAGCACATTGTGACACTTAACCATTAATTTGAAAAACATACCAGTATTATCAATCTGTGTCTGGTGCCTGTTTACCTTTTTTACCCCATCCCCTATCATTTTCCACTTTGCTTCTCTTCTATAGTTGTTCCTTTCTTTTTTGTTTCTCAAACTTGCTAAGCTCTTTCTGATCTTGCTTCTTTGAATTTGTTCCTTCTATCTAGAACTTCTGTATCCAAGATCTTATGCAAACTCATAAGCTTCATTCTGCTTTTTTATTATCCCCTTTACTACTTTACCTAAAATGTCTTTCTATTCAATTATCCTCTATCTCCTCACCTTCTCTAACTTTTCTGAAGAGCACTTAAAACTACATGATATTTATTTGATATACGTGTGTGTGTGTATTTGTGTGTGTATATATTCTTTCTTACACTGGAATATAAGTTCGTTCCAATAGGGTAAGGACTTTGTCTTATATCCTAAGTGCTTAAAACAGTGCCTGGCACATAATTGACACTCAGTAACTATTTATTAAATGAATAAATGAATTCATCCAATTTTACAAATCAGGATTTGTTGAATGTTGAATGAACTCATGCTGCCAGGTAATGGAAGTATAATTTGAACTCTTATGGGGAGAGACCTCACAGAGGTTACACTTTAGTGAAGACAGAAATACGTAAGCAAAAATCAACAGAAAATTACAGATTTTGATATGGGCTATTAAGTAAATGACTAGAGTACCAACAATTGTTTTGCTGCTGTTTGGTAATATATAACCTGTCTTCAGTGCCTTTAAGCGCCTGGGAAGCTACCTTAATAGGCACTCTTAATATTTTAGTAAATTATTTAATTGTTAAAAGTTATAGAATTTTCATTATTCAGAGTTGTATAGTTTTAAATATAATGATCACATGATACAAATTTATTATTTTCATTGTTTGAGGAAAGCTATTTAAAAAGTCTAAGTATGATTCTTAAAAGTTAAATATATTTCAGAAAATGATAATAGCTTTTGAGGAACTTCGTGTGCAAGCTGAGAATTCCAGACTGGAAATCCATTTTAAGTGTAGGAATCCTTATTTTTTATATTACTCTTTTGCTGTTTATATTTTTATTAGATTCTGCTAATGTTTTCATACCTTCAGCTTGATGCCTAAACTATTGAAAATTTCTGTATTGTATATGGTTTTATAAGCCCCTCAAAATCTTGTGGAATGTGGCAGGGAATTGGTATATGTTAAAAATACCCTTTTGGCTTCAAAAGCTACATGTTCCCTGAAATCAAATTATGGTTTATATAATGGTGTGATTTGGTGATTTGAAGTGTGATTTGGTCTTATTTTTACATTTCTTGGTCAAATTGCATGTTAAAATAATAATATACATACACATTTAAAATCTGTTATTTCAGACTAGTGTGTTATAAAGAAAAAAATTTATATATCTGCTATTATAAGAATGATAGAACTTTTAAAAGTTATTGTAACTTTGATATTATTTAAATTCTTTATTTTACTAAACAGAAAGCAGCAAGAAAATAGCAGTTTTAACTTGTTAGAAACCTTTGGGGTTTAATATCTAGATAAATAAGGAAGTGAAATAAAATATCAGAAACTAAAAATTTTGTTTGTTATACAGTTATGTTAAGATATTAAAGTATATTTGTTTTATTTTTAAAGTAAAGGAAGATTATGAAAAAATCCAACGTCTTGATGAACAATACAAGAAGGAAGTAAATAACAAGGAAAAGCAGGTATTTTTAAAAAATCAACTTTCTGTATTCTTTATAGTCGCTAATTCATGAGATACTTAAAATTTCAAGAGAAATTTGTACTTGCTGCCTGCTTGATAAATTTCTGAGAGAATTTTAATATTATACATATTTAAATATATTTTCCATTTGCCTTAATTTCCATTGACTCAAATTTATACATACTAAATGCTAGCCCTTTTTTAAAATCAGTGAATCTTCTACAATATAATTAGTGGGTTTTAGGACATTGCTGTAAAAATATATTATTTTGTGAGAAGTTTTGTTCAGACAAAAACCTCATAAAATACAAAGATGATGGTGATTGACCACTCAACCCACATTTTGCAGTTTATTTTGAAATACACTATTTATGACACCAATGAAGGGGAACTAAAACATTCTTTTGCTTCTTTCTATTAATGACACATAGTGCGAGACTTGAAAATGGTGAGTCTGTGTGCTTTTGCAGTCACAAGAATGTTGATTTCAGATGATTATTAGGCCAACTTTAACAGTTTCAAGCCTTCTGAATCCAGAATGGAAAATGAAATATAGAAAGGAGTCCTCATCTCTCTACTTCCCCCTATTTTTCCTGAGTTTTTATCTGACTTGCCACAGATACCTTGTAATTATAGATAATAAGGATATCTACTTGAACAATAATGGCAAATGTTAATTGAAAGTACAGAGAAGATTCTTAGAGTTTTCTTTAAGTTCTGGTTAAATGATAGAATTCTGATTTATGTGTTATACTTCGATCTTTTGAAAGAGTTAACATTTTTTTCTGTATTTTAACTGTATATTTTAAACCAGATTTCTGAAAGAAGGAGGTCTTCTTAAAATTTAAAATTGTGCTTATTATTACAGAACACAAAAATAGAATAAAGTGCTAAGAAGCTTGTTGGAATCCTGGGTACATGAGCAGAGCTTACAGATTTGGGGGGGTTCCCTGTAAAATTATGCTGTGGCCAGCTAGTGTTTTTGTTGGGGACTCCTAAATGTCATTATTTGTAAGGCTTTTTTTTTCTGGAGTTCTCCAAATTCCTGCCGGGGAATGTAAACTTTGCTGATGGCATTTTGGGGCTGGGTTGGCAGGGTAGGAAGGACAAGCTGAGTCTCATCATTCCGTATGCTGACTTCTCAATTATATCCTTTGTCTCCACCCCTTCCTGTGCCTGGAATACCCAGGTTTAGAGATTCTTTTTTTCAATTTGATCATGCCAGTGTCTCTTATAAAGATGGAGTAGGTTAATTCTCTGACTACATTGGCTTTCAGGGAGTAGAGTCCAGGGAAGGAGGGTTAAGAGGGCCTAGGGAGGTCTTACTACTCTTTGCAAACTTCCAGTCTCCTTATACTTAGTCTCCTGTTTCATACCTACCTTCCACAGTGTCTGTTGCTTCTAATTCTTGAAACATTCTGTTTCTTTGGGTTTGAATTATCTTGCTTCTCATTTGTAATCTTCCCTGTGTAGACTTAGTTTTTTTTTTTTTTTAATTTATTTTTATTTATTTATTTATTTGGCTGCGCTGGGTCTTCGTTGCTGCGCGTGGGCTTTCTCTAGTTGCGGTGAGTGGGGGCAACTCTTTGTTGCAGTGCGCAGGCTTCTCATTGCGGTGGCTTCTCTTGTTTTGGAGCACGGGCTCTAGGTGCGTGGGCTTCAGTAGTTGTGGCACATGGGCTCAGTAGTTGTGGCTCATAGGCTCTAGAGCGCAGGCTCTGTAGCTGCAGCGCACTGGCTTAGTTGCTCCACGGCATGTGGGATCTTCTGGGACCAGGGCGCGAACCCATGTCCCCTGCATCGGCAGGCAGATTCTTAACCACTGCGCCACTAGGGAAGCCCCTAGACTCTTAGTTTTGACCTTGCTTTTCTATGCTAAATCATTTTCTGTTCCTTCTAACTGCTTTCCTTTTTTACATGTTGTGGTTTGGATTATAGAAGTCTCGTGGTTTCATGGAAGATGAAGTCCATCTTTGTTGTTTTACTGGTTATTTTTTGGGTGATTTGAAGATGAAAATAGGGCAGAGAGGTCTTTCTGCCATGTTGAATCTGCAAGTCTTCAGTCTATCTTTATGAGTTTATCTTTCACCTTTTCTTTACATGCACTCTGTATTCTAGCCATCTGAATATTTTCAGTTCTCTGAATAGAAGCATGATCTCTTGATCCTTTGTGTTCTCATACAAGTCTAGAATGTTCATTTCCCCCACAGCCTGATTAATTTGTACTTGTCTATCAAGACTCAGTTCAGTTCTCTGAGAAGGATTAATTTTTGATTACCTCCCCCAGGACTGATTTAGGTGTTCCTTTCTTGATTCCTATAACATTTTTGTCCTATTACTAATAATATTCAAGTATAGTTGTTTGTTTCCTGGTCTAGGCTGTGAGTTTCTTGAAGGTGAGTTCCATCATCTCTGTATATTCAGTGCGTATTATGGTTTCTGGAACAGATTAGGTGCTCAATAATAGTTATGGAATAAATGAATGAGTAGATTTCAATATATAATCTTCTAAGTGATAACTGTAATATTGGGTATATTGCATTAGTTTGTTCATTCCTTCATTCAATAAATGTTTATTGTGCAGGCACATACTAAATGCCAGGCACAGACAGCTGAAAAGCATATAAGCAAGTACATAAAATAATCACAGATAATGATAAATGCTAAGGTGTCATATTTAATTTTTCATATCTATAATGTATTATTTAAATATTTCATTTTAGGTATCACTGCTATTGATCCAAAGTACTGAGAAAGAAAATAAAATGAAAGAGTTAACATTTCTGCTAGAGGAGTCCAGAGATAAAGTTAATCAATTAGAGGAAAAGACAAGTAAGAATTTATATAAGAAAATATAACAATGTCTTATGTATTGCTCTTGTTATATTTTAAATTTAGCTTTCATTACAATTTTTTTGTAATGCTTTCTAATGCTGTAATTCTCCACCTAGGTTGGAACAGTTGGAGGAGGGAATAATAGTCACTTAAGAAGATTTTTCAAAGTATATGTGCTCCTCTTTTCCCTTTTCATACTGTCACCTTCTTCAGAGTTTCAATAAGGTGCTCCATGAAAACAGGGATCTTTGTCTTTTTTTGTTCATTGATGCATTCCAAGTGCCTGGCATATATTAGGCACTCAAACATCTTATAAATAAATGAATACTCTGGGAGCACTATGGAGGGAGTTATTAATTATTCTTGGAGCAAGGCATTTGGAAAGGCATTAAGGAAAAATTGTTAGTTAAACTAAACCTTAGATGATTAAAAGTTCACTAGACAATGAATTGGAGGAGGGAGTATAGGCAGAAGAAATGGCTTGTGCAGGTCATGGAAGTGTGAAAATTAGGGTATATTTGAAACACTGATTGATGTGTCTGTATATTTGAAACACTGATTGGTGTGTCTGTATCTTAAAGAACTCAGGTAAATGAGACTGGAAAAAAAATGTTTGGATCAGATTATGAAGGATCTTTAGTGTCATGTAATGTTTAGACTATCTTATTATTGAGTATTTTTCAAACTTGTTCAACTAGTAAGGCACTTGAAAGGCATACACTTTGTGAAATACTGTGTCCCTTTCAGAACATCATAGAGATCTTTGACATTTTTCACCTTTCTCTTAAAAATGTGGCAAATAATTATCTAGTTCCTGCTAACCTATGCCTGCTCATTTCACCTCACTGTCACTACTATATCCTATACTCCAGATATACTGAAATTGTTTAACTTCCTTACCTTTTATGTTCTTCCTATCGCACCATCATGCTTTTGGCTACTTACTCTGTCCAAAATGAACCTCCTACCTCCTCTCCAAATCTACTGGCTAAATTCTAGTGAACTCCTTATTGTTAAGAGTGGCTTAAGCATTCCTTGTGTGTCTCCTGTGACCATGAGTGTCTTGAGGGCAGGCACTGTGTCTCACTAAATATCTTTGTAACTCTAGTGCCCAGCATATTGCTATGTATATATAATAGGAGTTTAATAGGTGTTAGGATGAATGAATGAATATTTAATCTTATATAAACTGGAAACAACTTATTGGTAATAAATAACTAATACAATGTGATTCTGCAGACTCATAACCACTGAAATATATTCATTTAAGTTACTTTTCATTGTTTCCCATATGTATGTATCTTCCATTTGTTTTTCTCTTTGTTTCAACTTAGAGATCTTCTATTGACCTGTTACCTAACCCTGCCTTCTGCTGTGTTCTAATTTGGTTTTAAACTCATTTACTGAATTCTTAACTTTAATCATATTTTTTCCTTCTAAATTTCCATTCAATTATTTTTCTTAAGATTCCAATTCTTTGGTTAATTCTCCTCTTTTAAAAATGACATTTCATCCCTTTTGAATATATTAATCATTGATATTTTATAGCTATTCTCTTTTTATTTCAATATCTGGCTCACCTGTTGGTCTGTTTCTTTTTTAAAAATGTGATAAAATACATATAACATAAAATTTACCATCTTAGTCATTTTTAAGTGTACAGCTCAGTGGTATAGATACATTCACATTGTTATGCAGTCATCACTAGTATTTATCTCCAGAACTCTTGCAACTCTTTTCATGTTGCAAAACTGAAACTCTGTACCCATTAAGCAGTAACTCCCCTTCCCTCCTCCCCTCAGCCCATTCTACTTTCTATTCCTTTACAGTCTTACTTTTCAGTGATTTGTCCTTATATTTTGGTGTGCCCAGTAATTTTTTGATTTAATTCCATACTTTGTTATAAGAAAAGTTAGAGGCTCCGGATGATATTGTCTTCTGTTTGCTAGGGAGAAATTGGGAGTGTGGTGGGCTGATTACTATAATGCAATTAGAGGCTGAGCTGAATGAAGGGAAATGGTCAAGTTTATGAGGTTTTTTGAGTCTTCAGTTTTGTTTCTTCAGCTCTTTGAGACCCAATAAAACTATGCTCTTTTTTTTATCCCCTGGCATTGGCCCTCTGCTGGGACCAAGCCAGCATTTAGACCTCTTGCTCATAGCCAGAATCAGCAGATGTCAGCTGCACTTTGTCAGTTCAGTTATCAGGAGTTCTTTCTTAGGAATTCTTAGCCTCTTTAGTCCTTTCTGTTTTGGTTTGTTTTGTGTTTTCTAGTTATTTTCATCATGAGAGTTGTTCTGTTACAGACTACTTCATTCTGCCTGGAACTATCCATTTAAATGAATTATGATCAGCTAATTTTTATTTTTAATATTTTCTTGCTATTACCTAATTTTTGTCGCTTGCCAATACTTGTTGCCTGCTAAAGAGTATCAGTGATCAGAGATTTAAGAAATAAATTTAAGGGGAGAAAATTTTGATTATTTTCTTTCTGTGTATTAAGAGTACTATACTTTTAAATAGGATTCTGTTTGGAGGGGGCTTGGGTTTTTTCATGAGGCCACATATCAGTCATCCTTGATTAAAACCCATTACTTTTTTTCATTCTCTTATCAACGCTGGCTTTTCTCCCTGTCTTAACCTCCTATTGTTCCTCTACTTTCCAAACTTTGTCTTTGAAACCCTTGCTCTTCTTATGTAGCATACAAAAATTTTTTTCCCTCAAAACCTATTAATGCAAGTTTTCTTTACCTTCTGGCTTTAACAAATTTGAGGTCTCTGCTTCCTCTGCTATCCTTTTGAAAGGAAGCTGCACATTGTCCTACATTCCATGTATAATGCAGTTGGAAGGCAGTTGGAAACTTTCTTTTGGATGTATATTACCACTTTCAAACCATTGCTCATTCTTTCATCCGTTCAACTTTTATTAACCTCCTTTCTATTCTGTGTCAGGCACAAAGCTAATTATGGGGAATGCAATTATTTATTATTGCATCCCTGCTTTCTGGAAGAGAATTACTGTCTATTTCTAATATGTCAAAGAGTTTTATAATGGATATTGACTTATCAAATGTGCTTTATTTTGCCATATATTGAGATTGTCATATGGTTTTTTTCCTTTAATTTATTAGTGATTATTTTCTAATGTTCAACCTAATTTTCTAATATTAACTTTTTATCCCTGGTTATGAATCTACTTTTATTATTATTTTTATATGTTGTTTTATTCAATTTTACATATTGTTTGATTAAGGTTATTTTTAGGACTTTTTTGGCATCCACATTTATAAATTAGATTGGTTTGTAATTTTTTTTCTCATACTTTCTTTACCAGATGTTAATATTGAGTATATCCTAGCCTAAAAATGAGTATAAAAGTATTTTATTATTTTGTATATTCTGAAAGAGGTTAAGTATGGTTTGGGTTATTTCTTCCCTGAATGTTTGGTAGAATTCACTGGTCAAGTAATCTGTCCTAGATTTATTAATTTTAGGGGGAGTGATTTTTAAATTTCTGGTTTCATTCCTCTAATGGTTTGGAAATATACAGATTTTCTATATCTTCTGGAATCAATTTTGTTCCATTAGTTTTTTCCTAGGGGTTTTTACTTTTCTTATAAATTTTCTAAATTTTTTTGCATAAATTTGTTTTTAGTTTCCCTTTAGTCTTTTTAATATTTTGGCTTTGTAATCTTCTCTAGTGTATGTTTGATTTCTATTTCGTTATATTTGTAATCTTATCATCATTATTTCCTTCCTTCTACCTACTTTGTGTTTATTTTTCTAACTTCTTCAGATAAATTTTTAGCTTATTTATGCTTATTTTAATATATGCATTTAAGTCTGCAATATTTTCTCTAAATACTGCATTAGCTGTATCTCACACTTTTAATATATGTTCTTTTAATTATTGTTGTGTTAAAAGTATTTTATTATTTCCTTTGGGATTTCTTCTTTGACCATTAGGTTATTTGGAAATGTGCTTATTTTTCAACCAGATGGTGATTTTCTAATTGTTATAAAAAATAGATTTATAGCCTAATTGCATTGCATTTTCTATAGTTATTGGCTGGAATATCCAAAAATGTGTACTAGATGAAGTTGATTAATCGCTTGTTCAAATACTTTGAATTTTTGTTGATTTTTTGTCTGATTCTTTATGAATTATTAAAAGTAACATGTTAAAATCTTTTATTGTTTGCTGATTTTTAAATTTACTCTTTTATTTCAGTTGGTTAGTGTTTTCTCTATTTAGAGACTATGTTTTAGGTGCATACAGATTTAAAAATGTTATATGTCCTTGGTGAATTGTATTTTTTTTATCATTATGAAGTGAATCTATTTATCTTTGTAATGCTATTTGTCGTAAAATTTATTTCCTTATATTAAAATAACTCAACATGTTTTATTTCTGACTTCGTAGCTCTGGGATGAATACCCAGGAGTGCAATTGCTCAGTTGTATGGTAATTGCATATTTAGTTTCAAAAGATACTGACAAAGTTTTCCAGAGTGGCTATAACATTTTATAGTTTTACCAGCTATGTGTGTGCCATCCTGTGAGAATTTGGTGTTGTCAATTTTATTTTAACTATTCTAATAACTGTGTAGAGATATCATGTGGCTTTAATTTGCATTTCCCTGATGGCTGATGATCTTGAACATCTTTTTGGTGCTCATTTGCCAGTTAATATCTTCTTCAGTAAAATCTCTCTTTGTGTCTTTTACCCATATTCTAATTGGATTATTTGCTTTTTTATTGTTGAGTTTTCTTTATATATTCTAGATAATAGTCCTTTGTTAGAATTGTGGTTTGCAAATATTGTCTCCCAGTCTGTAGGTTGTCTTTTCATCCTCTTTTAAAACTATGCATATTTTTAATATCTTTCCAGTATAAGATCAAGGTCTATATCATTTGGTAAGTGTTACACCTTATGCTATAATTTCCTAATTGACTTACACATGTACTTTTATTTATTTATTTATTTATTTATTTATTTATTTTTGTCTGCATTGGGTCTTCGCTGATGCGCACGGGCTTTTCTCTAGTTGCGGTGAGTGGGGGCTACTCTTCATTGCGGTACATGGGTCTTCTCATTGTGGTGGCTTCTCTTGTTGTGGAGCATGGGCTCTAGGTGCCACGGGCTTCAGTAGTTGTGCCACATGGGCTCAGTAGTTGCGGCTCGCGGGCTCTAGAGTGCAAGCTCAGTAGTTGTGGCGCATGGGCTTAGTTGCTCTGCGGCATGTGGGATCTTCCCAGAGCAGGCTCGAATCCGTGTCCCCTGCATTGGCAGGTGGATTCTTAACCACTGCGCCACCAGAGAGGTCCCTACACATGTACTTTTAATAAATAATCAATTCCAATGTTTTCAAACAAACTGTACATTAAAATGCCTGTTTTACTGCACACTTGCTAAAACTGAATGTAGTAATTAGTTTGTACAAATGTGATGGGCGAAATATATATTATAGTAGGTTTTAATTTGCAAATATATGATTTGTAATGAAATTGTGCATCCTTACCTATTATTACAGATATTTCATTTCTGTTTTGGGAATTATATTTCTCCTGGTATTTATAATAAATTGTCTTTTTATTGAGTTGTAGAGGCTTTCTATATATGTATGGTATTAATCTTTTCATTTTTTTAACTGCCTTTATTGTTAACTTTATTGTTTAACTTTCAAACTGCCTATATTATTAAATGTGAAGTGAGTTTCTTATAGCCAGCTTGTAGTTAAAGAAAAAATTCTGTCAATCTCTTTTAATTGATGTACTTAGACCATTTAAATTTAATGTAATATGGGGATATACGTATACATATATAGCTGATTCACTTTGTTGTACAGCAGAAACTAACACAACATTGTAAAGCAGTTATACTCCAATAAAGATATTAGAAAAAATTAAAAAAGAAATTAAATTTAATGTAATTATTGATATGTTAAGGCTTAAGTCTGCCTTTTTCTTTTCTTTGATTTTTGTTTCTGTTTTCTATTTTCTGCCTTCTTGTGTGTTACTTGAAAATGTTTTAGAATCCCATTTTGACTTATGTATATGTTTTTATGTGTATTTCTCTGTAGATTTTTTTTAGTGACTGCTCTAGGTATTTTATATATTTTATATACATATATATTAATGCAGTCTACTGGTGTTGTCATTTTACCAGTTCCAGTGAAGTATGGAGCTTTCCTCCCTTTTATGCTTTTACTCTCCCCATTTATGATATAATTGCCTTAAATATTTCCTTTACATACATACAGAACCACATGAGGCAGTGTTATATATTTTTTTTAACATCTTTATTGGAGTATAATTGCTTTACAATGGTGTGTTAGTTTCTGCTTTATAACAAAGTGAATCAGTTATACATATACATATGTTCCCATATCTCTTCCCTCTTGCATCTCCCTCCCTCCCACCCTCCCTATCCCACCCCTCTAGGTGGTCACAAAGCACCGAGCTGATCTCCCTGTGCTATGCAGCTGCTTCCCACTAGCTATCTGTTTTACATTTGGTAGTGTATATATGTCCATGCCACTCTCTCACTTTGTCCCAGCTTACCCTTCCCCCTCCCCGTATCCTCAGGTCCATTCTGTAGTAGGCCTGCATCTTTATTCCCATCTTGCCCCTAGGTTCTTCATGACCATTTTTTTTCTTTTTTAGATTCCATATATATGTGTTAGTGTATGGTATTTGTTTTTCTCTTTCTGACTTACTTCACTCTGTATGACGGTCTCTAGGTCCATCCACCTCACTACAAATAACTCAGTTTCGTTCCTTTTTATGGCTGAGTAATATTCCATTGTATATATGTGCCACATCTTCTTTATCCATTCATCTGTTGATGGACACTTTGGTTGCTTCCATGTCCTGGCTATTGTAAATAGAGCTGCAATGAACAGTTTGGTACATGACTCTTTGGTACATGGGTATATGCCCAGTACTGGGATTGCTGGGTTGTATGGTGGTTCTGTTTTTATTATTTTAAGGAACGTCCATACTGTTCTCCATAGTGGCTCTATCAATTTACATTCCCACCAACAATGCAAGAGGGTTCCCTTTTCTCCACACCCTCTCCAGCATTTGTTGTTTGTAGATTTTTTGATGATGACCATTCTGACCGGTGTGAGATGATATCTCATTATAGTTTTGATTTGCATTTCTCTAATGATTAATGATGTTGATATAATATTTTGCTTCAACCATCAAATGCAATTTAGAAAACTCAAGAGAAGGAAAGCTCATTGTATTTGCCCGTATTTTTGTTTACCATGTTCTTCCTTCCTTCTTGATGTTCCAAGTCTCCTCTTTTCATTGTTTCCTTTCTGTTTAGAGGACTTCTTTAGACATTCTTTTACGGTAAGTTGGCTTGCAACAAACTCTCTTAGTTTTCCTTCATCTGAGAATGTCTTGATTTCCTGAATGTCTTTTTTTCTGAAAGATATTTTTGCTGGTTAGAATTCTGGTTGACAGTTCTTTTCTTTTATAACTTGAAAAATATTGTGGCACATCCCTCTGGCTTCCATGATTTCTGATAAGAATTCCATTGTTATTCTGATTGTTTTACCCTGTATTTAAGATACCTTTAAGACATCTTTTTTCTCTGGCTTCTTTCAAGATTTTTTCTTTGTCTTTAGTTTTTAGAAGTGTAAATATAATGTGTCTTGGAATGTATTCTTTTGGTTTATTCTCTTTGAGGTTTGCTGAGCTTCTTGCAACTGTAGGTTTATGTGTTTTGCCAAACTGGGAAAATTTTAGCCATTATTTCTTTGAGTACTTTTTCAGCCTCATCCTTTTTCTCTTCTTCAGGTACTTTGATTACATGAATCTTAGATCTTTTGTTATACTCACACAGGTCCCTGAGGCTCTGTTAATTTTTTAAAAGAGCATTTTTAGGCTCACAACAAAATTGAGAGGAGGGTACAGAGAATTCCCATATATCCCCTTGTTCCAACATATGCATAATCTCCCCCATTATCAACATCCCCCACCAGAATGGTACATTTGTTGTAACTGATGAATCTGTTGATACATTGAGATGTCATTAGCACCCAAAGTCCACAGTTTACATTAGGGTTCACTACTGGCGTTGTACATTTTATAGGTTTGGTTAAATGTATAATGACATATATCCACCATTACAGTATAATACAGAGTATTTTCACTGCCCTAAAAGTCCTCTGTGTTTGGCCTGTTCATCCCTCCCTCCCTGCTAACCCCTGGCAAGCACTGATCTTATTGTCTTCGTAGTTTTGTCCTTTTTGTAATGTCATATAGTTGGAATTGTACAATATGTAGCCTTTTTATATTGGCTTCTTTCACTTAGTAATATGCATTTAACTTTCCTCCATGTCTTTTCACACCTTACTAGCTCATTTCCTTTTAGCTCTGGTTAATATACCATTATCTGTATGTATACCATAGTTTATTTCTCCTTTTACCTACTGAAAGACATCTTGGTTGCTTCCAAGTTTTGGCAACTATGAATAAAGCTGCTATAAACATGTGTGTGTAGGTTTTTGTGTAGACATAGTTGTGAACTCCTTTGGGTAAATACCAATGAGCACATTTTCTGGATTGTATGGTAAGAATATGTTTAATTTTGTGAGAAACTGCCAAACTGTCTTCCAAAGTGGCTGTGTCATTTTCCATTCCCACCAGCAATGAATGAGAGCTCCTGTGCTCCACATCTTCACCAGCATTTGATTTTGTCAGTGTTCTGAATTTTGGCCATTCTAAGAGGTGTATAATGGTATCTATTGTTGTCTTAATTTATATTCCCTGATGACATATGATGTGGAGCATCATTTCATATGCTTACTTGCCATCTGTGTCTTCTTTGGTGAGATGTCCCTTAAGGTCTTCGTCCCATTTTTATATTGCATTGTTCGTTTTCTTACTGTGAGTTTTAAGAGTTCTTTGTATATTTTTAATAATAGTCCTTTATCAGATATGTCTTTGCAAATATTTTCTCCCATTCTGTGAATTTTATTTTTATTCTCTTGACAGCATCTTTTTCAGAGCAGAAATTTTTAATTTTAATAAAGTCTGGGTTACAGTTCTTTCTCTCATGGATTGTGCCTTCGGAGTTGTATCTAAAAGGTCATCGCCAAACCTAAGGTTGTCTAGATTTGCTGCTATGCTATTTTCTAGGAGTTTTATAGTTTTACATTTTACATTTACGTCTGTGATCCATTTTGAGGTAATTTTTTGTGATGAATGTAAGGTCTGTGTCTAGATTAATTTTTTTGTATGTGCATATTGTTCCAGCACCATTTGTTGGAAAGGCTATCTTTTTTTTTGTTGATTGCCTTTTCTCCTTTGTCAGAAATCACTTGACTATATTTACGTGGGTCCATTTCTGGGTTCTCTATTCTGTTCTATTGATCTGTTTGTTCTTTTTCCAATACCACATAGTCTTGATTACTGTAGCTTTATAATAAGTCTTGAGGTCAGGTAGTGTCAATCTTCCAGCTTTGTTCTTCTCCTTCAATATTGCATTAGCTATTTGGTTTTTTTTTGCCTCTCCATATAAACTTTAAAATCAGTTCTTTTTAATTGAAGTATAGTTAATTTACAATGCTGTGTTAGTTTCAACTGTACAGTAAAGTGATTCAGTTATACATACATATATACTTTTCCAGATTCTTTTCTATCATAGGTTATTACAAGATATTGCGTATAGTTCCCTGTACTATACAGTAGGTCCTGTTGTTTACCTATTTTATGTATAGTAGTGTGTATATGTTAATCCCAAATTCCTAATTTCTCTTGCCCCCGCTAAAATCAGTTTTTTAATATTCACAAAATAAATTGCTGGGATTTTGATTGGGATTGTATTGAATTTGTAGATCAAGTTGGGAAGAACTGACATCTTGACAATATTGAGTCTTCCTATTCATTAACGTGGAATAACTCTTCATTTATTTAGTTGTTTGATTTCTTTAATCAGAGTTTTGTAGTTTTCCTCATATAGATATTGTACATATTTTGTTAGATTTATACCTAAGTATTTCAGTTTTTTAGGTGCTGATGTGAATGATACTGTATTTTAAATTTCCACTTGTTCTTTGCTGGTATATAAGAAAGCAGTTGACTTTTGTATATTAACCTTGTATCCTGCAACCTTGCTGTAGTTTCTTATTAGTTCCAGTTTTTTGGGTTGATTCTTTTGGAATTTCTACATGGACAGTTATGTCATCTGTGAACAAAGATAGCTTTATTTCTTCTTTAGCAATCCGTATACCTTTTATTTCTTTTTCTTATCTTATTGCATTACCTAGGACATTTATTACAGCGTTGAAAAGAAATGGTGAGAAGAGCTTCCTTACCTTGTTCCTGATCTTAGTGGGAGAGCTTCTGGTTTCTCCCCATTAAATATGATGTTAGCTGTAATTTTTTGGTAGATATTCTTTGTCAACTTTAGGAAGTTCCCCTCTATTCCTAGTTTACTGAGAGTTTTTAACATGAATGGGTGTTAAGATTTTGTCAAATGTTTTTTATGCATCTATTAATATGACCATGTAATTTTTCTTCTTTACCTGTTGATGTGATAGATTACATTAATTGATTTACAAGTGTTGAACTATCCTTGCATACTTGGGATAAATACCTATTGGTTGTGTATAGTTCCTTTTATACATTATCGGATTAAATTTGCTACATTTTATTGAGGATTGTTGCATCTATGTTTGTGATAGATATTGGTCTGTAATTTTCTTTTCTTGTAATGTCTTTATGTTGTTTGCGTATTAGGGTAGGGCTGGCCTCATGAGTTAGGAAGTATTCTTTCTGTTTTTTGGGTTTTTTTTCTTCTGAAAGATACAGCTTTCTTTTGATTAGTGTTAGCATGGTATACATTTCTCCATTCATTTTCTTTTAATCTACTATGTCTTTATATTTAAAGTGGATTTCTTGTACATAACATAGAGTTGGGTCTTGTTTTTTGCATCCATTCTGACACTCTCTTCTGATTGATTTATTTAGACCATTGGTGGTTAAAGTGATTGTTGATATAGTTGGATTAATATCTACCATATTTGTTACTGTTTCTATTTGTTTTCCTTGTTCTTTGTTTTCTGCCTTTTGTAGTTTTAATTGAGCATTTTATGTGATTCTGTTTTTCTCCTTACTTAGCATATCAGTTACACTGCTTTTTTTTTCACCTTTTTTTAGTGGTTGCTCTAGATTTTGTGATATACATTTGCAGCTAATCTAAGTCCACTTTCAGTTATCACTGTATCAAAATGATCCTAATTTCTCCCTCCTGTACCTTGTATCATTTCTGTCATTCATTTTTCTTATATATAAGCATACACACAATGACACATATATAACTGAATACATTGTTGCTCTTCTTATTTCAAACAAAACTATCTGTTGAATCAATTAAGAAGAATAAATGTTTTATTTTGCCTTCACTATTCCTTTTTCTATGCTCTTCCTTTTTTAATGTAGAACCAAGTTTCCAACCTATATTATTTTCCTTCTGTATAAGAACTTCCTTTAAATTTCTTCCTTTAATTTCTTGAAAGAGAGATCTGTGGCAATAAATTCCCTCAATTATTGTTTATTTGAGAAAGGCTTTATTTCACCTTCACTTTTGAAGGATAATTTTGCAGGTACAGAATTCTAGGTTGTGGCTTTTTTCTCTCAACACTTTAAGTATTTCACTCCACTCTTTTCTTGCTCACGTGGTTGCTGTGGAAAAGTTAGATGTAGTTCTTATCTTTGTTTCTCTACAGGGAAAGTGTTTTTTACCTCTAGCTTCCTTCAGGATTTTTTCTTTATCTTTGATTTTCTGTAGCTTGAGTATGATTGCCTAGGTATAGTTGTTTTTTATATTTATCCTGCTTGCTGTTCTCTGAGTTTCCTGGATCTGTGGTTGTTATGTGACATTGATTTGGGGGAAATTATTGTTTCAGATATTTCTTTTGATCCTTTCTTCTCTTTCTGGTATTTCCGTTATGTGTATGTTACACCTTTTGTAGTTGTCTGTAGTTCTTGGATAGTCTATTCTGTTTTTGTGTTTTTTTTTAATCCTGTTTCTCTTGGCTTTTTAGTTTTGCAGGTTTCTATTGATATATCCTCAAGCTCAGAGATTCTTTCTTCAGCCATGTCCAGTCTACTAATAAATCCATCAAAGGCGTTCTTCATTTCTTTTTAAAAAATTTTTAAAATTAAAAAAAATTTTTATTTTATATTGGAGTCTAGTTGATTAACAATGTTGTGTTAGTTTCAGGTGTATAGCAAAGTGATTTAGTTATACATATACATGTATATATACCTTTTCAAATTCTTTTCCCATTTAGGTTATTACAGAGTATTGAGTAGAATTCCCTGAGCTATTTGTGTCTTCTTCAATTTCTTTCATTAATGTCTTTTTTTACCTTGATTTTTTAAAAAAAATTTTTATTGGAGTATAGTTGATTTACAATTTTGTGTTACTTTCTGATGTACAGCAAAGTGAACCAGTTATAAATATATATATATCTCCACTCTGTTTTAGATTCTTTTCCCATATAGGCCATTACAGAATATTGAGTAGAGTTCCCTGTGCTATACAGTAGGCCCTTATTAGTTGTCTATTTTATGTATAGTAGTGTGTATATGGCAGTCCCACTCTCCCAATTTTACCGTCCCCTCCTTCCCCCACCTCCCTGATAACTATAAGATTGTTTTCTACATCTGTGATTCTATTTCTGTTTTGTAAATAAGTTTATTTGTACCCTTTTTTTAGACTCCACATATAAGTGATATCATACTATATTTGTCCTTCTCTGTCTGACTTACTTCACTCAGTATGACAATCTGTAGGTCCATCCGTGTTGCTGCAAGTGGCATTATTCGTTCTTTTTTCTGGCTGAGTAATATTCTGTTGTATATATGTACCAGATCTTCTATATCCATTCCTCTGTCAATGGACATTTAGGTTGTTTCCATGTCCTGGATATTGTAAATAGTGCACAATGAACACTGGGGTGCATGTATCTTTTCGAATTATGGTTTTCTCTGGATATATGCCCAGGAGTGGGATCGCTAGATCATATGGTAGCTCTATTTTTAGTTTAGTAAGGAACTCTATACTGTTCTCCACAGTGGCTTGTACCAATTTACATTCCCACCAACAGTGTAGGAGGGTTCCCTTTTCTTCACACCCTCCCCAACATTTATTGTTTGTAGATTTTTTGATGATGGCCATTCTGACCGGTGTGAGGTGATACCTCATTATAGTTTTAATTTGCATTTCTGTAATAATTAGCAATGTTGAGCATCTTTTCATGTGCTTTTTGGCCATCTTTATGTCTTCTTTGGAGAAATGTCTATTTAGACCTTCTGCCCATATTTTGATCGGGTTGTTTGTTTTTTTGTTATTGAGCTGCATGAGCTGTTTGTATATTTTTGGAGATTAATCCCTTGTCAGTTGCTTCATTTGAAATATTTTCTCCCAATCTGTGCATTGTCTTTTTGTTTTGCTTATGGTTTCCTTTGCTGTGCAAAAGCTTTTAAGTTTATTTAGGTCCCACTTGTTTAGTTTTGTTTTTATTTTCATTTCTCTAGGAGGTGGATCCAAAAAGATACTGCTGCGATTTATGTCAGAGAGTGTTCTACCTATATTTTCCTCTAAGACTTTTGTAGTATGCGGCCTTACATTTAGGTCTTTAATCCATTTTGAGTTTATTTTTGTGTATGGTGTTAAAGAATGTTGTAATTTCATTTTTTTATAAGTAACTGTTCAGTTTTCTCAGCACCACTTATTGAAGAGACTGTTTTTTCTCCATTGTATAGTCTTGCCTACTTTGTCATAGATTAATTGATCATAGGTGCGTGGGTTTATTTCTGGGCTTTCTATCCTGTTCCATTGATGTATGTTTCTGTTTTTGTGCCAGTATTATACTGTTTTGATTATTATAGCTTTGTAGTATAGTCTGAAGTCAAATAGCCTGATTCCTCCAGCTCCGTTTTGCTTTCTCAAGATTGCTCTAACTACTAGGGGTGTTTTGTGTTCTCAAACAAATTTTAAGATTTTTTTGTTCTAGTTCTGTGAAAAATGCCATTGGTAATTTCATAAGGATTACATTGAATCTGTAGATTGCCTTGGGCAGTATAGTCATTTTGACAATATTGATTCTTCCCATCCAAGAACATGATATATCTCTCCATCTGTTTGTGTCATCTTTGATTTCTTTCATCCGCATCTTATAGTTTTCAGAGTATAGTAAGTCCCCTACATATGAATGAGTTCCTTTCCAAGAGCATATTCATAAGTCCGATTTATTCGTAAGTCCAACAAAGTTACCCTCAGTACCCAACTAACACAATTAACTGTACTGTAATAGGTTTACAATACTTTTCACACAAATAATACATAAAAAACAAACACCAAAAACAGAATATTTTTAATCTTACAGTACAGTACCTTGAAAAGTACAGTAGTACTGTAGAACAGCTGGCATACAGGGGCTGGCATCGAGTGAACAGGCAAGATGAGTTACTGACTGGAGGAGGAAGAGGAGGTGGGAGATGGTAGAGCTGAAGGATCGTCAGCAATAGGAGATGGAGGGCAAGCTGCAAGTTCACTCATGCCTGACATTGTTGGAATGCACGTTCACATCTTTGAAAGTTCACAACTTGAAGGTTCATATGTAGGGGACTTACTGTACAGGTCTTTTGCCTCCTTAGGTAGGTTTATTCCTAGATATTTTATTCTTTTTGATGTGATGGTAAACGGGATTGTTTCCTTAATTTCTCTTTCTGATCTTTCGTTGTTAATGTGTAGGAATGCAACAGATTTCTGCGTATTAATTCTGTATCCTGCAACTTTATCAAATTCATCGATGAGCTCTAGTAGTTTTCTGGTGGCATTTTTAGGATTCTCTATGTATAGTATCATGTCATCTGCAAACAGTGACAGTTTTACTTCTTCTTTTCCAATTTGTATTCCTTTTATTTCTTTGTCTTCTGTGATTGCTGTGGCTAACACTTCCAAAACTATGTTGAATAATAGTGGTGAGAGTGGGCAACCTTGTCTTGTTCCCGATCTTAGTGGAAATGGTTTCAGTTTTTCACCATTGAGGACAATGTTGGCTGTGGGTTTGTCATATATGGCCTTTATTATGTTGAGGAAAGTTCCCTCTATGCCTACTTTCTGCAGGGCTTTTATCATAAATGGGTGTTGAATTTTGTCGAAAGCTTTCTCTGCATCTATTGAGATGATCATATGGTTTTTCTCCTTCAATTTGTTAATATGGTGTATCACATTGATTGATTTGCGTATATTGAAGAATCCTTGCATTCCTGGGATAAACCCCACTTGATCATGGTGTATGATCATTTTAATGTGCTGTTGGATTCTGTTTGCTAGTATTTTGTTGAGGATTTTTGCATCTATGTTCATCAGTGATATTGGCCTGTAGTTTTCTTTCTTTGTGACATCTTTGTCTGGTTTTGGTATCAGGGTGATGGTGGCCTCGTAGAATGAGATTGGGAGTGTTCCTCCCTCTGCAATATTTTGGAAGAGTTTGAGAAGGATAGGTGTTAGCTCTTCTCTAAATGTTTGATAGAATTCGCCTGTGAAGCCATCTGGTCCTGGGCTTTTGTTTGTTGGAAGGTTTTTAATCACAGTTTCAATTTCAGTGCTTGTGATTGGTCTGTTCATATTTTCTATTTCTTCCTGGTTCAGTCTCGGCAGTTTGTGCATTTCTAAGAATCTGTCCATTTCTTCCAGGTTGTCCATTTTATTGGCATAGAGTTGCTTGTAGTAATCTCTCATGATCTTTTGTATTTCTGCAGTGTCAGTGGTTACTTCTCCTTTTTCATTTCTAATTCTATTGATTTGAGTCTCCTCCCTTTTTCTCTTGATGAGTCTGGTTAATGGTTTATCAATTTTGTTTATCTTCTCAAAGAACCAGCTTTTAGTTTCATTGATTTTTGCTATTGTTTCCTTCATTTCTTTTTCATTTATTTCTGACCTAATCTTTATGATTTCTTTCCTTCTGCTGGCTTTGGGGTTTTTTTGTTCTTCTTTCTCTAATTGCTTCAGGTGCAAGGTTAGGTTGTTTATTCGAGATGTTTCCTGTTTCTTGAGGTAGGCTTGTATTGCTATAAACTTCCCTCTTAGCACTGCTTTTGCTGCATCCCATAGGTTTTGGGTCGTCGTGTCTCCATTGTCATTTGTTTCTAGGTATTTTTTGATTTCCCCTTTGATTTCCTCAGTGATCACTTCGTTATTAAGTAGTGTATTGTGTAGCCTCCATGTGTTTGTATTTTTTACAGATCTTTTCCTGTAATTGGTATCTAGTCTCATAGCGTTGTGGTCGGAAAAGATACTTGATACGATATCAATTTTCTTAAATTTACCAAGGCTTGATTTGTGACCCAAGATATGATCTATCCTGGAGAATGTTCCATGAGCACTTGAGAAAAATGTGTATTCTGTTGTTTTTGGGTGGAATGTCCTATAAATATCAATTAAGTCCATCTTGTTTAATGTATCATTTAAAGCTTGTGTTTCCTTATTTATTTTCATTTTGGATGATCTGTCCATTGGTGAAAGTGGGGTGTTAAAGTCCCCTACTATGATTGTGTTGCTGTCGATTTCCCCTTTAATGGCAGTTAGTATTTGCCTTATGTATTGAGGTGCTCCTATGTTGGGTGCATAAATATTTACAATTGTTATACGTTCCTCTTGGATCGATCCCTTGATCATTATATAGTGTCCTTCTTTGTCTCTTGTAATAGTCTTTATTTTAAAGTCTATTTTGTCTGATATGAGAATTGCTACTCCAGCTTTCTTTTGATTTCCATTTGCATGGAATATCTTTTTCCATCCCCTCGCTTTCAGTCTGTATGAGTCTCTAGGTCTGAAGTGGGTCTCTTGTAGACAGCATATATATGGGTCTTGTTTTTGTATCCATTCAGCCAGCCTGTGTCTTTTGGTGGGAGCATTTAATCCATTTACATTCAAGGTAATTATCGATATGTATGTTCCTATTCCCATTTTCTTAAATGTTTTGGGTTTGTTATTGTAGATGTTTTCCTTCTCTTGTGTTTCTTGCCTAGAGAAGTTCCTTTAGCATTTGTTGTAAAGCTGGTTTGGTGGTGCTGAACTCTCTCAGCTTTTGCTTGTCTGTAAAGGTTTTAATTTCTCCATCAAATCTGAATGAGATCCTTGCTGGGTAGAGTAATCTTGGTTGTAGGTTTTTCTCCTTCATCACTTTAAGTATATCCTGCCACTCCCTTCTGGCTTGCAGAGTTTCTGCTGAAAGATCAGATGTTAACCTTATGGGGATTCCCTTGTGTGTTATTTGTTGTTTTTCCCTTGCTGCCTTTAATATGTTTTCCTTATATTTAATTTTTGACAGTTTGATTAATATGTGTCTTGGCGTGTTTCTCCTTGGGTTTATCCTGTATGGGACTCTCTGTGCTTCCAGGACTTGATTAACTATTTCCTTTCCCATATTAGGGAAGTTTTCAACTATAATCTCTTCTAATATTTTCTCAGTCCCTTTCTTTTTCTCTTCTTCTTCTGGGACCCCTATAATTCGAATGTTGGTGCATTTAATGTTGTCCCAGAGGTCTCTGAGACTGTCCTCAGTTCTTTTCATTCTTTTTTCTTTATCCTGCTCTGCAGTAGTTATTTCCACCATTTTATCTTCCAGGTCACTTATCCTTTCTTCTGCCTCAGTTATTCTGCTATTGATCCCATCTAGAGTATTTTTAATTTCATTTATTGTGTTTTTCATCATTGCTTGGTTCCTCTTTAGTTCTTCTACGTCCTTGTTAAATGTTTCTTGCATTTTGTCTATTCTATTTCCAAGATTTTGGATCATCCTTACTATCATTATTCTGAATTCTTTTTCAGGTAGACTACCTATTTCCTCTTCATTTGTTAAGTCTGGTGTGTTTTGACCCTGCTCCTTCATCTGCTGTGTGTTTTTCTGTCGTCTCATTTTGCTTATCTTACTGTGTTTGGGGTCTCCTTTTCACAGGCTGCAGGTTCGTAGTTCCCGTTGTTTTTGGTATCTGTCCCCAGTGGCTAAGGTTGGTTCAGTGGGTTGTGTAGGCTTCCTGGTGGAGGGAACTAGTGCCTGAGTTCTGGTGGATGAGGCTGGATCTTGCCTTTTTGGTGGGCACGTCCACGTCTGGTGGTGTATTTTGGGGTGTCTGTGGCCTTATTATGATTTTAGGCAGCCTCTCTGCTAATGGATGGGGCTGTGTTCCTGTCTTGCTAGTTGTTTGGCATAGGGTGTCCAGCACTGTTGCTTGCTGGTCGTTGAGTGATGCTGGGTCTTGATGTTGAGATGGAGATCTCTGAGAGATTTTTGCCGTTTGGTATTACGTGGAGCTGGGAGGTCTCTTGTGGACCAGTGTCCTGAAGTTGGCTCTCCCACCTCAGAGGTACGGCCCTGATGCCTGGCTGGAGCACCAAGAGCCTTTCGTCCACACGGCTCAGAGTAAAAGGGAGAAAAAATAGAAAGAAAGAAAGAGGCTATAATATAGTGAAATAAAATAAAGCTATTATAAAGCAAAGCTATACAGACAAAATCTCACCCAGAAGCATATACATATACACTCACAAAAAAAGGAAAAGGGGAAAAATTAATATATCCTGCTCCCAAAGTCCACCTCCTGAATTTGGGATGATTCGTTGTCTATTCAGGTATTCAACAGATGCAGGCACATCAAGTTGTTTGTGGAGTTTTAATCCGCTGCTTCTGAGGCTGCTGGGAGAGATTTCCCCTTCTCTTCTCTGTTTGCACAGCTCCTGGAGATCAGCTTTGGATTTGGCCCCGCCTCTTCATGTAGGTCGCCTGAGGGCGTCTGTTCCCCGCCCAGACAGAACGGGGTTAAAGGAGCAGCTGCTTCGGGGGCTCTGGCTCACTCAGGCCGCGGGGAGGGAGGGGTACGGAGGAGGCGGGGCGAGCCTGTGGCGTCAGAGGCCGGCGTGACGTTGCACCAGCCCGAGGCGCGCAGTGTGTTCTCCCAGGGAAGTTGTCCCCGGATCACGGGACACTGGCAGTGGCGGGCTGCACAGGCTCCCGGGAGGGGCGGTGTGGAGAGTGACCTGTGCTCGCACACAGGATTTTTGGAGGCGGCAGCAGCAGCCCCAGCGTCTCACACCCGTCTCTGGGGTCCGCGCTGATAGTCGCGGCTCGCGCCAGTCTCTGGCGTTTGTTTAGGCGGCGCTCTGAATCCCCTCTCCTTGCGCGCCGTGAAACAAAGAGGCAAGAAAAAGTCTCTTGCCTCTTTGGCAGCTGCAGACTTTTTCCCGGTCTCCCTCCCAGCCAGCTGTGGTGCGCTAACCCCTTCAGGCTGTGTTCACGCCGCCAACCCCAGTCCTCTCCCTGCGATCCGACCGAAGCCCGAGCCTCAGCTCCCAGCCCCGCCCGCCCCGGCGGGGGAGCAGACAAGCCTCTCCGGCTGCTGAGTGCTGGTCGGCGCCGAGCCTCCGTGCGGGAATCTCTCCGCTTTGCCCTCCGCACCCCTGTGGCTGCGCTCTCCTCCGTGGCTCCGAAGCTTCCCCCCTCCGCCACCTGCAGTCTCTGCCCGCGAAGGGGCTTCCTAGTGCGTGGAAACCTTTCCTCCTTCACAGCTCCCTCCCACTGGTGCAGGTGCCGTCCCTATTCTTTTGTCTCTGTTATTTCTTTTTTCTTTTGCCCTACCCAAGTACGGGGGGAGTTTCTTGCCTTTTGGGAGGTCTGACGTTTTCTGCCAGCGTTCAGTGGGTGTTCTGTAGGAGCAGTTCCACGTGTAGATGTATTTCTACTGTATCTGTGGGAAGGAAGGTGATCTCCGCGTCTTACTCTTCCGCCATCTTCTCTCCTCCTAGTCCAGATTTTGTTTTATTTATTTAGCCTTGTTTTATTGGGTGCCTTGTTGTCTTTGACTTCATGTTTATTATTTTTCTTGAAAAAATTTGTAAGTATTGTAAGGCCTGCCTAGTATGTAAGTAATTTAGCTTCCTCTTTGGAGGATTCCTATGTACTTTTACCATGTGCATGGTGGCTCTACCCACCTTAAGTCCGTTTCATGGCTTGGGATTAACTGGACCACTCAGGTGATGTGAACCTGTGCTGCAGATTTGCTTGAGGGTTTGTTTACTTTTGCTCCCTCCACATATAATGATTGTTCTAGCTTATTGTACAAAGGTTTAATTCTTGGGCTTCTTACCTTATATAGTCTTTGGATTTTCATATTTCTTTTTCTCATTTCATCATAATTTCAAATCAAAAGTCCAGCTTTGCCAGGACCTGCAAATTCCCCTGGGGCAAAAGCAGGTTTTGTGCTTATCTTACTTCTCTAAGTTTCTATTTTCCCTTCACTTTGTGCCTGGTAATTTCTTATTATTTTGTTGGGAGTTTAATGATTTTAATGTTCTTAATATTTGATCCTGAATTTTTATTCCTTTTTAGAGGAATGTTTGTTTGAATGACATACCTCACTATTACCCCAATGGAATTTTCAGTTTCAATTTTATATGTCATTTCTAGATAGTTTTAGTTTATGGACATCTTCCTTATTTCTTTTAGTATTTTTGTTTTTTTAAAATTTCTTGTCTGCACTGCACGGCATGTGGGATCTTAGTTCCCTGACCAGGGATCAAACCCGTGCCCCCTGCATTGGAAGCATGGAGTCTTAACCACTGGACTGACAGGGAAGTCCCTTCTTTTAGTTTTTAAAAATGATATAATACTTATTTTTTTAATTCTACAGCCAGTAATTCTAACATCTGAAATCTTGCAGTCAGGTCAAAGTCTGTCTTTTGTTCATTCTGCTGACTTTGCTCATAGTGCTTTGTTTACTCTTGTGATTTTTGATTGTGAGGTCATGTAATTTCAGCTGTGGAAATTCTTTAAGGCCTGAACTGGAAGTATATTTTTACAGAGGAAATTTACATTTGCAGCTTCTGGAATCCTAGGGGAACTTAGGGGAACTTCAAATTAAGTTTTGGCTTGGAGCTTTTTAGGATATTCAAGCAGCATATATTCTGTTCCTACACATGCCTAAGTACTAGTTTGTGATTATGATTTCTCAGAGGAGACACTTATTGACAGACCATTATAAATAGTATTATAATAGACAGTGGTTAGTTATCATTGCCCTCTCTCCAGATCTACTTTTCCTATTTTTTCTGAGAGTTGGAGCACTAGCCCCTTCATTTCTACACAGATTTTGAGATTGGAATTTAAAAAAAATGTAAACCTGGAACATTATTCTGTTGTTTAACATCCTTCATTGTTTTTCATGACTTAGGAAGCGTACGCCTCTGAGCAAGTTATATGAATCCTGCTATGATTTTGTCCTTATTATTTTTCCAGTCATATCTGCTATGATTTCTCCCTCGTACTTTAAGTTTCATGCTACTGAAATATATTTCCTTTAGATTTCAGAATGTGTCATCCTGTCTCTTCCATTTTTGCCTTTGTATATGCTCTTTCACATCTCTTGTGATTTTCCCCCAACTCCCATTACTCTTGTTAATTGTTACTGGCTTTCAGATGTTTCAACTCAGCTGTCATTTTCTGGAACTTTCCCTCTCTATGTCTGTCTCCCCTTACCTCTAACCGTCACTGGTCCTATTAAGCTTTGGTGTCCCCTCTATGTATTGATATATTCCCAGAATTTCTAGTGAGTACCCATCAGCGCTTATCTTTGATTATTTGTCTGCCTGCCCAGTTGTACTGTAAATACCTTGAATTTTAAGGTCCAGTTTCTGTATACACTATACCATCATTACCATCATCATAATAGTATTTAACATTTGTTGACTATATGCTAGAAAACACTGTGGTTAAATGTTTTAAGTGCATTATCGTGTGTAATCCTAACAGGAACTCTTCAAGATATGAATAACTATCATTTTACATGTGGGAAAAGTAGAGAGAGATTGGTTAAGTATCATGCCCAAGTGTAGGTAGCTAGTAAAAGGAAATAGAATAATTTGAACCCAGAGAAGGGCATGAACTTTTTTCTCTTAGTGTTTTTTATGAGGTTGAAAAGTGAATGCATACGTATAAAGCATATAAATTAGCACCTGGCACTTAGGATTTAGTAAATATTTAGCTATCAAGTGGAGTCAGTAGCTTTTTTTCATAATATTTAAATAAGTAAATGCAATTATTTAGAAAAATATAAAAATCAAGATAGGGAATAATGAAAATCATGAATAATTTCACCATTAGGAGAAAAATTACTTTTGAGATTTTTATGTGTATTCTTTCCTTTCACATGCACTATTTATATAAATACTGTTTTTAACTTGACCTTTTTATTCTATGAGTTTTATGAATATCCAAATTAGTAATAAATAAATAAACGTCTATATCATCATTTACAGTGGCTGGCTACATGATATACCATTGTTTCACCATAATTTAATCTGTCTCCTTTTGGATATTTAGGTTGTTTCCAATGCTTAGCTACTACTAAAAAATGTAGCACAAAATGTCCCTATATATTCACCTTTGAGTCCTTGGGCAATAACAATCTTGAAAGGTCAGTAAAAGGTGATGATATCAGTGCATCTGTATATGCATAATTCTCTCTCATTTTGGAGTATGTAATAGAGGAAAAAGTAATTGTTACAAATAATTTGTTTTCTTGGTATGTATTTTTTATTAAGTATTAACTATCTACAACTTTCTCTTTTAGAATTACAGAATGAAAACTTAAAAGAATCAAATGAGAAGCAGGATCATTTGACATCAGAACTAGAAGATATTAAAATGTCTTTGCAAAGAAGTGTGGTATGATTTAAAAACTGATTAGTGTGTGATAATTCTCACACCATCAGTCAGTCAACAAATATTTATTGAATGCTAATACTATGTACAAGGACCTGAAGCTTCAAATAGAGAAGATACAATCTCTGTCTACAAATGCTTATAGTTTAGAGACATTTGATAAAAACATATCAAAAGTATAACAAATACAAGACTATGCTAGATACCAACATGATTCAGGCAAAAATTCTACAATATTTCTAAGAATTGAAAGAACATTATGGGCTGCATTGGTTAGGAAGACTCCATGGAGAGGTTGGGAGTATAGGTGGGCTTTGGAGGAATGGTGAATTGAAATAAGAGTAGTGGGTGTGGCACTCCAGATTGGCCAGTGTGGAGTAGAGGAGGGGTGAAAGGATAAGGAGAGAGGGAGGGAGAGGCAGCGAATTACAGAAAGCAGATGAATTCAGCCTTTTTTCTTAAGGCCCATGGTTCATAGGGTTTTTTTTTGTACTTTATTTCATTTAGAGTACTCAAAAGGCTTTAGAGGAAGATTTACAAATAGCAACAAAAAAAATATATCAGCTCACTGGAGAAAAAGAAGCGCAAATGGAAGAATTTAATGAAGCTAAAGCTGCCCATTCATTTGTGGTTACTGAACTTAAAACTACTACCTGCAACTTGAAAGAATTATTGACAACAGAACAGCAAAGGTAAAAATACTTCTTATTTAGCTGAATAAAAACAATTTACTTCTAATATTCAGTGCCATTTTCTATTCATTGACAACTGATTTGTAATTCCTATAACAACTATAACCAAGTCTCTTTTTTATATATAAAGTGGGAACACATTTTAAGAGTTTGTATTGCGTAGGCAGGTATCCCAGGAAAAGATAGCAGGTATTCTCTAGGATAGTTCCCATGCATGCTTTTCATAGAGTTAAGCAATATAGACAAGCTCATAAGGGCTGATGCAGTGATATCACATATTTAATTAAACTGTGGGTTATTATATAGAAATAACTTCCTAGGTTGTTGGTTTGTTTTACTGGGGTCTGTAACCTTCTTTCTGATTTATAAATTTAGCAACTAGCCTGGTACAGAGTAGGTACTCAAACATTTTTAATAAATCAATGGATTAATGAATATGGTTAGGTATATATAAAATATTCATCTGCATTTCATCTAAATAGTTTTTCTAAAACTTGAGTTAAAAACTTCCTCTGTTTTCCACTACTTTGTATTAAGGAAATGTTTATATAAAGTTGTGTTATGAGGCCTAGGTAATTATTTTTGTCCCATTAGTATAAGGGTTAATTAAGTCTGGAAGATGAAAGAGAGGAATAAGCTTCTCTCTGAAGCCATGACCTGGGCCTAGTAGGGTTTCTTCTCTACTGCTTGTGTATAGTGAAGGAAGGAAAACTAGATATTCTAGCTCAGCTAATCTTGTATATTCTTGATTGACCTATCCAGGTGATTTTCAAATTTTCAAATTTTAAGTGACCTTGGATGTCATCTGTTCCAATTACCTCAGTTTTATAGATGAGGAAATGGAAAGCCAGTGGAGTTAAGTGAATTGGATAATTCTCATATTTATATTGTTCCTAAGGCAGAATTCAGTATAATAGTAGTTATATACTCAATCTCTTTCAAAGTTCTAGGATGCATTAATTTGATTATCATCGATAGCTAAGAGATAAATCATGACAATAAGTTTGAGGTTTTATGTAGATGTAATTAATATACAACTATGTATGTATAATAGTAATATCTTGTTTTGAAATGTTACACTATCTGGCACAAAGTAGGTTGTCAAGAAATGTGTAATAATTGAATGAGTGAATCTATGATAAGATATACTGTTGCTAAATTGCACCAGTTTTAGTTACTAGATGAATTCTGACTAAAAGAATATTTTACATTATGAACTAATATATTTTACAAGATTGGAAAGAAGTGAAGATCAATTGAAAGTACTTACCATGGAGCTTCAGAAGAAATCAAGTGATCTGGGTAAGTTTTAGAGAATAACATATGTATATGATAATATTAGCCAATTATAAAACCATCAACATTATTTCAGAGTAAAATATAATTTCTCCTCCATCATTTACCAATAGTGATTATTTGATAACTATTAATTTAATTTTTCAAAGATAGAAAATTTAAATCTTAAGAAAGACTTTTCAGTTTCATTATGCAGCTCATAGATACCTAGAAGTGTAAGGAGCCTAAGAGATGTTTTTGTAGTCTTTTTTTTTATATATATATATTTTTATATAGCAGTTTCTTATTAGTCATCAGTTTTATCCACATCAGTGTATACATGTCAATCCCAATCCGCCAGTTCATCCCACCCCCACCCCCAACCCCCGCCGCTTTCCCCCCTTGGTGTGCATACATTTGTTCTCTACATCTGTGTCTCAATTTCTGCCCTGCAAACCGGTTCATCTGTACCATTTTTCTAGGTTCCACATATATGCGTTAATATACGATATTTCTTTTTCTCTTTCTGACTTCACTCTGTATGATAGTCTCTAGATCCATCCACATCTCAACAAATGACCCAATTTCATTCCTTTTTATGGCTGAGTAATATTCCATTGTATATATGTACCACAACTTCTTTATCCATTCATCTGTCGATGGGCATTTAGGTTGCTTCCATGACCTGGCTATTGTAAATAGTGCTGCAATGAACATTGGGGTGCATGTGTCTTTCTGAATTATGGTTTTCTCTGGGTATATGCCCAGTAGTGGGATTGCTGGGTCAGATGGTAATACTATTTTTAGTTTTTTAAGGAACCTCCATACTGTTCTCCATAGTGGCTGCATCAATTTACATTCCCACCAAGAGTGCAAGAGGGTTCCCTTTTCTCCACACCCTCTCCAGCATTTGCTGTTTGTAGGTTTTCTGATGATGCCCATTCTAACTGGTGTGAGGTGATACCTCATTGTAGTTTTGATTTGCATTTCTCTAATAATTAGTGATGTTGAGCAGCTTTTCATGTGCATCTTGGCCATCTGTATGTCTTCTTTGGAGAAATGTCTATTTAGGTCTTCTTTGCATTTTTGGATTGGGTTTTTTTTTTTTAATATTGAGCTGCATGAGCTGTTTATATATTTTGGAGATTAATCCTTTGTCTGCTGATTTGTTTGCAAATATTTTCTCCCACTCTGAGGGTTGTCTTTTCATCTTGTTCGTGGTTTCCTTTGCTGTGCAAAAGGTTTTAAGTTTCATTAGGTCCCATTTGTTTATTTTTGTTTTTATTTCCATTACTCTAGGAGGTGGATCAAAAAAGATCTTGCTGTGATTTATGTCAAAGAATGTTCTTCCTATGTTTTCCTCTAAGAGTTTTATAGTGTCCGGTCTTACATTTAGATCTCGAATCCATTTTGAGTTTATTTTTGTGTATGGTGTTAGGGAGTGTTCTAATTTCATTCTTTTACATGTAGCTGTCCAGTTTTCCCAGCACCACTTATTGAAGAGACTGTCTTTTCTCCATTGTATATCCTTGCCTCCTTTGTCATAGATTAGTTGACCATAGGTGCATGGGTTTATCTCTGGGCTTTCTATCTTGTTCCATTGATCTATATTTCTGTTTTTGTGCCAGTACCATATTGTCTTGATTACTGTAGCTTTGTAGTATAGTCTGAAGTCAGGGAGTCTGATTCCTCCAGCTCTGTTTTCCTCCCTCTAGACTGCTTTGGCTATTCGGGGTCTTTTGTGTCTCCATACAAATTTTAAGATTTTTTGTTCTAATTCTGTAAAAATTGCCACTGGTAATTTGATAGGGATTGCGTTGAATCTGTAGATGCTTTGGGTGGTATAGTCATTTTCACAATACTGATTCTTCCAATGCAAGAACATGGCATATCTCTCCATCTGTTGGTATCATCTTTAATTGCTTTCATCAGTGTCTTATAGATTTCTGCATACAGGTCTTTTGTCTCCCTAGGTAGGTTTATTCCTAGGTATTTTCTTTTTGTTGCAATGGTAAATGACAGTATTTCCTTAATTTCTCCTTCAGATTTTTCATCATTAGTATATAGGAATGCAAGAGATTTCTGTGCATTAATTTTGTATCCTGCAACTTTACCAAATTCATTGATTAGCTCTAGTAGTCTTCTGGTGGCATTTTTAGGATTCTCTATGTATAGTATCATGTGATCTGCATACAGTGACAGTTTCACTTCTTCATTTCCAATTTGTATTCATTTTATTTCTTTTTCTTCTCTGATTGCTGTGGCTAGGACTTCCAAAACTATGTTGAATAATAGTGGTGAGAGTGGACATCCTTGTCCTGTTCCTGATCTTAGAGGAAATACTTTCAGTTTTTCACCATTGAGAATGATGTTTGCTGTGGGTTTGTCATATATGGCCTTTATTATGTTGAGGTAGGTTCCCTCTATGCCCACTTTCTGGAGAGTTTTTATCATAAATGGGTGTTGAATTTTGTGTCAAAAGCTTTTTCTGCATCTATTGAGATGATCATATGGTTTTTATTCTTCAATTTGTTAATATGGTGTATCACACTGATTGATTTGCGTATATTGAAGAATCCTTGCATCTCTAGGATAAATCCCACTTGATCATGGTGTATGATCCTTTTAATGTGTTGTTGTATTTTGTTTGCTAGTATTTTGTTGAGGATTTTTGCATCTATGTTCATCAGTAATAATTGGTCTGTAATTTTCTTTTTTTGTAGTACCTTTGTCTGGTTTTGGTATCAGGGTGCTGGTGGCTTCATAGAATGAGTTTTGGAGTGTTCCTTCCTCTGCAATTTTTTGGAAGAGTTTGAGAAGGATGGGTGTTAGCTCTTCTCTAAATGTTTGATAGAATTCCCCTGTGAAGCCATCTGTTCCTGGACTTTTGTTTGTTGGAAGATTTTTAATCACAGTTTCAATTTCATTACTTGTGATTTGTCCGTTCATATTATTTTCTATTTGTTCCTGGTTCAGTCTTGGAAGGTTATACCTTTCTAAGAATTTGTCCATTTCTTCCAGGTTGTCCATTTTATTGGCATAGAGTTGCTTGTAGTAGTCTCTTAGGATGCTTTGTATTTCTGTGGTGTCTGTTGTAACTTCTCCTTTTTCATTTCTGATTTTATTGATTTGAGTCCTCTCCCTCTTTTTCTTGATGAGTCTGGCTAATGGCTTACCAATTTTGTTTATCTTCTCAAAGAACCAGCTTTTAGTTTTATTGATCTTTGCTATTGTTTTCTTTGTTTCTATTTCATTTATTTCTGCTGTGATCTTTAGGATTTCTTTCCTTCTGCTAACTTTGGGTTTTGTTTGTTCTTCTTTCTCTAGTGCCTTCAGGTGTAAGGTTAGATTGTTTATTTGAGTTTTTTTTGTTTCTTTAGGTAGGCTTGTATAGCTATAAACTTCCCTCTTAGAACTGCTTTTGCTGCATCCCATAGGTTTTGGATCATCATGTTTTCATTGTCATTTGTCTCTAGGCATTTTTTGATTTCCTCTTTGATTTCTTCAGTGATCTCTTGGTTATTTAGTAACGTATTGTTTAGCCTCCATGCGTTTGTGTTTTTTACGTTTTTTTCCCTGTAATTCATTTCTAATCTCATAGCATTGTGGTCAGAAAAGATGGTTGATATGATTTCAATTTTCTTAAATTTACTGTGGCTTGATTTGTGACCCAAGAGGTGATCTATCCTGGAGAATATTCCATGTGCACTTGAGAAGAAAGTGTAATCTGCTGTTTTTGGATGGAATGTCCTATAAATATCAGTTAAATCTATCTGGTCTAGTGTGTCATTTAAAGCTTGTGTTTCCTTATTAATTTTCTGTTTGGATGATCTGTCCATTGGTGTAAGTGGGGTGTTAAAGTCCCCCACTATTATTGTGTTACTGTCGATTTCCTCTTTTATAGCTGTTAGCAGTTGCCTTATGTATTGAGGTGCTCCTATGTTGGGTGCATATATATTTATAATTGTTATATCTTCTTCTTGGATTGATCCCTTGATCATTATGTAGTGTCCTTCCTTGTCTCTTGTAACATTCTTTATTTTAAAGTCTATTTTATCCGATAGAGTATTGCTACTCCAGCTTTCTTTTGATTTCCATTTGCATGGAATATCTTTTTCCATCCCCTCACTTTCAGTCTGTATGTGTCCCTAGGCCTAAAGTGGGTCTCTTGTAGGCAGCATATATATGGGTCTTGTTTTTATGTCCATTCAGCAAGCCTGTGTCTTTTGGTTGGAGCATTTAATCCATTCATGTTTAAGGTAATTATTGATATGTATGTTCCTATGACCATTTTCTTAATTGTTTTGGGTTTGTTTTTGTAGGTCCTTTTCTTCTCTTGTGTTTCCCACTTAGCAAAGTTCCTTTAGCATTTGTTGTAGAGCTGGTTTGGTGGTGCTGAATTCTCTTAGCTTTTGCTTGTCTGTAAAGCTTTTGATTTCTCCATCGAATCTGAATGAGATCCTTGCCAGGTAGAGTAATCTTGGTTGTAGGTTCTTCCCTTTCATCACTTTAAGTATATCATGCCACTCCCTTCTGGCTTGTAGAGTTTCTGCTGAGAAATCAGCTGTTAACCTTATGGGAGTTCCCTTGTATGTTATTTGTCGTTTTTCCCTTGTTGCTTTCAATAATTTTTCTTTGTCTTTAATTTTTGCCAATTTGATTACTATGTGTCTCGGCGTGTTTCTCCATGGGTTTATCCTGTATGGGATTCTCTGCGCTTCCTGGACTTGGGTGGCTATTTCCTTTCCCATGTTAGGGAAGTTTTCGACTATAATCTCTTCAAATATTTTCTTGGGTCGTTTCTCTCTGTCTTCTCTTTCTGGCACCCCTATAATGCAAATGTTGTTGCGTTTAAATGTTGTCCCAGAGGTCTCTTAGCCTGTCTTCATTTCTTTTCATTCCTTTTTGTTTATTCTGTTCTGCAGCAGTGAATTCCACCATTCTGTCTTCCAGGTCACTTATCCGTTTTTCTGCCTCAGTTATTCTTCTGTTGATTCCTTCTAGTGTAGTTTTCATTTCAGTTATTTTACTGTTCATCTCTGTTTGTTCTTTAATTTTTCTAGATCTTTGTTAAACATTTCTTGCATCTTCTTGATCTTTGCCTCTATTCTTTTTCTGAGGTCCTGGATCATCTTCACTATCATTATTCTGAATTCTTTTTCTGGAAGGTTGCCTATCTCCACTTCATTTAGTTGTTTTTCTGGGGTTTTATCTTGTTCCTTCATCTGGTACATAGCCCTCTGCCTTTTCATCTTGTCTATCTTTCTGTGAATGTGGTTTTCATTCCACCGGTTGCAGGATTGTAATTCTTCTTGCTTCTGCTCTCTGCCCACTGGTGGATGAGGGTATCTAAGAGGCTTGTGCCTGAAACTGCCTTTTACCCCTTCCTGTCTTTCTAGACAATTGCCATGGGTTTTTAGGCCCTGCATATGGGAAGAGAAGATTCCTTCCATAGAGTGTTATAAACGTGCACTTGATGCATTCTGAAGATTGTAGTGGCTGGCTAGGCAAGTCTGAAATGTGTAGGGTAGGCTGGAACTCTGGAGCATGGCCTGAAGCTGCTGCCCACGGGTGGAATGTCTTCCTCCTGTAGTCTTTTTTTTCTTAATTTAGTATTCAGAGGCCTTAATAGTAATTCTTAGTGGGAAATGTCTTATATTTTGATTGAATTTTGAAATTTCATTTATTAGCCATGTTGGGTTATGAACTATTTACAGGAAAATGTGACCCTATTTTATCATGTGGTGTTTTTAATACTCAACTTTCATGGCTAAAAGAGAGAGAAGTTTATAGTTATTTTGTGAATTTATGACCATTTAGTTAGCTAATTCTAATAAGTCTATGCTTCATATTTATAAAGCTTCATATTTACAACTGTGGAGAATTATAAACATTTTTTTCCAATTTTGGTGAAAAGAGTTATTTTATAAATTAAGATAATTCATGGATTGGCAGGCATTTTTCTGGAAATCTCTATAACTTTCTATAATCTTTATTATTAACTTTGAATACTTATATAATTAAAATAATTGTAAGCAGTAGTGCCTGTTAGGATGTTTGGTTGACCTTTGAAACCCTATTTATGATTTTCCTTTTGCAATGCTTACTTTTCCACTATAGACTAGACTCACAGTTTTGAACATCCAAAATTGTACTATCCAATGGTAAATAATATTTTTAGTTATTATTTTACATTAGAATGATTGTGAATGCATTTTTCACCCATTTTTTAAATCTTCCTTTAGAGCATAGCATACTGTCTTAAATCACTGCATATACCTATGTTCTTTAGAATTGGTCAATTGAATGTTTTAGACTAAGGAATAATGCAATCTGATATTGAATATAAGTGGCTGTTATTGTCATATTGAAAGATGGAATGCATAATATGATTTTTGTCTTAGTAGAGCAATATATTATGAGAAGTTTGGATAAGGAATTCCAGAACTGTGAAATAGTTCTATGTGTGTTTTTTAGCACTGTCTTAGGTGGAAACATATACAAGAAGTGAAATACCATATTCTTGAGAAATCTCTAATTATTGTAGGAGAAAGTTTGAATTCATAAAATCATTAGAACCATGTTTCAAAAATTAAAGGAGTGAGAGAGACTTCTATTTAGGATTAGGGAAGGAAGTATTAGAACTTCTATTTCTATTTATTTTTAATGCTTTATATATGTTTTATAATGACTAATATAATATATATATTTTATGTAAATTTATAAAATATAAATATGTATTTGTATTGTATAAATATTTATATATCTGGAGTGAATGCTCACAGATTTCTTATTGATGGAAATGTGTTAATGCTGTTAACAAGAGGAAGCCAAAGGTATCAATGTGGACTGCAGAGTTGGAAAAGACTTTATAGAAGAGGTAGATTTAAAAAACAAAGTAGAGTTTAAGGTATAGAGAGGATTTGGATAGTTGTAGAGAATGATGGAGTGTGCAAAATATTATGTTTAGGAGAGTATCATTAACAATGATGTAAGTACGCAACATTAGTTTATTTCCTTCTTTGGTTGATAGTATAATTCTCAAAACCAAAAAATCTTCTTTCTCCCTTATCTTTCACTTCTAATTGGTTATCTAATGCTGTTGTTTCTAACTCTTAATATCTAGCTCTTAAAATCTAACTAATATAAGAATTTTTAACTCTTAAATATCTTTTGAATCTTCCCCCTTTTCTTCATCTCCAGAGACCTAGAACAGTTCAAGTCCTCATTTCCTCTTTCCTGGTTTTTAGAGTTTCAAGCACATTCTCTTAGCCTAGGAGAGGGATGCATGTGAGTAACATAATGGACCACAAATTGTATCTGGGACATTATCATCAAACCATGCTTCATATTACCCTCATTTGTCCTCATCTTTGTTCATCTCTTTTTGTGTTTACTAGGCTTCTATTTGCTTTGGCCTTTATTCATAACCTTCTTTCTTACCGCAATAGCCCTCATTCTTACTGCATTGTTTCCTGGCTACACTTTGCATTCTTCCTTAATGATATTTTCATAGGCTTACATCTTGGTTAGTGTATGCCTCCATTGTCCCCTTAGGAGTTACAATCATTGAGCTATCCTAAGACCACTGTTATTCTCTGCACTCCTCAGATACAGCCTACTCTACCCCTTATATCTTGACATTAGATTGGAACCAGACATCTCTGACCAGAACTAATTGCAGCATCTTTAGAATCAATCTTTTTGTTTCCAGTCTTGTCTACCTTTTGTTCATTCTCTGCATTTATGCTAGAGTGTTCCTTTAAAAATACAAATCTGACTATTCTGTGTTGCAGATTTAAGAGCCATCTAATTGCCTAAGTTCAAACTCTTTGTCTCTTCATTGTTCATTTAAAGAATGAGGTAGTGCATACCAAGTAATTTAAAGACAACTGTAAATTCAGAATCTTTGTCAAATAGTTTTTTGTGTTTCTTTACTTGGTACAGTTTTCTTTGCTTCTTCATGTGTCTCCCATCTTCAGTTCAGTCTAATATAGCTCTAAACAGGTTTTACTCCTGTGGTCAGTTTTCTATCTCTGTGCCCACATTTATTTTCACTCTGGTTGTATAATAGATTCTCCCTCTAGTTTTTTCTATTGCTTCTTCTTTGGCTATTAGATACTACAATAACTATTGAAATTAGACTTAGATGTTTCTCATTTAGCTTTGGATATTAATTAGGAACATAACAGACATGGTCTTTGTTCTCATGAGATTTTGCACTCTACTTGGAGACACATAAAATGAATAATTACAAATAAATATTTAATTACAAATTGGGATAAGTGCTATGAAGGAAATGAAAATGACAAAATATAAGAAAATAATAAGGCCTAATCTAGATTTGGTGATCAAGGATGGCCTTAAACTGAGACGTAAATAAGTGAGATTTAGTTAAGGGAAAGCATGTGAGTTGGAGAGAGCTTTTCAGTCAGGAGGAAAAGCATGTAGAAATGCCCTGAGGTGTGAAGGAGCTTGGTTAATACATGTGAGTGAATGAAAACCTTTGTGACTAAGTGTAAGAAGAAATATGGAAAGGGGAATGAAGTGAGTATGGGGTGATAAGGACCAAATCAGGTAGGGCCAAGGAAAGGAATTTTGCTTTTATTCTTCTGGCAAAGGAACACCACTGAAAGATTTTAATTAGAGGAATGACATGATCTTGTTTGCATTTTTAAAGGATCATTGTCACTTCTGTATGGAAGGTAAATTTGATGTTGGGTGGGGAGTGTTGGTAGTGAGGAATAGAAGTGGAGAAATCAGATTGGAGGCTATTCAAATGGTACAGCTATGAAAGAATGTCTTTTAAAAATGGAATCATCACACTTCTCCTAGCATTTGGTGAGCCCATTAATCTGAGGACATTTTGTCTGTCTTCAGCTCTGAAAAATTTTCTTCCCTTTTTTCTTCTCTTCTCGTGTCATTGTTCTCTCTCTCCCTCTCACTCTCTCTCCGTAAGTCCCGATAAGTAGATTTTGCAAATTCTGGATCTATCCTTCATGTTTTAAAGTTTTTCCCTTACACTTTCTACCTTCTAGTTCTTTTTCTGCAGAACTTGGGGAAAAAATTTTTTTTTTTGCATCCTCCTCCTAATTCAATCTTCAGGTATGTTTGTTTTGCTATTTTAAAAATCTTAGTTGTCTATTTTAAATTTTTAAAGAGCTCTAGGTAATTTATTTCATGGCTATAGTATCCTGTTGGAACTTAACTATACTTAGCAATTATAAAATTTTTTCTCCTTGGATTTTATTTTAGTTCTCTTAATTGAATTTGTACCTCTCTTTCATGGTTTTGCTCTTCTTCACTAATTGTTGATTCTTGATTGTTTACTCATCTAAGTATTTGAGAATCCATATTCACCCACGTGTGTGTTGCAATCTGATTCTTCTGATTATGGGGAGAGATGGGAGGTGCTATAAGGAAGGGTGGGCTTGGTAGCCTGTCTTTTGGTTATAGGGAATGCTTATTTTGCTTAGAGTTTATGAGCTGGGAATTAGTCCCTTTGGGTCTAACTCCCAGAATCCTTGATTTAACCTGAGATGGGCTGTGTGGTGGGGGGTGTGGTCACCTGGTATAGTTGTTCACATAACCTTATTGAATTAATATGAGTTCTCCCCCTTCAGCCTCCAAGGATTCTTCAACGTTTTGGTTTGTTAACGTTAGGCTGTCTTGTTTTGTTAATGTGTGTGTGTGTGTGTGTGTGTGTGTGTGTGTGTATATATATAAAATTTTTCTTTTAATTTATGGGATTGGGGGTGAGAGAGAGTGGACACATACTCAGTCTACTGTCTTTATTTTATTTTATTAAAAAAAAATTACTTATTTATTTTGGTTGCGTGGGTCTTGGTTGTGGCATGTGGGAACTTTTAGTTGCGGTGTGTGGACTTCTTAGTTGCGGCATGCATGTGGGATCTAGTTCCTTGACCAGGGATCGAACCCGGGCCCCCTGCACTGGGAGCATGGAGTCTTACCCACTGGACCACCAGGGAAGTCCCAATCAGTCCACTGTCTTTAACCAATCCTTGAGTTTTAAAAAATAAACTATTTTTACCTAAGCTGTGTGACTTCATTTTATATAGATCCATTGCTTATTTTGTTTAATGAACTTTGGGCTCATTTGGTTGTGGAATTAATTTTATAGAAACAGTACTATTAATATTTATCCATTATTATTTAGCATAGTTCCATTTGGACTTCCTCTATGCTTTACAGCACTCTAGTTGCATTAACCCATCTCTTTTGGTTTTTCCCTTTCAAATGGAATTCTTATTTCTTGTCTCTCCTTTCCCATTTTTTTAAATCCAGCTTTTAACGCACTTATATTCTTTTGATTTTTTTAGAAGAGATGACTAAGCTTAAAAATAACAAAGAAGTAGAACTTGAAGAATTGAAAAAAATCTTGGTAAGTGTATGGTTTCTCTTATTAATATGTAGCAGTTATTTTTCAAAATAGTATTAAATCCAGTGACTTAGACTCTCATCCTATAGATGTCTTATGGTAGTTTTTCAACTAAAATATAAAAAAACTACATTTGGTTTTAGTGAAGCCACATTTCTTATCTCTATCAATTTTTATAGTATATTTTGATAACTGTCGGTGTAGGTGTTTATATTACTTAAGCATGTGTTGATAGTACATTTAAGTGAGATCAAATATGCCTATTATGTAGCTGATTGTAAATTTGGTGTGTGTTTGATAACTTTGAGCCACAAAGCTGCAATTTTGAGAAAGATATGTATGATATCTATTCAGTACCTATGTTTAGTATTCAAATAGAATCATATTTAATGAATTTGTTAGGATAAGGCTTCATTATGTTTTACTTGATTATAGTGTGTAGAGCATGGGTTGGTAAACTTTTTTTGTAAAGGACTAGATAGTAAATATTTTAGGCTTTGTGGCTATATACAGAATGTTAATTTTCTCCTCCCCCTCCATTTTTTTTCTTTTATTTTTAACAATCTTATAAAAATGTAAGAACCATTCTTAGTTCAAGGGCCTACAAAAGAAGGTTGTGGGCTGATTTTGTCTCAGAGGCTGTAGTTTGCCAACCTTTGCTTATAGAAGACAATATTGTTTATGATTACAGATCTTTGAGTTTGGGTTTAACCAATCACATCTCTACCTGATTTTGCAACTCCTAATTCTTCCATCTCTTGGGAAGCACTATTTCCAAATGCTTATCCTTTCTTCAGTGAATTGCTTTTGCACAAATTCTTGCAAATAATAATATTTACATTTCTTTCAAATTTGATAATGTAAATTTATACTTCAGGTCTCAGCTTAAATATCAATTCTTTAGAAATCTCTCTTGACATTCCTAGCTAGTTTAGGTCTCTATATAGCTTGTTCCTATAGCACCCTGAATTTTTCCTTTATAGCACTTATAACAAATGAAATTTATTTTTGGTATAATTATTTAAGGCTTTTTTCACCCTTTAGAGTCTCCTTTACTTAGCACAGTAGATGGCACATAGTAGGTGGTCAATAAATAAATAGTGGAATGCTCCAATAAGGGCTAAGAACCTTTGTCCTGTTTGCCCTGTAACCTCAGTACTTAGCACAGTAACTGACACTTTGTAAGCACTTAATAAATATTTGTTGAATGAATTAATACTAAAGTATTATTTTTACACTCCTACATGGACAAGGATTGGTTTAGGTTTTGTTATATTTGAATAGCCGGTAGAGCATAATTAATATCTTGGTCCTTAGAATCATAATGCTTTGATGGTATCCAGCTTTTTACTTCTTAATTGTATGACCTAGAGCAATTTACCTAAATTCTTGATGCCTTGGTTTTTCCATGAAAATGGTTTTTCCATTTTTATGAAATGGGGGAAATAATTGTACATATCTCATAGGGTGGTTGTGAGGGATGGATAAGATACATTTATTCATTTAACAAATATTTGTTGAGTTCCTTTTATGGTATACTCTGGGGATGCACTGGGGAGCAAATGGATGCATATCCTGTTTTCATGGAGCTAGTCATGAAATACTCACACTTAAATACAAGCAGTCATTCAAAGGTAATATTACAATGGTGTCAAGGGCAATAAAGGATTAGTTCACAGTGTAATAAAGGGATTTGAACTATTTAGAGAGTTTAGGAGATGTTTTTTGAAAAAGTAAAGATTGAACTGGAATCCAGAGAAGGAAGGGAAGTGCTTATCAGGTGGAGAAAATATGTGCAAAGTTTCTTTGATAGGAAGGAGTATGGTGAATACAACATGGAGTGAAAGAAAGAGTGTGGTGCAAAATGAGGCTAGAGAGGTAGTAGGAGCCTGTTAATTCATGGCCCTTTAAAATCATATCAACAGAATTTTATGTTTATCCTAAGAGGAATGAGAAGCTCTAAAGCATTTCAGCAGGGAGTAAATTGGTCAGATTTGCAATTTGAAGAGCTCATTTGGTTTGCAGTACGGAGAACACAATATATTAAGATAGAACAGTTAAGAATAGACAGACAATCACAGGAGCCAGAGAAGAGAACTTAGGCTGGGAGATGATGGTAGTAGTGAGATACTACTTTGAGAGATATTTAAGATTTAAATACTTTGGATTGATGTAGAGTGTAGAGTATTGGTAATACCATTTGTTGAAAAGACTCTCCTTTTTCTTTATGTATGTATGTGTGTATGTATGTATTTATTTTTTTGGCTGCACCAAGCGGCTTGCGGGATCTAAGTTCCTCGACCAGGGATTGAACCTGAGCTCTTGGCAGTGAAAGTGCAGAGTCCTAACCATTGGACCGCCAGGGAATTCCTAAGACTCCTTTTTCTATTGAGTTACTTTTGCACATTTATAAAAGAAATCAATTGACCATATTTGTGTGGGTCTACTTCTGGGCTATTTCTATTTCATTGACTTTTGTGGTCTATCCATTCACCAGTGTTTTGTTTATTGTAGCTTTATAGTGAGTCTTAGATTTGGGTAGTGTGATTCCTCCAGCTTTATTATTCTTTTGCATATAAATTTTATTTTTTAAATGTATTTATTTTTTGCATCTAATTGTATTTTATTTTATTTTTTCTTCCAGTTTTCTTGAGATATAATTGTCATACAGCACTGTATAAGTTTAAGGTCTACAGCATAATGATTTGACTTACATACATTACAATAAGTCTACATCCATCATCTCATATAGATACAAAATGAAAGAAATAGAAAAAAAATTTTCCTTGTGATGAGAACTGTTAAGATTTACTATCTTAACAACTTTCATAAATAACATACAGCAGTGTGAATTATATCACATTGTACGTTACATCCCTAGTACTGTTTATCTTATAACTGGAAGTTTGTGCCTTTTGGCAGTCTTCGTCCAACTCCTTGTCCTCCCTTATTTTCCCCACCACCATAACCATAAATCTCATCTCTGTTTTATGACTTTGTTTGTTTTGAAGTATAATTGACCTAAAACAGTATGCTAGTTCCTGTTGCACACCAGTGATTTGATATTTCTGTACATTTCGAAATGTTCACTGTGATAAGTCTAGTTACAGTATGTCACCATACAAAGATATTACATGGGTATTGACTATATTCCCCACACTGTACATTTCATACCTGTGACTCATTTATTTTGCAACTGGAAGTTTGTACCTCTTAGTCTTCTTTGCCTATTTCTTTCCTACCCTCACCTCTCTCCCCTCTGGCAACCACCTGTTTTTCCACTGTATCTATAACTCTGTTTCTGTTTTGTTGTGTCTGTTCATTTGTTTTGTTTTTTAGATTTCACATATAAGTGAAATCATACAGTATTTGCCTTTCTCTGTATGACTTATTTCAACATAATACCCTCTGGGTCCACCTATTTGTTGCAAATGACAAGATTTTGTTTTTTTTATGGCTGTTATATATCTATCTATCTTTCTCACATATTCTTTATCTGTTCATCAATTGATGGGCATTTATGTTGCTTCCATATCTTAGCTATTGTAAATAATGCTGCAGTGCACATAAGGGTGCATATATCTTTTTGAATTAGTGTTTTTGTTTCCTTCAGATAAATTCTCAGAAGTGAAATTGCTAGATCATATGGCAATTGTATTTTAAATTTTTTGAGAAACCTCCATCCTGTTTTCCATAGTGGCTGCACCAATTTACATTCCCACCAACAATGCATGAGGGTTCCCTTTGTTCCACATCCTCACCAACACTTATCTCTTATCTTTTGATAATAGCCATTCTGACAGATGGGAGGTGGTATCTAATTGTGGTTTTGATTTGCCTTTCCCTGATTAGTGGTGATGAGCATCTTTTCATGTGCCGGTTGGACATCTTTATGTCTTTGGAAAAATCTCTCTTCAGATCCTTTTCCCTGTCCTATTTTATAATGGGGTTGTTTGTTTTTTTTGATGTTGAGTTGTATGAGTTCTTTGTTTCTTTGTATGTTGTGGATGTTAACCCCTTTTGGATGTATCATTTGCAAATATTTTCTCCCATTCAGTAGGTGGCCTTTTCATTTTTTTGATAGTTTCCTTTTCTATGCAAAGTCTTTTAGTTTGATATAGTCCAATTTGTTTATTTTGATTTTGTTTCCCTTGCCTGAGGAAACATATCCAAAAAAAATATTGCTAACACTGATGTCAAATAGTGTACTGCCTATGTTTTCTCCTAGGAATTTTATGGTTTCATGTCTTGCATTTAAGTCTTCAATCCGTTTTGAATTTATTTTTGTGCATGGTGTGAGAGAGTAGTCCAGTTTGATTCTTTTGCATGTAGCTGTCCAGTGTTCCCAATACCATTTATTAAAGAGGCTGTCTTTTCCCCATTGTATTTCTTGCTCTTTTGTTGTAGGTTAATTGATTATATAAGCATGGGCTTAGTTCTGCGCTCTCTGTTCTGTTCCATTGATCTACGTGTCTGTTTTGGTGCCAGTACCATACTGTTTTGATGACTGTAGCTTTGTGGTAGAGTTTGAAATCAGGGAGCATGATACCTCCTGCTTTGTTCTTTCTCAAGATCGTTTTGGCAATCTGAGGTCTTTTGTGTTTCCATACAAATTTTAGAATTATTGTAGTATAGTGAAAAATGCCATTGTTATTTTGATAGGGAATGCATTGAATTTGTAGATTGCCTTGGGTAGTGTGGTTGTTTTAATGACATTAATTCTTTGAGTCCATGAATATGGTATATCTTTTCATCTTTTTCTTGTTTGTTTTCAGTTTCTTTCATCAGTGTCTTATACTTTTCCAGGTAGAGATTTTTACTTCCTTACTTAGAGTTATTCATAGGTATTTTATTCTCCTTGATGTGATTGTAAATGGGATTGCTTTCTTAATTTCTCTTTCTGATAGTTTGTTGTTAGTATATAGAACTGCAACAGATTTCTGTGTATTAATTTTGTATCCTGTAACTTTACCGAATTCATGGATGAGTTCTAGTAGATTTTTGGTGGTGTCTTTAGGGTTTTCTGTTTACAGTATCATGTCATATGCACACAGTGACAGTTTTACTTCTTCCTTTCCGATTTGGATTCTTTTTATTTCTTTTTCTTGTATGATAGATGTGGCTAGGATTTCCAATTCTTTGTTAGGTAGAAGTGGTGAGTGTGGGCATCCTTGTCTTGTTCCTGATTTTAAAGGAAATACTTTTGACTGTTGAGTATGATGTTAGCTGTGGGCTTGTCATATATGACCTTTATTATGTTGAGATATGTTCCCTCTATACTCACTTTCTGGAGAGTTTTTAACATAAATGGATATTGAATTTTGTCAAAAACTTTTTCCACATCTATTGAGATGATCATATAATTTTTATTCTTCAACTGGTTAATGTGGTGTATCACATTAATGTGCAGATATTGAGCCATCCTTGCATCCCTGGGATAAATCCCACTTGATCATGGTGTATGATCCTTTTAATGTATTGTTGAATTTGGTTTCCTAATATTTTGTTGAGGATTTTTGTATCTATGTTCGTCAATGATATTGGCCTGTAATCTTTTGTTTTTGTGATATCTTTGACTGGTTTTGCTAATAGGATAATACTGGCCTGGCAGGATTAGTTTGGAAGAGTTCCTACCTCTGCAGTTTTTTGGAATAGTTTGAGAAGGATAGGTTTTAATTCCCCTCTAAATGTTTGGTAGAATTCACCTATGAAGCCATCTGGTCCTGGCCTTTTGTTTGTTGGAAATTTTTAAAATTACTGATTCAATTTCATTACTGGTACTTGGTCTGTTTATTCTTTCTATGTCTTCCTGGTTCAGTCTTAGAAAATGTACAATTCTAGGAATTTGTCCTTTTCTTCTAGGCTGTCCATTTTATTGGTGTAAAATTGTTCATAGTAATCTCTCATGATCCTTTGTATTTCTGTGGTATTGGTTGTATTTATCCTTTTTTATTTCTGATTTTATTGATTTGGGCCCTGTTTTTCTCTTGATGAGTCTCTTATTAAAGTTTATCAATTTTGTCTATTTTTTCAAATAACCAGCTCTTAGTTTTGTTGATCTTTTCTATTGTTTTCTTAGTCTCTCTTTTTAAAAATTTAGTTCTGATTTTTATGATTTTCTTCCTTCTACTAACTTTGGGTTTTGTGTGTTCTTTTTCTACTTCCTTTGGGTGTAAGTTTAAACTATTTATTTGAGATTTTTCTTGTTTCCTGAGAGGTAGACTTGTATCACTGTAAACCTCCCTCTTAGAACTGCTTTTGCTGCATTGCTTAGATTTTGGATTGTTGTGTTTTCATTTTCATTTGTCACCACGTATTTTCTGATTTATTCTTTGATTTCTTCAGTGATCCATTGGTTGTTTAGTAGCATATTGTTTAGTCTTCGCATGTTTGGGAGTTTTTTCCCTTGTAGTTTTTTTCTTTGTAGTTGATTTCTAGTCTCATAGTGTTGTGGTCAGAAAAGATGCTTGATATGAATTGAATTTTTTTAAATTTACTGATTTTTTTTTGTGGCCTAGCATGTGGTCTATCCTGGAAAAGGTTCCATGTATACTTGAAAAGAATGTCTAGTCTGCTGCTTTTGGATGGAATGTTCTGTATAGATATATTGAGTCCTTTTGGTCTAATGTGTCATCAAAGGCCAGTGTTTTATTGATTTTCTGTCTGGATAATCTGTCTATTGATGTAAGTGGGATGTTAAAGTTCCCTGCTGTTATTGTGTTACTGTCAATTACTCCCTTTATGTCTGTTAATGTTGGCACTATGTATTTAGGTACTTCTATATGTTTGTAGGTACTTCTATGTATTTAGGTACTTCTATATGTTTGTAGGCACTATGTATTTAGGTACTTCTATATGTTTGTAGGTACTATGTATGTAGGTACTTCTATATATATGTGCATATATATTTATAATTATTATATCATCCTTTTGATTAATCCCTTGATCATTATGTAATGTACTTCTTTGTCTCTTGTAACAGTCTTTGTTTTACTTTGTCTGATATAAGTATTGTTACCCTGGCTTTCTTTTGATTTACATTTTCATGGAATACCTTTTTCCATGCCCTCACTTTTAGTCTGTGTCTTTAGATCTGAAGTGAGTCTCTTGTAAGCAGCATATATATGGATCTTGTTTTTTTGCCCATTCAGGCACTCTGTGTCTTTTGTTGGGAGAATTTAGTCCATTAGTCCATTTCTTTTAAAGTAATTACTGATAGGTATGTTCTTATTGCTGTTTTAAAATTGGTTTTGTTGTATTTTTCAAAGTTAGACAGGTTTATTTTTTTGTAAGACCTGTCAGAGCTTTCTTTCTTCCTCTTTTTTTTGTTGAACTATAGTTGATTTACAATATTGTGTTATTTTCAGGTGTATAGCATAGTGATTCGGTTTTTTGCAGATTATATTCCATTATAGGTTATCAAAAGATATTGGGTGTAATTCTGTGTGCTATACAGTATATTCTTGTTGCATATCTATTTTATTTATGGTAGTTTGTATTTGTTAACAGCATACCCCTAATTTGCCCCTCCCCACTTCCCTCTCCCCTTTGGTAACTACAAGTTTGTTTTCTACATCTGTGATTCTGTTTCTGTTTTGCATATACATTCATTTGTATTATTTTTTAGATTCCACATGTGATATAATGTAGTATTTGTATTTCTCTCTCTGACTTATTTTACTAAGCATAATATTCTCTAGGTCTGTCCATGTTGCTGCAAATGGCAGTATTTCATTCTTTTTTATGGCTGAGTAATATTCTATTTTGTGTGGTGTGTGTGTGTGTGTGTGTGTGTGTGTGTGTGTGTGTGTGTGTGTGTGTGTACATCTTAATCCAGTCATCTGTTGATGGGTACTTGAGTAGCTTCCGTGTTTCTGTGTCTTGGCTGTTGTAAATAGTGCTCCTGTGAACGTTGCGGTGCATATATCTTTTTGAATTAGTGTTTTAGGTTTTTTGGATATGTGCCCAGGAGTGGAATTGCTTCATCATATGGTAATTCTGTTTTTAGTATTTTAAAGGAACCTCTATACTGTTTTCCATAGTGGCTGCACCAATTTACATTCCCACCAACAGTGTACCAGGGTTCCCTTTTCTCCACATCCTCTCCAATGTTTGTTATTTGTAGACTTTTGATGAGAGCCATTCTCAGAGGTGTGAGGTGATATTTAATTGTGGTTTTGATTTGCATTTCTCTGATAATTAGTGATGTTGAGCATCTTTTCATGTGCCTGTTAGCCATTTGTGTATCTTCTTTGGAGAAATGTCTATACAAGTCTTCTGTCCATTTTCTGATTGGATTGGTTGTTTTTGATATTGAGTTGTATGAGGTGTTTGTATATTTTGAATATTAAAACTCCTTGTCAGTCATATCATTTGCAAATATTTTCTCCTATTTTGTAGGTTGTCTTTTTGTTTTGTCGATGGTTTCCTTTACGGTGCAAAAGATTTTAAGTTTAATAGGGTCCCATGTATTTATTTTTGCTTTTATTTCTTTTGCCTTAGGAGACTGATCCAAGAAAATATTGCTATGATTTATGTTAAAGAGTGTTCTGCCTATGTTTTTCTCTAGGACTTTTATGGTTTCCAGTCTTACATTTAGGTTTTTAATCCATTTTGTGTTATTTTTATATATGGTGTTAGAGAATGTTCTGATTTCATTCTTTTACATGTAGCTGTCCAGTTTTCCCAGCACCAAAGAGACTGTCTTTTCTCCATTGTACATTCTTGCCCCCTTTGTTGTAGATTAATTGACAATAGGTGTGTGGATTTATTTCTGGGCTCTATTTTGTTCCATTCATCTCTGTGTCTGGTTTTGTACCAGTACCATACTGTCTTGATTACTGTAGCTTTGTAGTATAGTCTGAAGTCTCTGAGGATTATACTTTCAGCTTTGTTGTTTTGTTTTTCAGGATTGCTTTGGCAACTCATGGTCTTTCGTGGTTCTATATGTATTTTAGGATTATTTGTCCTAGTTCTGTGAAAAATGTCATGGGTATTTTGACAGGGATTGCATTAAATTTGTAGATTGCTTTGGGTGGTATGGCCATATTAATAATATTAATTCTTCCAATCCAAGAGCACAGGATATCTTTCCATTTCTTTGAATCATCTCCTATTTCCTTCATCAGTGTTTTATAGTTTGCAGAGTTTTCACCTCCTTGTTTAAGGTTATTCCTAGGTATTTTATTTTTCTGATGAAATTTTAAATGGGATTTTTTTTTTACTTTCTCTTTTTGATAATTCATTATTAGTGTATAGAAATGCAACAGATTTCTGTGTATTAATTTTGTGTCCTGCAACTTTACCGAATTCATTGATGAGCTCAAGTAGTTTTTTGGTAGCATCTTTAGTACATCTTAATCTTGTATTCTGCAATCTTGTTGAATTCATCTTTTAGTTCTAATAGTTTTTGGGTGGAGGCTTTAGGGTACTTTGTATAGAGTATCATGTAATCTGCAAATAGTAACAGTTTTACCCCTTTCTTTCCAATTTTGATACTTGTTTTTCCTTCTTGTCTGATTGCTGTGAGTAGGACTTTCAATACTATGTTAAATAGATGTGGTGAGAGTGGGCATTCTTGTCTAGTTCCTGCATTTGGTGGGAAGTCTTTCAGCTTTTCACTGTTGAATACTACTTTGGCTGTGGGTTTTTCATATATGGCCTTTATTATGTTGAGATATGTTTACTCTATACCAACTTTGATGAGAGCTTTTATTGCGAATGGCTGTTGAATTTTGTCAAACATTTTTTTCTGCATCTGTTGGAATGATCATGGGTGTTTTTTTATCTTTCCTTCTGTTAATGTGGTGTATCACATTGATTGACTTGCATATGTTGAACCAGCCTTGTGGCCCTGGAATAAATCCAACTTGATCATGGTGCATGATCTTTTTATGTATTGTTGAATTTGGTTTGCTAATATTTTGTTGAAGATTTTTACATATATATTCATAAAATATATTTTCTTTTCTTTCTAGTGTCTTTGTCTGATTTTGGTATCAGGGTAACAGTGGCCTTGTGGAACGAATTTGGGAGTGTTTCCTCTTCAATTTGGGGGAATAGTTTGAGAAGGATAGGTCTTAGCTCTTCTTTATATGTTTAGTAGAATTATCCTGTGAAGTTATCCTGTTCTGGACTTTTGTTTGCTGGGAGTTTATTACAGATTCAATTTCCCTTTTAGTGAGCAGTCTGTTTCAATTGTCTGTTTCTTCTTGACTCAGTCTTGGCAGGCTGTATGTTTCTAGGAATGTGTCCATTTCTTCTAGGTTGTTTAGTTTATTGGCATATAATTGTTGATAACATTCTCATGACTTTTTGTATCTCTGTGGTATTGGCTGTTATTTTTCCTCTTTCATTTCTTACTTTGTTTGTTTGGGTCCTCTTTTTTTTCTTCTTGGTGAGTCTGGCTAAAGGTTTATCAATTTTGTCAAAAAATCAGCTCTTGTTTTTATTGATATTTTCTTTTATTTTTGGTCTCTTATTTATTTCCTCTCTGATCTTTATTGTTTCCTTCCTTCTGCTGACTTTTGTCTTTGTTTTTCTTTTTCTAATTCATTTAGGTGATAGGCTAGGTTGTTTGTGATTTTCTTTGTTTCTTGAGGAAAGCCTGTATCACTATAAACCTCTCTCTTAGAACTGCTTTTGCTGCATCCTATAGATTTTGGAAAGTTGTGTTTTCATTTTCCTCAAGGTATTTTGATTTCCCCTTTGATTTCATTGGTGACCCCCCCCTTTTTTTTTTTAGTAGCATGTTGTTTAGTTGCCACATGGTTGTTCTTTTCCCATTTTTCTTTCTGTAGTTGATTTCTAGTTTCATACAATTATTGGAAAAGATGCTTGATAAAATTTCTGTCCTCCTAAATTTGTTGAGGCTTGTTTTGTGATGTAGTATATGATCTATCCTGGAGAATGTTCTATGTCAACTTGAAAAGAATGTGTATTCTGCTTTTTTTTGAGTGTAGCATCCTGTACATAGCAATTAAGTCCAGCTGGTCTACTGTGTCATATGGGACCTCTGTTGCCTTATAGATTTTCTGTCTGGATGATCTGTCCATTGATGTCAGTCAAGTGTTAAAGTCTCCTATTATCATTGTATTATTTTCAGTTTCTCCCTTTATGTATGTTAGTATTTAAATGTTTAGTGCTCCTGTATTGGGTGCGTGTATGTTAACAAGAGTAAAATCCTCTTCTTGTATTGATACCTTTATCATTGTATGATGCTCTTCTTTATCTTTTGTTATAGCCTTTGTTTTTAAACATATTTGGTCTGATATGAGTATTGCTACCCCCACTTTCTTGTTTCTGTTTGCATGAAATCTTTTTCCATCTGCTTACTTTCAGTCTGTGTATTTCACTCTGAAGTGAATCTCTTGTAGTTAGCATATTGAAGGCTCTTGGTTTTTTTTAATCCAATCACCCACCATATATTTTGATGGGAGCATTTAGTCTATTAAAATTGAGCATAATTGATCAGAGGGCAGACAGCAGAAGCAAGAAAAACTACAATCCTGCAGCCTGTGGAACAAAAACCACATTCACAGAAAGACAGACAAGATGAAAAGGCAGAGGGCTATATACCAGATGAAGGAACAAGATAAAACCCCAGAAAAACAACTAAATGAAGTGGAGATAGGCAACCTTCCAGAAAAAGAATTCAGAAAAATGATAGTGAAGCTGATCCAGGACCTCAGAATAAGAATGGAGGAAAAGATCGAGAAGATGCAAGAAGTGTTTAACAAAGACCTAGAAGAATTAAAGAACAAACAGAGATGAAAAATACAATAACTGAAATGAAAACTACACTAGAAGGAATCAATAGCAGAATAACTGAAGCAGAAGAACGGATAAGTGACCTGGAAGACAGAATGGTGGAATTCACTGCTGCAGAAAAGACTAAAGAAAAAAGAATGAAATGAAATGAAGACAGCCTAAGAGACCTCTGGGACAACAATAAACACAACAACATTCGCATAATAGGGGTCCCAGAAGGAGAAGAGAGAGAGAAAGGACCAGAGAAAATATTTGAAGAGATTATAGTCAAAAACTTCCCTAACATGGGAAAGGAAATAGCCACCCAAGTCCAGGAAGTGCAGAGAGCCATACAGGATAAACCCAAGGAGAAACACGCCGAGACACATAGTAATCAAATTGGCAAAAATTAAAGACAAAGAAAAATTATTGAAAGCAACAAGGGAAAAACGACAAATAACATACAAGGGAACTCCCATAAGGTTAACTAACAGCTGACTTCTCAGCAGAAACTCTACAAGCCAGAAGGGAGTGGCATGATATACTTAAAGTGATGAAAGGGAAGAACCTACAACCAAGATTACTCTACCTGGCAAGGATCTCATTTAGATTCGATGGAGAAATCAAAAGCTTTACAGACAAGCAAAAGCTAAGAGAATTCAGCACCACCAAACCAGCTCTACAACAAATGCTAAAGGAACTTTGCTAAGTGGGAAACACAAGAGAAGAAAAGGACCTACAAGAACAAACCCAGAACAATTAAGAAAATGGTCATAGGAACATACATATTGATAATTACCTTAAACATGAATGGATTAAATGCTCCAACCAAAAGACACAGGCTTGCTGAATGGATACAAAAACAAGACGCATACATATGCTGTCTACAGGAGACCCACTTCAGACCTAGGGACACATACAGACTGAAAGTGAGGGCATGGAAAAAGATATTCCATGCAAATGGAAATCAAAAGAAAGCTGGAGTAGCAATACTCATATCGGATAAAATAGACTTTAAAATAAAGAATGTTACAAGAGACAAGGAAGGACACTACATAATGATCAAGGGATCAATCCAAGAAGAAGATATAACAATTATAAATATATATGCACCCAACATAGGAGCACGTCAATAGATAAGGCAACTGCTAACAGCTATAAAAGAGGAAATCGACAGTAACACAATAATAGTGGGGGACTTTAACACCTCACTTACACCAATGGACAGATCATCCAAACAGAATATTAATAAGGAACCACAAGCTTTAAATGACACACTAGACCAGATAGATTTAATTGATATTTATAGGACATTCCATCCCAAAACAGCAGATTACACTTTCTTCTCAAGTGCGCACTGAACATTCTCCAGGATAGATCACATCTTGGGTCACAAATCAAGCCTCAGTAAATTTAAGAAAATTGAAATCATATCAAGCATCTTTTCTGACCACAATGCTATGGATTAGAAATGAATTACAGGGAAAAAAATGTAAAAAACACAAATGCATGAAGGCTAAACAATACGTTACTAAATAACCAAGAGATCACTGAAGAAATCAAAGAGGAAATCAAAAAATGCCTAGAGACAAATGACAATGAATACACGATGATCCAAAACCTATGGGATGCAGCAAAAGCAGTTCTAAGAGGGAAGTTTATAGCTATACAAGCCTATCTAAAGAAACAGGAAAAATCTCAGATAAACAATCTAACCTTACACCTAAAGGAACTAGAGAAAGAAGAACAACAAAACCCAAAGTTAGCAGAAGGAAAGAAATCATAAAGATCAGAGAGGAAATAAATGAAATAGAAACAAAAAACAATAGCAAAGATCAATAAAACTAAAAACTGGTTCTTTGAGAAGATAAACAAAATTGGTAAGCCATTAGCCAGACTCATCAAGAAAAAGAAGGAGAGGACTCAAATCAATAAAATCAGAAATGAGAAAGGAGAAGTTACAACAGACACCACAGAAATACAAAGCATCCTAAGAGACTACTACAAGCAACTCTATGCCAATAAAATGGACAACCTGGAAGAAATGGACAGATTCTTAGAAAGGTATAACCTTCCAAGACTGAACCAGGAAGAAACAGAAAATATGAACAGACCAATCACAAGTAATGAAATTGAAACTGTGATTAAAAATCTTCTAATAAACAAAAGTCCAGGACCAGATGGCTTCACAGGTGAATTCTATCAAACATTTAGAGAAGAGCTAACACCCATCCTTCTCAAATTCTTCCAAAAAATTGCAGAGGAAGGAACACTCCCAAACTCAGTCTGTGAGGCCACCATCACCCTGATACCAAAACCAGACAAAGATACTACAAAAAAAGAAAATTACAGACCAATATCACTGATGAATATAGATGCAAAAATCCTCAACAAAATACTAGCAAACAGAATCCAACAACACATTAAAAGGATCATACACCACGATCAAGTGGGATTTATCCCAGGGATGCAAGGATTCTTCAATATACGCAAATCAATCAATGTGATACACCATATTAACAAATTGAAGGAGAAAAACCATATGATCATCTCAATAGATGCAGAAAAAGCTTTTGACAAAATTCAACACCCATTTATGATAAAAACTCTCCAGAAAGTGGGCATAGAGGGAACCTACCTCAACATAATAATGGCCATATACGAGAAAGCCACAGCAAACATCATTCTCAATGGTGAAAAACTGAAAGCATTTTCTCTAAGATCAGGAAGGAGACAAGGATGTCCACTCTCACCACTATTATTCAACATAGTTTTGCAAGTCCTAGCCACATCAATCAGAGAAGAAAAAGAAATAAAAGGAATACAAATTGGAAAAGAAGAATTAAAACTGTCACTGTTTGCAGATGACATGATACTATACATAGAGAATCCTAAAAATGCCACCAGAAAACTGCTAGAGCTAATCAATGAATTTCGTAAAGTTGCAGGATAGAGAATTAATGCACAGAAATCTCTTGCATTCCTATACACTAATGATGAAAAATCTGAAAGAGAAGTTATGGAAACACTCCCATTTACCATTGCAACAAAATGAATAAAATATCTAGGAATAAACCTACCTAGGGAGACAAAAGACCTGTATGCAGGAAACTGTAAGACACTGATGAAAGAAATTAAAGATGATACCAACAGATGGAGAGATATACCATGTTCTTGGATTGGAAGAATCAATATTGTGAAAATGACTATACTACCCAAAGCAATCTACAGATTCAATGCAATCCCTATGAAATTACTAATGGCATTTTTTACGGAACTAGAACAAATCATCTTAAAATTTGTATGGCGACACAAAAGACCCTGAATAGCCAAAGCAATCTTGAGGGAAAAAAATGGAGCTGGAGGAATCAGACTCCCTGACTTCAGACTATACTACAAAGCTACAGTAATCAAGACAATATGGTACTGGCACAAAAACAGAAATATAGATCAACGGAACAAGATAGAAAGCCCAGAGATAAACCCACGCACATATGGTCAACTAATCTATGACAAAGGAGGCAAAGATATACAATGGAGAAAAGACAGTCTCTTCATTAAGTGGTGCTGGGAAAACTGGACAGCTACATGTAAAAGAATGAAATTAGAATACTCCCTAACACCATACACAAAAATAAACTCAAAATGGATTTGAGACCTAAATGTAAGACTAGACACTATAAAACTCTCAGAGGAAAACATAGGAAGAACACTCTTTGACATAAATCACAGGAAGATCTTTTTTGATCCACCTCCTAGAGTAATGGAAATAAAAACAAAAATAAACAAATGGGACCTAATGAAACTTCAAAGCTTTTGTACAGCAAAGCAAACCATAAACAAGATGAAAAGACAACCCTCAGAATGGGAGAAAATATTTGCAAACGAATCAACAGACAAAGGATTAATCTCCAAAATATATAAACAGCTCATTCAGCTCAATATTAAAGAAACAAACAACCCAATCCAAAAATGGGCAGAAGACCTAAATAGACATTTCTCCAAAGAAGACATACAGATGGCCAAGAAGCACATGAAAAGATGCTCAACATCACTAATTATTAGAGAAATGCAAATCAGAACTACAATGAGGTGTCACCTCACACCAGTTAGAATGGGCATCATCAGAAAATCTACAAACAACAAATGCTGGAGAGGGTGTGGAGAAAAGGGAACCCTCTTGCACTGTTGGTGGGAATGCAAATTGATACAGCCACTATGGAGAACAATATGGAGGGTCCTTAAAAAACTAAGAATAGAATTACCATCTGACCCAGCAATCCCACTACAGGGCATATACCCAGAGAAAATCGTAATTCAAAAAGACACCTGCACCCCAATGTTCTTTGGAGCACTATTTACAATAGCCAGGTCAGGGAAGCCAGCTAAATGCCCATCGACAGACGACTGGATAAAGAAGTTGTGGTACATATATACAATGGAATATTACTCAGCCATAAAAAGAAACGAAATTGAGTCATTTGTTGAGACATGGATGGATCTAGAGACTGTTATACAGAGTGAAGTAAGTCAGAAAGAGAAAAACAAATATCGTATATTAACGCATGTATGTGGAACCTAGAAAAATGGTACAGATGAACCGGTTTGCAGGGCAGAAATTGAGACACAGATGTAGAGAACAAACGTATGGACACCAAGGGGGGAAAACCGCGGTGGGGTGGGGATGGTGGTGTGTTGAATTGGGTGATTGAGACTGACATGTATACACTGATGTGTATAAAATTGATGACTGATAAGAACCTGCAGTACAAACAAACAAACAAGCAAAACAACTAATCCTAAAAAAAAAAAAGGAATGAAATACTGACACACACTACAGCATGGCTGAACCTTGAAAGCATGGTCTCACTGAAAGAAGGCAGACACGACAGGCCACATATTGAATGATTCCATTTCTATGAAATGACCCAAAGAGGTAAATCCATGGAGACAGAAAGCAGAGCAGTGGTGACCAGGGACTGGGGTGACAGGAATGAGGAATGACTGCTTATGAGGGGATGGGATTATCTCTTGTGTTGATGAAAATGTTCTAAAATTGGTTCTGGTGTTGGTTGCACAAGTCTGTGAATATACTAAAAAGCATTGAATTTTGTACTTTAAAAAAAAAATTGAGCGTAATTATTTATATGCATGTACTTATTGTTATTTTTTTCCTTGTTTTCCAGTTGTTTTTGTAGTTCTTTTTTTTTTTTTAAAGATTTATTTTATTATTGATTGATTGATTGATTGATTGCTATGTTGGGTCTTCGTTTCTGTGCTAGGGCTTTCTCTGGCTGCGGCAAGCGGGGGCCACTCCTCATTGCGGTGCGCAGGCCTCTCACTATCATGACCTCTCTTGTTGCGGAGCACAGGCTCCAGACACGCAGGCTCAGTAGCTGTGGCTCACGGGCCTAGTCACTCCGTGGCATGTGGGATCCTCCCAGACCAGGGCTTGAACCCGTGTCCCCTGCATTAGCAGGCAGACTCTCAACCACTGTGCCACCAGGGAAGCCCTGTAGGTCTTCTTTTTTTATTTCTTCTTTTTGTTTTTCCCATTGTGGTTTGATAATTTTCTTTTGTAATATTCTTAAGTTTCTCTCTCTTTTTTTTTTTTTTGGTTTTTGTGTATCTATTGTAGGTTTTCGATTTGTGGTTACCATGGGGTTCATCTATGTTGACCGTAATCATATCTACTTGCTTTAAACTGATAGTTATTTAAGTTCAAGCACATTCTAAAAGATCTACATTTTTTTTACTCCCCTCCCCCAAATTTTGTGATTTTGATGTCCTATTTTCATTTTCATGCTTATCCCTTTACTGTTTATTGTAGTTATAGTTGCTTTTACAATTTTTGTTTGTTTTTTATTATGTGTACTAGCTCATTTAAGTGATCTTCAATCCTTGTTATTTATCTGCCTTTCCTGTTGGGATTTTCCCTTTCCTGTAGATTCTTACTTCTTTTTCATTTAGAGAAGTCCCTTCAACATTTCTTTTAGGATAGGTTTAGTATTGCTGAATTCTTCTAGTTTTGCTTGTCTGTGAAATTCTTTATCTCTTCTATTGAAGAGATAATGATATACAATGACTATTCAATAGATAATGATATTCAAGACTATTCAGTGATAGTCTTGCTGGGTAGAGTATCCTAGTTTGCAGGTTTTTCCTTTTCAAGACTTTGAATATATCATGCCAGTCCCTTTTGGTCTGCAATGTTAGGGTAGAAAAATCGGCTGATAGCCTTATGCGGGTTCCTTTATACGTGACTCTCTTTTTCTCTTGCTGCCGTTAGAATTCTCTCTTTAACTTTTGCTGTTTTAATTATGATATATCTTGGTGTGTGTCTGTTTGGGTTTATCTTGTTTGGGACTGTCTGTGCTTCCTGTACCTGAATATCTGTTTCCTTCTTTAGGTTAGGGAAGTTTTCAGCTGTAATTTCATCAAGTACATTTTTGACCTTTTTCTCTCTCTCTTCTCCCTTCTGGGACCCCTATAATGTGGAAGTTGACATGTTTTATATTATCCCATAGACCTTGTATGTTGCTTTCATCATTAATTTTCATTTGTCTTTGTCTGCCGTTCTGATTGGGTGATTTACATTTTTCTATCTTCCAGATCACTTATGAATTCTTTTGTGTCATTTAGTGTGTGAGTCATTACCTCTAGAGTGCTTTTTATCAGAAATTGAAATGTCTATTTTTGATTAGGTCTTCTGTATAATTTCTAGTTCCTTGTTAAAATGTTTAGATCTATTCTCTTTCTTAATTTAGTGTTTCATTACCAACGTTTTGAACTTGTGTGTTGTACTGATTATCTCTGTTTCAGTATTTTTCAGGGGGTTTCTCTTGCTCTTTCAATTATGAGTTGTTCCTCTGCCTTTTCATTTTACTTAACTTTTTCTGTCTCTATGAATTTAGGTGAAACAGTTATCTATTGTGGTCTTGAAGGGGTGTTTTTATGTGGGAGCATCCCTGTGTAGACTGCGTGTGCCCAGTGTTTTTGGTGTGAGGGCTGGATTTTGTGTGGAGACCAGTCACATCTTTCCCCAGGGTGTGCTGGCCACTATCACCTTGATAGGGGATGTGGCTGGTGTTTGAGGAGCTAAAGCCTGCACAGGGTGTGAGGTGTGACTTCTTCTCTGCTCAGTGGCAATCCCCACCCTTTCAGTTCCTAAGTTGCAGGAGTGGATGCCCTGAGGGTTGGGATAGAGCTGGCTGTGTTCCCTTAAGTGTGTATTTTTTCCTTCTCCTTGTGCTGGAGCCTTTGCTCCAAAGGAGGGGAATGCTGTATAGAAAGTGAGGCTCGTGGGCTAACAGAGGTCCAGTCCGCTACCTGCATATGTGTCTGTGGCTCCACTCCCTCAGCCCAAGGTCACGTCTTTTCCTCTGTTGTCACTGTCCCAGATCTAGTGCAAGGTTATGACGTGGAGTGGGCAGGGCCAGAGCATTAACTTGATTGACACTGGAGATCGTGGCGTTATGGTTGCAGGAATTGAAGTGGCTGTGCTGCCATCAGAAGCCTGGGCTACTTCTGTGGCGCTGTTTGAGTAAGCACCAACAATGGCTGCAGCCACCCTACCCGGACCACACCCCAGGCTCCTGGGCCGCCTCTGCATTCCTAGATCGAGTCTTCTCCCAGGACCTGGCTTTCCTAGATCCAGTGCCAAGATGTTGCGTGGAGTGAGTGGGGCCAAGGTGTTCACTCAGCTTGGACTGGGGAGTGCTCAAGGTGCCAGCCTCTAGGGCAGACCTCTCCCTGCCCTGCCTGGTGGCAAGCCAGCACCCACTCACTCCTCACAAGTAGAGTCTAGGCACCTCCAGCCTTTCTCTCTGTCCCAGCAGTTCTCCAAATAGCCAAAGGGACTTGTCTCCTCTATGTAATACCTCAGGACTGGGATGCCCAGTCTGTGGCTCAACCCACTTACTCTCCACAGCGAGTGTCCCCCCATGCAATTTCCCTTTTCTTCTTAGTCCCCTCCCAGGGGCACAGGTCCCAACTTGATGCTTTTCTTCCTGTCCTACCTGATTACATGGGAATCTTTCTTGCATCCTTGGTTGTATAGGAGTTCCTCTGTCAGTTTCCAGTTTTCCATGAGAATTGTTCCATGTATAGATATATTTTTAATGTATTTGTGGGGAGAGGTAAGTTCCATATCCTCCTACTCCACCATCTTGGTCCCCTCCTTGAGTTGTTTTTGTAGTTCTTTTTTGCTCTCTTATGATTTGATGGCTATCTTTAGTGTTATGTTTGAGTTTTTTTCTATTTTGTGTGTATGTATCTATAATAGATTTTTGGCTTGTGGTTACTATGAGGTTTATATATAGCAGTCTATCTATCTATCTATCATCTATCTATCTATCTATCTATCTGATTAAGTTTTTAATGTCTTAAGTTCAAATGCGTTTTAACAACCCTACATTTTTACTCCCCTTTCCCCATGATTACTATTTTTGACATCATACTTTTCATCTTTTTGTTCTGTGTATCCCTTATCTACTTATGGCAGATAAAGTTGATTTTATTACTTTTGTCTTTTAACCTTTCTACTAGCTTTGTACATGGGCTGGTTTGGTGGTGCTGAACTCTTTTAGCTTTTCTTTTCTGTAAAACTTTTGATCTCTTTATCAAATCTGAGTGAAAGTCTTGCCAGGTAGAGTATTCTTGATTGTTAAGTTTTTCCCTTTCACCAGTTTAAATATATCATGCCACTCCCTTCTGAGCTGTGGAGTTTCTGCAGAAATGTCAGCTGATAGCCTTTTGGGAGTTCTCATTTGCATAACTTCTTTTCCATTGCTGCTTTTAATATTCTCTCTTTATCTTTAATTTTTGCTATTTAAGTTACAGTGTGTCTTGGTGTGGCCCTGTTTGGGACTCTCTGTTCTTTCTGAACCTTGATGTCTGTTTCCTTTCCCAGGTTAGGGAAGTTTTCTGCTGTTACGTCTTCAAATATGTCCTCTGGCCTTTTCTCTCTCTGTTCTCCTTCTGGGACCTCTATAATGCAGATGTTAATACTCTTGATGTTGTCATGGAAGTCTCTTAACTGTCCTCATTTCTTCTTATTCTTTTTTCTGTTCATCTTCAGTAATTTCCACTACTCTGTCTTCCAGCTCACTGATCCATTCCTCTGTATCATCTAATCTACTGTTGATTTCTTCTAGTGTATTTTTTAAATTTCAGTTATTGTATTCTTCATCTCTGTTTGGGTCTTCTTTATATTTTCTAACTTTTTGTTAAAAACTTCTAACTTCTCCCCCTGTTCATCCAATTTTCTCCCACGTCCTTCGAGCATTTTTCAGTCATTACCCTGAACTCTTTTGGGTAGATTCTTATCTCCACTTCACTTTGTTGTTCCTACATTTAGAACATATTCCTCTGTTGCCTCATTTTGCCTAATTTGCTGTTTTTATTTCTATGTATTTAGAAGGTTGGTTATATTTCCTGACCTTGGAGATGTGGCCTTTTATAGGAGACATCCTGTGTATCCCAGCCACATATTCTCCTCTGGTCATCAGAACTATATGCTTTAGGGGTGCCTCCTATGTGGGCCATGTTTTTCCTTCTATTGTGGTGGGCTGCCTACTTTGGGTGGTCTTACAGGTGTGGGTGGCCCCGGTCCAGTTGGTTGCCAGGCCCTGCCTTGTGTGGAGGCTGCTGCTCACTGATGGGTGGGGCTGGGCCACAAGGTGGCTGGCTGTGGAGCCTCAGGAGATCCTAGGGCTAGTGCTGACCTACTGGTGGGAAGAGCTGGGTTCTGGGATGAGTAGTTGTATTGCTGGGGTCTTGCATCTAGTGTTGGCCTGCTGGTGGGCATGGCTGGTTCCTGACACTACTGGCTCTGGGGTCCGGGGTATCCCAGAGCTGGTGTCAGCCTGAAGGTTGGTGGGGCTGGATCCTTAGATGGCTGGCTGAGGGGGTTCAAGGCATCTCAGAACTGGTATTGGCCTGCAGGTGGGCAGGGTCAGGGCCCAGGGGGTCCTGGGACTGGTGCCAGCCTGCTGGTAGGTGGGCTGGTTTTTGACAAGGCAGGCTGTGTGGCTGCAGTGGTCCTGTGCCTGGTGTTCGCCCACTGGTGGGCAGGGTGGGAGCCCAAGGGATCCTGGGGTTTGTGCTCACCAACTGGTGGGTGAGGCTGGGTCCTCATGATTGTGCTGGCTCACTGGTGGGTAGAGCTGGTTCCTGAGATCTCTGATTGCAGGGCCCTGGTGGTTCCTGGGCTAGTGCTGGTGCACTGATGTGTGGGGCCGAGTCCTCTGCCTTCTCGTGGATAGGGCCATGTCTTGGGGTGGCTGTGGGCTTTGGGGCTCTTAAGGAAGTTGGCATGTTGGTGGGTGGGGCTGTATCTGGCTAGTTGCTTGGCTTGAGGTTCCCAGTATTAGAGTCTTCAGACTGTTGACGTGGACTAGGTCCTGGCACTAATAAGCTAGAGGGAGGATTCCAGAATGTTGCTTGCCAGCACAAGTGTCCTCGTAGTAGAATGAGCTCCCAAAATTGGCTGCTGCCAGTGTCTGTGTTCCCAGGGTGGGCTCCACTTGCCTCATGCCTCTCTAGGAGGCTCTCTGGTGTCAGCATGTGGGTCTGACGCAGGCTTCTTTCAAATTACTGTTTCTTTCCCTGGGTCCCAGAGCATGTGAGATTTTGTGTGCACCCTTTAAAGTGGAATCTCTATTTCCCATAGCCCTTTGGTTCTCCTGAAGGTAAATCCCACTGGCCTTCAAAGGCAAATGTTTTGGGGACTCATCTTCTGGTGCAGGGCCCCTAGCCTGGGAGCCCAGTGTGGGGCTTGGACCCCGTGCTCTTTGGGGAGAATCTCTGCAATTTCAATTATTCTCCCATTTGTGGGTTGCCCACCCTGGGGGTGTGGGTCTTGACTATACCATATATCTACCCCTCCTACCCATCTCATTGTGGTTCCTTTTTTATTTCTTTAGTTGTAGAAGATCTTTTCTCTAGTCTTCTGGTCTTTCTCATCAACAGTTTCTGTGTAAATAGTTTAACTTTGGTATGCTGATAGGAGGAGGTGAGCACGAGGTCTTCCTACTGTGCCATCTTGGCCACACCCCCAACCTTTTCCACAAAATATTTATTTATTTATTAAAGATGAATTATTTTGTGTATTTTTTAATTCTTCCATACTTCCAGTGTGATATTGAATAAGAGTGATGATTGTGTACATCTTTGATGTCTTGATCTTAAGGGAAAAACATTTAATGTTTAACTATTAACTATGATGTTAATTATAGGTTTTTTGTAGACTTTCCCATGTATTCCTAGTTTGTTGAGAATTTTTACTATGAATCTGTGTTGAATTTTGTCAAATTATTTTTACATGTCATTTGATATGATCATGTGGTTTTTCTTCTTTAGACTATTAATATGGTGTTTTACATTGATTAATTTCCAAACATTGAACCAGCCTTGTATTCCTGGGAAAAATCTCACTTGGTGTGGTGTATAGGCATACTTTGTCTTATTGTACTTCACAGCAGATAATTGCATTTTCTGTAAATTGAAGGTTTGTGGCAACGCTGCCTCAAGCAAGTATATTGGTGCTATTTTTCCAACAGCATTTGCTCACTCTGTGTCTTGGTGTCACTTTTTGGTAATTCTCATGGTATTTCAAACTTTTTCATTATTATTATATTTGTTACAGTGATCTGTGATCAGTGATCTTTGTTACTAGTGCAAAAAGATTACAAATAATGTAATGATGGTTAGCATTTTTTTAGCAATGAAGTATTTTTTTTCCCTCTCCCACCCACCTACCCCTGGCAACCACCAGTCTATTCTCTATATCCATGACTCTGTTTTTGTTTCTTAGGTAGGTTCATTGGTGTCATATTTTAGATTCCACATATAAGTGATATCATATGGTATTTGTTTTTCTCTTTCTGACTTACTTTACTTCGTATGGTGATCTCTAGGTTCATCCATGTTGCTGCAAATGGCATTATTTTGTTCTGTTTTATGCCTGAGTAGTATTCCATTGTATATATGTACCACATCTTCTTTATCCATCTATCTGTCGATGGACATTTAGGTTGTTTCCATGTCTTGGCTATTGTGAATAGTGCTGCTATTAACATAGGGGTACATGTATCTTTTTGAATTATAGTTTTGTCTGGATAGATGCGCAGGAGTGGGATTGCTGGATCCTATGGTAATTCTATTTTTAGTTTTCTGAGAAAACCTCCATACTGTTTTCCACAGTGGCTGCACCAACTTACATCCCCACCAACAGTGTAGGAGGGTTCCCTTTTCTCCACACTCTCTCCAGCATTTGTTATCTGTAGACTTTTTTTAAAATTAATTAATTAATTAATTTATTTTTGGCTGTGTTGGGTCTTCGTTTCTGTGTGAGGGCTTTCTCTAGTTTCGGTGAGTGGGGGCCACTCTTCATCGCGGTGCAAGGGCCTCTCACTGTTGCGGCCTCTCTTGTTGCGGAGCACAGGCTCCAGACATGCAGGCTCAGTAGTTGTGGCTCACGGGCCTAGTTGCTCTGCAGCATGTGGGATCTTCCCAGACCCGTGTCTCCTGCATTGGCAGGCGGATTCTCAACCACTGCACCACCAGGGAAGCCCTGTAGACTTTTTAATGATGCCATTCTGACTGGCGTGAGGTGGTACCTCATTATAGCTTTGATTTGCATTTCTCTAATAATTAGCGATGTTGAGCATCTTTTCATGTGTCTATTGGCCATCTGTATATCTTCTTTGGAGAAATGTCTCTTTAAGTCTTCTGCCCATTTTTCGATTGGGTTGTTTGTTTCTTTATTGTTGTTGTATGAGCTGTTTGTATATTTTGGAAATTAAGCCCTTGTTGGTCACATCGTTTGCAATTATTTTTTCCATTTCTGTAGGTTGTCTTTTTGTTTTGTTTATGGTTTCCTTTGCTGTGCAAAAGCTTGCAAGTTTGATTAGGTCCCACTTATTTATTTTTGTTTTCATTTCTATTACCTTGGGAGACTGACCTAAGAAAAAGTTTGTATGATTTATGTCAGAGAATGTTTTGCCTATGATCTCTTATAGGAGTTTTGTGGTGTCATGTCTTATGTTTAAGTCTTTAAGCCATTTTGAGTTTATTTTTGAGTATGGTGAGAGGGTATATTCTAACTTCACTGATTTATATGCAGCTGTCCAACTTTCCCAACACCACTTGCTGAAGAGACTTTTCCCATTGTATATTCTTGCCTCCTTAGTCGAAGGTTAATTGACCATAGGTGTGTGGGTTTATTTAGCAATGAAGTATTTTAAAAAATCTTTATTTATTTATTTATTTTTGGCTGCATTGCATCTTCATTGCTGTGCACGGGCTTTCTCTAGTTGCAGCGAGTGGGGGCTACTGTTTGTTGTGGTGCACGGGCTTCTCATTGAGGTGGCTTCTCTTGTTGCAGAGCATGGGCTCTAGGTGTGCGGGTTTCTGTAGTTGTGGCACGTGGGCTCAGTAGTTGTGGCTTGTGAGCTCTAGAGCGCAGACTCAGTAGTTGTGGCATACGGGCTTAGTTTCTCCGTGGCATGTGGGATCTTCCCGGACCAGGGCTTGAACCCATGTCCCCTGCTTTGGCAGGTGGATTCTTAACCACTGCTCCACCAGGGAAGTCCCGAAGTATTTTTGAATTAAAGTATGTACATTGTTGGTTTTAGACATAATGCTATTGAACACTTAATAAACTAAGACTAGTGTAAACATAAATTTTATGTGCACAGAAAGTTCCTGTGCCTTGCTTTATTGTGGTATTTGCTTTATTGCAGTATTCTGGAATGAACCCGCAATATCTCTGAGATATGCCCATATTATTCTTTTTCTGTATTGTTGAATTTGTTTTGTTAATATTTTGTTGAGGATTTTTGTTTTTGTGTTCATGAGAGTTATTGACCTATAGTTTTCTTGGATTGTCTTTCACTGGTTTTGGAACCAGGCTAACGCTGGCCTCATAAAATGAGTTGGGAATCATTTCTTTCATTTCCATTTTCTGGAAGAGATTATATAGAATTAGTATTATTTCTTTTTTAAATGTTTCGTAGAATTCTCCAGAGAAATCATGTGGACCTAGAGACTGCTTTTTGGCAAGATTTTTAACTATGAATTTTATTTATTTTTGCTATAGAATTATTCAAGTTACTTGCTTTATCTTGGGTGATTTTGGTAGTTTGTGGTTTTTAAGGAATTAACCCATTTCATTAACTTTGTCGACTGTCTGTGCATAGAGTTGTTTGTAGCACTCCCTGCAATTATCTTTTTAATGTCTTTGGAGTCTGTAGTGCTACCCTTATTTTCATTCCTAATATTGGTGATTTATGTCTTCTCTCTTTTTTCTTTGTCAGTCTTGATAGAGTTTTATTACTTTATCAATCTTTTCAAATAACCAGCTTTCTATTTCATTGATTTTCTCTGTTGGTTTTTGATTTTCAGTCTCACTGATTTCTTCTCTTTATGTCCTTCTTTCTGTTTGCTTTGTGTGTATTTGCTCTTTTTCTAGGTTTTTAAGGTGGAAACTTAGATTGCTTTTTGAGACTTTTCTTTTTTTTTTTTTTAAATTTTTATTTATTATTTATTTATCTATTCATGGCTGTGTTGGGTCTTTGTTTCTGTGCGAGGGCTTTCTCTAGTTGCGGCAAGCGGGGGCCACTCTTCATCGCGGTGCGCGGACCTCTCACTATCGCGGCCCCCCTTGGAGCACAGGCTCCAGACGCGCAGGCTCAGCAATTGTGGCTCACGGGCCCAGCTGCTCCGCGGCACGTGGGATCCTCCCAGACCAGGGCCCGAACCCGTGTCCCCCGCATTGGCAGCCAGACTCTCAACCACTGCGCCACCAGGGAAGCCCAAGAGACTTTTCTAATGTAAACATTTAATGTTATAAATTTCCTCTAATCACCTCCTTAGCTGTAGCCCACAAATTTTGATATGTTGTATTTTCATTTTCATTTATTTCCTGATTTCTCTTGAGATTTATTCTTTGACCCTGGGGTTATTTATAAGTCTGTTATTTAATTTCTGTGTATTTGGAGATTTTGCTGTTATATTTCTGTTATTCATTTCTAGCTTAATTCCATTATGGTCAAAGAATATACTTTATTACTTAAATTTGTTATGGTTTGTTTTAGAAATCATGATATGGTATATCTGAGTGAATGCTCCATGTGCACTTGAAAAGAATATTTTCTCTGCTATTGTTAGGTGGAACATTCTATAAATGTCAATTAGGTACAGTTGGTTGATGGTATTGTGAAAAATCTTTTGGTTTTGATTGATTTTTGTCCAGTTCTATTGTTTACTGAAAGATGGGTATTAAAATCTCTTACTTTGATTTTGTAATTGTCTGTTGCTCTCTAATTCTGTCAATGTTTGCCTTGTGTATTTTGACTTTTGGTTAAAGGTTTTACATTTATATATAACTATTATATCTTCCAGCTGAATTGACTCTTTGGTCATGATTAAATGCCTGTCTTTATCTCTGATAATACTCTCTCATTTTGAAGTCTGTTTTAACTGATATTATTATAGCCATTAGTTTTCTTATGTTTATTGTTTATGTGGCATATCTTTGAGTCTTTATATTTGTAGATATTTGTACGTATCTATATAGGTAGCCTGATTATAATTGGGTCTTCCTATGTACTATTTCTATAGTTATCTTTTTTAAATCACAAATATGATCATGTTATATTGCTGTATCAAAACTTTCAATAGCTCTACATTGCTTATAGATAAAATTCAAACTCTATAAGTGCAATTCATAGATTTTATAGTTTTTAATCTTGGACCTCTTATGGGCAAGCCTTTAATAAAATTATTATAATCTCATGCTTGAGTAAACAAAATAAAAATTGAATTCATAAACTTATGCTCTGTTGGATAACAGGAGGAAGTAATAGAAATTAAGCACCCATAACTAAAGAGTTAATGGTTAGATTATAGTTTGTTTTGCTCAGTAGCTAGAGCTATGCTAACCAGTATGGTAGCCACTGGCCAAATGTGTTATATTTAAATTAATTAAAATAAATCAAATTAAAAAGTCAGTTTCTCAGCTCCAGTAGCCCACATTTGAAGGACTAATAGCTACCATATTGGACAGGATGGAAAATGTTCCTATTGTTGCAGAAAGTTTTGTTGTATAGGACTTGTCTAGAGCAGAGGTTGACAAAATTTTTATGTGAAAGGCCAATAGTAAGTTTTTAGGCTTTGTGGGCCATATGGTCTCTGCTGCAGCTATTCAACTTTGCTGTTACAGGGCAAGACAGGCATGGATAATATATAAACAACTAGGTTGGCTATATTATGGTAAAGAATTATTAAAAACAGGCAGTGGCTGGATTTGATCTGTGAGCTGTAGTTTGCTGACCCATGGTTGTCTAGAACATTGAATTAAATTCTTGACACCTCATTTAGAATGGTACGTTGACAAAGTGAGCCCATCCTGAAGGAATGAGGCAATATAAAACCATTCCATAGGAATATATAATAAAAAAAATTAGAAATTTTAGAATAGTTAAGAGAAAGGTTTAGGAGTGATGATAACTCTTCAAATATTTCTCAGCTATCATGTGAAAAGAGGAATTAGACTTCTTTGTGATTAAGGAACACAGAACAATGACCATTGCATGAAAGTTACAGGAAGAGCCTTTTAGTAAAATGTAAGTACAAACTGGGTTGATAGAATAGTGAGTTAAGTAATAAGTGCTAATAAATTAAAGTGATTTATGCATAAGGTGAGGTTTGAATTCAGTGACCTGTATGACTTTTTTTTTAAATAAAAAATACCAGGGCTCTGCCCATTAAATCCTCAGTTATCATATTTAGTTTGGGAATTTACTTAATGACTTGTTTTCTCTTTTTAAAAAATTTTAGCCAAAGAGAAATTCATAATTCTCTTCACAACTCTATTTGAGCAGTTTGATTATTTTGAATGTGTGTGTGCTTTGATTGTCATGATTTGTTTATGTCCTTAAATAGGCAGAAAACCAAAAGCTTTTAGATGAGAAGAAACAATTTGAGAAGATTGCTGAAGAATTAAAAGGAGCAGAACAAGAACTAACTGGGCTTCTCAAAACCAGAGAGGTTTGTTTAAAAAGGATACATTTTTTTCTTTCAAGTGTTTTGTTAGTAGGATACAGATTTACATTGTAGATTATGGTGTGGCTGTTAGATTTGTGCAAGATTGCTTCACAAAATTCCTCTGGAAGATGTGTTCCTGCTACATTTAGTATGCTGACAATTGATTTAAAGCACATTTAAAGAACCTGCATATTATAATGAGGAAGTGAAAGGTCAACATATTAGATACCAATAGTATACATAATGCCATGGCTTATAACAATTACATTTCTTGATGTCTTGAGTATTTCTTAATTGATACATTTAAATTTTAGCCTTTATTAAGTTCTTAGCTTACAGTAGTTTTTATAGTGCTCATGTTATAATTTTAGAATGTCTTTTATTTTTAAAAGGTATGTTTTCAGTCTATTACAGTATTACATTGTAATTGTCTTTCTAATATAGTAAGAACAGCTTAGTTTTTCAAGTACTGCCTGATTTCATTAACTAATGCATTTCTTCTTAATAATGTGACATTTTAATTGAAATTAATTACTTGGTAGTATAAAATTGACAATAGTATTTTGTAATATGTAAATATAATTTTACTGGTTGAGCTTCAGAATATCAAGATGGAATTTACTTACAGTATTGCATTTGTCATTACTCATTGTTTTAAAATTATAATGACTATGGCATTAAATCAATTTAAATTTTAAAAATTTGATATATTTTTGCCAAAGATATAACTTGCTTACATAGAGTGACCGTACTTTTTAAGTGAGAAAATTGTAAAAACATTTGCTGTGATAATACATGTTTATTTTCCAGAAAAAAGTACATGATTTGGAAATACAGTTAACTGCCATTGCAACAAGTGAACAGCATTATTCAGAACAGGTTAAAGAGCTGAAAACTGAGCTTGAAAATGAGAAGTATGTTTTCTTTTTTTTTTTTTAATTTATTTATTTATTTATGGCTGTGTTGGGTCTTCGTTTCTGTGTGAGGGCTTTCTCTAGTTGCGGCAAGTGGTGGCCACTCTTCATCGCGGTGCGCGGGCCTCTCACTATCGTGGCCTCTCACTATCGTGGCCTCTCTTGTTGCGGAGCACAGGCTCCAGACTCGCAGGCTTAGTAATTGTGGCTCACGGGCCTAGTTGCTCCGTGGCATGTGGGATCTTCCCAGACCAGGGCTCGAACCCGTGTCCCCTGCATTGGCAGGCAGACTCTCAACCACTGTGCCACCAGGGAAGCCCGAAAAGTATGTTTTCTATCTATAAAGTAGCTTATCTATTCAATTCCTAAGCTTTCTGTAATACTGTAAAGTATTAACTACTTTCCAAAGTAGGTAATACTAAATTAGTAAATTATGTGTAATACTTTTTTGAATAGGCTTAAAGTTGTGTTTTATTTCTGATTAAAGATCAAAATAATGTGTCAGTTTCATTGTTAAAGGAAGTATATATTATTGACATAAGAAGAGTATATATCACAAACTTGAGAACTGCATGAGAAGAGCGATATGTTCTTTTCTTGGAGATTATTTAGTTCCTCATAAAAATAATCATTTGTAGTTGTAACTAGTTATTTTGATTGTTTTACTAAATTACTACATAAGTTTGTATTGATGAAATGACAAAATATAAATTCATTTCTCACATTGTCCAAACAGAATATTTAGTTGTTTCACCTACTTAGTAAATTTAATTTCTAGAGAAAGTGGGAGGAAATGATTGTTGTGTTGTTACTCAGGGAGAACTAAACTGAAGTAGGCAATCTAGTGGTGAGCATGATTTTTGCTTTCTGGTTGCTTCTCAACTCTAGATAAAAATGAGAAATAAGTAATTTACTCAGCATCTTGTCACTTCTCTTTCAACTCCCATTCTCAGCTTTCTGGTACCTTTTCAACAGTACTTTTGTAGGGGCTCTGGGTAAAATTCATCTATTAACCAAAATTCCTTTAATGAGTGAGCTGATTAATATAAATTTGTGTTATCCTTGGTATATTTGCTTTTTCAACTTTTCATTTTTTAATTAAAACTCTTTGATGAGTTTCCAGTATCAGTAAGTAGGAGATAATAGGTGATTCTGAAATCATTCCATAGAGCCACACACTCCCCTTCCCTCATTTAAAATTGATCCTGGCTGCAACCAGTAACAGCAGTAATCTCTCTTCCAATGTAGAATATTTGAGACCTTGTAAGAGCAGTTTAAGTGTTGTGCATGTGCACAAAGTTTTATTTATTTTAATAAAAATATTTTAGTTAAAAATAGTTAATGTCTCATGTACTATTAAATCACGAGAAATTTGAAACAGTTTCGACAGTCTACTAGAAAGAAAATATTATATGAAAAAAATAAATACTTTTCAAAATTTGTGGAAAGATAAACAGGGAAGTGGTATGGAGACTATGCAAGGAAATATGTAACATCTTGAAAAACTTACTATAGAAAATTTTCAAATATATACAACGTTAAGAGGGAATATTATAATGAACCAGCATATACCTATCACCTAGCTTCAAAAATTTTTAACTAATGGCCAATCCTATTTCATTTGTAACCCCAGCCCTTCCTTTCTTTCCCCTAAGATTATTTTGGATAAAATTCCACATCATATAATTTTAAATGTAAATATTTTGGTATGACATGTTTTTTAAAAAACAGGCTTAAGAATGCTGAACTAACTGCAAGCTGCAAAAGGCTTTCACTGGAAAACAAAGAACTAGCACAAGAAACAAGGGATATGGCCCTAGAACTCAAGAAACAGCAAGAAGATATTAATGTGAGTAGAAAAAGAAAGTCCCAGTGACTTAGTTTTCTTACTGTAAAGTTAAGGGGTTAGAATAGATTACCTCTAAAGTTTCTTCCAGCTTTAAAAGTCTGATTATTTTAGATTATCTGATTATCTTTTTCTTCTAAATACTTTGTTTTAGAAGAAAAATATGCATATTGAGGTAGTAATAATATGCATACAATGATGAATAGAGTATCATTCCTCTTTAGTTTACGACTCAATAAAAAAATAAATGCTTAAATAACTTAAAATAGTATATCATATGTATTGTTTGGGGGACAAAGTGTTATCAGAGTTCACAGGATCACTTCTGCCTTGGGGAAAGAGAAAGAGAAGGCTTCAGAGAGAATACAGCATTGATTTTTGCCTTAAAAAAATGAATAATTATCAGTTCAGTCGGTAGCAATGAGTGGAAAAGCATTCCTTGAAGCCATAGCAATATGAACAAAGGACACAAGTCTCAAAGAATCACTGGGAAACAGCAAGTAAGACTTGTTTTTTTAGCTACTATATAGAGATTATTAGGGGAATAGAGTAAGGCTGGAAAACTAGTGTGGAACTGTATAAGTTAAATGACCCATTCTCTTGCTTTATATATAACTAAATAAATTTTAAGACAGATAAAGGTCTTGAATATTAATTTCAATTTTATTTTTGTTGAAACAAAATAATTAATATAAACCACACTGATTATTTCTTTAGAACAGCAAAAAGCAAGAAGAAAGGATGTTGAAACAAATAGAAAATCTGGAAGAGACAGAAACACAATTAAGGCAAGACTAGTGCATTGGCCTTTTTTGACTGGCCCAAAATAGTATTTCTTTTCTATTAACTTGTTGTAGTTAATTTAGATTAATCTTATGTTGAATATAGTATAAAATAAAAAATTAGACTTAAATCATTGCTTTGGAATCCTGCTTAAAAATAAAATTGTAATAATGTCTATTTTATACTTAGTTTGAAATAGTGATATTAGATGTAGAAATTAATTTTAAAGTATCATAAACTTTCTAACATTTAATATTTATTTAAGAAAGTATACTAGTCCTATGCCAGAAAATTTAGAAGAGATATTTTAAAAATTTAATATTACTTTAAGCATTATCTGTGTTTCTAGTTGTTTTCACAATCATCTATTTTAATGTTTGTATGCCAGTCAGTCAAGTGGATATAACAATATTTTAATTTGGATATTTACATTTTCCAGTTTTTCACTATCATAAAGAATACTGCAGTAAACATTTTGGGACATACAGATTTTTTTCTTATAGGATAAATTTCCAGTGTGAATTTATTGAGTCATAGGAATAATTATTTCAATTACTTTTTTTTTTTTTTATTTTTGGCTGTGTTGGGTCTTCGTCTCTGTGCGAGGGCTTTCTCTAGTTGCGGCGAGCGGGGGCCACTCTTCATTGCGGTGTGCGGGCCTCTCACTGTCGCGGCCTCTCCCGTTGCGGAGCACAGGCTCCAGACGCGCAGGCTCAGTAGTTGTGGCTCACGGGCCTAGCCGCTCCGCGGCATGTGGGATCTTCCCGGACTGGGGCACGAACCCGTGTCCCCTGCATTGGCAGGCGGATTCCTAACCACTGCGCCACCAGGGAAGCCCCCTCAATTACTTTTTATAGACCAATGGTTTCTAATAGGTTTTATCGGTTGTAAACCATGCAATACAACCAATATTTTATGAAAACGCTGGTTCCAAATGTTTTAATTACTTTTGGGTATTATCATTAATTTACTCTATAATATAACAGGTAGAAACAACTCATAGTTCTTATGACTTATAATTTTCATGTTTTTGGTAAGCTTTGGAATTTTTCGTGTGTGTTTGCTAGAGTTTCTTCTCTGTAAATTGCTTATACCTGTTGCCCACTAATATTTTGATATCTTGATTATTTTCTTACTCATTTATTTAAGCTTTAAAAAACATATTAATCCTTTATCTTATTTTATTTAAAGCACATATTTTCCCTAACCTGTTGTTTTCCTTTCACTTTGGGTAATTTTTTTGTTATACAGAAGTTTTTAAAAAAAATTTTGTATTAAATCTAATTCTTTCCTTTTGAAATTTTTTCCCATTGCTTTTTTTTTTCACACACACACACTGTATTTATTTTTACAAGAGATAAATAGACTGACACCAAGCATTGTACATGGATGACCACAACAAAAGCAACAATGATTGCAATGACCAAACATTCCCATTGCTTTTATACTTACAAATCTTTTTCCTGCCTGCAATCAAATATTAATATTTTCTTTAGTTACTTTAAAAATTGATATATTTAAAAATCAATATATTGATATTTGGTTTATCTTTCTCTTTTTCAAATAATGAAAAACATTTCAAGGTATCAATTTACTTTCTAACACTACTGTAGATCTGTGACCTGGTTTTTGATACGCAGTGTTTTCATGTTTATTATTTTCTAAATAATCTGTTTTTGTATTTTAAGTTTCCTTTTAATCCATTAGTAATTTAGACGATTTCTAAATATTTGGGGGCTCTTGTTTGTACTTACATTCTGATGTATTAAGTTTTGATTTGTTTGATTAAAGAATGTGGTCATTAAAACTTAGCTATTGTAAATTATTTGATATTTCCTTAGACCTAATATATCTCCCTCATAGGACTGTCTGAGGATTACATGAGGAAATGTGAATAAAGTGCTGAGCACAGTGCCTGGCACTTAACTGTTACTATTTTCCATATTTGGAAAGTCATCTTTTACTATGCTTCTAAAGATTACTTATATCCTTTATGCTTACTTTTCTTCTTCTGAAGTAACTGTTATTTATAGATTAAATCTGTGATTAAGCCGCTGTACATTTTGGGGATAAAAAGTGAAGATATTTTTTAGGGAAAGGCTGCTTTTAATTTAAGAGAATTCAAGTTGTTTGGAAAATATCTTTTTGTACATCTACCTACTCTATGGACTTACAGAACTGTAAATAAAAATATATTTAGGAAAAGTAAGAATATGCCAATTAAAAATTTTAAACTCAGTTGAAGAGTAAACACCCTAGATTCAGTTTTTACAAGGCCAAGTTATTCCACGTGATTGAATACTATTCCATGCATTTACATTAGACCCAGTAATATATCAGTTGTAGTAACAAGAGAGTCTACAATTAGAAATAGCTTTAAATATCCTTCTGAGACAAAATACCATTGCTTTCATATGCAACAGACAGATTTTAAATTGAAAAAAATTTGAAAGGATAATACATGCATGTGGTGTAAAAATCAAAAGGACAAAGGGACATGGGGAAAGAAAACTGTTTTGCTTGGCTTTTGTCTTCCCGATACCCAGTTTCCCTCCCCAGAGGTATCATGGTTTCTTGTGTATGTTTCCAGAGATACTCTGTACGTATATAAGGATACAAGTATATGCAAATATCTCAGTCATGTAGTTCTTCTTTAAAATCACTGGTATGTATGTCCCTAATTTATCTGTACAACATTATGACTATGTCTTAGAATGATGACTAATTTATGACTAAGAAAACAGTAAAGTGAAATCTTGACTTAAATAAGAAATAAGTTTTCCTATCTAGGAGTTTCTTTTTTTATGGAAAAATGGCTATAAAGATCTAAGTAATTTCAAAATAAATGTATAAATTAATTTAAATGTAGAAGTGTGCTTATTGACATTAATGCATGAAAAATTATCAAACAAAATGAAAATATAAACCAACAAAAAATTAAATAGTCAACCATTTTAGAAATTCCAGAAAGGGAATAAAATGAAAATATAGATTTTATTACAATGTCACTCTTCCATTTCTTTAAGGAATGAACTGGAATCTGTGAAAGAAGAACTAAAACAGAAAGGAGATGAAGTTAAATGTAAATTGGACAAGAGTGAAGAAAATGTATGTTGTATTTAATAAAAGGTTCTATCACAAAATTTTAAATCATAAAAGCAATACGTGTCAAAAAAAAGTATACTATTGTATAAATAATTAGTGGGCCAAGGGCTGTTGTAGGCTATTGACCTTAAAAATATGGGCCACGTTGGGTTATTTTGCTTATGTGGTTTATATCTAGAAGAAATAGTGGCATGATTCTAAATTTCTTTAAATAGTGAGCATTTATAAATGTTGATTTATATTTTAGGCTAAATAAAAGGCTCATGCTTTATTAATATGAAATATACTGATAAATTGATTAGTAAATTTGTATTGTGCATTGGTGGAAATTATTTCAAAGAGTTGGGATAGGAAGAAGGCTTTTAGGGAAGATTATCACAAAAGTGGAATAGTATAAAGTATGTGATGTGATTATAGTATATAATGTACATAGAGGGAGAAAAGGGTGCCAAAATAGATTGTGCTGATCAACCTAGATTGTGAAAGCCTTGACTGTGTTTTTTCATTCATTCCACAAATATTATTGACTACCTACGATGTGCCAGGCACTGTTCTGGGTGCTAAGTTTGGTTTTAATTTGTTTTGGTGGACAATAGTGATCTAATTAAGTTTTTTTATTAGACAAGTAACATTTTTAATTTTTAAGAATGGAATAGGGAGAGGTGAAAGGCACTGGAATAAGTTGGAAGGCTATAAAAAATAGTCTTGAAAGCTCTGAAAAAAATCTTAGAGAGGACTCTGGCCTAGTTTAACTCACTTATACCTGAGCCATTCATTGCAGTTAGGGGATAGAGTAATCTGTCTAAGCCTGAGCTGCATTGCCATCCGTGGAGACATATCAGTCTCCATCAAGCTTTATGAACTAAGCAGGATTACTGTGAAATTTACACTGAAAGAGTCTTTGCAGGGAAGGATGCTGGCCAGACCAAAACATAGGTCTTCTATGTAATTGCTGTTGGAGCCCATGGAAAGGGCATCTATCTAAACTTGAGTCAGGACAAGCTTCCTGGAAGAAGCAACATTCATTTTGAAACCTCTGATTAATAGGAATTAGTGGAAGGCAGAGGTGTGGGCACAAGTATATCAGGGAGAAGAAGAGTATTCCAAGTTACAAACACACACACACACACACATTGTATATGAAGTATGAGAGAGCCCATCATATTTAAGCAACTAGACAAAGTTTATCTTGGCTGAAAGGTGGAGTTTAAGATAGTGGTGAGAGTGGAGAGAGGAGGGAAAGATGAGAGATGAGGAGATGAGAGTGGACAGATGAAGATGGGGAAAAATGAGGGTGGGGAAAAATGAGGGTAGATCATTTAAGGCCACATAGCTATATTTAGGAGCTGGAGGTTATTGAAGAGTTTTCACCTGAGAAGTGTCATAATTTTATTTATACGTTGGAGAGTTTTAAGACTATTGGAATAGTCTGAGGCTGAGATGAACTATATTTTTAAGGGCTTGCAACGAGCCAGGAACATTCTAGATTATGTGTGTTATCTTAAACTGGAAGTCATTTTTGTCCTCATTTTATGAATTAGGAAGTCGGGCCTTCAAAGGGTAAAAACTTGAAAAGCTACCTGACTAAGAAGTGGTAGAGCTGCCTCTCTAACATTCTTTAGACTATATCACATTTTTTTCTCAAAAAGCTATTTTTTCTTTCAGTTTCATATTTATTAGTTAAATTCAACCCGAAAAAAATGAATTTAATCTCCTAAAGACTTGGTATGTAATTCACTACTTTAAAATTTGTATCAGAGGCTGCTTCAAAACACTAATTTTGTTGGTGTAGGGAAGAACATGAATTTGATGTTTAATGTAAAATAAAAATCTTCCACTAAGAACTTAAATTTATTTTACCAAAGTAGAAAATATTAATGATGAGTTAAGGAAAAAAAAAACGAAATGCAAGACAAATTGATAGCATGTTTCAGCTTTCCATGGTTGGATTTCAGTTTACCTACTGAAACAGTTTCCTGGAAAGAATTCAAATTGCAAATATTTCTTGGATATTTTGCCTGACATTGAAATTCATTACACTCTTCTTTTATCCCAATCCACTACGTTAGTTCAGACATTTATTATTTCATACGTAGTTTATCTGAGCCTTTGTTTTCTCATCTCTAAAGTGGGGATGATAATACCTACTTTTCTATATCATTGGATTGTTACAAAGTTCAGTTTAACAAATGTTTGTGAAAGACATATTTAACAGATTATAAACATTTATATATAGTTTTAAAAAATTCAGTATAAACTGGGAAAGCTAATAAAATATTGTAAAGTGATACTACGCTAAGATAAGAATAATGAACATTGACATATAGACACAAAAAGAATTTCTTTTTTAAAAAAGGTTACTGAACTAAACTGGGAGAGCTGATAACTGTTTTTGTAGAAATATAAGACTAAGCTTTATAATTCCATGTCTAAAAGATACTCAGAAAATAGAAATTCTGTTAACATTTTTTAAAAATCTGATGTCAAATAATGTTTTTTAGGCTCGAAGCATTGAATGTGAAGTCGTAAAAAAAGATAAACAAATGAAGATATTAGAAAACAAGGTATTATCAAATGTGAAAAATATTTAGGAATAGAGACTTTGTAACAAAATATGTACGGCTAGATTCTTTAGGGCCAACCTTTACATTGTCCTGTACAAAGAAATCTCAATTCCACTTTGAAGGCTTTCAGGAATAGTATAGGATTTTTTTTTTTAACATCTTTATTGGAGTATAATTGCTTTACAATGGTGTGTTAGTTTCTGCTTTACAACAAAGTGAATCAGCTATACATATACATATATCCCCATATCTCCTCCCTCTTGTGTCTCCCTCCCACCCTCCCTATCCCACCCCTCTAGGTGGTCACAAAGCACTGAGCTGATTGCCCTGTGCTATGCGGCTGCTTCCTACTAGCTATCTATTTTACATTTGGTAGTATATATAAGTTCATGCCACTCTCTCACTTTGTCCCAGCTTACCCTTCCCCCTCCCAGAGGAATAGTATAGGATTTTTACTGCAGATTTCTTTGAAGAGGCTCTGGCATTAGGAGTTTTTGCATAATGCTTCAAAGAGCAAAGCTTCATTAAACTGCTCTTTAGCTATCTCTTCCCTTTCCCCAAATTTCATTCTCTCATCAGCTGCATTTGTTGTGGATATCTTTAGAGTGGCAAGATGCATTTAAAAATCATTCTTAGATATCTCTCCAATTCTTACAATCAAGGGAGCTGCAGAAAAATTTTTGCTTTCTTTATGTGAAATGTTTTTACTGCCTGGCTGGCAATACCAATTCACTTTTCCCTTCTCTCCCCTTCACCACACACTTGTCTTAAACTTGACCTTCTGTATAGTGAGTCAGTGAGTAGTCCCTTGGAAAGCATAGTTCACTTACTGAAACTCTGACCTCTAATAATTAACACTATTTTCTTCTACCTAGAATTCTGGTGAATAAAATTCTTTGATTTTTTGTACATGGATTATTTGACTTAAAAATAACTGTAATAGTTTAAAATCTTTTCAAGAATTTCTGGGTATTCCATCAAATATATTAATTAGTCCTAAATTTGGATATTATTTAAATTTAAAAGGATTGAAAACTTAAGTTACTTTAATTTTCATTAGTTTATTCAGAAATAAGGGACAGTGAGATGGGCCAGTCAAAATGACAAAGTTGATAGATCTGATGTCATTATCCTTTTAGTAAAATATACATATTTTTTTGAACTGTCATAATTACAGTTATAAAGATGGTTTTTATAATATGTAGTAATGTCAGTTATAAAGATAGTTTTTTAGGAAAAGCTGAGTAGCAGAAAAATATGATCATCAATATTAACTCTCAAGGGAATAAGTTTTGATGGTCTGAAGAACGGAGAAATACATAAAACATGTGCTTTTTTGGGCAAAGTTAATAATCTGGTGATACTTCAAACTGATATTTTAAAAATTTGTTCAGCATTCATGTGGTAAGGCCAAGAAGTAACCTATTTTCCTGTCTATTGAGTTTTAAATTTTAATTACATTTTTCATTACTGAAGTTTTAATTAGTTCTTTTTAAAATCTGCTCAATTGTCTTTTATGGTCTCTCATTTCTTTTTCATAGTTTCAAGTCTTTAATTTTAAAAAATATTTAATATATTTTAATATGATATTCTTTGTCTGATAATATCAATATCTGAAGTCTTTTTCAGGTCTGATTTTGCTCTTTGTTCTTTCTGCTGACTTTTTATTCTTTGAGCCTTATTTATGTTTTTTGATTCCTTGGTTTTTTATCTGTGGTAGTTCTTTGAGGCTTGTGTTGAAATTGGTATCCTCCCAGAAAGATTTTCTTGGGGACACTACTAACGAGGAGCCCATTTTAAAGTAAATTCTCCAACTGAAGTTTTTTGAGATTATAGAGATAGCATGAATCTAGCTATAAATGACCACCCCGCTCCCCTCCCCAGTATAAGGCCACTTCATGACTACAAATTTTCAGGACAGTTTTCATACCATTCACTCAGTGCCAAGATCAAGACAGACAGGTTTCCTTACTGTACCCTTCTGTGTGGCAGATTTATTTCTTGTTTATGCTTTCACTGAGTAGGTAGTCCTTTGGGTTTGTGACTCTGTACAGGGTTCTCTTATTGGATTCTCTACCTTTAGTGAGCCCTGAGTTTTATCTCCTATCTCTTTTACCCTAGGTAGGTTCAGCAGATACCCGTAGGCCAAATGCTGGCTTTGATGCTAGCCCCAAACCTACTGTTACTACACTTTAAAGTTGTAATTTCAAGTAGGCAGATTCCTTATGTTTTAGACATTTACTTTTAAATTATTTTTATCAGGAAAGTTGTTCAGAGTATCTAGGTGATTTTTCTGTCAAAAATGGAAGTCTTTGATTTTTTTAATAAATAAAAATTATATACACAAATAGTTTCACCTAATATGTTTTTACCTGCCAATTGGCATGATAATCAATAAAATGTTTCTCACTTTTCTATGGCTTTTCTTCTTCAGTTTCCTTCTGAGTTTTCTGAAATAGACCATTGAGGGGGATGGTGCACATTAAAACTTAGATAAATCACTTGTAAACCTCAGTATCAACCTTATTCAGTTTCAGAATAGTTGCTGACTATGACTACATATGACTGTTTCAAGAAAAATATTTAACACAGCATTTTGTGCTAATGGTGGATATTAAAATTTTTTTCCGTTGGATTTTCTTTCTACTTTGATGGAAATTAGAACAGCTTATATATCTGTGATGTTTTAGGACCCTTTAGAAATCTGTGCTGCTTTTATGGTACTCCATATATTTCTTGGGCTAGTACCTCTTAATCCAATTCTACATGTGTAGTCAGGTGAAATAGTCCCTCAAAGTGAGATATTACAAAAAATGATTTAGATGGTATTTCTGTAAGAGGAATTAGAATGTATTTAGGAGGAGATAAAGTATTATATTATTCCCCTTCCCCAAATATAATAAGTAAAAGAGATCTCATAAATGATAAATGGGGAATAATGAATAAGAAAGAAGACAAATTATAGTTAATCCTCTGGCTGGCTTTCCAAAATCCAAGTGATTATATAATTCAGCCCTCTGTATGGGATTGAGTAAAAGGTACTTTTCCCTTAAAGTAATTGAAGTCATGTGTTCTTTAAGTAGATTAAGACATTTTAAGAATTTCAAATTTGTGCTGAGGTAATCTATTGAAATTTGTACTTGTTCACATAATTTTTGACATTAATGGAATTATTTAACGACATGATTTTTGAAGTGATCTCTATGCTAATATTTTTGTTAGTTTGAAATTATTTATTTTGACTGGAATATTGAATAAAATATTTTAAATTTCTCTTGATTTTTTAGTGTAACAATTTAAGGAAACAAGTTGAAAATAAAAGTAAGTTTATTGAAGAACTCCAGCAGGAGGTATGTACTGATTCTCAAAATAAAACTATTAAAAAAAAAAAAAACCTATGTTTTCACTACAGTTTTAGAGAATAATGCTTTCCTTTCTTTACTTTAGTAATTTTAGTCTAAGTCAGTGACAGTGCAAGTTTGAATTACTTTGATATTAAACATAATTCTTTATTTTTAACTTTTAACAGAATAAGGCCTTAAAAAAAAAAAGTACAGCAGAAAGCAAGCAACTGAATGTTTATGAGATAAAGGTATTTGGAATCCTTATTTTTGTTTTAAAAATACTAGCACATAGATGAGAATTTAGGAATTTTAAGCCCTTTATTTATATTGTAGCAATTATTTTTAATCATTATCTTTTGAGATTGTGGGGATCAATCCTTTTAATTGTAGTAGAGTGCACATCTTTGGTTTATCTATGTTAAAATCATCTAAGCAGCTTAGAATATATGTACGTGTGTGTATATATATGTCTTCATATTCCTTACCCATACATTGAAAATTGAGCTTGAGTAGGTTTGGGGTGGAGCCTTGGAATTGTTAGTCTGGATAAAAAAGTCAAGGCCACACTATATGCTCCCTGCAAGAGACACACTTTATTTAATATAAAGATAAAAGGAAGTTGAAGTAAAAATATGGAAAAAGATATATCATATACCATACAAACAGTAAGCATAGAAAAGCTGGAATGACAATATTTATAACACATAAAATAGATTGAAATACAAGGAGTATTATCAGAGATCCTAAGGAGCATTTGATAATGATAAAGGTATCAGTTCATCAGGAAGATATAACAGTCATGAATGTATTTGTTCTTAATAGCAGAGCTTCAATATACATGAAGCAAAAACTTAAAAAACTAAAATGAGAAATAGATAATTTCATTATTGTATTTGTGGGTTGTAATAGCCCTCTTTCAGCAATTGATGCAACTAGAAGAAAATTGGTAAGAATATACAAAATTTGAACAACATTATTAACTACCTTGACTTAATTGACATTTGTAGAACATTATAGCTACAACTGTAAATTCTTTTGAAGTGCACTTAGGTTGTTTACCAAGATAGACCATATGCTGGGCCATACATTTAAAAATATTAAAGTCTTATAGAGTATATTCTCTCACTACAGCAGAATTCAATTACAAATAAGTAACCATAGGATATCTGGAAAAGCCTAAATATTTGGAAATTAAGCATTATACTAGTAAATAACTCAATGGGCCAAAGAAGAAATCACAAGGAAAATTAGAAATTATTTTAAACTGAATGATCATAAAAATACAATATGCCAAAATTTGTGGGATGCAACTAAAGCAGTTCTTGTAGGGAAATTTATAAATAATGTTTATTTTAGAAAAGGAGAAATGACCTAGGTTTTCATCCAGATACTGAAAAGAGGTGAGCAAATGAAACCCATAGAAAGTAGACTAAAGGAAATAATAAAAATGAAAAGAGAGATCAAAGAAATAAGAGAGACAAAGACAAAAATTAATGAAATCAGAAGTTGATTCTTTGAAAATATTAATAAAATTGATAAGCCCCTAGCAGGGTTGATTACAAAAGGAGAGAGAGTAAAATTCACTGAAGGCAGGAATAAAATAGGACATTACCATATAGATACTGTAAATATTAAAAGGATAACAAAGGAATGTCATGGACAATATTATATCAATAAATTTGAAACTTAGATGAAATGGGCAAATTTCTTTTTTAAAAAATTTAATTAAATTTAACTTTTTTATACAGCAGGTTCTTATTAGTTATCGATTTTATACATATTAGTGTATATATGTATCTCCCAATACTTCCCACCGCCACCACCACCCCCACCCCCGCTTTTCCCCCTTGCTGTCCATACGTTTGTTCTCTACATCTGTGTCTCTGTTTCAGCCTTGCAAACCAGTTCATCTGTACCATTTTTTCTAGATTCTACATATATGCGTTAATATGTGATATTTGTTTTTCTCTTTCTGACTTACTTCACTCTGTATGACAGTCTTTAGGTCCATCCACATCTTTGCAAATGACCCAATTTTGTTCCTTTTTATGGCCGAGTAATATTCCATTGTATATATGGGCAAATTTCTTGGAAAACCTAACTTCCTAAAAACTTACACAAGATGAAACAGTACATCTGAAGAGCCATATATCAGGGAAATTGAATTTGTCATCAGAAATCTCCTAGAGAAGAGATATACCATGTTCTTGGATTGGAAGAATCAATATTGTGAAAATGACTATGCTACCCAAAGCAATCTACAGATTCAGTGCAATCCCTATCAAACTACCAATGGCATTTTTCACAGAACTAGAAGAAAAAAATCTTAAAATTTTTATGGAGACACAAAAGACCCTGAATAACCAAAGCAATCTTGAGAAAGAAAAATGGAGCTGGAGGAATCAGACTCCCTGACTTCAGACTATACTACAAAGCTACAGTAATCAAGACAATATAGTACTGGCACAAAAACAGAAATATAGATCAACGGAACAGGATAGAAATCCCAGAGATAAACCCACGCACCTATGGTCAACTAATCTATGACAAAGGAGGCAAGGATATACAATGGAGAAAAGACAGTCTTTTCAATAAGTGGTGCTGGGAAAGCTGGACAGCTACATGTAAAAGAATGAAATTAGAACACTCCCTAACACCATACACAAAAATAAACTCAAAATGGATTAAAGACCTAAATGTAAGACTGGACACTATAAAACTCTTAGAGGAAAACATAGGCAGAACACTCTATGACATAAATACAGCAAGATCTTTTCTGACCCACCTCCTAGAGTAATGGAAATAAAAACAAAAATAAACAAATGGGACCTAATGAAACTTAAAAGCTTTTGCACAGCAAAGGAAACTATAAACAAGACAAAGAGACAGCCCTCAGAATGGGAGAAAATATTTGCAAACGAATCAACAAAGGATTAATCTCCAAAATATATAAAGAGTTCATGCAGCTCAATATCAAAAAAACAAACAACCCAATCAAAAAATGGGCAGAAGATCTAAATAGACATTTCTCCAAAGAAGATATACAGATGGCCAAAAGCACATGAAAAGATGCTCAACATCACTAATTATTAGAGAAATGCAAATCAAACCTACCATGAGGTATCACCTCACACCAGTCAGAATGGCCATCATCAAAAAAATCTACAAACAAATGCTGGAGAGGGTGTGGAGAAAAGGGAACCCTCTTACGCTGTTGGTTGGAATGTAAATTGATAACAGCCACTATGGAGAACACTATGGAAGTTCCCAAAAAAACTAAAAAGAGAATTACCATATGACCCAGCAATCCCACTACTGGGCATATACCCAGAGAAAACCATAATTCAGAAAGACACATGCACCCCAGTGTTCATTGCAGCACTATTTACAATAGCCAGGTCATGGAAGCAACCTAAATGCCCATTGACAGACGACTGGATAAAGAAGATGTGGTATATATATACAATGGAATATTACTTATCCATAAAAAGGAACGAAATTGGGTCATTTGTAGAGATGTGGTTGGACCTAAAGACTGTCATACAGAGTGAAGCAAGTCAGAAAGAGAAAAACAAATATCATATATTAATGCATATTTGTGGAATCCAGAAAAACGGTACAGATGAACCGGTTTGCAGGGCAGAAATAGAGACACAGATGTAGAGAACAAACGTATGGACATCAAGGGGGGAAGTGTGGGGGGGTGGTGTGGTGGGACAAATTGAGAGATTGGTATTGACATGTATACACCAGTATGTATAAAATAGATAACTAATAAGAACCTGCTGTATAAAAAAAATTAAATAAAATTCAAAAAAATCTCCTAGAGAAAATCCTGATCTGGAAGTTCTCAGGTGAATTCTAACACACACTTCAGGAAGAAATAATGCCAGTGTTCTACAAATTCTTTCAAAAAATAGAAGAGGGGAAACAATTCTCAACTAGTGTTTTTTTTTTTTTTTTAAGAGATTAGAAGTGGTCCCTGATCAGATTCAGGGCCAGTTGCTTCTCGGAATGTTTGGTGATATTCTTTTTAAAGTTTAATTTTTATTTATTTATTTATTTATGGCTGTGTTGGGTCTTCGTTTCTGTGTAAGGGCTTTCTCTGGTTGTGGCAAGTGGGGGCCACTCTTCATCGCGGTGCGCGGGCCTCTCATTATCGCGGCCTCTCTTGTTGCGGAGCACAGGCTCCAGACGCGCAGGCTCAGCAATTGTGGCTCACGGGCCTAGTTGCTCCGTGGCATGTGGGATCTTCCCAGACCAGGGCTCGAACCTGCGTCCCCTGCATTGGCAGGCAGATTCTCAACCACTGTGCCACCAGGGAAGCCCTCAACTAGTTTTTTGATACAAAATCCTGATAAAGATATTACAAGAAAAAAAAAATTACAGACCAGTATCCTTTATAGAGACATAAAACCCTTAACAAAATACGAGTAAATATAATCTAGCAATATATTAAAACTATATTACATTGAATAAGTGGGGGTTTTAGAAATGTAAGTTTGGTTTAAAATTTGAAACTATCAGTGTAATTTACTGTATCAAGTGATTAAATAGAAAAATATAATCAGCTCAATGATTGCAGAAAAACATTTGACAAAATTCAGCACTCATTCTTGATAAAAAATTTTCAACAAAACTAGGCATAAAAGGAGACTTTATCAGTTTAATACAGAATACCTACAAAATACCTAGAGCTAGCATCATACTTGATGATGAAAGACTGAATACTTTCTCTTTAATATCAAGAACAGTGTCTGCTCTTATTACCCCATTCAACATTGTATTGGAGGTTCTAGCTAGTACATTAAGGCAAGCAAAAGGAATAAAGTTATATAGATTGTAAAACAATATGTAAAACTGTTTCTTCTTAAGCGATGTGATGGTCTACACTGAAAATTCTAAGGTTTCTACAAAGTCACTAGTGTACTAGTGACTTAAGCTAAGTGAACTAGCACTATTCATAAAAATATAATAAATTAGACTTCATCAAAATCTGAAAGATCTGCGTATCAAAATGCATCATTAAGAAAATAGGCAAAGTACAAAGAAGGCGAAAATACTGACAAAAATATTTGTTTGACTAATAACATATATCCAGAATATATAAAGAACTCTTAAAACTCAACACTAAAAGACAAATATTCCAATTCAAAATTGGCAAAAGACAACTACAAACAACCTGGATTGGAAATGGGCAAAGGACTTGAATAAATATTTCTCCACAGAAGATGTATAAATGGTATATAGGTACATGAAAAGATCTTCAACATCACTAATCATTAAGAAAATGCAAATCAAAACCACAATGAGATGCCACCTCACATCCATTAGGATGGGTACTATTAAAAAAAAACATAACAAATGTTTGTGAAATTGTAGAGAAATTGGAATCCTTGTACACTGTTAGTGGGATGTCAAATGGTGCCATTACTATGGAAAGCAGTCTGGTGGTTACTCAAAAATTAAAAATTGAATTAACATATGATCTGGTAATTCCACCTCTGTGTATATACCTAAAGAATTGAAAGTAAGGTCTGAAAGAAATATGTATACACCCGTGTTTTTAGCAGCATTATTCACAATAGCTGAAAGGTAGAAGCAACTCAACGTTCATTGACTAATGAGTAGACAAACAATATGTGATATATACATACAATGAAATTTTACCCAGCCTTAAGAAAGAAGGAAATTCTGATATATGCTACAGCATGAATAAACCTTGGGGACATAAGCTAAATGAAAGAAGCCAGTCACAAAAAGACAAATATTATTCTACTTATGTGAGGTACCTAGAGTTGTCAAATTTATGGGCTAGAGAGTGGTGGTTGCCAGGGGCTGTGGGAGGGGGGTAGTGGGGAATTATTTAATGGGTATAGAGTTTCAGTTTTATGAGATAAAGAGTTCTGGGGATTGGTTGCATAACCATGTGAATGAACTGTATGGTTTAAAAAGGTTAAGATGGTAAGTTTTATGTTATGGGTATTTTACCATAATAAAAATTAAAAAGTGGGCAAAAGACTTGAATAGACACTTCACAAAGGAAATATACTAATGACTGATTAGCTCATGAAGAAATATTTAACACTATTAGTTACAGAAATAAAAATAAAATCACAATGGGATATCACTACACCCCTAAGCAGGACTAGCCACATAATATGTAAGGCTCAGTGCAAAATGAAAAGGTGGGGCACCTAGTTCAAATATTCTTAAAAAATTCAAAATAGGCTGGAAACTAATCAGAGAGCACTGTATGACTACACAGGTCTCACACCTATGAAAGTGGGCCCTACCTACAAGAATGGTTGAAATTTTATTGATTCATCTGTTGATGGACATTTAGGTTGCTTCTATATCTTGACTATTGTAAATAATGCTACAAGGAACATAGGGGTACATATATATTTCGAATTAGTGTTTTTGTTTTCCTTAGAAAAACACCCAGAAATGGAATTGCTGCATCATAGGGTAGTGTTCTTTTTTAATTTTCTGAGGAACTTCCATACTGTTTTCCATAGTGGCTGTACCAATTTATATTTCTACTGACAGTGCATGAGGGTTCCCTTTTCTCCACATCCTCATCAATGCTTGTTATTTGTTGTCTTTGAGGATAGTCATTCTGACAGGTGTGAGGTAATATCTCATTGTGGTTTAAAAAATTTTTATTGGAGTATAGTTGATTAACAATGTGTTAGTTTCATGTGTACAGCAAAGTGAGTCAGAAATATATGTATATATAGCATACTGTATTGTGTGTGTGTATATATATATATATATATATATATATATATATATATATACACACACATATATATATATATATATATATATATAATGGTTGTACCAATTTACATTTTACCAATTTACATTCCAAACAACAGTGTAGGAGGGTTCCCTTTTCTCCACACCCTCTTCAGCATTTGTTTATTGTTTGTAGATTTTTTTGAGGATGGCCATTCTGACAGGTGTGAGGTGATACCTCATGGTAGTTTTGATTTGCATTTCTCTAGTAATAAGTGATGTTGAGCATCTTTTCATGTGCTTTTGGCCATCTGTATGTCTTCTTTGGAGAAATGTCTATTTAGATCTTCTGCCCAGTTTTTGATTGGATTGTTTGTTTTTTTAATATTGGGCTGTGTGAGCTGTTTGTATATTTTGGAGATTAATCCCTTGTCGGTCACTTTGCTTGCAAATATTTTTTCCTGTTCTGTGGGTTGTCTTTCCATTTTGTTTATGGTTTCCTTTGCTGTGCAAAAGCTTTTAAGTTTAGTTAGGTCCCATTTGTTTATTTTTGTTTTATTTTAGTTACTCTAGGAGGTGGATCCGAAAAGGTATTGCTACAATTATGTCAGAGAGTGTTCTGCCTATGTTTTCCTCTAAGAGTTTTATAGTATCCGGCCTTACATTTAGGTCTTTAATCCATATTTAGTATATTTTTGTGTATGGTGTTAGGGAGTGTTCTAATTTCATTCTTTCACATAAAGCTGTCCAGTTTTCCCAGCACTGCTTATTGAAGAGGCTGTCTTTTCTCCATTGTATATTCTTGCCTCCTTTGTCGTAGGTCAGTTCACCATAGGTGCGTGAGTGTATCTCTGGACTTTCTATCCTGTTCCATTGAGCTATATTTTTGTTTTTGTGCCAATATTATACTGTTTTGATTATTGTAGCTTTGTATTATCTGAAGTCAGGGAGCCTGATTCCTCCAGCTCCATTTTTCTTTCTCAAGATTGTTTTGACTATTTGGGGTCTTTTATGTTTCCATACAAATTAAAAAATTGTTTTGTTCTATTTCTGTAAAAAAGGCCATTGGTAATTTGCTGGGGTTGCATGGAGTCTGTAGATTGACTTGGGTAGTGTAGTCATTTTGACAACATTGATTCTTCCAATCCAAGCACGTGGTATATTTCTCCATCTGTTTGTGTTATCTTTGATTTCTTTCATCAGCATCTTATAGCTTTCAGAGTACAGGTCTTTTGCCTCCTTAGGTAGGTTTATTCCTAGATATTTTATTCTTTTTGTTGCAGTGGTAAATGGGAGTGTTTTCTTAATTTCACTTTCAGATTTTTCGTCATTAGTGTATAGAAATGCGAGAGATTTCTGTGCATTAATTTTGTATCCTGCAACTTTACCAAATTCATTGATGAGCTCTAGTAGTTTTCTGGTAGCATCTTTAGGATTTTCTGTGTATGGTATCATGGCATCTGCAAACAGTGACAGTTTTACTTTTTCCTTTGCAATATGGATTCCCTTTATTTCTTTTTCTTCTCTGTTTTCCATGGCTAGGATTTCCAAAACTATGTTGGATAAAAGTGGCAAGAGTGGACATCCTTGTCTTGTTCCTGATCTTAGAGGAAATGCTTTCAGTTTTTCACCATTGAGAATAAGGGTTTCTGTGGGTTTGTCATATATGGCCTTTATTATGTTGAGGTGGGTTCCCTCTATGCCAACTTTCTGGAGAGCTTTTATCATAAATGGGTGTTGAATTTTGTCAAAAGCTTTTCCTGCATCTACTGAGATGATCATATGGTTTTTATTCTTCAGTTTGTTAATATGGTGTGTCCCACTGATTTGCATATATTGAAAAATCCTGCATCCCTGGGATAAATCCCACTTGATCATGGTGTATGATCCTTTTAACGTATTGTTTATTGGATTCGGTTTGCTAGTATTTTGTTGAGGATTTTTGTGTCTCTGTTCATCCGTGTGTAATTTTCTTTTATTGTGGTATCTTTGTCTGGTTTTGGTATCAGGGTGATGGTGGCCTCATAAAATGAGCTTAGGAGTGTTTCTTTCTCTGCAATTTTTTGGAAGAGTTTCAGAAGGATAGGTGTTAACTCTTCTCTAAACGTTTGATACAATTTGCCTGTGAAGCCATCTGGTTCTGGACTTTGGTTTGTTGGAAATTTTAAAATCACAGTTTCAATTTCAGTACCTGTGATTGGTCTGTTCACGTTTTCTATTTCTTCCTGGTTCAGTCTTGGGAGATTGTACCTTTCTAAGAATTTGTCCATTTCTTCTAGGTTGTCCATTTTATTGGTGTGTAGTTGCTTGTAGTAATGTCCTAATTTTATTGATTTGAGCCCTTTCCCTATTTTTCTTGATGAGTCTGGCTAAAGGTTTATCAATTTTGTTTATCTTTTCAAGGAACCAGCTTTTAGTTTCATTGATCTTGTTTTCTTTGTCTCTATTTCATTTATTTCTGCTCTGATCTTTATGATATTTTTCCTTCTACTAACTTTGGGCTTTGTTTTTCTTTCTCTAATTGCTTTAAATGTAAGGTTAAGTTGTTTATTTGAGATTTTTCTTGTTTCCTAAGGTAATATTGTATTGCTGTAAACTTTCCTCTTAGGACTACCTTTCCTGTGTCCCGTAGATTTTAGATTGTCATGTTTCATTGTCATTTTTCTCTAGGTATTTTTTGATTTCCTCTTTGATTTCTTCAGTGATCCATTGGTTGTTTAGTAACATATTGTTTAGCCTCCTCGTGTTTATGTTTTTTACAGTTTTTTCCTGTAATTTCTTTCTTTTATTTTTATATTTAATAAACTTATTTATTTATTTATTTACTTATTTTATTTTTGGCTGCTTTGGGTTCTCGTTGCTGCTCACAGACTTTCTTTTAGTTTCGGTGAGTGGGAGCTACTCTGTTGCGGCGCGTGGGCTTCTCATTGTGGTGGCTTCTCTTTGTTGCGGAGCACAGGCAGTAGGTGTGCAGGCTCAGTAGTTGTGGTACGTGGGCTCTAGAGTGCAGGCTTCAGTAGTTGTGGTGCACAGGCTTAGTTGCTCCGCGGCATGTGGGATCTTCCCAGACCAGGGCTCAAACCCCTGTCCCCTGCACTTGCAGGTGGATTCTTAACCACTGCACCACCAGGGAAGCCCCTCCTGTAATTTATTTCTAATCTGAGAGTGTTGTGGTTGGAAAAGATGCTTGATATGATTTCCATTGTCTTAAATTTACCGAGGCTTGATTTGTGGTCCAAGATGTGATCTATCCTAGAGAATATTTTGTGTGCATCTGAGAAGAAAGTGTATTCTGGTGCTTTTGGATAGAATGTTTTATAAATATCAATTAAGTCTGAATGGTCTAATGTGTCATTTAAGGCCTGTGGTTCCTTATTGATTTTCTGTCTGGATGATATGTCCATTGGTATAAGTGGGATGTTAAAGTCCCCCACTTTTATTGTGTTACTGTCAATTTCCCCTTTTATGGTTGTTAGCATTTGCCTTATATATTGAGGTGCTCCTATGTTGGGTGCATATATTTTTACAATTGTTATATCTTCTTGGATTGTTCCCTTGATCATTATGTAGTGTTCTTCCTTATCCCTTGTAACAGTCTTTATTTTTTTATTGTTTTTTTTAACATCTTTATTGGAGTATAATTGCTTTACAGTGTTGTGTTAGTTTCTGCTGTATAACAAAATGAGTCAGCTATATGCATACGTATATCCCCATAACCTCCCGATCATGTGTCTCCCTGTTATCCCACCCCTCTAGGTGGTTGCAAAGCACCGAGCTGATCTTCCTCTGCCATGCAGCTGCTTCCCACTAGCTATCTGTTTTACATTTGGTAGTGTACCTGTGTCAATGCTACTCTCTCACTTCGTCCCAGCTTACCCTTCCCCCTCCCTGTGTCATCAAGTCCATTCTCTACGTCTGTGTCCTTATTCCTGTCCTGCCCCTAGTTCATCAGAACCATTTTGTTTTTTAGATTCCATATATATGTGTTAGCGTACGGTATTTGTTTTTCTCTTTCTGATTTACTTCACTCTGTATGACAGACTCTGGGTCCATCCACCTCACTACAGATAACTCAATTTCGTTTCTTTTTATGGCTGAGTAATATTCCACTGTATATATGTGCCACATCTTCTTTATCCATTCATCTGTTGATGGACACTTAGGTTGCTTCCATGTCCTGGCTATTGTAAATAGTGCTGCAATGAACATTGTGGTGCATGACTCTTTTTGAGTAATGGTTTTCTCAGGGTATATGCCCAGTAGTGGGATTGCTGGGTCATATGGTAGTTGTATTTTTAGTTTTTTAAGGAACCTCCATACTGTTCTCCATAGTGGTTGTATCAATTTACATTCCTACCAACAGTGCAAGAGGGTTCCTTTTTCTTCACATCCTCTCCAGCATTTATTGTTTGTAGATTTTTTGATGATGGCCATTCTGACTGGTGTGAGGTGATACCTCATTGTAGTTTTGGTTTACATTTCTCTAATGATTAGTGATGTTGAGCATCTTTTCATGTGTTTGTTGGCCATCTGTATATCTCCTTTGGAGAAATGTCTATTTAGGTCTTCTGCCCATTTTTGGATTGGGTTGTTTGCTTTTTTGATATTGAGCTGCATGAGGTGCTTGTATATTTTTGAGATTAATCCTTTGTCAGTTGCTTCATTTGCAAATATTTTCTCCCATTCTGAGGGTTGTCTTTTCATCTATATTTATGGTTTCCTTTGCTGTGCAAAAGCTTTTAAGTTTCATTAGGTCCCATTTGTTTATTTTTGTTTTTATTTCCATTTCTCTAGGAGTTGGGTCAAAATGGATCTTGCTGTGATTTATGTCATAGAGTATTCTGCCTATGTTTTCCTGTAAGAGTTTTATACTGTCTGCCCTTACATTTAGGTCTTTAATCCATTTTGAGTTTAATTTTGTGTATGGTGTTAGGAAAGATTCTAATTTCATTCTTTTACATGTAGCTGTCCAGTTTTCCCAGCACCACTTATTGAAGAGGCTGTCTTTTCTCCATTGTATACTCTTGCCTCCTTTATCAAATATAAGTTGACCATATGTGCATGGGTTTATCTCTGGGCTTTCTCTCCTGTTCCATTGATCTGTATTTCTGTTTTTGTGCCAGTACCGTATTGTCTTCATTACTGTAGCTTTGTAGTATAGTCTGAAATCCGGGAGCCTGATTCCTCCAGCTCCATGTTTCTTTCTCAAGATTGTTTGGCTATTCGAGGTCTTTTGTGTTTCCATACAAATTGTGAAATTTTTTGTTCTAGTTCTGTGAAAAATGCCATTGGTAGTTTGATAGGGATTGCATTGAATCTGTAAATTGCTTTGGGTAGTATAGTCATTTTCACAATGTTGATTCTTCCAATCCAAGAACATAGTATATCTCTTCATCTGTTGGTATCATCTTTAATTTCTTTCATCAGTGTGATGTAGTTTTCTGCATACAGGTCTTTTGTCTCCTTAGGTAGGTTTATGCCTAGGTATTTTATTCATTTTGTTGCAATGGTAAATGGCAGTGTTTCCTTAATTTCTCTTTCAGACTTTTCATCATTAGTGTCAAGGAATGCAAGAGATTTCTGTGCATTAATTTTGTATCCTGCTACTCTACCAAATTCATTGATTACCTCTAGTAGTTTTCAGGTAGCATCTTTAGGATTCTCTATGTATAGTATCATGTGATCTGCAAACAGTGACAGTTTCACTTCTTCATTTCCAATTTGTATTCCTTTTATTTCTTTTTCTTATCTGATTGCTGTGGCTAAAACTTCCAAAACTATGTTGAATAATAGTGACGAGAGTGGGCAACCTTGTCTTCTTCCTGATATTAGAGGAAATGGTTTCAGTTTTTCACCATTGAGAACCATGTTGGCTGTGGGTTTGTCATATATGACCTTTATTATGTTGATGTAGTGTCTCTCTATGCCTACTTTCTGCAGGGCTTTTATCATAAATGGGTGTTGAATTTTGTTGAAAGCTTTCTCTGCATCTATTGAGAGTATCATATGGTTTTTATCCTTCAATTTGTTAATGTGGTATATCACATTGTTTGATTTGCATATATTGAAGAATCCTTGCATTCCTGGGATAAACTCTACTTGATCATGTTGTATGGTCATTTTAAGTATTGTTGGATTCTGTTTGCTATTATTTTGTTGAGGATTTTGACATCTATGTTCATCAGTGAATTTGGCCTGTAGTTTTCTTTTTTTGTGACATCTTTGTCTGGTTTTGGTATCAGGGTGATGGTGGCTTTGTAGAATGAGTTTGGGAGTGTTCCTCCCTCTGCTATATTTTGGAAGAGTTTGAGAAGGATAGGTTTTAGCTCTTCTATAAATGTTTGATAGAATTCGCCTGTGAAGCCTGGGCTTCTGTTTTTTGGAAGATTTTTAATCACAATCTCAATTTCAGTGCTTGTGATTGGTCTGTTTATATTTTTTATTTCTTCCTGGTTCAGTCTCGGAAGGTTGTGCTTTTCTAAGAATTTATCCATTTCTTCCAGGTTGTCCATTTTATTGGCATATAGTTGCTTGTAGTAATCTCTCATGATCCTTTGTATTTTTGCAGTGTCAGTTGTTACTTCTCCTTTTTCATTTCTAATTCTGTTGATTTGAGTCTTCTCCCTTTTTTTCTTGGTGAGTCTGGCTAATGGTTTGTCAATTTTGTTTATCTTCTCAAAGAACCAGCTTTTAGTTTTATTGATCTTATCTATTGTTTCCTTCATTTCTTTTTCATTTACTTCTGATCCGATCTTTATGATTTCTTTCCTTCTGCTAACTTTAGGTTTTTTTTTCTTCTTTCTCTAATTGCTTTAGGCATAAGATTAGGTTTTATTTGAGATATTTCTTGTTTCTTGAGGTAGGATTGTATTGCTATAAACTTCCCTCTTAGAACTGCTTTTGCTGCATCCCATAGGTTTTGGGTCATCGTGTTTTCATTGTCATTTGTTTCTAGGTATTTTTTGATTTCCTCTTTGATTTCTTCAGTGATCTCTCGGTTATTTAGTACTGTATTGTTTATCCTCCATGTGTTTGTATTTTTTACAGATTTTTTCCTGTAGTTGATATCTAGTCTCATAGCCTTGTGGTCGGAAAAGATACTTGATATGATTTCAATTTTCTTAAATTTTCCAAGGCTTGATTTGTGACCCAAAATATGATCTATCCTTCAGAATTGTTCCATGCGCACTTGAGAAGAAAGTGTATTCTGTTGTTTTTGGGTGGAATGTCCTATAAATATCAATTAAGTCCATGTTGTTTAATGTGTCATTTAAAGCTTGTGTTTCCTTATTCATTTTCACTTTGGATGATCTGTCCATTGGTGAAAGTGGGGTTTTAAAGTCCCCTACTATTATTGTGTTACTGTCGATTTCCCCTTTTACGGCTGTTAGCATTTGCCTTATGTATTGAGGTGCTCCTATATTGGGTGCATAAATGTTTACAATTGTTATATCTTCTTGGATTTATCCTTTGGTCATAATGTAGTGTCCTTCTTTGTCTCTTTTAACGGTCATTATTTTAAAGTCTGTTTTGTCTGATATGAGTGTTGCTACTCCAGATTTCTTTTGATTTCTATTTTTATGGAATACCTTTCTCCATCCCCTCACTTTCAGTCTGTATGTGTCCGTAGATCTAAAGTGGGTCTCTTCTAGCATATATATGGGTCTTTTTAAAATTCTTTCAGCCAGTCTGCATCTTTTGGTTGGAGCATTTAATCTATTTACAATTAAGGTAATTATTGGTATGTATGTTCTTATTGCCATTTTCTTTTTTTTTTTATAAGCAGATATTCATTTTTTAAATTATTATTTATTTATTTATTTATTTATTTATTTTGGCTGTGGTGGGTCTTCGTTTCTGTGCGAGGGCTTTCTGCAGTTGCGGCAAGCGGGGGCCGCTCTTCATGGCGATGGGTGGGCCTCTCACTATCGTGGCCTCTCTTGTTGCGGAGCACAGACTCCAGACGCGCAGGCTCAGTAGTTGTGGCTCACGGGCCTAGTTGCTCCACAGCATGTGGGATCTTCCCAGACCAGGGCTCGAACCCGTGTCCCCTGCATTGGCAGGCAGATTCTCAACCACTGCGCCACCAGGGAAGCCCTTGCCATTTTCTTAATTGTTTTGGATTTGTTTTTGTAGGTGTTTTTTCTTCCCTTCCTCTTTTGTTCTCTTCTCTTGTGATTTGATGACTATCTTTTAGTGTTGTGTTTGGGTTGCTTTTTCTTCTTTGTGTGTGATTCTATTGTTTTTTATTTGCAGTTCCCATGAGGTTTTGATATAGCAATCTTTATATATACAAGGTTGGTTTAAGTTGCTGGTATCTTAATTTCAAATGCATTTCCCATTTCCTGCTTTTGTACTCTCCTCACGGTTGCTAGTTTTGATATATTTGTATGTGGATGAATTTTTACTTTTACTGTATGTTTGCCTTTACCAGTGAGTTTTCCCATTTGTGATTTTCTTGTTTCTAGTTGTGGCCTCTTTTTCCCCCCACCTAGAGAAGTTCTTTTAGCATTTTTTTGTAAGGCTGGTTTGGTAGTGCTGAATTCTTTTAGCTTTTGCTTCTCTGTAAAGCTTTGGTTTCTCCCTGGAATCTGAATGAGAGCCTTGCTGAGTAAAGTATTCTTTTTTTTTTTTAATCTTTGGTTTTACTTTATTTATTTGTTTATTTATGGCTGTGTTGGATCTTCATTTCTGTGTGAGGGCCTTCTCTAGTTGTGGCAAGTGGGGGCCACTCTTCATCGCGGTGCGCGGGCCTCTCACTATCGCGGCCTCTCTCGTTGCAGAGCACAGGCTCCAATCGCGCAGGCTCAGTAATTGTGGCTCACGGGCCTAGCCGCTCTGCGGCATGTGGGATCCTCCCAGACCAGGGCTTGAACCTGTGTGCCCTGCATTGGCAAGCAGATTCTCAACCACTGCGCCACCAGGGAAGCCCTGGGTAAAGTATTCTTGGTTGTAGGTTTTTCCCTTTCATCACTTTAAATATATTCTGCCACTCCCTTCTGGCCTACAGAGTTTCTGCTGAAAAATCAACTGATAACCTTATGGGGTTTTCCTTGTATATTATTTGTCGCTTTTTTCTTTTTGCTTTTAATATTTTTTTCTTGGTATTTAATTTTTTTCAGTCTGATTAATATGTGTTTTGGCATGTTCCTCCTTGGGTTTATCCTGTATGGGACTCTGTGCTTCCTGGCCTTGAGTGAGTGTTTCCTTTCTCCTATTAGGGAAAGTTTTGACTATAATTTATTCAAATATTTTCTCAGGCCCTTTCTCTTTCTCTTCTCCTTCTGGAACCCCTATAATGCAAATGTTCGTACATTTAATGTTGTCCCAGAGGTCTCTGAGACTGTCCTCATTTCTTTAAATTCTTTTTTCTTTATTCCGTTCTGTGGCAGTGATTTCCACCATTCTGTATTCCAGCTCACTTGTTCATTCTTCTGCCTCAGTTATTCTGCTATTGGTTCCTTCTAGTGTATTTTTCATTTCATTTATTGTATTGTTCATCTCTGTTCTTTAAATCTTGTAGCTCTTTGTTAAACATTTCTTGTATCTTCTTGGTCTGTGCCTCCATTCTTTTTCTGAGATTTTGAATCATCTTTACTATTGTTACTCTGAATTCTTTTTCATGTAGGTTGCCTATGTCCTCTTCATTTAGTTGTTCTTGTGGGTTTTTATCTTTTTCCTTCATCTGAAACATATTTCTCTGTCATCTCATTTTGTCTAACTTTCTGTGTTTGTGGTCTCCTTTCCGCAGGCTGCAGGATCATAGTTCCTCTTGCTTCTGGTGTCTGCCCCTTGGTGGAAGAGTTTGGTCCAGGGCCTTGTGGAGGCTTCCTGGTGGGAGGGACTGGTGCCTGCCCTCTGGTGGGTGGAGCTGGGTCTTGTCCCTCTGGTGGGCAGGACTGTGTCAAGGGATATGTTTTGAGGTGGCTGTGAGCTCAGTACTCCTTTAGGCAGCCTGTCTACTGATGGGTGGTGTTGTATTCCTATCCTGCTGGTTGTTTGGCCTGAGATGTTCCAGCGCTGGAGCCTGCATGCTGTTTGTGGGGCTGGGTCTTGGTGCTGAAATGGGAATTTCCAGGAGTGCTTATGCTGATCAATATTTCCTGAGGCCTCTGCAACCAGTGTCCTTGCTTCCAAGTGAGCTACAGCCGACCCGTGCCTCCCCAGGAGACCTTCCAAGACCCCTAGGTAGGTCTAGCCCAGGTTCCTATGGAGATACTGCTTTGTGCTGGGTCCCAGTGCATATGAGACCCTGTGTGTGCCCTCTAAGAATGGAGTCTCTGTATCCCTCAGCTCTGTTGGGCTCCCGCACTCAAGCCCCACTGGCCTTCAAAGCCAAATGCTCTGGTGGTTCTTCCTCCCGATGCCAGAGCCTCACACTGTGTTGGAGGGCTATTTTTATGTGGGAACATTCTTGTGTAGTCTCTGTGTGTTTAATATTTTTTGGTTTGAGGGCTGTTTTTAGTATGGATGTCTGCCACCTGTTTCCTAGTGTATGCTGGCCGTTATCCCCTTGATAGGAGGTTGTGGTGACCAGAGCCTGCACTGGATATTGAGTGGGGCCTCCCCTTTGCTCTGTGATTGTCACAGCCCTGTCAGGGGCAGGGTTTGCTCCCTAGTTCTTGGAGTAGAGGCCCCCAGATCTGTTTTGGAGCTGTGTTTCTGATCTGCAGTGCTAGGTAGGCAGGATTGGAGCATTCCCACTGGGAGAGATGCCGCTAAATATTACTCCTCTGAAACTGTTCACCTGTGAGCATGCCCTGTTGTGTCACCTTTTACCCATTGTGTAGGCTCACAAATTACATTTTTGTTGGCAGTGCTCGTGGCCCACCTTAACTGTGGGTATGCCGGCAATTGATTGGCCCTGGTGTCTCTTAGGCGTTGTTTTCACCAGGCCACCACCGCAGACCTACTGAAGTCAGGTCCAAGGACTGCAGTAATCGTGCACCTGGACCCACTGTTGGAGCTATGGAGGCTGCTCAGACTCTGGCCTAGCCTAACTCCTGCGTGTATGTGCCCACAAACCCTCCACCTGCTAAAGCTAGACCTGTCTCATCTGCGGGAGCACTCATTGTCTGTTCAAATGTTCCACAGGTGCTGAATTTACAAAGCTGGCAACGGGGGTGTAAATCTGTGGTTTGCACAGCCTCAAGGAGAGATTTCAGCTCTTCTTCCTTAGTCACACAACCCCTGGGGCTCAGCTTTGGTTTCAGCTCCACATCTGCATGTGGGTCACCCACCGGTGTCTGCTCCCGAGGCTGCCCCAGAGTACATGAGCCTGCCCTGGCCAGAGGGGGCTGGGGTGGCGATTTGGGTATGTGAGCCCACCCAGACAGGTTGGGGGGAGCTGAGGCGGTGACCAGGGCATGCAGGTCCGCTCAGGCGGGAGCTCCTCCTAATGCCCATGGAGGCAAGGGCCAGCACATGGGGAAAGAGGCTGCAATGACAGCCCCGCCCTTCATGTGCCACTCAACAACGATGCTTCGCTTCTATGGTGCCCCAGGCTTCTTCCACGAACGTTCCCAGTTGCGGAGTTCCTCACTCCCGTCCCTTCAGGCTGTCTCCTCACAGCCAACAGCAGACCTCTCCCTGGGTCTGCTCTCCAAACCCCATGTTCCAGCACCCAGCCCCCGCCCGCAGTGGCAGACACATGTCTCAGGCTGGGGCGTGCAGGGCTGTGGCATGGACCATCTGTGTAGGTCTCACTCTGTGATGCCTGCCACAGACTGGTTGCTGTGCTCTCCTTCGAGCCCCTGAAGTTCCCCTTGTGTCCCAGCTGATCTCCCCACTGGTGAGGGGGCTTCCCTGGGTGCAGGAACCTCTCCTCTTCTTCAGCTCCCCACCAGGGGCACTGGTCCCATCCCACTTCCTCTTTTTCTCCTTTCTTTCGTCCTACTGAGTTATGCAGGAATCTTTCTTGTCCTTTTAGGTGTCCGAGGTCCTCTGCTAGTGTTTAGCAGGTGCTCTGTGAGAATTGTTCCATTTGTGGATGTATTCGTTGGGAGAGGTGAACTCCATGTCCTCCTACTCTGCCATCTTGACTCCTCCCCACCTCACTGTGGTTTTGATTTGCATTTCCCTGATGATTAGTGATGTTAAGCATCTTTTCATCTGCCTGTTGGCCTTCTGCATGTCTGTTTTGGAAAAATGTCTATTCAGGTCTTCTGTCCATTTTTTAATCGAGTTGCTTGTTTTTTTTGATGTTGAGTTGTATGAGCTCTTTGTATATTTTGGATGTTAATCCCTTATCAGATATATTGTTAGAAATATTTTTTCCCATTCAGTAGAGTGCTTTTTCATTTTGTTGATAGTTTCCTTCTCTATGCAAAAGTTTTTATTTTGATTCCCATTTGTTTAAGTTTTGCTTTTGTTACCCTTGCCTGAGAAGACATATCCAAAAAAAAATATTGATAAGATCAGTGTCAAAGAGCATACTGCCTATGTTTTCTCCTAGGAGGTTTATGGTTTCAGGTCTTGCATTTAAGTCTTTAATCTATTTTGTTTATTTTTGTATATGGTGTGAGAAAATAGTCCAATTTGATTCTTTTGCATGTAGCTGTCCAGTTTTCTCGACACAATTTATGAAGAGGCTGTCTTTTCCTCACTGTGTGTTCTTCTTTTGTTGTAGATTAATTGGCCACATAAGCATAGGTTTATTTCTGGACTCTCTATTCTGTTCCATTGATCTATGTGTCTGTTTTTGTGCCAGCTCCTTTGATTACTGTCGCTTTGTAGTACAGTGTTGAAGTCAGGGAGTGTGATACCTCCTGCTTTGCTGTTCTTTCTCAAGATTATTTTAGCTATCTGGGATCTTTCATGTTTCCATACAAATTTTAAAATTATTTGTTGCAGTTTGGTGAAAAATGCCATTGGTATTTTGATAGGGATTGCACTGAATCTGTAGATTGCCTTAGGTAGTATGGTCATTTTAACAGTATTAATTCTTCCAATCCCTGAGCTTAGTATGTTTTCCCATTTTTTTGTGTGGTGACTTCAATTTCTTTCATCTGTGTCTTATAGTTTTCTGAGTACAGGTCTTTCCCTCTTTATTTAGATTATTCTTAGGTATTTTATTCTATTTTTTGCGATTTCAAATGGGATTTTAAAAAAATTTTTCTTTCTGCTTGTTCATTGTTAGTGTTTAGACATGCAACAGATATCTGTATGTTCATTTTGTATCCTACTATTTCTTTCAATTTTAGTAAATAATATTTTGGGGGGATTTTGCCCTGTTAATCTACATTTTCTATAGTTTGAAAATTGTAGCATCTATAGTATTGTCCTCTTTTCAATCCTGATGCTGGTTATTTATGCCTTTTGTTATTCTTGGTCAGTCTTACCAGGCATTTATCAATTTTGGAAGTTTTAAAAAAACACAACTTTGGATTTTTTGATCTTCTCTGTAGGGTGCTTGTTTTTGTTTCATTAATTTCTGTTCTTTATTATTTTCTCCTCCTTTTATTGTTTTTTCATTATGTTCTTTTTCCAATTTGATATTAATTCTTTGATAATTAATTTTCAGTCTTTCCAGTGTACACATTTTAAGGCAATGTATTTCCTTCTAAGCTTGTTGTAGTTGTGTCTCATAGGTTTAGATATATATTAAATTAGTATTGTTTTGTTCAATACCTTCCTATATTTCTCAGTTTCTGAGCTTAACGGCATGTTATGTTTTTGGAATTGATTTCTATCATAAGCACATTGTATTACAGAACACACTCTGGTATGACTTCAGTACTTTGGAATTTATTGACATTTTCTTGATGGCCCAATATAGGGTTACTTTTTATAAACACACCCATATATCTGAAAATAATGTGTATTCTACAGTTGTTGGGTGAAGTGTTCCATTTGGTCAAGATTATAGTCATATTCTTTAAACTTCTGCATATTTATTGATTCTATATCTTTACTTCTTTTTTCTTCATGTTTTATTACTTGAATGAGATTGATGTGTTAAAAAATCTCACTTGATGATTGTGGATTTCTATTCTTCCTTGCAGTTCTGTCAGTTTTTCTTTCAATACCACGTTATTAGGTACATACTATAATATACGTAATTTTTTATTATACAATGTGGAACTTTATATATATACTTAATATATATTCTATATATATTCTGTATATTCTATACATAATAGAACTTTTTTTCCACTTTAAAGACACTCACTTTATCTATGTAATAGTGTTTTCTTGCCTTAGAGAATAATTCTTCTTTTTTATTGTTATAACTATACCAGTTTTCTTCTTAGTGTTTAGTGTTTGCAGGGTTTTATTTATTTATTTAAAATTTTTATTGGAGTATAGTTGATTTACAATGTTGTGTTAAGCATGGTATTTTTAACAACCTATTTACTATTGTGCTTTCTATATCTTTGTTTTAGATGTGTCTCTTATGAACAACATACAGCTGGAGTTCATAATTTTTGTCCTTTTTACTGGTACATTTTAGCTTCAGAATACGTAATCTCCTTTCTCTCTCATGTCTAACTTATATGCTATCATACTCTTATTATTGTCACATATTTTAATGAATTTGTTTTTATAAGGGTTTTGTATTGCCCAGGAAGAAGGAAAGAATAGAGTGAATTGGGGAGAGGCAATAAATACTAAGAATGTTTAGAATTGATGAAATACATGAATTCATAGATATAGGAAGACTGATGGATACCTAGAAGGAAAAATTAGAATAAATCCAGAACTAGACTTAGTACAGTAAAACTACAGAATGTTAGACACACATAGGTCTTAAAAGTAGCTAGAGAGAAATGAGAGATCACCAATGAAAGAATGACAAGAGATTTACCATGGACATCTTAGCAAGCAACAGTGGAAGTTAGAAATCAGTGAAACAATATTCTCAAGTACAGAGAAAAGATCAACCTTGAATTATGTCCACAACATGTCTCTCTTTTATGTTGGAGAAATAAGGACATTTTTAGATCAAAAAGTGAAGGAAACATATTTTTCAAGAACACTCAGATAGTTAACAAAAATGATCATGTATAGGGCCACAGAATTCAAAGGCTTGAAATCATACAGAATATGTCCTCTAACCACAATTCTATTAATCTAGAAATTACAACATGTGTTTTTTTTAATGAAGGTCTGAAGTTAATACCTTTACTATGAACATTATTATGCCAATATATTTGAAAGATATAAAAAATATAAAGTGAAGTAGATTAACCAAAACAATCTCAAAAAGAATAATTAACCTGAATAGTCCTATTAAGGAGATTGGATCAGCAGTTTAAAATCTTTCAACAAAACAAACTTCAGACTCAGATGGTTTTAGATTGGAGTTGCATTTGTAGAAAATCTATAAGAATCTCCAGATGAGTTAATAAAGTATTGAGTTGTTTAGTAAGGTTGATAGATATATAATCATTACACAGAAAAAATTACTAGTCTTAAACATCTGCAACAAGCTATTAGAAAATGTAATTTTAACAATATACCATTTATGTGAAAATGCTGGTTCTCTCCAAATTGATATACATATTCACACACTGTTGCTGGGAGTTTAAATTGGTACATGTACTTTGGAAAACAATGTCGTTATCTTGTAAAGTTGAACATGCAACCTGCAATTTCAGATCTGGATATAGAGAAATTTATACATTTGTACCAGGAGACAATGTTTTTGAGAATAGTCACACCATTATCGTGTGTATTATCTCCAAGTTGGATACAATTCAGTGTCTGTGAACAGTTGAGTACATAAGTAAACCATGGTATATTCATACAATGGAACACTACTCTGCAGAGAAAATAAAGGAACTATACACACATGAATATGTAAAACCTACTGCTGAGTGAAAATGCAAGACAGAAAAATATACATACTAAGAAAACATTTATATAGAGTCTGAAACAAAAAACTCTGAAATACTGATATATCATTATGCAGTAAAGCTATAAAAAAGGGGAAGGGACTCATGAATATTAAGAATCTTTGTTACACTTGAGAGAGCAGAAGGGGAAACTAATGAACAGAGGCATTCAGAAGCCTTTATCAACATTGATAATGTTCTGTGTTTTAAAGTTGGTGATTGTGGGACTTCCCTGATGGTCCAGTGGCTAAGACTCCGTGCTCCCAATGCAGGGGGGCCGGTTTGATCCCTAGTCAGGAAACTAGATCCCACATGCCACAACTAAGAGTTCACATGCTACAACTAAAGATCCTGCATGCTGCAACTAAAGGACCCATGTGCCACAACTAAAGGTTCCTCACACCTCAACTAAAAGATCCCGCATGCAGCAATGAAGATCCCACATGCTGCAACTATGACCCGGCACAGCCAAATAAATAAATAAATATTAAGAAAAATAAAGTTGGTGGTTCTTCCATGGGTACAGAATACAGTCTGTTTCATTATTAAATTACCCATGCCTCCCTTCCCCAATTCCTGTCACTGTCCTCTACCCCCTCCTCAATTCTAATTCAGTCCTAATGCCATAAGTGATTCTGGAGAGTGGGTGCTAATTAAAGGTCCTCTTTTTTAAAATATTTATTTTATTATTTATTTTTTTAATTTTTGGCTGCATCAGGTCTCAGCTGCAGCACACGGGATCTGTTGTTGCGGTGTGCGGGCTCTAGAGCACGTGGGCTCTGTAGTTGCAGTATGTGGGCTCTCCAGTTGTGGTCCCTGTGCTCAATAGTTGAAGTGCACAGGCTTAGTTGCCCTGAGGCATGTGGGATCTTAGTTCTCTGATCAGGGATCGAACCCACGTCCCCTGAACTGGTAGACGGATTCTTAACACTGGACCACCTGGGAAGTCCCAAGGTCCTCTTTGTTTTGATAATTATTATATTAGTAAATATTTGTACAAAATATATGGAAAAAATAGAACTTGAAGGTGTTGATGCTTTATAGAAAATTAATCTCAGTAATACTGAGTATGCTTTTTAATGGAATCCATTTTAACTGTTTTTCTTTAGTTGCTTGTGTTTTTAGTGTCATATCTAAGGATCTATTGCCAAATCTATTGTCACGAATTTTGACTCCTATTTCCTTCTAAGAGTTTTTGGTTTTAGCTATTACATGTAGATCTTTAATCTATTTTGAGTTATTTTTGTAATGTGATATGAGGTAAGAGTCCAACTTCATTCTTTTCCATGTGCTTATTATTTGTCTTAACAACATTTGTTAGAAACTGTTCTTTCTCCATTGAATTGTCTTGTCATTCTTATTGTTAGAAACAATTCTTTCTCCATTGAATTGTCTTGTCATTCTAAGTTGACCATAGTTGTATGGCTTTATTTCTGGACTTCCTATTCTATTCCATTGATCCATATGTTTACCTTATGTCAGTACCATGCTGTTTTGATTACTGTAGCTTTGTAGTGAGTTTAAAATTGGGGATTATGTGTCCTTCAACATTGTTCTTTTTCAAGATTGTTTTGGCTATCCAGGGTCCCTGGGAATTCCTTGTAAACTTTAGGATCAATTTGTTCCGACAAAAAGCAGTTGGAATTTGGGTAGAGATTGCAATGAATCTTTTCACTCTATTGATAATGTTCAAGAGGACACTATCAGAGGATGAAAGGACTCTATCAAGGGAGTGAAAAGACAAACCACAGAATTGGAAAAAATATTTGCAAGTCATTATTTGGTAATGATCTAATATCCAGAATATGTAAAGAATACTTACAATTCAGCAACAAAAGCCAGTCACTGAAGAACAAATACTGCTTGATACCTAAAATAGTCAAACACATAGAAGCAGAAATTAGAAAAGTAAATACCAGGGACTAGGGGGGAGGGGGAAATGGGGAGTTGTTTTTCAATTTGTGTAGGTTTCAGTTATGCAAGATAAAGTAGTTCTAGAGATCTGCTGTACTACATAGTGCCTGTAGTCAACAATTCTGTATTGTTTACTTAAAGCAATCTACAGTTTCAATGCAATCCCTATCAAATTACCAATGGCATTTTTCACGGAAATAGAACAAAAATTTTTACAGTTTGTATGGAAACAAAGGACCCTGAATAGCCAAAGCAATCTTGAGAAAGAAAAATGGAGCTGGAGGAATCAGACTCCCTGACTTCAGACTGTACTACAAAACTACAGTAATCAAGACAGTATGGTACTGGCACAAAAACAGTAATATAGATAAATGGAACAGGATAGAAAGCCCAGAGATAAACCCACACACCTGTGGTCAACTAATCTATGAAAAAGGAGGCAAGAATATACAATGGAGAAAAGACAGCCTCTTCAATAAGTGGTGCTGGGAAAACTGGACAGCTACATGTAAAACAATGAAATTAGAACACTCCCTAACACCATACACAAAAAATAACTTAAAATGGATTAAAGACCTAAATGTAAGGCCAGACACTGTAAAACTCTTAGAGGAAAACATAGGCAGAACACTCTTTGACATAAATCACAGCAAGATCTTTTTGGACGCACCTTCTAGAATAATGAAAATTAAAACAAAAATAAACAAATGGGACCTAGCTAAACTTAAAAGCTTTTGCGCAGCAAAGGAAACCATAAACAAGACAAAAAGACAACCCTCAGAATGGGAGAAAATATTTGCAAATGAAGCAACTGACAAGGGATTAATCTCCAAAATATACAAATAGCTCATGCAGCTCACTATCCAGACAAACAACCCAATCAAAAGTGGGCAGAAGACCTAAATAGGCTTTTCTCCAAAGAAAACATACAGATGGCCAAGAGGCACATGAAAAGCTTCTCAACATCACTAATTATTAGAGAAATGCAAATGAAAACTACCATGAGGTATCACCTCACACTGGTCAGAATGTCCATCATCAAAAAATCTATAAACAATAAATGCTGAAGAGGGTGTGGAGAAAAGGAACCCTTTTACACCGTTGGTTGGAATGTAAATTGATACAGCCACTATGGAGAACGGTATAGTGGTTCCTTAAAAAACTAAAAATAGAACTACTATATGACCCAGCAATCCCACTACTGGGCATATACCCAGAGAAAACCATAATTCCAAAAGATGCATGCACCCTAGTGTGCATTGCAGCACTATTTACAATAGCCAGGTCGTGGAAGCAACCTAAGTGTCCATCAACAGAGGAATGGATAAAGAAGATGTGGTACAATGAAATATTACTCAGCCATAAAAAGGAATGAAGTTGTGCCATTCGCAGAGACGTAGATGGACCTAGAAACTGTCATACAGAGTGAAGTAAGTTAGAAAAACGAATGTCGTATATTAACGCATGTATGTGGAATTTAGAAAAATGGTGCAAGTGAACCTATTTGCAAAGCAGAAATAGAGACACAGTTGTAGAGGACGAATGTATGGACACTAAGAGAGGGGTGGGGTGGAATGGGAGATTGGGACTGACGTATGTACACTACTAGGTATGAAGTAGTTGGCTGGTGAGTACCTAATGTATAGCACAGGGGGGAAAAAAAGAAGGTACAATCTGTTTGCAGGACATATATTAAGTTAGCCTTAAAAATACATTCCAGTATACATTACGTGCAGACAAGTACTGTTTGATTCCACTTATATGGGGTACCTAGAATAGTCAAATTCATAGAGTCAGAAAGTACATTGGTAGATGCCAGGGGCTGGGGGGTAGAGGGGGTGGGGAGGGAGAATGGGGAGTTAATGTTTAAAGGGGGTAGAGTTTCAGTTTAGGAAGGTGAAATATTCGGGAGGTGGATGATGGTGAGAGTTGTACAACAATGTGAGTGTACTTAGTGCCATTGAACCGTACAGTTAAATATGGTTAAAATAGTATGTTTTATATCATGTGACTTTTACCACAATAAAAAACATTTTAAAAATGTATCAGGGTTAGGAGGATAGGAAGAAATAGGCATCAGTTAAAAAGAACCTGAACACTATCTATTAGAAGGAATAAATATGCACAAAATTTAAAAAAATTTGTTAAGAGAGTAGTCTCATGTAAGTGTTCCTATGACAAAAAAAACGGGACAGAAGGAAACTTTTGAAGGTGATGGATATGTCTATTACTTTGATTTTGGCGATGATTTCATGGGTGTATGCATTTGTCCAATCTCATCACACTGTATACATTAAACGTGTAGTTTTTTTGCATATGTTATACCTCAATAAAGCTTTTTTTTTTAGTGGTTTTTCTTTGAATCGCATGTGTGTTCTGTCCAAATGGAATAGTTACTTATTGTAATAAAACAGCAAATTGAGACTAAATAAATATTGTTGAAAAATTCATTAAAAATAAAAAAATGGCTGCTTTTAAAATATTACTTGTCAAGGCTAAATATGTATTTTAGGGAAAAAGATAGATATTGTGAAAAGTAAAGCACATCTCACCATATGAAAACTGTAAGTAAAATGATCCAACTATAATATCTATGAATAAATCATCTTTTTAGAGTCACAAAACCACAAAATGAATACAGAATATTTTCAAGTAATCCAAACAATTTATTAATGTTCATGCTGTTTTCTTTATTCAAAGGTCAGTAAATTAGAGTTAGAACTAGAAGGTGCCAAACAAAAATTTAAAGAAAAGACTGACAGCTATCAGAAAGAAATTGAGGACAAAAAGCTATTAGAAGAAAATCTTTTGGGACAGGTAGGAAAAACTAAATATGTTTGAGAAGTTGTTATACTAAAACCCTATATTTGTATGTTTGCATTTTAAGAGAAAAGTAATAATTCTTACTTTTAACACTATGATTCTTTAGAAGATTTAATAAATTTATACTAAGGATAATTAGTTTTTTTAATAGAAGCTAAAAGTATTATTGTTATTCTAAGTATTTGAGTATTGGGTAGTATATAATCATTTTGAAAAGATTAAATGATCTTTACAGTGTTATACTGTCATCTCACTTGGTAGAAGACCCTAACTAAAGTAAACCAAAACAATAATGTATTTTCTACTTGTCTTTCCTAATTTCCTGGTGTTTGATTTCTGCATTTTAACTTAAATTTAACATTTAAGTTAAATTTGTTTTTTGTGCATTAATTTCAAAAAACTTTAAATTTACTTGATAGGTTGAGAAAGCAAAAGTAATAGCTGATGAAGCAGTAAAATTACAGAAAGAAATTGATATACGATGTCAACATAAAATAGCTGAAATGGTAGCACTTATGGAAAAACATAAGGTAATTTTTTTCCTGTTGTGTAATGAAAATTATTAATTGGAGCCATATTTATGCATAAAAATGGTAAAATATAGCATTCTGATTTGTCAGTGAAAATTATTGTCTATGCAACAATGACTAATTATAGCTGGAATACTCTTGATCTCTCATTTCTCCAAGTTCAAGTCTTAGCCACATGAAGCTGAGCCTGGGTGTCACTTCCTTGAGGAAGTCTCTCCTTATTGTCTTGATGGATAGGCGTAATCACTCTTTTCCTCAATTTTCATAGTAGTCTCTTATAGACTTTTCCACCTTGTATTTATTTAAATACATACCCAGGATATGTATTTAAATAAATATAACTATAAATATAATATTTTTATCCTCTACCTGTGTCTAACACATACTAGGCTAAACAATAATAAATAGATGAAAGACAATGTTTGTTGTGTTTGTGAATGTGCTCTATTTTTTATTGTTGTTTGAAAGTAATCACTCTCTTAGGGAATTAAGCCCTATACTCTTCAAGATTTGGAGAGGAAGTGGGCTATACCTACCAATTAATCTTTATAAGTTGTTGCTAGGATATTATTATGAAGTAACCAATGAGGATTTAAAAAAATATTTTAAGTAATATTGTGAACTCATAGATTTAAGCATATTTGGTATGTCTTAATCCAGTACAGTTTTGATCCTTGTTGACACTTAAATTGTCCCAACTTTGGCCAGTGGGAGCCTCTTCGAACTGGTTGGCAGGTCCCTTTGATTTGACCCTAATAATCTGTGACAGCTTTCTTGCTTTCTGTTATGACAAAATATTCAAGACTCATTTTGTATTCCCTGCACAAGATCTGGAATCAGCTGTTTTTTGAAGAGGTCCTGTGTTTCTAGCCTTTTTATAAATTATGAAATTCAGTGTCTCTAATTTAAAAAATTATTTCTTGCTCTTGGGTTATTTCCAAGACAGTTATCTATGTTTCATTGCTTTTATTGTTAGAATTTAAAAATGTAGTTGAAACAATTTAAAAATAGCTCAAATATGTATTACTGAATTCATAAACATCATTTTTTATAAATATTAAATGCATAAGGATACCAGTCATATTAAAACGTAATCTTTTGGGCTTCTAATATACCTAAAATGGTTTCTCTTTTTAATATAGCACCAATATGATAAAATTGTTGAAGAAAGAGACTCAGAATTAGGACTTTATAAGAGCAAAGAACAAGAACAGTCATCAGTGAAAGCATCTTTGGTGAGAACAAATAGCAGTAGAAGCCAATTTTCATGTCAGCATGGCTGGTAGTAAAGAATAATAAATAAAACCATAATTTTGAACTATAGAATCAAATAATCATAAATATGAAAGGGATGTTATAGATCTTATAGGTAGGTGGTTTTCTAATCTTTTTTTGAAATGGTAAAATGAACTCTGTTTTTCAAATGAAAAGTTATAAACTCCAGTTACGAATAAGTTTTGAGCTCTGATTGAGGTTGGGAAAGGAGGAGTGAGATAGATTGGGAGAGAATGAGAAGGAGAGGTATACATAGTGTTAAACATTTCTTTTGAGCAAACTATACAAAATTTGTCTAAATGAAATCTTTAGTTATATTCAACTAGGAGCCTTCATATCAGTAGGCTTTTAAAAAGTGTATATATTTCATGAGTGAATTTATTTCTGTATAAAGCTAAATTTTTTTTGAAACACTAGTTTGCATTTTTATTGTCTTAAGAAATATATGGATGCACTTATAAGCTTCATGTTCCTTTTTCTTTAGGAGACTGAACTATCCAATCTCAAAAATGAACTTCGGTCTGCTAAGAAACAACTTGAAATAGAAAGAGAAGAAAAAGTAGGTTTTGTGGCATTATAGATAAAGTAACTAATTTTAAGTTTTAGGTGTAACTTAAGTTTTTATAAACATGTCATATTAGAAAATAATAGGATAAATTTGAGTAAGGATTAAAAATATAATTTTCCCCATTAGCTTTTTTTTCAGAAGTATTTAGCATATTCCCTTGTTTAAATATTAAAGACATATAAATATACTTTAAGAGTAGGAGCGCTTTCAGATATAAATATTTGAGAAATATTATTTCATATATTATAAAGTGCTTATGTATTTGGATGTGTTCTTTAGCTATTGATCATGTTTCAGAAAAAAAATAATGCCTTATATTTGTATAGTGTTTTGGAATTTACAAAGTGAATTGACTCACACTTTAAAATGACAAATACTTTTTTTTTCTTTCTATATGACAACTCACTGTGCTGAGTATCCTACTTATATATAAGTTAATCCTTATAACAGTTCTATAAACAATACTTATTATTATCTCCATTTTTATAGAGGTTAGCTTATTTATTCAGGATCACATAATAAAAAAAATAGAATGGCTTAGAATTCAAATCTAGGTTTATTTTGCATGATTCCAAATCCTGCTCCCTAATCACTCTGCAACATGCCTAGGTAACATGCAATTTCAATTTCAAACCTCTGTGCATTTGTTCACTTTGTTTCCTGCATTTAATTCCTTTCTTCCTTTCTCCACCTATGGAAAACTTCACATATCTTTTATCTTGCAAAGGTGAGCTGACTGTATATAAGTATTCTCATAGTATTTTGCTCTTATATTAAAATAGTTATGTCACTCTGTGCCCCATTATATTTCAAGTTCCTCAAGGGCTGGGGTTATGTCTATTTATCTTTGTCTTTCCTTTATTTGAGCATAGTGCTTTGAAAATTTTCTGTTTTCGACAAATGTTTGTCAGAGAAATGACTAAGTGGCTTTCACTTCACCTGCGATTTTAGCATACATATTTACCTTTATCCTACTGTTTTAGTAAAAGAGGAATAATACTTCCTTGTATTAAACCACTCCTAATGTTCTTTCTTCCAGGTTCTTTTTCCAATTTTATTGAGATATAATTGACAGCACTGTATAAGTTTAAGGTGTACAGCATGATTTGACTTACATACATTGTAAAATGATAACCACAATAAGTTTAATTAACATCCATCATCTCATATAGATTAAGAAAAAGAAAGACAAAGAAAAAAAAGGTTTTTTCCTTGTGATGAGAACTCTTAGGATTTATTCTCTTAACAACTTTCAAATGTACCATACAGTAGTGTTAATGATAGTCATCATGTTATACATTACATCCCTAGTACTTGTCTTGTAACTGGATGTTTGTGCCTTTTGACCACCTTCATCCAGTTCCCCATCTCCCCAAACCCTGCATCTCGTAACCATAAATCTAATCCCCTTCTCTGTGAATTTAGTTACGTTTTGTTTTTTAAGATTCCACATATAAGTGATATCATATAGTATTTGTCTTTCTCTATTTCAGTTAGCGTAATGCTCTCAAGGTCTATCCATGTTGTTACAAATGAAAGGATTTCCTTCTTTTTACGCCTGAATAATACTCCATTGTATATATATATACTGCACTTTCTCTATCCATTCTTCGTCTATGGACACTCAGGTTGTTTCCATGTCTTGGATGTTGTGAATAATGCTACATGGGAGTGCAGATATCTCTTCAACATAGTAATTTCATTTCCTTTGGATGTAGTCTCAGAAGTAGAATTGCTGACTTGTATGGTAGTTCTATTTTTAATTTTTTGAAGAATCTTTATACTGTTTTCTGTAGGGGCTGAACCAATTTACATTCCCAGCTGTAGTGCACAAGGGTTCTATTTTCTCTGCATCCATGCCAGCATTTATCTCTTGTTTTATTTGATAATAGCCATTCCAACAAGCATGAGGTAATATATCTTGTAGTACTTTTGATTTGCAGTTCCCTGATGATTAGTAATGTTGAATACCTTTTCATTTACTTGTTGGCCATTTATATATCTTCTTTGGAAAAATGTCTACTCAGGTCGTTTGCCAATTTTTAAATTGGATTGTTTGGCTTTTTGCTATTGAATTGTATGAGTTCTTTATATGTTTTTGACATTAACCCTTTATCACATATATGGTTTGCAAATATTTGGCAGTGTTCTGCATAGTTGGGGAAGCTAGGTGCTTACTTTCATGGTCTCACTTTTCCCCATGAGAAAAATTGCTGACTGACAGGTTCTCTCTGGGAACTGTGCTGTACTGTCTTGGGAGAGGGGGTGATGTGGGTAAAATGAAACCATTCTTCTTATCTTCTTCAGTGTGTTCAATCTGGGATTTTTTTTTTTTTTTTTGCTCTAATGGTGTGCTGGAAGTTCTCTTTTGTTTTTTTTTTTAAACATCTTTATTGAAGTATAATTGCTTTACAATGGTGTGTTAGTTTCTGCTTTATAACAAAGTCAATCAGTTATACCCACCCCATATCTCTTCCCTCTTGCATCTCCCTCCCTCCCACCCTCCCCATCCCACCCCTCTAGGTGGTCACAAAGCACCGAGCTGATCTCCCTGTGCTATGCGGCTGCTTCCCACTAGCTATCTATTTTACATTTGGTAGTGTATATATGTCCATGACACTCTCTTACCCTGTCACATCTCACCCCTCCCCCTTCCCATATCCTCAAGTCCATTCTCTGGTAGGTCTGTGTCTTTATTCCTGTCTTGCCACTAGGTTCTTCATGGCCTTTTTTTTTTTTTCCTTAGATTCCATATATATGTGTTAGCATACTGTATTTGTTTTTCTCTTTCTGACTTACTTCACTCTGTATGACACACTCTAACTCTATCCACCTCATTACAAATACCTCCATTTCATTTCTTTTTATGGCTGAGTAATATTCCATTGTATATATGTGCCACATCTTCTTTATCCATTCATCTGATGATGGACACTTAGGTTGCTTCCATGTCCTGGCTATTGTAAATAGAGCTGCAATGAACATTTTGGTACATGACTCTTTTTGACCTATGGTTTTCTCAGGGTATATGCCCAGTAGTGGGATTGCTGGGTCGTATGGTAGTTCTATTTGTAGTTTTTTAAGGAACCTCCATACTGTTCTCCATAGTGGCTGTATCAATTTACATTCCCACCAACAGTGCAAGAGTGTTCCCTTTCCTCCACACCCTCTCCAGCATTTATTGTTTCTAGATTTTTTGATGATGGCCATTCTGACCGGTGTGAGATGATATCTTATTGTAGTTTTGATTTGCATTTCTCTAATGATTAATGATGTTGAGCATTCTTTCATGTGTCTGTTGGCAATCTGTATATCTTCTTTGGAGAAATGTCTATTTAGGTCTTCTGCCCATTTTTGGATTGGGTTGTTCGTTTTTTTGTTATTGAGCTGCATGAGCTGCTTGTAAATCTTGGAGATTAATCCTTTGTCAGTTGCTTCATTTGCAAATATTTTCTCCCATTCTGAGGGTTGTCTTTTGGTCTTGTTTATGGTTTCCTTTGCTGTGCAAAAGCTTTTAAGTTTCATTAGGTCCCATTTGTTTATTTGTGTTTTTATTTCCATTTCTCTAGGAGGTGGGTCAAAAAGGATCTTGCTGTGATTTATGTCATAGAGTGTTCTGCCTATGTTTTCCTCTAAGAGTTTGATAGTGTCTGGCCTTACACTTAGGTCTTTAATCCATTTTGAGTTTATTTTTGTGTATGGTGTCAGGGAGTGTTCTAATTTCATACTTTTACATGTATCTGTCCAATTTTCCCAGCACCACTTATTGAAGAGGCTGTCTTTTCTCCACTGTATATGCTTGCCTCCTTTATCAAAGATAAGGTGACCATATGTATGTGGGTTTATCTCTGGGCTTTCTATCCTGTTCCATTGATCTATATTTCTGTTTTTGTGCCAGTACCAAACTGTCTTGATTACTGTAGCTTTGTAATATAGTCTGAAGTCAGGGAGCCTGATTCCTCCAGCTCCATTTTTCGTTCTCAGGATTGCTTTGGCTATTCGGGGTCTTTTGTGTTTCCATACAAATTGTGAAATTTTTGTTCTAGTTCTGTGAAAAATGCCAGTGGTAGTTTGATAGGGATTGCATTGAATCTGTAGATTGCTTTGGGTAGTAGAGTCATTTTCACAATGTTGATTCTTCCAATCCAGGAACACGGTATATCTCTCCATCTATTTGTATCATCTTTAATTTCTTTCATCAGTGTCTTATAATTTTCTGCATACAGGTCTTTTGTCTCCTTAGGTAAGTTTATTCCTAGATATTTTATTCTTTTTGTTGCAGTGGTAAATGGGAGTGTTTTCTTAATTTCACTTTCAGATTTTTCGTCATTAGTGTATAGAAATGCAAGAGATTTCTGTGCATTAATTTTGTATCCTGCTACTTTACCAAATTCATTGATTAGCTCTAGGAGTTTTCTGGTAGCATCTTTAGGATTCTCTATGTATAGTATCATGTCATCTGCAAACAGTGACAACTTTACTTCTTCTTTTCCGATTTGGATTCCTTTTATTTCTTTGTCTTCTCTGATTGCTGTGGCTAACACTTCCAAAACTATGTTGAATAATAGTGGTGAGAGTGGGCAACCTTGTCTTGTTCCTGATCTTAGTGGAAATGGTTTCAGTTTTTCACCATTGAGGACAATGTTGGCTGTGGGTTTGTCATATATGGCCTTTATTATGTTGAGGAAAGTTCCCTCTATGCCTACTTTCTGCAGGGCTTTTATCATAAATGGGTGTTGAATTTTGTTGAAAGCTTTCTCTGCATCTATTGAGATGGTCATATGGTTTTTCTCCTTCAATTTGTTAATATTGTGTATCATGTTGATTGATTTGCATATATTGAAGAATCCTTGCATTCCTGGGATAAACCCCACTTGATCCCGGTGTATGATCCTTTTAATGTGCTGTTGGATTCTGTTTGCTAGTATTTTGTTGAGGATTTTTGCATCTATGTTCATCAGTGATATTGGCCTGTAGTTTTCTTTCTTTGTGACATCTTTGTCTGGTTTTGGTGTCAGGGTGATGGTGGCCTCGTAGAATGAGTTTGGGAGTGTTCCTCGCTCTGCAATATTTTGGAAGAGTTTGAGAAGGATAGGTGTTAGCTCTTCTCTAAATGTTTGATAGAATTCGCCTGTGAAGCCATCTGGTCCTGGGCTTTTGTTTGTTGGAAGGTTTTTAATCACAGTTTCAATTTCAGTGCTTGTGATTGGTCTGTTCATATTTTCTATTTCTTCCTGGTTCAGTCTCGGCAGTTTGTGCATTTCTAAGAATCTGTCCATTTCTTCCAGGTTGTCCATCTTATTGGCATAGAGTTGCTTGTAGTAATCTCTCATGATCGTTTGTATTTCTGCAGTGTCAGTGGTTACTTCTCCTTTTTCATTTCTAATTCTATTGATTTGAGTCTTCTCCCTTTTTCTCTTGATGAGTCTGGCTAATGGTTTATCAATTTTGTTTATCTTCTCGAAGAACCAGCTTTTAGTTTCATTGATTTTTGCTATTGTTTCCTTCATTTCTTTTTCATTTATTTCTGATCTGATCTTTATGATTTCTTTCCTTCTGCTAGCTTTGGGGTTTTTTTGTTCTTCTTTCTCTAATTGCTTCAGGTGCAAGGTTAGGTTGTTTATTAGAGATGTTTCCTGTTTCTTGAGGTAGGCTTGTATTGCTATAAACTTCCCTCTTAGCACTGCTCTTGCTGCATCCCATAGGTTTTGGGTCATCGTGTCTCCATTGTCATTTGTTTCTAGGTATTTTTTGATTTCCCCTTTGATTTCCTCAGTGATCACTTCGTTATTAAGTAGTGTATTGTGTAGCCTCCATGTGTTTGTATTTTTTACAGATCTTTTCCTGTAATTGATATCTAGTCTCATAGCGTTGTGGTTGGAAAAGATACTTGATACGATTTCAGTTTTCTTAAATTTACCAAGGTTTGATTTGTGACCCAAGGTATGATCTATCCTGGAGAATGTTCCATGAGCACTTGAGAAAAATGTGTATTCTGTTGTTTTTGGGTGGAATGTCCTATAAATATCAATTAAGTCCATCTTGTTTAATGTATCATTTAAAGCTTGTGTTTCCTTATTTATTTTCATTTTGGATGATCTGTCCATTGGTGAAAGTGGGGTGTTAAAGCCCCCTACTATGATTGTGTTGCTGTCGATTTCCCCTTTAATGGCAGTTAGTATTTGCCTTATGTATTGAGGTGCTCCTATGTTGGGTGCATAGATATTTACAATTGTTATACCTTCCTCTTGGATTGATCCCTTGATCATTATATAGTGTCCTTCTAAGTCTCTTGTAATAGTCTTTATTTTAAAGTCTATTTTGTCTGATATGAGAATTGCTACTCCAGCTTTCTTTTGATTTCCATTTGCATGGAATATCTTTTTCCATCCCCTCACTTTCAGTCTGTATGTGTCTCTAGGTCGGAAGTGGGTCTCTTGTAGACAGCATATATATGGGTCTTGTTTTTGTATCCATTCAGCCAGCCTGTGTCTTTTGGTGGGAGCATTTAATCCATTTACATTTAAGGTAATTATCGATATGTATGTTCCTATTCCCATTTTCTTAAATGTTTTGGGTTTTTTATTGTAGGTGTTTTCCTTCTCTTGTGTTTCTTGCCTAGAGAAGTTCCTTTAGCACTTGTTGTAAAGCTGGTTTGGTGGTGCTGAACTCTCTCAGCTTTTGCTTGTCTGTAAAGGTTTTAATTTCTCCATCAAATCTGAATGAGATCCTTGCTGGGTAGAGTAATCTTGGTTGTAGGTTTTTCTCCTTCATCACTTTAAGTATGTCCTGCCACTCCCTTCTGGCTTGCAGAGTTTCTGCTGAAAGATCAGCTGTTAACCTTATGGGGATTCCCTTGTGTGTTATTTGTTGTTTTTCCCTTGCTGCTTTTAATATGTTTTCTTTATATTTAATTTTTGACAGTTTGATTAATATGTGTCTTGGCGTGTTTCTCCTTGGGTTTATCCTGTATGGGACTCTCTGTGCTTCCAGGACTTGATTAACTATTTCCTTTCCCATATTAGGGAAGTTTTCAACTATAATCTCTTCTAATATTTTCTCAGTCCCTTTCTTTTTCTCTTCTTCTTCTGGGACCCCTATAATTCGAATGTTGGTGCGTTTAATGTTGTCCCAGAGGTCTCTGAGACTGTCCTCAGTTCTTTTCCTTCTTTTTTTTTATCCTGCTCTGAAGTAGTTATTTCCACCATTTTATCTTCCAGGTCACTTGTCCGTTCTTCTGCCTCAGTTATTCTGCAATTGATCCCATCTAGAGTATTTTTAATTTCATTTATTGTGTTTTTCATCGTTGCTTGGTTCCTCTTTAGTTCTTCTACGTCCTTGTTAAATGTTTTTTGCATTTTGTCTATTCTATTTCCAAGATTTTGGATCATCCTTACTATCATTATTCTGAATTCTTTTTCAGGTAGACTACCTATTTCCTCTTCATTTGTTAGGTCTGGTGTGTTTTGACCCTGCTCCTTCATCTGCTGTGTGTTTTTCTATCGTCTCATTTTGCTTATCTTACTGTGTTTGGGGTCTCCTTTTCACAGGCTGCAGGTTCGTAGTTTCTGTTGTTTTTGGTATCTGTCACCAGTGGCTAAGGTTGGTTCAGTGGGTTGTGTAGGCTTCCTGGTGGAGGGAACTAGTGCCTGTGTTCTGGTGGATGAGACTGGATCTTGTCTTTCTGGTGGGCACGTCCACGTCTGGTGGTGTATTTTGGGGTGTCTGTGGCCTTATTATGATTTTAGGCAGCCTCTCTGCTAATGGATGGGGCTGTGTTCCTGTCTTGCTAGTTGTTTGGCATAGGGTGTCCAGCACTGTAGCTTGCTGGTCATTGAGTGAATCTGGGTCTTGATGTTGAGATGGAGATCTCTGAGAGATTTTCACCGTTTGGTATTACGTGGAGCTGGGAGGTCTCTTGTGGACCAGTGTCCTGAAGTTGGCTCTCCCACCTCAGAGGCACAGCCCTGATGCCTGGCTGGAGCACCAAGAGCCTTTCATTGACACGGCTCAGAGTAAAAGGGAGAAAAAATAGAAAGAAAGAAAGAGGATAAAATACAATGAAATAAAATAAAGCTATTATAAAGCAAAGCTATACAGACAAAATCTCACCCAGAAGCATATACATATACACTCACAAAAAAAGGAAAAGGGGAAAAATTAATATATCCTGCTCCCAAAGTCCACCTCCTGAATTTGGGATGATTCGTTGTCTATTCAGGTATTCAACAGATGCAGGCACATCAAGTTGTTTGTGGAGTTTTAATCCGCTGCTTCTGAGGCTGCTGGGAGAGATTTCCCTTTCTCTTCTTTGTTCGCACAGCTCCCGGGGTTCAGCTTTGGATTTGGACCCGCCTTTGCGTGTAGGTCGCCTGAGGGCGTCTGTTCTCCGCCCAGACAGAACGGGGTTAAAGGAGCAGCTGCTTCGGGGGCTCTGGCTCAATGAGGCCGGGAGGAGGGAGGGATACGGATGCGGGGCGAGCCTGCGGCGGCAGAGGCCGGCGTGACGTTGCAGCAGCCCGAGGCACGCCGTGCGTTCTCCCGGGGAAGTTGTCCCCGGATTGCGGGAGCCTAGCTGTGGCGGCTGCACCAGCTCCCGAGAGGGGCGGTGTGGAGAGTGACCTGTGCTTGCACACAGGCTTCTTGGTGGCGGCAGCAGCAGCCTTAGCGTCTCACGCCCGTCTCTGGGGTCTGCGCTGATCGCCGCGGCTCGCGCCCGTCTCTGGAGTTCGTTTAGGCGGCGCTCTGAATCCCCTCTCCTTGCACGCCGTGAAACAAAGAGGCAAGAAAAAGTCTCTTGCCTCTTGGCAGCTGCAGACTTTTTCCCGGACTCCCTCCCGGCTAGCTGTGGTGCACTAACCCCTTCAGGCTGTGTTCACGCTGCCAACCCCAGTCCTCTCCCTGTGATCCGACCGAAGCCTGAGCCTCAGCTCCCAGCCCCTGCCCGCCCCGGCGGGTGAGCAGACAAGCCTCTTGGGCTGGTGAGTGCTGCTCGGCGCCGAGCCTCTGTGCAGGAGTCTCTCCACTTTGCCCTCCGCACCCCTGTGGCTGCGCTCTCCTCCATGGTTCCGAAGCTTCCCCCCTCCGCCACCTGCAGTCTCTGCCCACGAAGGGGCTTCCTAGTGTGTGGAAACCTTTCCTCCTTCACAGCTCCCTCCCACTGGTGCAGGTCCCGTCCCTATTCTTTTGTCTCTGTTATTTCTTTTTTCTTTTGCCCTACCCAAGTACGTGAGGAGTTTCTTGCCTTTTGGGAGGTCTGACGTTTTCTTCCAGCATTCAGTGGGTGTTCTGTAGGAGCAGTTCCATGTGTAGATGTGTTTCTAATGTATCTGTGGGAAGGAAGGTGATCTCCGCGTCTTACTCTTCCGCCATCTCCTTCTCCTCCCTGGAACTTCTCTTTCGGACTCCAGAACTTCCACAGAGGTATTCTCATCTATGGATGATTGTCAAAATCTGTGTTCTTGATGGGGAGGATGGTAAAAACGCCTATTCTGCCATTTTGCTGAAATCACTCTCCCCTTTTTCCTAATGTAAGCATTTAGTACTATAAATTTCTCTCTCAGTACTGCTTTGGCTGTGTCCCGTATGTTTTGATATGTTGTGTTTTTGTGTTCATTCAGTTCTTATAATTTTATTTTTCTTTGAGACTTCTTCTTTGACCCATTGATTATTTAAAAGTTTGTTTTCAAATTTTCATGTGTTCAAAGATTTTCCTGTTGTCTCTCTGTTACTGATTTCTAGTTTGATTCCATTATGGTCAGAGAATACAATCTTTATGATTTCTGTATTTGTCTGCGGGATACTATAACAAAAATACGATAGATTGAATGGCTTAAACAACAAATATTATTTCTCACAGTTCTGGAGGCTGTAAGTCTGAGATCAGAGTGCCAGCGTGGTAAAGTTCTGGTCAGGGCCCATTTCCTGGCTTGAAGACAGTTACTTTCTTTCTATGTCCTCACATGGCTGAAAGAGAACGCTGGTTTCTTCAACTCTTTATAAGGGTACCAGTCCCATCGTGAGGGCTTCACCTCTATGACCTCATCCAAACCCAATTACTTCTCAACGGCCCCACCTCCAAACACCATTCCACACTGGGTGTTAAGGCCTTGATATATGAATTTTGGGGGGATACAAACATTTAGTCCATAGCAGTTTCATTCTTTTAAATTTGTTGAGGTTTGCTTTATGGCCCAGAATATGGTCTGTCTTGGTGAATGATCTGTAGGTGCTTGAAACAAATGTATGTTATGCTGTTGTTGGTGGAGTGTACTATAAATGTCAATTAAACGTAATTAGTTGGTTGTGTTGTTCAGGTTTTATACATTTTTGCTGACTTTCTGCCTAGTAATTCTATCAGTAGCTGAAAGAGGGGTGTTAAAGTCCCCAACTTTGTCTGTTTCCCTGCTCAGCTCTGAAAGTTTTTTAAAACAGTTTCATTGACATATAATTTATGTACTATATAATCATCCATTTAAAATGTACAATTCAGTGGTTTTTAAATATATTGACAGTTACTGACAGTTGTGCAACCATCACTGCTACGTAGTTTTAGAATATATGTATCAACCCCCCAGCAACAATTATACCTGCCCCTTTGCTACCATCAACAAATTCACTAGCTCTAGTCAATCAATGATCTACTTTCTGTTTCTATAAGATTTACCTCTTCTGGATATTTCACTTAAATGAAATCATATAATATATGGTCTTGTTTCACTGAGCATAATGTCTTCAAGTTCCAACCATGTCCTAGCATATATCAGTACTTCATTCCTTTTTATTGCTGAATAATATTTTGTTACATGGGTATACTGTTTTATTTATCCATTTATCAATTGATAGAAATTTGGGTTGTTTCCATTTTGACTATTATGAATAATGCTGTTAAGAATATTTGTGTACAAGTTTTGTGAGGATATATGTTTTCATTTCTCTTGATTATATATGTAGGAGTAGAATTGCTGGGTAATATGGTGTCTCTATGTTTCATATTTTAAGATACTGCCCAACTGTTCTCTAAACCAACTGTACCATTTTGGATTCCCACTAGCAGTGCATGAAGGTCTCAATTTTTCCACAACCTCACCAATACTTGTTGTTGTCTTTTTTTGATATAATCATCCAGGTGGGTGTGGCATGGTATATCATTGTTGTTTTGATTTGTATTTCTTTAATGCCTAATGATGTTGATCATCTTTTCATGTGCTATTGGCCATTTGTGTATCTTTTTTGGAGAAATATCTATTCAGATACTTTGCCTATTTTAAAATTAGGTTACTTATTTTTTTAGTATTGAGTTTTAAGAGTTCTTTGTATATTCTAGATATAAGTCCCTTATCTGATATAAGATTTTTAAACATTTTCTCCCATTCTTTGAATTGTCTTTTCAGTTTCTTGATGGTATCATTTGTAGCACAAAGTCTTTAATTTTGATGAAATTCAGTTTCAGTTCTTGGGAGAAATCCTACTTTGTCATGACATATAATCTTCTTTGTATTCTGCTAGATTTGGTTTGCTAGTATTTTGTTGAGGAATTTTTGCACCTAGATTCATAAGAAAGATTGGTCTGTAGTTTTTTTGTGATGATTTTTTCCTTAGGCTTCACATCTTTTAACCAACTCAGGCTGAAGCCCTGGAGCCCATGTGTCTATCCAACAGGATAAGCTATGGTTATTCATTTTTGCCATTTTTCCAATCTCTCTTCCAAGCTGTATTTCCTCACTTACCCAATTTTATGAGGGAAAAGATAAGAGTATCATGATTTGGTATACCTCACTTACAAGGTGATGAGAGGTGGACCCAGGGATAAGGACAAAATTCACGTGGTTTTTCAATGAATCTCATATTTTTTATGTTTTCTGCTCCTTCAGGGGAATCTTTTCTTCTTTTTTACATTTTGTCTTTTGACTTTATTTCTAATATGTTCTATTTATTGGCAAGGATAATTAATTCTATACGGGTATGGTTGTTATGCTTTTTTGTCCAGACTAGAGAGACCAAAATGATAAGATTTAGTCATTTTTCATGCATTTCCTAGGCTTCTTTTTCCTGGACTGCCTGCTTATTCCCTCAGATCTCTTCTAACAAATTCAGGTATATTAGTGACAATTCTTCTCATTATTATATGTGTTCACTTTCACCAATACCATGTAAGTAGTGATTAGATTAGGAGACACCTTGAGTCAAATCAGCACAGCTGTACTCTGTATCTTTCATGCTGAACCTTCACTAGAATCAGAGATTATGGCCTGATATGGTATGTTTCTGTTGTTGAATTCATTTTTGCCAGTTCTTGACTACTTACCTTTCCTCCCTCCCTTTATACTTTTTTGTTAGTGTAGGGAGAGGAAGATTTTATAATCTGCCTTCACTCTTCCACCTTTACCAAACAGTTTGATCTACTGTATCAGTTTTTTTTGACATCTACTTTAACTTTGTTATATATTTTTTGTTTGATCAATCATGAGCTGAAAGAAGGAGTTAAGCGTTTATTACTGTTATATTTCTCTTCTTTGTGAGTTCTCAGCCAACTTTGCTTTACATGTTTTGATGAATACTATTCATTGTGTAAAAGTTTATACTAATTAATTGCTCCTTGGAAACTGTATCTTTCATCTTTGTCCTTTTTGCTTTGAAGCCAGCTTTGCCTGATATTTGTGTTGTGATCCTAACTTTCTTTTTGGACTTGTTTGTCTTATATGTTTTTGTCCATTTCTTATTAACCCTGATGGAGTCTAATCTGAGAGTCTCTTTTTATTTAGTAGCTTATTTTTCCCAATAGTATTTATTGATATGATACGTATTTTTAAATTATTCTTGCATTTCTGGAATGAACTCCATTTGGTCATGAAGTATCTTTAATGTGATGCTGGATTCTGTTTGCTAATATTTTTACTTAGTACCTTCATATTGATATTCATAAGATAGAATGGTTGTAGTTTTATTTTTTTTAATCATGGTAAAAATATGTACATTAAATTTACCATCCATCTTAACACTTTTTAAGTGTATACAGTTTAATAGTTTTAAGCATATACATATTGTTGTACAATAGATCTCTAGAACTTTTTAATCTTGCAAAACTGAAAGTCTAAATCCATTAAACACTAATTCCCCTTCCAACCACCTTTTTTCTGTTTCTATGATTTTAACTACCTTAGATACTTCATATGAGTAGAACCATGCAGTATTTGTCTTTCTGTAACTGGATTATTTCAATTAGCATAATATCTTCAAGGTTCATCCATTTGTAGCATGTGACAGAATTTCCTTTTTTTTTAAGGCTGCCTAATATTCCATTGCATGTATATACCACATGGATGAATATCCATTCATCTGTGATGGACATTTGGGTTGCTTCCACCTCTTGGCTATTGTGATTAATGTTGTAATTAATGAACATGGGTGTGCAAATGTCTCTTGGAGATCCTGCTCTGAATTCTTTTGGATATATACCCAAAAGTGGGATTCCTGGATCATATGGTAATTCTATTATTAATTTTTGAGGAACCACCATACAGTCTTCTGTAGCAACTGTACCATTTTACATTTCTGCCAATAGTGTGCAAGGGTTCTGAATTTTCTGCATCCTTGCCAACACTTATTTTCTATTATTTTGATAGTGGTCATCCTCCTAAGGAGTGTGAGTGATAGCTCATTGTAGTTTTGATTTTCATTTCTCTTATAATTAGTGATGTTGGGCATCTTTTCATACGCTTGTTGGCCATTTGTATATCCTCTTTGGAGAATCGTCTATTCATGTCCTTTGCCCATTTTTAAATTATTTGGTTTTTTTTTGGTTGAGTTGTGTGAGTTCCTTACATATTCTGGATATTAACCCTTATCAATATGATATATATTTTAATCATGCTTTTGTCATTTTATTTTACATTACATATTAATATTTATTTTATTGTCTTTTTCTCTAAATTGTATGTGTGTGTATTTTTGGTTGATTTGAGAGGTGTATATAGTTTTTTAAATTATTTTACTCGTTACCTTTATATTTTTAAACAATTTATCTAACACTTTCTCCTACTGCCTATTCTTTTGCCTATACAATTTTTATGTTTTATTATTTTACATTATCAGGATTAATAAAAACACATATTCTGTTCTGTAATCACAATTCCATTATTTAAGTTGAGCTCATGTTTTGTATGAAACTTTTTCTTAGTTTTCAATTTTGATCCTAGTCAATATGCCAATCCCGATTTTGACCTATTTTACATACCAGTTGGTATGAAGAAATTGTTACCGAATGACAGTCTTAGCTTCCGCTTAAAATAGGTTGGCTTTGTGAGACTGTACTAAATCACCTTTCCTATATCTTTCATCTCTTGATGGTGCCTTAATCTCTTCCTAGTGAGATGTGGTATTTTGTATATTTGTTTACATTCTTGATATGGAAGGAGAGTTTTAAAGTCTTCCAATTGGTCCTTCCAAATATAAAAATCTGTCACTCTGTAGTCAGAACCAATGTGGGGATTTTGCCACTTATTGAGTTTATCTATTCAGCTGTATACTCAGGATCTAAAGAAATGACCACAAGATAGGTTTATGGTTCCGTGGGCTCACCATGAGGTGGACTTGGATTAAGTGCTATTTATCACCTGACCCCAGTATACCTGCGCTCAAACTAGTGAAAAAATAATAACATTATGGGTTACAAGAATTGGTGTTAGCTAATAGTCAATGCCCAATTACCCATAAGTCTTAGTATTTCTCTCAGTGCACATGGTAGTAGGAAGGATTCAGTATGAATTTGTGATATTATTGCAAAATCCTTCCACAATTGTACCAGGCTTTTGTTTAATTTAGAGGGTTCTAGGTTTGTAAATTTATTCAGGTATGAAATTTGGGCACAGGGCTATCATATTCTCCTGTGCCTCAAGTCAATCCTCTCTTTACCAGACCATATTACAGGCATTTTTTAGTTACTCAGATTAAATAGGTACCTTAGTGGACTGCCCATCACTTTTGTCTTAGGGAACTCATGATTAATTAGACACTACCAAAGATATACCTTTGTATATGAGCTAATTCACACCTTGGAAACCCATGTTGTATTAGAACAGACTGTACTAAGATCTCCAGAGTAGCAAAAGTCAGAGTTGTAGAGAAAGTGCAGTTTTGGGAGGTGCTTTCTCCCTTCCGTCCTCTAGAGGCCAAGATATGTATTCTGAGAATCAGTGTAATTTAGCTAGTTTAGAGGGTATACTTTATCCTAGAAGACAGCATTTCATCCCCATAGAGTAGACCCCAGTTGTGATAACTGAAGATTAACTATTGGTAGTTGATAGGATACATAATAAGAGCAGTGACTACTGTTACATCAGCTTATTGCCAGCTTCTTTCATGGTGTGAAGTGTGTTCTCTGGTTAGGAGCAGCACTTTAGGAGAGATACCATGGTGTACACAGACATTCAGTGAGTGCAGGTATTGGCATAGGCATCATGGGCAGGCAAGGCGAGTTTGCCTAAAGTTGTGCTTATTGAAACTTTTTCTTCTCTGAGACCTTTAAGGCTCCTTGGAGCTGTAACCATTCTGTTTTCCAGATGACTGTCATATTAAAGGCATTGCACATATTCTTTTCTCTAGGCCAGGGTTAATTTTTCTTTTCTTCCCACTGAATACACATGCCCTAATCTCCAGCAAAATGTATTACTTCCTGGAGTACTAGAGAAATGATGTATTATTTTGTAAGTATTTTGTACTTTTTTTGTACTTTCTTTTTCTCTCTCATACCTGTTTATCTCACGTTGAAAATTGATTATTCAGTGTCCAACTGAATTGCTTTTCTCCATACACAGAGAAAAAGGGAATTCTGCCTCTAAAGGCTCACAATATTTTGGATCTCTTTGCAGCTCTTTACAGTTAGTTACTTGTATATACCCTTACTTTATACGCTGATCCATCCACTTCATTTTACAAATGAGAAAGCTGAGATTCAGCATTTTAAAGGACTTAACGAGTCCACAGATGACTGCTGGAGACAGATCAGAATTTTTTAAAAAGATAATCAACATCAAATAACATACCTTTGTAGAAAGGAACTAATTTGTTTTTCTTTTTTCTTTTCATTATTTTATAAGATTTAGAAGGCAGTATTCTTTGTTAATACTTCTTAGGAAAGATTTGATAATAGGAACATTAATTTTTTATAATAGTAATGACTACATTATATGTACTTGATATTCTTTTTTAATAGGCAAACCTCAAAAGAGAGGCAAAAGAAAACACAGTTACTCTCAAAGAAAAAAAAGACAAGGTAAGAGTTTTATATAACTCTCATAGATTTCTTTATAACCATTTCACTTTCTAACATCTTGGTAAATTTTTTTTGTTCATAAATGGGAAAATAACATCAAAAATATATCACACAGAAGATGTGGTACATATATACAATGGAATATTACTCAGCCATTAAAAAGAACAAAATAATGCCATTTGCTGGAACATGGATGGACCTAGAGATTATCATGCTAAGTGAAGTAAAGTCAGACAGAGAAAGACAAATATCATATGATATTGCTTATATGTGGAATCTAAAAATGAACTTATCTACAAAACAGAAATAGAGTTACAGATGTAGAAAATAAACTTATGGTTACCAGGGGGTAAGGGTGGGGGAGGGATAAATTGGAAGGTTGGGATTGACATATACCCACTACTATATAAAAATACATAACTAATAAGGTCCTATGGTATAGCACAGGGAACTCTGTTCAATACTCTGTAATGGCCTATATGGGAAAAGAATCTAAAAAAGACTGGATATATGTATATGTATAACAGATTCACTTTGCTGTACCTGTGAAACTAATACAACATTGTAAATCAACTATACCCCAATAAAAATTAAATATATATATATATATATATATATATATCTCACACAATTTCATTTCCAAAATTGTTTCTTTCTATTTGTTAATTCAAAAGCATTAGCTAAAAAATTTCAAAGCATTTGTCATTTGGAAATTTAGAGATTTTATTCTTTTATAGTTTTTATTATAGCATTAAATTAGTTAGGTACTTCTGTGTTTCTTGAGAAATTTCCAACATTGGGGGAAAATATTTCAATTAAAAATTCTAAAGCTCATGTTTAGATTGTGTTTAATTTTGAGGTTTGAGAGGGCTAAATAAATGACATCTTGCTCTCTTAAGTCTAAGCCAACTGAGAAAGGCAGTGAAAAATCAACATAATATCTTTATTATTGACAAATAATATTGGACAGTGTGGCTTATATTTGAAGGCAACAGGATTTCTTAATCCTGAAATCCTAAATTAAACAAGTTTATCTACTCTATCACAGGTAGAGCTAGACTGGGACAAGTGTACCTACTTGAATGGCCTGCTCTTGTAAAATGCATGGCATAGAGTAGAATGTGTGCTTCTTCTGGTACCCAACAGGAGGAGTAAGGAAGGGGCTGAACTATATGTCCCCTGTTACTCCTTCCATATTCAACAATCCCATTAAGTCATTGCTGTTTCCCTAAGGAAGCAGAGAGAAGTTAGGAATGTTCCCTGTGCATAGAAGGAAGCATCAGGTATGAGAAAGGGAGGTTATTATATTCAGCTTCTAATCCAGTTGGTAATATAGAATTATTACAGAAGAGTTTTATTGCAAATTTTAGTTAAAATGATTAAATATTCCTTATACACAGTGATGTAGTCTCCTAAGTCCCCACAGAAGTTCCTTTAACTATAAACTGAAAGTAACAGAGTATATTGTTTGTCTTGTTTGTTTGTATATTGTTTGTATATGTTTGTCTATACCAAATAACGATGTTCAGTTTTTTGGTATAGACAGTGCTATAATTTTGTTACATTTGGGTTCAAAGAGAAGAAAAAAAGAAATATTGTACCTGTGAGTGAATATTAGGTGCTTCATATGTCCAGACACTGTGATAGACATTTGAAAACATCATATTTGGAGAAATTATTGTCATATTAAAATTAGCCAGAAGGGTTAGATATAGTCTAAGCGAAGTGTCTGATGAAGATAATAAATTGGTTAAACTCCAATATTTATTTCTAAATATAGAATGTGTTCATATTATGAAAGTATATATCACATATTCTTATAGAGTTGTTTTGATTTATGTATAATTCCAGTAATATATGTCTATTATTTATATATGTTATCAAGTAGATTAGTTAGTTCCCTATATTTTATATGGGTGTCTAGATATATATATTGCAAATAATAAGAAAATGATAAAAGAAATGAAAAGATTTAAATAGGCTTTTGTGTGCTATGCTTTATTCCAACAATATTGAAGTATCACAAGCCTTATATATAATAATCATTAGGTTTATCAAACATTTCTGAGGTTGGGAATGTTACTTCTTCATGCTTCAGTTTTATCACCTAGGGATAATAATAGTACCTTTTCCCTAAAGTTGTTATGAAGATTAAATGAGATTATTATCTCATTTAATGCTTTGTGAAGCATTTAAAATAGTGCTTGGCACATAGGAAATGCCAAATAAATGTTTGTTTAAAAAGAACAAGAGAAAATCATATGTTCTATATATATATGCATCATTGGAAATGTAATATTCAAAAAAGAATGTAACTTGTAGGAAAGTATATACATTTTCATGATGTATTACAAAGAGGGTTATTTCAGTAGTCTAGAATGCTGGTGCATTTTCTTTTAGGCTACTAGGGAAATGTTAGATTCCAAGATATGACCACAAGGTGGTGTAGTTGCCATTCTCAGTCCTTTTGGGTAAGAAAAATTTGTCCATGAAAGCAGTTACATTTTGGAGATTTTGAGGATGACTCCTGATGAGTCCAGAGAGCAGAAGAAAATTTGCTTTCATCAAAATTGTGTTATCAACTATGATATAGAAATATTTATGGAAAAGGATATAGAAATATTTATGGAAAAGGATATAGAAATGCAACTCTGTGGAAAAAATGCTGCCAAAATTCATACCTATTGGAAAAAGGATAATGAAGTGAGATCACTAGAACTGGGCAAGAAACCTTCAAATTACCTCATTTAGCTCCTTTTTAAAAATTTATATTTTATTTTTTAATTGAGGTATAGTTTACTTACAGTATTATATAAGTTTCAGGTATACACATAGAGGTTCACAATTTTTAAAGGTTATACTCCATTTATAGTTATTATAAAATATTGGGTATATTCTCTGTGCTGTACAGTATATCCTTGTAGCTTACTTATTTTATACATAGTAGTTTGTGCCTTCTAATCAGCTACCTTTATCTTGCCCTGAAAATTTCTCTAGTTCTTTACTTTCATAATTTTTCTTCTCTATTTTTTTTTTTTTGGAGGGGGGAATGAAACTGGTGGATAGGAAAAGCTGATATTTTTATAGATGATAGAGGAAATATGAAAGCATAAAAGAGAATGCCCTTTGGCTGTTAGGCTACTGGAATGAACCTCAGATTAAGATTTTTTTGCCACCAGGAATAGAGATTTTTCTCTGGAGAATTCTCAACTTTTGGTCAAATAGGGAGTTGAGATGTCTTACTTGTTTTCATAGCAGCTCTGTGAAGACAAAGAGGGGCAAATACCATTTGCATCTTAAATGGGAAAATAAAGTGACAAAGAAGATAAGTGAAATTTATTCAAAGTTATCTAATCAATACTAAATTTGGGGGTAAATTCTAGTTTATTTCAGTGATATTTCTGTATTTCTGCTGTACTTTAATTAAAATGACATTTAATGATGACTTTATTCACTTTTGTTGTTCAATATAGAAAACACAGACATCTTTAATGGAAACACCTGAAACTAGTTACTGGAAACTTGATTCTAAAGCAGCTCCTTCACAAAATATATCTGGAAACTTCCCATCAGCTGATTATGGCAAATCAAAAGATAAAAGAGACTGTCTGTGGACATCTGCCAAAAATACTTTATCTACACCATTACCAAAGGTTTGTTGCTAAAATTTCTAAGAAAGTAGTAATTTTTTTTAATAAAAAAGAAGTCTCTGTTATCACATACCATATATCTGGTATCACACACATAGACATGAAACCATTTTCTTTAAAGTTTCAATTATTTGTTATACCAGCACAAAATGGTTTCATTTTTTTAATCTATCACTGTTCACAACTTAATGACATCTTGGGCAAATTTTATCACTTTCTGGCATTCACCAGTGCATAGGTCCCTGATGTACAAAATCTGGTTTTGACTTGCGTTTTCCAGTATGACCTCAGTTACCTCCCTTTGCTGTTTACTCCTCATCATCTTGCTGCTGGAGTCTTTTACTTAGCAGTCAGCCCTGTGGAGCAGGTGCCACTAACAAGGTGGCTCATTTCTAGCTATCTTCGACATGTCCATTTAATCCATGGGGAATTCATTCAACCTTTCAATGCTAAATGGTGGTGCATAATGCTCTACTTCTGACTCCCCCTTTCCTGCTCTCTGCCATCTATCTCTCTCTAATTTCTTTTTACTTTGCTCAGGCAGACACAAAGACAGATAGACAAATTTTCTGCCTAGGTTTATATCCACTTAGGGAATGAGATGCCAGTCTCCCCTTCTTATAAGGCTGCTTTTTAAAGTTATATCCTCACTTGTCTTGGGAGTCGCGGGGAAGAGTATTTCAACCTGTCTTTACCCCCTAAGCGGAAATTTTGTGCTTTAACCTCCCAGTTTCCTTAAAATAACTGGGAATAAGAGAGGTATTTGGTGATTGTTGGGCCTGTTCTATCACCTTTTAATAAGCCTTAGAGAAGGAGCTGGCCTTAATTATAGGTAGCTTTCTTTAGAATATGTGTTACTGGCACTTTCCCCCAGCTTTGTGCTTTAGTTGACAATTCCAGAGCAAAAGGAAGAGTTCCACTCATATCCTGTTATATATACAATATTATGCACCTCGTGGAATTTATGAAAATTAGTAAAGTACATAGCTTAGCGAGGCTTTTAAAAAAAAGATATATTGTTTTTATTTTATTTTTATTGTATTTTTAAAAAAAGAATAGTTTTTTTTAACAAGTCTTTTATATAAAATTATTTTGTTGTATTTACTATTCTGTTATTCAAAATATGAAATGATCTCTGTTGAAGAATGACCTTACTTAAAAAAACTTTTTATTGAAATTATTGCAAGAAAAATGTGCAGATCATAATTATACAACTTGATGAATCTTTACAAACCAAACTTAACCTTATTACTAGCACTCAGATTAAAAGAGACTATTACTATCACTTCAGAAGAGCTGATTGTTTCCCCTTCCAGTCACTAGCCCTTCCTCCAAGGCCAACTGCTGTCCCAAATTCTAGTTTTATATGTACCTGTTTTTGCATTTTCTATAATTAGAATCATATTCTTTTTGTTTTGACATTTTCCACTTAACATTATGTTTATGAGATTCATCCACATTGTTGCTTGAAGTTGCTTTATTTTTATTTGGTATTTCATGGTGTGACTGTACCACAGCTTCTTTATCTCTTGTAATGTTAATGGACATTTGGTTAGCTTCCAGAGTGGGCTTTTATGAATAGCATTGCTATAAAAATGTATTGCTTGACATGTATACATCTTGGTTGGGTATGTCCATAGAAGTGAAATTGCTGGGTTACAGGGTTATGCATAATACATTCCATGTTAACAGATATAGCCTGAGCTGTTTTTACTCTGATACAAAATGTGTGTGTGTGTGTTTTCCCACACCAGCCAATTCTCCAGTTCTCCAGACTAGGTGTCCTGCAATTTGATTCAATTCTGACACTGTAGTTAATGTAGTTAATGTAGACCCCACAGGTTAAGGGCTCAGTCCCACAGGCTTCCATTTTAGACACTGTCCTGGCTTGCCACTTGTACTACTGACCAACTGGCTATAAATTGGGGGTTCCCACAACTCCCTTCTCAGGTTTAATAATTTGCTAGAATGACTCACAGAACTCAGGAAATTACTTTACTTGCTATTACCAGTTTTTATAAAGGATACAATTTGGGAACAGCCAAATAGAAAAAATGCATAGGGCACAAGGTATGGCGAAAGGGGCACAGAAGCTTCCATGCCTCTCCGGGAGTGCCACCCTCCCAACACCTCCATGTGTCTACCAACCTGGAAGCTCTCTGAACTTCATTGTTTAGGGGTTTTATGGAGGTTTCATTACATGGCATGATTTGTTAAATCATCGGCCATTGGTGATTAACTCAGTCTTTAACCCATCTCCCCTCCTAGGAGTTCAGGGGGTGGGGTGAAAGGTTCCAAACTTCTAATCATGCCTTGGTCTTCCTGGCAACCAGCCACCATCCTGAAGCTATCATGCTGAAGCACCCCCTACCACCTGTTATTTCATTAGCATAAACTCAGGTAAGTTGAAAGGAGCTCATTATGAATAACAAAAAACTCTCCTGTCAACATCACAGGGGACAAAGACCAAATATTATACCAAAAGATGCCTCCTGTCAACCCTGTCACTCAGGAAATTACAAGGATTTTAGAAGTTGTGTGTCAGGAACCAAGGACAAAGACCAAATATATATATATTTCTTATTGTATCACACTGCCAATCATGTTTTAAAAAAAATTATTGTACCAATTTATTGTACCAAATTATTGTACATTCTGGCTACCAGTGAATGAGAGTTCTGATTGCTGCGCATCCTTGTCACCACATGGTATTTTTCATCTTTTAGATTTTAGCTATTCTGGTGGTGTGGTGACCTTACTTTTTATTTCAAATGAAGTTTTATTTTGCAATTAATTTTAGATCTATAGAAAAGTTACAAAGGTAATACAGAGAATCCCTTTATATTCCTCACCCAGTTTTCACCATTGTTAACATCTTACATTACCAGGTACATTTGTCAAAACTAAGAATCATTCATTGGTATATTACTATTAACTAAACTTCAGACTTGATTTGGATTTCACAGTTTTTCCGTTAATGTCCTCTTTCTCTTCCAGGATCCAACTCAGTGTACCATACTGTATTTAATTATCATGTCTTGATCGTAATTTTTAATGTAGACATTTACATCTATAAACTTCTCTCTAAGCACTGATTTCACTGTATCCCATAAGTCTGTTGTATTTTCCTTTTCATTCTCTCAAAGTACTTTCTAATTTCCCTTGTGATTTATTTTTTGACCCATTGGTTATTTAGGAATGCATTGTATTTCCAAATTTGTGATTTTGCTAAGTATCCATCTAGCTGGTTTATAGTGTTGTTCAAGTATTATATTTCCTTGCTGATCTTATGTCTGGTTGTTCTTTTCATTATTGAAAGTGGGGGTATGGAAGTCTCCTACTATTACTGTTGAATTATCTAATTTTCCCAGTTTTTGGTTCATGTGTTGGGGCTATATTGTTAGCTGCATGTATACTTAATACCAATTATCTTTTCTTGATGGATTAACTCTTTTACCTTTATAAAATATTCCTTTTGTCACTAGTAATCTTTTTTTTAAAGTATACTTTATCTGATATTAGCTCTTTTTGTTTACTATTTGCATGGTTTATCTTTTATCACCCTTTTACTGACAACCTATTCATGTTATGGAATCTAAATTGTGTCTTTTGTGGGCATCACATAGTTGGATCATGCTTTTTTCCATCATTCATTCTGACGATCTCTGCATTTTGATTGGAATGTTTAATTGACTTACATTTAATGTAATTACTAATAATGTAGAACTTAGGTCCACCATTTTGTTCTTTGTTTTCTATATGTCTTATGTCTTTTTGTTCCTGTATCTTTCCATTACTGTCTTATTTTGTGTTAAATAGGTATTACCTAGTATACCACTTTAATCTTTTTGGGTTTTACTATACTTTTGGAATTATTTTCTTAGTGATTAGCTGAAAAGTACAGTTAACACCTTAACTTAAATTTAGTTTGAATTAATGTCAGTGTAATTTCAATGGTATATAAAAACTTTGCCCCAATATATCTTTGTTCCCTCTTTCTCTTTTGTCCTATCATTGTCACATAAGTCACATATTTATACATTTTAAGCCCATCGATACAGTATTATTGCTTTATATATCTGTGTCTAAAATCAGATAGGAAAAACAGAGTTACAAACAAAAATATATTTATACTATGTTTTATAATTATCTATGCAGTGTCCTTTTCTGGTGCTCTTTATTTCTTCATATGAATTTGAGTCTTGTGTTCTTTCATTTCAGCCTGAAGGACTGCCTTTAGTATTTCTTGTGGGGAAGGTCTGCTTGTGACAAATTCTCTCAATTTTTGTTTATCTAGGAATATCTTAATTTCTCCTTCATTTTTGAAGGACAGTTTTGCTGGATATAGAATTATTTGGTAACGGTTCCTTTTAGCATTTGGACATGTCAATCTTTTATGGACTCTCTGGTTTCTGATAAGAAATCAGCCATTAATATTATTGAAGATACCTTGTATATGGTGAGTCCCTTGTCTCTTGCTACTTTCAAGTTTCTCTTTGTTTTTTGACATTTTGGTTATGATGTGTCTAGGTGTGGATCTCTTTGATTTTATCTTCCTTGGAGCTTGTTGAGCCTCTTGGATGTACAGATTAATGTTTACATCAAATTTGGGAGGTTTTCAGTCATTATTTTTTCAAGTATTATTTCTGCCCTTTCTCTCTCTGCTCTCATTCTTTTTTTATTTTTATATTTATTTTTTTGGGGTTGTGCCACGTGGCTTGCAGGATCTTAGTTCCCCAACCAGGGATTGAACCCAGGCCACTTGCACTGGAAGCACAGAGTCCTAACCATTGGACCACCAGGGAATTCCCTCTGCTCTCATTCCCATTATGTGTATGTTGGTATGGGTGATGGTGTCCCACAGGTCTCTGAGGCTCTTTTCATTTTTCTTTTTTCTTCTTTCTGTTACTCAGATTGGATAATGTCAGTTGAACTATCTTCAGGTTCATGGATTCTTTCCTCTACCTGCTCAAATCTGATGTTGAGCCTCTTTAGTGATTTTTCATTTCAGTTATTGTACTTTTCAACTCCAGAATTTCTATTTGGTTCTTTTAAAAATAATTTCTATCCATCTATTGATGTTCCATTTGGTTTGACATTGTCTTTATACTTTCCTTTAGTTCTTTGGACATGGTTTTTCTTATCTCTTACTATAATATGACTGTAAGATTACTATAATATGTTCACTTTGAACATATTTAAAATGGTTGGTTTAAAGTCTTTGTCTAGGAAGTCCAATAACTAGGTTTCCTTAGGGATAGTTTCTGTTGATTGCTTCCTCACACATGTATGAGCCATTATTTCTTATTTGCACAGCTTATAATTTTCTCTTGAAATCTGAACATTAAAAATAATGTAAGTGACAAATCTGGAAATCAGATTCTCCCTTCTCCTCAAGGTTTGTTGTTTCTGCTTGTCATAGTTTTTATTGTTTGTTTAGTGATTTTTCTAAATTAATTCTGTAAAGTTTGTATTCTTTGAGTGCCACTAAAGTCTCTACTAGTTAGCTTAATGTTCAGCTAATGTTTTAATAGAGATTTCCTTAAATACCCGGATCAATAAGTCTCACAATCTTTGACAAAGGACTATGAGTTAGTGTTAGGGCATGCTTTCAACACTCAGCCAGACAGTAGAAAACTCTGCCTTAGCCTTCAGTTTCTGCTTTTGCAGACCCTCAAGATGAGCCACAGGTAAGAGCTTAGGGCCTTCTCATGTCTTTCCTGTGCTTACTCACAGCCCTGTCTGTGAGCATGGCTTTCTGTATTTCCAGGAATATATCAGAGTTTTTCAAAGCCCCTATGGACATCTTATTTCCTAGCTGTCCTTTTAAGGTTTTTGGTTAGTCTGTCACTCACCCAACTGTTAATCATTGCCTCAGGGAGCTGCAAAGTTAACACACTTGTCTTTAATTGTTTTTGACAAATATTATTCCCTACCCTACACACATCAAGGAGAAAGCTTTTTTTTTTTTAACTGAGTAAGCTCTGAGTTGGGTCAAATACCGACAGTCCTGTAAATGAAATCATCCAGAGAACCACTAGGCAGGTCAAATAATGACAACTCTTTGGGAATAAAACTTTGAAAGAGCTCCCAGTTCTGTTTTGCTGTGTCCAGTGGCTGCCAGGCTGGACCAGGAATGTGGGCTGTTACTTTTTAAGGGTACCGTAGAGCTAGAGAGCAGGGGATGAGATGAGGAAAAGTTAAGATACTGCTAATTTTGCTCTTCTTACAGAAGTTCAGCCATTGACAACAACAACAACAAAACTCTCCAGGTTGTTGCAAGCCTTTTGTTAATTTCCACAGTTCTAAACAAGCTGATTCTGACCACCTTTACCAGCATTTTTGTTGCTTTGTGGAAGAGCATATTTTTGGAGCTCCTTATTCTGCCATTTTTGCTGATATCAGTGCCCTTATTTTTTAAAGATACTTTTTAAAAATTATAAAACTTACATATTCCATATTACAGGGTAATATGGAATACTAAACATTGACTAATGGAATTACTTTGTCAACAAAACATAAGCAAACTTTTTGTCGAATAAATCAGTAAGTATTTTTATGGAGTGAGAAAAGCTTTCAGGTCTTGGGTCTTAATCATTGTTAGAAAAATTAAAGTCTCTCTTAAGATTGTTGACTGCTGAAGCTGGAGTGCCTCTTTTCTCTCTCTTTCTCTCTCTCTGCCCCTCCCTCTCTTTCTCCCTCTCTCTCCCCCATGATTTTTTTCAAAAACTTCTGAATTAAATTCTTATCCAAAATTTCTACTTCATATACATGCCAATAATAATGGAGAATTATTATTGATTGCTAAAACCTCAACTTGCCTTTATTAATAATATATGTTTTATTTGATGGGATAACATATTGTTTTTCTTTTTGAATAGGCATATACTGTGAAGACACCAACGAAACTAAAAATTCAGCAAAGAGAAAACAAGAATGTACCCATTGAAGAAAGTAGTAAAAAGAGAAAAATGGTCTTCAAGTTTGATATTAATTCGGATAGTTCAGAAACTTCTGATCTTTTGGTAAAATTATTACAAATAATCAGCATTTATTATTTGTTTACATTATTATATTTCTACATTATTTCTTGATGTATATGTATAATATATATGCATAGTATCTATTATTGCAATACTGAAAAAAAGTAGAACTCTACTATAACACAGAACCCTCTACTTTTGCAGCATTTTAAAGAAATTAGGGTTAAAAAATCTCCCTGAACTTCAGAAAACATGACATTTTGTAATACTTGATATAACATAGTTGTCATATGAGAGGACTAACCCTCTTGTTTCCAGAAGAGTGTTATTTCTTTTCCTTTTTTTTTTGTTTTTAAAGAAAGGCTAGGTGAATATCTTTAATCTTGCTGCAGCCAAATTTGTTATTCAAGACCCCTCTTGATTTTGCATATTATACATATTCTTTTATTTTATACCACTTATTGGTTGAAATCTATATCAATGTATTGGTTGAAAACTATAACATTTCTATGATTCTTAATGGGATAATGTGTTAAAGATGACATGTTTAAGGAGGATAGTTCCCCTAGCAGTTTGTATCACCAATTACTCCCTACTATGAGTATATTAACACATATCAGTATTTTCTAAAGGCATAATAATGATTTATTGAGAATAATTAAACTTATACTCATTTAATTTAAAACCAGATAAACCTTATTACATGAAATGGAGCACTTTACCAAAGATTCTTAATTACAAAATTCCAGTTAAAGTCATTTGTTTCATTATTCTAACTCATAGCTATGAGATCCTTCAAGCTTTTATATTCCTTTGGGATCCTCTACTTTCATTTGTTCTGGAATAATGAGTAGCTGAAGTCTTAAAATTGTAATTATTGAAGTTAACTTATAGAAAATCCCTACTCTAGTATCTCTTTGTTTTGTAGATAATGATTAGCATTTTAATGATTAAACTGTGAACCAGGCACTACTGTAAAGACTTTACACAGATTACTTCAGTTATTTTTTGAAACAATCTCATGCTTTAGAAGTAGAGACAGGGTTGTTATTCTCATTTTACAGATGAGGAAACTGAGTCACACTGTTACTTTGCCTAAGGTCACATAACTAGTAAGGCATGGAGCCAAAATTTGAATACCAACAGTCTAGCTCCATAGCCTATGTATGTCATTGTACATAATAACTGCCAGTTCAGACTGAAGTCCAGATATTAAAAGAATGTAATGAGAATTATTAGAAAGAGCATGAGCTGTGGAATTAGATATTCCAGGGCTAGAATTCATGCTGTTTTTCTAGTAGTGTGAATTTAGGCTAGTTTCTTAGCTTATCTGAGATTCGGAATGACTCATGATTTCATTTCATTTTTAAAAGGAGCATCACAACTTTGTAGCACAATAAACATACTACAGTATTTTATTTATTTTTATTTTATTTATTACAGTTTAAACTAGCCTAAAGACATTTCATAGCGGGCTTTATTTGTTATAATTATCACTTGAAGTTAGTTATTTTTGTGATTTTCTTAGCTGTTGCATTTAAATTTTGGTGAACATTCAAATTATTATAAAAAGTAAGATTTAAAAATGTATTGTCTAGAATGACCTTAGAGAAGATAGTGGAGTAGGAAGTGCCAGGAACCCATTTCTCCACCTAGACAACAATGGTACTGGCAGAAACTGTCTGAAGTAATTTATTTTGGAACTCTAAAGACTATTTGAATGCTTGCAACTTCCAGAGGGAAACTTGGCTGGTAAGTTATGGTTAATTTTGGTCAATTTCAGCCTTAAGAGTGGTAATGGCGACCTATCACCCAACCCATAACCATGTGGTAGGGCCATGCTCATGTCTTGCTGGAACTAGGGTGAACAATAAGGACCTTGTCCTCTGAAGATCAAGGTTCAGTGTTCTGACTGCTGATTCTGATCACTGAGGTACAGGTACAGAGTCTGGCTGCCATTGTTTCAAACCTCACTGGCTGAAGTGTCTTCCAGAAGAACAAACTGCACTTTTATCTCTCTCTTTTTTTCCCCTCTTTGGAGAGCCAGATGTTCAAGCATTAGAACATTCAAAATCAATCACATTTACAGGGCATTTAGAAAGCCACGCCCAGGGAAAGACACAGGCTCAGAAAAAAAACCAAGAAGATCTCACATTTTCACCACAAGCTTATCCAATGCACAGAGACACTTTTAATAGTAAAACAAAAAGCAAAACAAATCTAAGTAAATAAACAGCAAACCCTGGGGAAGGGGAAGAATCTGATTTGCAGATGTATCAAATTATAAGATTAAAGTGGCTAGTTTTCAACAACAACAACAACAAAAATCACAAGGCATATGAAGAAAAGGAAAGTATAGCCTATCAAAGGAACAAAACAAATCAACAGAAAATGTCCATGAGGAAGCTCAGATATTGGACTTACTAGACAAAGACTTTAAAAACAACCATCTTAAAGATGTTCAAAGAGCTAAAGGAAGACATAGACAAAAACAGAAAAATGTATGAATAAAATGAGAATAACAATAAAGAGATAGAAATTATAAAAGGAACCAAGAAGAAATCTTGGAATTGACAGTACAGTAATTGAAATGAAAAGTGTATTATAGGGATTCAAAAGCAGATATAAGTAAGCAGAAGAAAGAATTGGTAAACTTGAAGATAGGACAATAAACTATGGAGTATAAGCACAGAAAAAAAGGAATGAAGAAAAGTGAACAGAGCCTCAGAAACTTGTGGGACACCATCAAAAAATCAATATATGAATTGTGGGAGTCCCAGAAAGAGAAGAGAGAAATGGGAAGAAAGAATGTTTGAAGAAATGGCTGAAAACTTCTCAGATTTTGATGAAGTTAATGAATCTACAAATCCAAGAAGCTCAATGAATTCTAAGTGGATAGATTCAAATAGACTCACATCAAAATACATTATAATCAAACTGTTGAAAGACAGAGAGAATCTTTTTTAAATATAGCAGTATGTACATGTCAATAGGAGACTCCCTAACTATCCCTTCCCTCCACCCTTCCCCACCTGGTAAACATAAATTCATTCAAAAGACAGAGAGAATCTTGAAAGCAGCAAGAGAGAATCAACTCATCACATATGTTACCCTCAATAAGATTATCAGCTGATTTCTCATTAGAAACCTTGGAAGCCAGAAGTCAGTAGGTTTACATATTCAAAGTGCTGAAAGAAAAACATTGTCAGCTAAGCATTTGCCAGCTAAGCTGGCAAAACTGTCCTTCAAAAATGAAGTGAAATTAAGACATTCCCAGATAAACAAAAGCTGAGGGAGTTGTCACTAGACCTTCTCTTCAAGAAATGCTGAAGGAAGTTGTTCAGGTTGAAATGAAAGTATGCTAGACGAAGAAATAAAAGATCTCTTATAAAGTTAAATACATTGGAAATTATAAAAGCTGAAATGATTGTAATTTTGATTTCTAACTTCACTTTTTATTCTCTACATAATTTAAAAGACAAATGCTTAATTAATCTATGTTGTTGGGCACACAATATATAAAGATGTAATTTTTGACATCAGTAACAGAAAAAGAATGGAGCTGTATAAGAGCAGTTTGTGTAGGCTATTGAAGTGAAGTTGGTATAAATTCAAATTAGGTTACTATAATGTTTGGTCATTAAATGTAATCCCCATGGTAACCACAAAAATTATCTATGGAATACACACAAAAGGAAATGGGAAGGGAATCAAAACATTTTACTAACAAAAAAGTCACCTAAACACAAAAGAAGAGAGTAATGGAGGAAATGAGTGACCAAAACCAAACAAACAAAACACCTATGAAGCATATAGAAAATGAATATCAAAAAAGGCAAAAGTTTGTCTCTCCTTATCAGTAATTACTTAAATGTAAACATATTATACACTCCAGTAAACAAAAAGAGACTCATGTTAGCTTTAAATTGGTTAAATGTGAAAGGATGGAAAAAGATATGCAAATAGTAACCAAAAAGGAGGTGGGATGGCTATACTAATATCTGACAAAATAGACTTTAAATCAAAAAGTACAAGAAACAAATAAGGACATTATATATTAATAAAAGATTCAATACAGCGGGAAGTTATGAGAGTTTTAATCATTTACACATCTAATAACAAACACTTAAAATATATGAAGTAAAGCTTTATAGAATTAAAGAGAGAAATAGACCACTACCCATTAATAGTTGGATACTTCAATACCTCACCTTCAATAACGGTTAAAACAGCTAGACATAAGATAAGTAAGGAAATACAGGACTGGAACAACACAAACCAAATGGATTTAATAGCTATGTATAGAACACTCAATCCAGCAAATCCTTCTCAAGTGCACATGGACATTCTCCAGGATAGACCATATAGGTCCCAAAACAAGTCTCAATAGATTTAAAAAGATAGGTATCATATAAAGTATCTTCTCTGAATACAAAGAGATGAAGTTAGAAATCAATAAGAGAAGGAAAATTAGAAAATTCACAAACTTGTGGAAATTAACACACTTCTAACCAACCAATGGATCAGAGAAGAAATCACAAGGGAAATTTGACTTAGAGATGTGTGAAAATGAAAAACACAATACACCAAAACTTATGTAAGACAGAAAAAACAGTGCTCTAAGGGAAATGTAATAGCTGTAAATTCCTACATTGAAAAAGAAAGAAATCAATAAACTAACTTTATACCTTAAGGAAATAGAAAAAGAAGATCAAACTAAGCCCAAAGCTGACAGAGGAAGGAAATAGTAAGGTTAGAGTGGAGATAAACAAATTAGAGAAAAGGAAACAACAGAAAATCAATGAAGCCAAAATTTGTTTCTTTGAAAAGATCAATTAAATTGACAAACCTTTAGCTAGACTGACAAAGAAAAGCAAATACCTAAAGTCAGAAGTATAATTGGAGATGTTATTACCAACATTTTAGAGACAGAGAATACTGTGAATAATTATATGCCAACCAATTAGATAACCTAGAAGAAATATACAAATAGAAAAACTACTTGAAATACACAAATTACCTAAATCTGCTCAAGAAGAAACAGAAAACCTCATCAGAGCTGAGTTAGTAATCCAAAACTCCCAACAAAGAAAAGTTCTGGACCAGATAGCTTTATCGATGGATTCTACCAAATATTTAAAGACTTAGCACCAGTCCTTCTCAAAGTCTTCCAAAAAGTTGAAGGGAGAACACTTTGTAACTCATTCAATAAGGCCAGCATTACCTTGATACCAAAGCCAGATGAAGACATCACAAGAAAGGAAAATTGTAAACCATTATTCTTTCTGAACATAGATGCAAAAATCCTCAACAAAATATTAGCAAATCAAAACCAACAGCATAGTAAGAGGATCATTTACCATGACTAATGAGACTTATCCAAGAAATGCCAGAGTGGCTCAATATAAGAAAATCAATATAATACACCACATTAATAGAATGAAGGAAAAAAAATCCAAGTGATCGTCTCAATTGACATGATAAAAACTCATAAAGCTAGGACAGAGGGAAAATTCCTCAACATGATAAAGGGTATGAATGAAAACCAAAGCTAACATCATACTCAATGGTGAAAGACTGAAAGCTTTCCCCCTAAGATTAAGAATAAGACAAGGATGCCCACTTTCACCAATGTTAGTCAGCATTGTACTGGAAGTTTTAGCCATGGCTTTTAACTATTAGACAAATACAAAAAACAAAGAAAAATAAAAGGCATGCAAATGTAAAAAAGAGGTAAAACTGCCTCTAATTTGCAGGTGACATGATCATATCTATACATGGAAAATCACAAAGCCTAAACAAAGCTTCTAGACCTAATAGATAAATTCAGCAATGTTGAAGGGTATAAGATCAACATATGAAAGTCAGTTATGTTTCTATACACCAACAATGAATAATCCAAAAAGGAAATTAAGAAAACAATTTTATTTACTATACCATTAAAAAGAATTAAATACTTAAGAACAAATCTAGCCAAGAAAGTAAAATACTCATACACTGAAAATTACAAAACATTGCTGAAAGACTTAAAAATAAGGAAAAAAAAATTCTGTGTTCATGGATAGGAAGACTTAACATTGTTAAGATGTCAATACTACCAAAAGCAGTGTACATATTTAACATGTTCCCTCTCAAATTTCCAACAGCTTTTTTGGCAGAAATGGAAAATTTGATACATTTATACAGATTTGCAAGGGGCCCCAGATAGCTAAAGCAATCTTGAAAAAGAAAGACAACATTGGAGGACTCACAGTTCCTGACTTTGAAACTTATTACAAAGCTAGTAATTGAAATAGTATAGTACCGGCATAAAGACAAATATATACACCAATGTAATAAAAAACAGAGCCCAGAAATAAATCTTCACATATATAATCAATTGAGATTTGACAAGAGTGCCAAGATCATTCAATGGGGAAAGGACAGTTTTTTCAACAAATGACACTAGGAAAACTGGATATCCACATGCAAGAGAATGAAGTTGGACTCTTAACTTACACCATATACAAAAATTGACTCAGAATGAATCAAAGACCTAATCGTAAGGACTAAAACTATGAAACTCTTAGAAGAACATTGGGAAAATCATCATGACATTGAATGGCAAGGACTTCATGGATATGATGACAGCAAAGCACAGGCAAAAAAGAGAAAAAAATAGGTAAATTGGACTTCATCAAAATTAAGAACTTAAATGCATCAAAGGACTCTATTAAGAAAGTGAAAAGACAGGTTAAAGATTGGGAGAAAATATTTGCAAATCATATATCTGACACGAGATTAATATCCAGAATACATAAGGAACTCCCGTAACTCAATGACAAAAAACAAGCCAGTTGAGAAATGGGCAAAGGACTTGACCAGACATTTCTCCAAAGGATATATACAAGTGCCCAATAAGCACATAAAAGATGAATGCTACAGAGTTATAAGGACAGACACGTTTTTTTTGTTTTAAATTAGGTTAATTTATTCTTTTTATATAGGCAGCCATTATGAACATTCAGTTACCATGCACTAAGCAAAATTTTAATGATAGTTTACAATATGATTTTTAAAATAATTTCTCTTTTCTAAGTTGGTCAGTTGGTGCATACTGATTTGAGTGTATCTGAAAAGTCAGTTCTTTGTGACTTAGTGAATTCTGCTGAAATCTTAGAATTCATGAAAATGGCTGAATATTTTCATCCATGATGCTTCTGAAATTTGTGTTAAGTGTGACTTTAATGAGCAGGAAAAGATAATGTGAACTGATTGCTTACCTGACTAAATTTATGTAACATATTCATTAAGGAAATGGATTCTGGAGCCAGCCTACTTGGATTTGAATCCTGGCTCCACCTCTTACTAGCTTGTATAGTCTTGGGCAAGTTACTTAATATTTGTGTGTCTCAGTTCTTCACCTTTAAAATGGGGATAATAGTAGTATTTGTGTGTCATAAAAATGTTGTGAGGATTAAAACTAATTAAAATATGCAAAGTGCTTAAAGTAGTGCCTGACATAAAGAAAATACTGAATAAGTGTTAGCTATTATTATTTGGGAAAATATTCATAAATTGATAATTGACAACATTTATAATTTTTATAGGATTATGAGTGCTTATTATAAAGCCTAAGTGTATTTAAATAAGTAGGTTGGGGAGAAGGGGTGGGGAAAGTGATAGTATGAAGACTCTGAAACTGAAATAGAAATCAGTAGAAAAACACTATTCATACACGTCTTGTATTCCACATAACCTTTTAGGTATATAGTTAATAGAATCAAAATCTAGGTCCTTGTTTGACAGATTGAGGATTTATTTTGTCATTGTCTTCTTTCTTCAGTCTTTCAAATTTTTTTTCCTCTTCTTTTCCTTTCCCCTCTCTCGTCTTTTATTCTCCCTCCTTGTACTCCTCCATCTCCTTCTCATATGTGGGATGTAGACAAAAATTTAATAATATAATATTAATGGTGGCAGCCTCCAAATTATATTTTTATATTTCTCTTTAAGAGCATGGTTTCAGAGGAGGAGACATTGAAAAAACTATACAAGAAGAATAATCCACCAATTTCTCAACTTTGTGTTAGAACACCAAAAAAGGTAGTTTTAAAATTTTATTTCAGAAAGCAAATTTCAAAAGCTGGATTTAATTCTTTTTTTCTTTTTTTTAGTTAAACATATTATGATTTTATTTATTTTCTATTCAGACTCCTTCATCTCTAACAACCCCTGGATCTATGCGGAAGCTTGGAGCTATGAGGAAAATGCAGGAGGACCGTTGGGCTGTAATTGCTAAAATGGATAGGAAACAAAAACTAAAGGAAGCAGAAAAGCTATTTGTTTAATTTCAGAAAATCAGTGTGATTAAGGAGCCTAAATAACAGCAAATTTATAGTTAATTTTTTTATTCTCATTTTCTACAGAGCCAAACATTTTCTTAAATTGAGACTTTTTTGATATTTTCATAATTAATTTGTTTCTTTATATTTTAATATTTTGGCCTAAATGGGAGATAACCACATGTTACTTAAAAACTTGTAATTCTATTCAGATAATTAGATGATTATATTTTGGTTTTACCTTTTCTTGTATTCATGAAAGCTGTTTTGGCTAAGTTTTCACACCTGTAAAGTTGTCCGTTGAACACTAGGAACACATTATTGAGATTTACTATTTATTCTTTACTATTAAAATATTTTAGATGCAAATACTTCTCATTGATTCTGTGAGATAATCTGGACAGCTAATCATTATAATTTTGCTAATATTATTTATTTTTAAAATCTTGAGGGCATTTAAGTTTCACGGTTCTGAAGCAGCTTTGATTTATCTATTTATAAAATTGACAAATGGCTTTAAGTTGTGGGAAAAAAGGCTCCACCAGTATGACTACCTAAAATACTTCATTTATTCAACATTCATTTGGCAAATATTTATTGAATATCTGCTAAGAATTAAGCACAGTTCTAGATACTGGGGATATAAGAATGAATGAAACAAAAATAAGCCCTCTCTTCTTCTAGAGCTTACATTTTAATGGGGAAAATAGACAATAAATAAACTATATAAGCAAAACACAGAGTATATTAGTTAATGATAATCGCTAAGGAGAAATAAAACAGGTAAGAGTATTAGGGAGTATTGAAGAGGGTTGAAATTTTATGTAGAGTGGCCCTTAGCGCAATGACATTTGAAGATCTGATGAATAACTAGTAAGCCTGTGGCTATCTTGAGGAGAACATTCCTGATAAAAGGAACAAAAAGTATAAAGGCCCAGAGGTGGAGGTGTGCTTAGTGTATCTGGGAAACAGCAAGGAGGCCAGTGTGGGTAGAGGATAATGAGCAAAAGAAGAGTATAAGGAGAAAAGACCTGGTATTTAACAGGATAGGGAGTTTGGGTGGGCAGATTATGTAATGCTTATAGGCTACTGTAAGAACTTTGGCTTTTACTCTGAATAAGATGTGAAATTAGCAGATATTTCTGAGCAAAGGAAACTGTGATCTGACTCATGTTTTAAAATAAGGATCTTTCTGACTGCTATATTGAGAACAGATTTTGAAAAGAGGACAAAAGGTTAAAACAGAGGAAAACAGGTTATTTTAATAATACACATGAGAGATGGTAGTGGCTTGAACAAAGCTGAGAGCAGTAGAGGAGTAAAGAGGTCAACTTCTGGATCTATTTTTAAGATTAGATGTGGGATGTGATAAAAAAAAGAAAAGGCTAAGGATAATGTCAATATTTTTGGCCTGAGCAATGTAATTTTGGACATATTAGGTCTAAAATGTATATTAGACATCCAAACAGAGATGGTAAGTAGGCTTAGAGACAGATCCAGGATAGTGATATAAATTTGGGAGTCAACAACATATTTAAAGCTATCAGAGTGGATGAGAACATGTACAATTATGAGAGTGACTGTACCTAGAAAAGAGAAGAGATCAGAGATGAGAAGGAACCATAAAAGGTTTAACAAGGGTAATACTGAAGTCTAGCAAGAAGGTATTTCAAAGAAGAAGGAGTGATAAATTGTGTTAAATACTGCTCAGAGATAAAATTGATTAATGTGTTATTAATGGGGAGGTCTTTGGTGATCTTAACAATGGCAGTTTCAGTGAAGTGGAGTTCGATTGGAGGGAGTGGTTAAGGAAAGAATGGAAGGAAAAAAGTGGAGACAGCTATCTTCATTAAGAGTAAGAAAACTAAGAAGTTATACCTTAAAGGGAAGAAGATAAATGAGATAGCTACTTGAAATGGAAGTGGGTCAAGAGAAGATTCTTTTTTAAAAGATGTAAGAATTAATAGCAAGTTTAAATAATTAAGGAAAGATTCAGGATGATGGGAAATGATTATGCCGAAGAGAAAGAAGATTTTTTTTTTTTAAAGTAGAATGTCCTATAATAAATAGGCAAGAAGAATGGAATCTGGTGGAAGATTAAAGTGCTGGGCCTTAGCTAGGAGAATAGACAGTTCTACCATAGTAACAAGGGAAAAGGAAACATATATCACAAGATGATGGTGGATGGGAGTTTGTAGAACTTTTGGTTTCATAGCTTCAATTTTTTTAAGTGAAGTGAGAATTAAGATCATCTACTGAGAATGAAGGTGGAGGGGAAAGTGTTGCAAGTTGTGAAGAGAAGAGTAGGTATGAAAGACTCATCTAATAAAGGGAGTGAATGAACTTTATAAAAACAACTGGCAAATGGAAAAAATAGTCTTAGAGTTGTCTATAACAATTTTGGTATAGTAGAATTTTAATTTCCTTATGGTGGGGAAATGTGTTTGTAGGAAAGGCTACCCAGGAAAAAATGGAAATGCTATATAACATTATGGAAATTATGTTCCTCCTTCAATTTGTGTGCCTATAACTGTACTCTGAAAACTGGATATAGTCTTAGAATTTCTAGCTTTTGATCTAGAAACTTTAATTGGAACTTTATAATTAGTCTCCTGAGCAAGTATTTTCTTTGGAGGATTATTAGTATTGATGACATGATATTTCACATTTGAAGCTACTATATATTTTCAAACATTTTAAAATAAAACAAGACTTGTATTAGTTAACACTAGCTTCTCTGGCTAATCATCAACTTCTCACTTAAATGCTACTATTTAGTAAGCAGCATTTCTCCAGGTGGTGATTTGGGAATCCTGGCTCCTTCCAACTTCTAGCTCTGCCATCCTCAACAACTTGCTTCCAAGGTTGTTGCAAAAGGGGAAATACCATGGAGGATCCATGTGGGAAGTTTTTAATGACCCAGGTCTGAAATAGATGTACATCACTTCCACCCACATTCTACTTTCTGGAACCAAATCATATGGCCACACCTAATTTCAAGACAGACTGTGATCCATTTCTAGTTATCTCTCAGGAGATCAGGGAAGGGGGTCAGGTGAACAACTAGCCAGCCTGTCACAATTAGTTTGCACTCTTTAAATTTTCAAATATTGTTTTTCCTTGCTTTTAATTTAAAAAGATGAGTTAGGCTGTTAAGTTTTGAAAGACTGCTTCTTGCTGTTTTTGAGCATGCTGGGCATGCTTCTTTCTTGGAAACTTTCCCCTTTCTCCAGTACTTCTGATTCCCCTTACACTGCTCTTTTTCTCCCCATGGCACATATAATCTTCTAACACACTATATACTTTACTTAGTATTTTTATTATTCATTGTCTTCACTCACTAGAATGTAAACTTCACAAAGACAGGGGTTTTTGTCTGCTTTGTTTATTGATGCATCCAGAGTACTTAGAACAATGCCTGGCCCATTGTAGGTACTCAGTATTTGTTGAATTGATTAAATAAAAATTTAATATATATTTAAGAAAAACTTAACATATACCATACTGATGATTCTTATAGTAAGTAAAACTTCAGAACCAAAATGTTTAATACATGATTTAAAAATAAGATCAGAAACTAATACAACATTGTAAAGCAACTATACTCCAATAAAAATTAATTTTAAAAAATAAAAATAAGATCAAATATTGGAAATTAGAAAAACATAAAATTTCCTAAAAGCATATTGTTATAGTAGCCTATATTTGTGTCTTCTGTTTTGAGCTTTGGAGAGTCAGTTTTGGTTTAGGTAACTCCTGAAAAACACCAGAGTAAGAAAAATAATTTATCATTCTAAATTTAGGGATCAGTGCACTCATTTGTGGTAACCTAATCAAAAAAAAAAAAAAAAAAACAAAGAAGCTCATAAAAATAATTTTAACTAACATTAATGAAAAATTGGAAAATTTATAATTTAATTATTATGAAAATGTTATAAGCTAATTACATAATGTTTAATACCTTTTTAAAGCATATTAATTTAAACTGAGTGCAGTTTAGATATTATTATAAGAAGAAGCTTTTTGTCATAGCCCATTTTTAGGTTGGTAGGAAATACTTCTTGCCCTTTAGTCACTCTTTGAAGGAGTGACAATATGATCCATGAGTTTAGGAAAATTGGGCATAGGGGACCCAGCCTTCTCTACTCTTTTCATCATGAAGCTTCTTGCAGGAGGCATATGATCTGCTCCATGCTGTATGTTTTACAGAGCAGGCTTTGCCCTGCAGATGAAAGGTCCTCTAATGAGGGGATAAATTCAGTAGAGCGTTATCAAATCCCAGTAATTTGATAAGTAGGCTGGATACTTTGAGAAAAAAATAGAATTTGGGGCTTCCCTGGTGGCGCAGTGGTTAAGAATCCACCTGCCAATGCAGGGGACACAGGTTCGAGCCCTGGTCCGGGAAGATCCCACATGCCGCGGAGCAACTAAGCCCGTGCGCCACAACTACTGAGCCTGTGCTCTAGAGCCCGTGAGCCACAACTACTGAAGCCTGCGCGCCTAGAGCCCGTGCTCTGCAGCAAGAGAAGCCACCGCAACGAGAAGCCTGTGCACGGCAAAGAAGAGTAGCCCCCGCTCGCCGCAACTAGAGAAAGCCTGCGCACAGCAACAAAGACCCAACAGAGCCAAAAATAAATAAAATAAATTAATTTTTTAAAAAAGCTTTAAAAAAATAGAGTGGAATTTGGGGGAGCTAAATAACACTAATATTGAAACTCTGATGTGGCTTTGGTGGTCCTGTTCTGGACCATAGCCCCATAGGAATTTTCACTTGGTGAGTCATTATAGCCTATGGTAGCTTTGCTTTTACATGAATTACTGTTTTTATAGAAATAGGTTGCAGGTTCTGGATCTTAACTGAATGATTTGTAAGCTTTGTCTGAAGCAAAAATGAGTACTTCAGTGTGTCTACAGGCCATAACGCTCCAGCAGAAGCATGGGCTGAGGGAACCTCAGCCAAATTTGGGCTGTAAAAAGAGCATATGTTAGCCACACTAGACTGAGCAAGGGTGTGGGGCTCAGGGGTTATATTTTGGATATATTTTGATAGTGGAACCAAAAGAATGTGCTGACAGTACTGACAGGTTGGCTGGAGGGATGATGTGAAAGAAAATGTGTAAGGTTGGGTTTTCAAGTTCTGTTTTGGGCTATGTAATATTTGAGATAGCTTAGATATCTAAGTGGAGATGTTGAGAAGGTCATTGGACAAATGAATCTGGAGTTTTCCCGAAGGGTCAGTATTTAGTAATCATTGGCATAAACATGCCATTTAAAGGACAGGATTGAATGCACTCTCTTTACAGATAGTGAGTGTGTAGTTACAGAAGGGAAAGGAGTTAGTACTGAGCCTTGGGATACTGAAACATTGTGAAGCAATAGAGAGGTTGCTGTAAAGACTAATAAGGGAGACAAGTGAAGTGTAAAGGATCATGGAAACCTAGAGAACAAAGTGATTCAAGAAAGGAATATTCTGTATCATATTCTGAGTGGCAATACCTGAAAGTATAGAATAAATAGTTGGATTTTGGGGTATCAATATGATAAATGATACTCTCAATGACTTGCAGTCTAGTAGCAAATATAAATGTGTAAACAAATGAGTCACTTATAAGTAATTCAGCAGTATACAAGTATGAAATATACAGAGACATAAATGATAATTTCATGTCTTGACTTCAGAGAAGGCTTTCTGGAAGAGATGGATTTTGCACATAAATAGGAATTCTACAGGTGTATAAGAAGGATAAGAGGAAATCAAAGCAGAAGAAATAGCAAAATAAAGGTTGAAATGAAGAGTAATTAGTAGAACCAGACCATGGTCTCTTCATATAGAATGTTGTATATTATGTTGCGAAGCTTGTACTTTTTTGGTATGGAAAATGGAATAGAGTTTAAGCAAGGAAAATAAGACTTTATTACTTAAAATATGGTATTTTAAAATTAAAACTTTACAAAAGGATATAAAGTATATGGTTTCCCAACTTTATCATCCATCCTCTCACTTGAAAAAGACTTTTGTTTTAGAAAGATCATTAGATTTAAATCAGAACAGGTGAGGTTATTGAAGATATTAAAATAGTCCAGATGAGAGATGGGAAAATTTCTTAGACTGATAGTTTAAGTTATAGACTTTTAGATTAGACCTAATACCTGCCCTAAGAAAAATATCCATAACTTTACCACTTTAGCAGTAATAAAGTGTCTCCTACTTCATGTAAATGTAAATTAATAACGTCAAAGAGCAAGTTGCTTCGGTTGATATAAAGGTTAGAAATAAATTATTCATAATTCAGGCAACCTGAATTCAGTATAACTCAGTATAATTAATAGTCCACAGGCTGTAGTAGTACATCAAGAACTTTAATCAGTAACAGGTCAACTGTGGGTTAGAAATAGGAAATGACAAATAGAGACAGATAAGACTTATTTAAGTTATGAAATCATAGAGTTTAGAGCTGGGAGGAAGTGAAAAGTTCATTTAATTTCAACAGATCAGTGTTTTGAGGCCTATAAAATCAATCAAAATTATAAGGAAAAGATTAAAAATGACAGTTTCTATATTCATATATATAACTTACATCAATGCATAAATGTAATCATACAAATTCTTAGTGCCCTACTTTTTTCCTTTTGCTTTCTTTTTCACCCTCTCTCTTCCCCTGTCTACATATATCAGGGTCCCCCTCCACCAAATCCCCCTCTCCTAGGTAGTAACCCTTGGGAAGAACGCTATTTTTCTCCATGACAGATAGATATAGATATAATGTATTTAGTTATATTTTTACATATGCATGCATACATACAGGGTTCTCTGATCATGGTTAGTTTACAAAAATGAGATAATATATACTTTTTGGATTCTTGCTTTACTCGTTCATTATCTCATGGAGATCTCTCTAAAACATGGTATACTTCCAATTCATTCTTTTAAATTGCTGTGTAACATTTTATGAATGTACCATAATTCAGCTATTTATCTACTAGAGTATGGTAGAGACTTTTATGATCAGCTGTATCCAGTTCTTCTCTCCTTCCAGGCACATGAGAAAATTATACTTCCCCTCTCACTTCGGTAAGGCTATATGATAAGTTCTGGCCAATCGATTTTAGGTAGAAGTGATGTACGTTAATTACTTCCATGCCGGAGTATTTGGTTAATAACATGAGACCCTCTGTTACACTCTTCCTCCTGCTGCAGCAATTTGTGATGTTACAAATGATGAAACCTCTGTCATCCTAGGTCTGTGAGTGAAAATTACATGGAATAAAGTTCTCTGATTAAGCACATCATGGTCATGTAGTGTGAATAAGTAATAAGGCTTTGTGGTGTTAAGCCCCTGTGAGTTTGGGGTTGTTTGTTATTGTTGGCATAACCTACTCTATCTTAACTGATGTAATGGGATTTCTCTTTGTTTCCAGTTTTATGCACTATGAACAATGGTAATGTTAGTGCTTTTATTTCTATAGAATAAATTATTAACTTGGAATTCATGGGCCTATGGAGATGTATATTTAAAATTTTAATAGACATTGCCAGACTTCCCTGGTGGTCCAGTGGTTTAAGACTCCACGCTTCCACTGCAGGGGGCACAGGTTGAATCCATGGTCGGGGAACTAATAAGATCCCACATGCTGCACAGTGCGGCCAAAAACCAAACAAACAAAACCTTAAAAAACCCAAAGTGATAAGCCTGTAGTGCAGATCCTCCAATTATTCTAATAATTTCCAAATTGTTTTTAATTTAAAAATTATTGCTGTGTTATTTGCTTGATGAGGCTGTCTGTAGTTAAAAGAAGCCCGTGTCTGAACTACGATTTGTCAAAGGAAAATGCATCAATTTTTAAAAATGATTTTCCCAGTAAATTGATAGTCATTGGATGACCTAGTCTCAATAGGTAGAAAATTCCTTTTTGTCAACAATATTGTTCATAGTGCCAAATCCTCTCTCAGCATACACTAAGTTAACAACTATTACATTAAAAGTTTTCTAGCTCACATGTTAACAAATTGAAGGATAAAAACCATATGATCATCTCAATAGATGCAGAAAAAGCTTTATGACAAATTTCAACACCCATTTATGATAAAAACTCTCCAGAAAGTGGGCATAGAGGGAACCTACCTCAACATAATAAAAGCCATATATGACAAACCCACAGCCAACATCATTCTCAATGGTGAATAACTGAAAGCATTTCCATAAGATCAGGAACAAGACAAGGGTGCCCACTCTCACCACTATTATTCAACATAGTTTTGGAAGTTTTAGCCACTGCAATCAGAGAAGAAAAAGAGGTAAAAGGAATCCAAATTGGAAAAGAAGAAGTAAAACTGTCACTGTTTGCAGATGACATGATACTATACATAGAGAATCCTAAAGATGCCACCAGAAAACTACTAGTGCTAAGCAATGAATTCGGTAAAGCAGCAGGATACAAAATTAATGCACAAAAATCTCTTGCATTCCTATACACTAACAATGAAAAATCTGAAAGTGAAATTAAGGAAACACTCCCATTTACCATTGCAACAAAAAGAATAAAATACCTAGGCATAAACCTACCTAAGGAGGCAAAAGATCTGTATGCAGAAAACTGTAGGACACTGATGAAAGAAATCAAAGACAATACAAACAGATGGAGAGATATACTCTGTTCTTGGATTGGAAGAATCAACATTGTGAAAATGACAATATTACCCAAAGCAATTTACAGATTCAATGCAATCCTTATCAAATTACCAATGGCATTTTTCACAGAACTAGAACAAGAAATTTTACAATTTGTATGGAAACACAAAAGACCTTGAATAGCCAAAGCAATCTTGAGAAAGAGAAATGGAGCTGGAGGAATCAGGCTCCCTGACTTCAGACTATACTACAAAGATATAGTAATCAAGACAGTATGGTACTGGCACAAAAACAGAAATATACATCAATGGAACAAGATAGAAAGCCCAGAGATAAACCCACGCACATATGGTCACCTTATCTTTGACAAAAGAGGCAAGAATATACAATGGAGAAAAGACAGCCTCCTCAATTAAGTGGTGCTGGGGAAACTGGACAGCTACATGTAAAAGAATGAAATTATAACACTTCCTAACATCACACACAAAAATAACCTCAAAATGGATTAAAGACCTAAATGTAAGGCCAGACACTATAAAACTCTTAGAGTAAAACATAGGCAGAACACTCTTTGACATAAATCACAGCAAGATCCTTTTTTACCCACATCCTAGAGTAATGGAAATAAAAACAAGAATAAACAAATGGGACCTAATGAAACTTAAAAGCTTCTGCACAACAAAGGAAACCATAAACAAGACAAAAAGACAACCCTCAGAATGGGAGAAAATATTTGCAAATGAAGCAACTGAGAAGGGATTAATCTCCAAAATATACAAGCAGCTCTTGCAGCTCAATATCAAAAAAACAAACAACCCAATCCAAAAATGGGCAGACCTAAATAGACATTTCTCCAAAGAAGACATACAGGTTGCCAACAAACACATGAAAAGATGCTCAACATCACTAATCATTAGAGAAATGCAAATCAAATCTACCATGAGGTATCACCTCACACCAGTCAGAATGGCCATCATCAAAAAATCTAGAAACAATAAATGCTGGAGAGGGTGTGGAGAAAAGGGAACCCTCCTGCACTGCTGGTGGGAATGTAAATTGATACAGCCATTATGGAGAACAGTATGGAGGTTCCTTAAAAAACTAAAAATAGAACTACCATACGACCCAGCAATCCCACTCCTCGGCATATACCCGGAGAAAACCATAATTCCAAAAGATACATGCATCCCAATGTGCACTGCAGCACTATTTACAATAGCCAGGACATGGAAGCAACCTAAATGTCCATCAACAGATGAATGGATAAAGAAGATGTGGCACATATATACAATGGAATATTACTCAGCCATAAAAAGGAATGAAATTGAGTTATTTTTAATGAGGTGGATGGACCTAGAGTCTGTCATACAGAGTGAAGTAAGTCAGAAAGAGAAAAACAAATACCGTATGCTAACACATATATATGGAATCTAAAGAAAGGTACTGATGAACCTAGTGGCAGAGCAGGAATAAAGATGCAGACGTAGAAAACGGACTTGAGGACACAGTGGGGGAAGGGGAAGCTGGGATGAAGTGAGAGAGTAACATTGACGTATATACACTACCAAATGTAAAATGGATGGCTAGTGGGAAGCAGCTGCATAGCACAGGGAGATCAACTTGATGCTTTGTGATGACCTAGAGGGGTGGGATAGGAAGTGTGGGAAGGAGGCTCACGAGGGAGGGGATATGGGGATATATGTATACATATAGTTGATTCACTTTGTTGTACAGCAGAAACTAACACAACATTTTAAAGCAATTATACTCCAATAAAGATGTGAAAAAAAATAAAAGTTTTCTAGCTCTTTTAATAGTATCTGAGATTTTTGTACATTCTGTTTATTAGCTAAATCGCAAATATAGTTTATTGGATTATCATGTTTAATTAAGTCAAAACTAATTCTTCAGGCCTACCACAGGTGATATGATGTGTATATTAGAAGTATGGCGTTTGTTTGGCTGACTAAGTTTGGAGTCCTTGCTCTGCTATTCAGGTTCTGAATAACCTCTCTGTGGCTCAGCTTTCTGGTCTGTAAAATGGTGATAATTATAAACAGAAAAAAATGAGTTAACAGACATTTTGAAGGGTATCTAGCACAAAGCAAGTGCTAATAATTACCTCTCATTTTTATTAATAAAATCAATGTTATGAATGCCCATGATAGGTGGGCGTTCAGTGGGTTTTAATGAATTTGACTCACTACATGAAGGTGAATTCAACAGGGACAAGGAAAAAGGAGGACTTGTGTTCTAGATGTTCCCTAGCTCTAAACTGGCCCCATGGACTCTCTCCATCCTCAGAAGCCTCCTTCCTGTCCTGGGAGTAGCTGAAATGTCAAGAGAACCCATATTGCCAGGCTGGTGCCTGCAGTAGCTATTATTATTACCCACCTGCTTATCCCCAGGTCCTTTGAAAACAAGTTAACTTGGAGGCTGCAGTTCCTACAAATGGACACGTGAGGGCCACCCAAGGCAGCTCTGGTCAGTAATAGGTGGCCACAGTCTATGAAAGACCAGGTTGGCATGGAGCATTGGTATTTTGGTGCCAGCTCTACTGATTGAGTGTTCTCTGCCTTGCTAAGGTCTGCATTTGCTTTGGAGGACTCAGGGAATGGTATTTGGTACATGGGAGTCAAGGCAGGCTAGCTGGCAGACCAGCAAGTAGATGAACCCAAGGATGGCCACCTAGCAGTAACCATCTGTGGTGCCCAGGACCCAGAAAGAGGGCATGAGTGTAACATAGTCTGACCCTCCAGAAACCTTGTGGCAGAAGGAAGATAATGATGCCTAGGGAGGTGGAAATTTTTGTCTAATGAACTTGATTCCTGCAACCTTGATAAACCTGCTTACTAGTTCCAGTAGCATTTACTAGTTCCAGTCGCATTTTTGTAGATTCCTTACAATTTTCTGTATAGATGATCATGTCATCTGTAGATAAAGACATTTTTACTTCTTCAATCTCTATGCTTGTTTTCCCTTTTTATTGCCTTGTTACACAGGATAGTATTTCTAATGCAATATTGTATACAAATGGTGAGAGTGGACATCCTTGCCTTTTTCCCAATTATTTCACCTTAAGTATGATGTTAGATATCTTTTATCAGGTTGAAGAAGTTCATTGTATTACTAATTTGCTGGAAATTTTTATCATGAATGAATGCTGATTTTTCTCAAGCTTTTTCTGCATATTTTGAGATGAATATATGGTATTTCATTTTCAGTCTGTTGACATGGTGAATTACATTAATTGATTTTCCCGTGTTAAACCAACTTTGCATTCCTGGGATAAACCCCATTTGATCATGACATATTATCCTTTTTATACATTATTGGACTTGATTTGCTAAAATTCTTGTGAAGAATTTTTGCATCTTGACATTTTTTGAGAGATGTTGGTCTCTAGTTTTCTTAGTCTGTAATGTTTTTGCCTGGTTTGCCATCAAGGTTATGCTGGCCTTATAACATTAACTGAGGAGTGTTCTCTCAACTTTTGGAAAGACTTTGTGTTAAATTGGTATTATATCTTTCTTAAATGTTTGAGAGAATTTACCAGTGAAATAATCTGGGAATGAAGTTTTCTTTGAAGTAATATATTTAATTATGAAATAAATTTATTTGATAAATATATGGCTATTTAGAGTTACTATTTCTTCTTGAGCGTCTTGAAATATTTAGTATTTCAATTACTGAGAGAAAGGTGTTGAAATTTTCAACTATAATTGTAGATTATTTATTTCCCCTTTTAAGTATGTCAGTGTTTTGTTTCATATACTTTTAAGTTTGTTTTTATGTGCATACACTTTTAGGATTGCTTTTTTGTTCTTGATGACTTCATCCCTTCATCATTGTAAAGTGTTCCTTTTTATTCATAGAATATTCATTGCTCTGAAGTTTACTTTGATATTAATATAGCCACTACAGCTTTCTTCTAACTAATGTTTTCATATTTAATCTTCTTCCACTCTTTTGTCTTTATCTGTCTGTGTTTCTATATGTAAACTGGGTTACATGTAGACAAAATATAGTCAGTCTTGATTTTTTAATCAAATCTGATCATCTTTGCTTTCTAATTTGAATGATTAACCCATTTACATATATATTTTTAATTGAAGTATAGTCGATTTACAGTATTTTAATTGAATATTATTGACTTACAATAATATGCTGTTACAGGTGTACAGCATAGTGATTCAGTTTTTTTGTAGGTTATATTCCATTATAGGTAATTGCAAGCTATTGGATATAATCCCCTGTGCTATACAGTAAATCCTTATTGCTTATCTATTTTACATATAGTAGTTTGTATCTGTTAATCCCATACACGTAATTTGTCCCTCCCTCCCTTCCCTCTCCCCTTTGGTAACCATAAGTTTGTTTTCTTTGTCTGTGAGACTGTTTCTGTTTTGTATATAGATTTATTTGTATTATTTTTTAGATTCCACATATAAGTGATATCATTTTTGTCTTTTTCTGACTTCACTAATATAATATTCTCTAGGTCCATCCATGTTGCTGCAAATGGCAATATTTCTTTATTATAGCTGAATAATATTCATTGTATATATATATATACCCACACACACAATCGTCTGTTGATGGGCACTTGGATTGCTCCCACGTCTTGACTATTGTAAATAGTGCTGCTATGAACATTGGGGTGCATGTATCTTTTGAATTAGTTAAACCATTTACATTTAATATAATTATTGATGCACTTGGGTTTAATTTTACCATCTTGCCATTTATTTTCTACTCCATCTGTTCTTTGTTCCTTGTTTTCTCTGTTTCTACAGGCATACTTTGGAGATATTCAAGCTTCAGTTATAGAACACTGCAGTAAATAAGATATCAAAATAAAGTGAGTCACACAAATTTTTTGGTTTCCCAATGCATATAAAAGTTATGTTTACATTCTGCTATAGCCTATTAAGTTTGCAACAGCATTATGTCTAAAAAAATAATGTATACACTTTAATTTAAAAATAATGCTGTTGGAAAAATGGTGCTGATAGATTTGCTTGACACAGGGTTGCCACAAACCTTCAATTTGTAAAAAATACACTGTGAAGTGCAATAAAGTGAAGCACAGTAAAATGAGGTAAGCCTGTATTTTCTCTTGGATTATTTTAGTGTTGTCATGATTCCATTTTATTTTCATCATTGGCTTTTTAAAAAGTAGCAGACTTAATTTTTTAGAGTAGTTTTAGGTTCACAGCAAAACTGAATGGAAAATACAGAGATTTCCCATATGCACATGGTCCCACACATACTTAATCTCCCCCTCAGTTAACATCCTGTATCAGAGTGGTACATTTGTTACAATTGATGAAGCTTTATCAATTCATTATTACCATCCAAAGTTCATAGTTTACATTAGGGTTTACTCTTGGTGTTCTACATTCTATGGGTTTTGACAAATGTATAATGACATGTACCCAACATTATCGTATCATACAGAATATTATCACTACCCTACAAATCCTCTGTGCTTTGCCCATTCATCCCTCCTTCCCCCAACCCCTGGTAACCACTGATCTTTTTAATGTCTCCATAGTTTTGCCTTTTCCAGAATGTCATTTAGTTGGAATCATACAGTATGTAGCCTTTTCAGATTGCCTTCTTTCACTTAGTAATATGCATTTAAGGCTCCTCCATAACTTTTCATGGCTTGGTAGATCATTTCTTTTTAGTGCTGAATAATTTTCCATTGTCTGAATGTACCATGATTTGTTTATCCTTTCACTTCTTGAAGGCCATCTTGGTTGCTTCCAAGTTTTGGCAATCATGGATTAAGCTTCTATAAACATCCATGTGGAAATTTCTGTATGGACACAAACTTTTAACTCCTTTGGGCTAATACCAGTGAGCATGATTGCTGGATCTTATGATAAGAGTCATGTAGTTTTGTAATAAACTGCCAATCTATCTTCTAAAGTGGCCGTATCATTTTGTATTCACACCAGCAATTAATGAGAGTTCCTGTTGCTCCACATTCTTGCCAGCATTTGGTATTGTCAGTGTTCTGGATTTTGGCCATTCTAATAGGTGTGTAGTGGTATCTTTTTTTTTAATTTGCAATTCCCTGGTGACATATGATGTGGAACATCTTTTCATATGCTGATTTGCCATCTGTATGTGTCTTCTCTGGTGAGATGTCTGCTCAAGTCTTTTGTCCATTTTTAAATCAGGTTGTTAGTTTTCTTATCATTGAGTTTTAATATTCGTTGACTATTTCAGATAATAATGGTTTATCTGATACATCTTTTGTAAATATTTTCTCCCAGTCTGTGTCTTCTCATTCTTTTGAACTATTGTCTTTTTAGCTATATTTTATTTTTTGGTGGTTGCTCTAGGATTTTCAATATACATCTTTAACTTATCATAGTTTACCTTCTAATAATATTATAGCACTTTACATATGGTATAAAAACCTTACAGAAATACATTTCCATTCCCCATTCCTGTCCTTTTTTCTGTTCTTGACATACAATATACTTCTACATGTATTACAAACACCACAATGTATTGTTAATATTTTTGTATTAAGCTGTCAGTTGTCTTTTTTAAAGTTATTATGTGAAATTCACATAATAAAAATAAACATTTCAAAATGAACAGTTCTGTGGCATTTAATACATTCACACTGTTGTGCAAGCACTCCCTTTATCTAGTTCAAAATCATTTCATCACCCCAAAAGGATACCCTTTACCCTCTAAGCTGTTATCCTCATTTTCTACTCCCCCAGCCCCTGGTAAACACCAGTCTGCTTTCTGTCTCTATGAATTCACCTGTGTATTTCAAATAAGTGGAATCATACAATATGTGATTTTTTGTGTCTAGCTTCTTTCACTTCAATTGTTTTTTACACATGTGTAGTGAAGGAAGTTAACTATATTATTAGTTTATTTTTCCTTAGCTACCACAGATTAATTTGCTAACAATCTTTTATTGATTTTCGCATATAACAATACTGTGAACTTCTTTTAAAGTAAAAGGTCTACTAAACAAAGATGAGAAAAGTTAAAATACTTTTTGGTGCATTAATAACATATTGTTGATTAGTTCCTGAGAAGTGGTTACACGTGTTATTGTGAGTACAGTTAATACTGCTCATATTATTTAGCCAGAGAAATAATATCTAATTACCAAGAGGTTATGTAAAGTAACAAAAATAGAGTGAAAGATATTATACTAAGGGTTAGAGAAATAAGTTTTGATATATAGGAAAAAAAACTTGGTATTGATCTGACTTTATAACACTACAAATTTTATTACAGAAAATGTTAGCAATTCCTATTAACATTTATATATGACCTTAATTTTAAAAATGTTTTGAAATGGATGGGACAAGCTTGCATAAATTCATATAAATCTGTCATATTAGGGACTTTAACTGGTTACCAAAAGAAAGCAGCAAATTGACATATTTTTTATACATATTAAATCAAAATTGTCTCTTTACTTCGGAGCTTCAAGATAATAAAATTATCAATACGCCCATTAGGTCCAGCTCTTCTTGCTCTCAGTTATCTGTATTGTTTAAGAAAAGAGGATTAAAAGGCGTTTAGTAAACAAACAGATTTTGTTTCAAATTGCAGACTATTGTAATTTGATTCTTATAGATAACTCAGAGTTCAGATGAATAAACTGATGTTTAAAAAAAATCTGTTGCATAGGATTTTAGAATTTTATGGAACTAGAGCATCTTGCAAGCTAGAAAAGTACCCACTCTTTGAGGAGGGGAAAGTATTAGTAAATCTGATCCATATTCCAATGTCATTCCTCTGTTTAGTTAATTGAAGATTGTGGATGGCTTTTTTTAACCTTTGAAAGTGAGTTAAATTTTTAATGTGATAAAAAGGATATTAGGAAACTTGGATTTTAGCCTGGCTTTGCCTGTAATTATCTATAGAACATTGAAGCAGTTAATAACCTCTCTATGTATTGAATTATACACTCTGAGATTAGCTCTATATGTTCACTTATTTATGTGTTCAGTAAATATTTATTGAACATATAGTATATACAGTAGGCTGGTTTGAAGTCTGAGGATATAGTGATGACAGATGAGCCCCTCCATTTATGGTGTTTACATTCTCTTTGGAAAGGGAGAAACAGAGAAAAGTGTGTAAACAAATAGTACAATATCAGAAAGTTATAAATGCTATGAAGAAAGTACAAGATAGTGGGATAAAAAGTGATGGGGGCAGTGTGAGACACTAGATTTGGTTGTCAAGGAAGACTTTTCTGAGGAAATAATTTTTAAGCTGAGATAATGAGGAAGCCATTTGGAGATATGGTGAAAGAGCTCTTCATAATGAACAAACAGCAAATACGAAGCCCTGCTGCAAGAAAAGTTTAGAATGTTCAAAAGAACATAGTAAAAGGAAGAGTGAAAGAGTGGTACAACATGAATCCAGATAAGGCACAGATTAGTGAAAGAGTGGTACAACCTGAATCCAGATAAGGCACAGATCGTTTCTATCTACTGGATTTTTAAAAACAGCTTTGTTGGGGGTATGATTGACATACAATTAACTGCATGTATTAGTTTCCTAGGGCTGTTATAAAAAAGTACCACAACTGAATGGCTTAAACATCAGAAATGTATTATCTCACAGTTATAGAGGCGAGAAGTCCAAGATAAGATATTTAGGATCATGCTACACTGAGAGTGCTGGGAAAGGATCTGTTCTAGGCCTGTCTCCTAGTTTCTGGTAGTTCCTTGTGGCAAGGAGCTCCAATCGTCACATGGCATTCTCCCTGCTCATATGTCTGTATCCAAATTTCCCCTTTTTATAAGGATACCAATCATATTGTTTTAGGGGCCTAACTTACTCCGTCTTAACTGATTTCATCTGCAATGCCCTATCTCCCAAATAAGATTACATTCTGAGTTACTAGGGGTTGGGACTGCAACGTATGAATTTTGGGGGTACACAATTCAAACCATAACGGTGCATATGTTTAAAGAGTATAATTTGATAGGTTTTGACATATGTATATCCTATGAAATCATCACAATCAAGATAATGAACATATTCATCACCCCTAAAAATTTCCTCTGCCCCTTTGTAATCCTTCTCTCCTGCTCTTCCTTGCATTTCCCCATCCCCAGGTAGTCACTAATTGGCTTTTGCTCTAATGATTAACTTGTATTTTCTAGAATTTTATATAAACAGAATCATATGGCATGTACTTTTTTTGGTCTGGCTTTTTCACATAGGATAATTATTTTTATTGAGGTAACATTGGTTTATAACATTGTGTGTTTCATGTGTACAACATTATAATTCAGCCTCTGAATACACAACAGCATGCTCACCATCAAGAGTCTAGTTTCTATCCGTCACCATGCAGCTGACCCCCTTTACCCATTTTGCCCCGCCTCCAATCCTCTTTCTCCTCTGGTAGCCACCAATCTGTGCTCTGAATCTATGTGTTTGTTTTGTTTTGTTTATTTTGATTTTTAAAAGTATTCCACATATGACTGAAATCATATGTTATTTGTCTTTCTCCACCTGACTTATTTCACTTAGCATAATACCCTCAAGGTTTATCCATGTTGTTGCAAATGGCAAGATTTCATCTTTTTATGACTGAGTAGTATTCCATTGTATATATATACCACATCTTCTTTATTTATTCATCCATTGATGGGCACTTAGGTTATTTCCATATCCTGCCTTTTGTGAATAATGCTGCCATGAACATAGGGGTGCATATATCTTTTTGAGTTAGTATTTTTGTACTCTTCAGACAAATACCTAGAAATAAAATAGATAGATCATATAGTTTTATTCTTAATTTTTTGAGGAATCACCATATTGTTTTTCATAGCGGCTGCACCAATTTACCTTTCTACCAAGTGTATGACAGTTCTCTTTTCTCCACATACTCTCCAACACTTGTTATTTTTTTCTCTTTTTGATAGTAACTATTCTGATGGGTGTAAGGTGATATCTCATAGTGGTTTTGATTTGCATTGACCTATTAATTAGTGATGCTGAGCATCTTTTCATGTGTCTGTTGGCCATCTGTATGGAAAAATGTCTATTCAGGTTCTCTGCTTATATTTTAATTGAGTTTTTTTTTTTGATGTTGAGTTGTATGAGTTCTTTTTTTTTTTTGGATATTAACCCCTTATCGGGTATATGATTTACAAATATCTTCTCCCACTTGGTAGGTTGTCTTTTAGTTTTGTTGATGGTTTCCTTTTCTGTGAAGAAGCTTTTTAGTTTGACATAGTCCTGTTTGTTTATTTTTGCTTTTGTTTTTCTTGCCTGAGGAGACATATCCAGAAACATATAGCTAAGACCAATGTCAAAGAGTATACTGCCTGTGTTTTCTTCTAGGACTTTATTGGTTTCAGGTCTTACATCCAAGTCTTTAATCCATTTGGAATTAATTTTTGTGTCCAGTGTAAGATAATGGTCTAGTTTCATTCTTTTGCATGTGACTGTCTAGTTTTCCGAACACCATTTATTGAAGAGACTGTCCTTTCTTCATTGTATGTCCTGCACTTTTGTTTGTTGGGGCGTTTTTGATTACTGATTCCATCTCCTTACTAGTGATTGGTCTCTTCAGATTTTCTATTTCTTTATAATTCAGTGTTGTTAGGTTATATGTTTCTATGGGAATTTCCCATTTTTTCTAGGATGTTTAATTTTTTGGCCTATAATTGTTCATGGTAATCTCTTATGTTCTTTTGTATTTCTGTGATATCAATTGTAATATTTCCTCTTTTCTGATTTTATTTATTTAAGTTTTCTTTTTTCTTGGTTAGTCTAGCTAAGGGTTTGACAATTTTGTTTATCTTTTCAAAAATTGAGCTCTTATTTTCATCAGACTTTTCTATTGCATTTTTAGTCTCTATGTCTTTTATTTCTGCTCTGATCTTTGTTATGTACTTCCTTCTACTAACTTTGAGGTTAGTTTGTTTTTCTTTTTCTTGTTGCTTGTGGTATAAAGTTATGTTGCTTATGTTGCTTATTTGATATCTTTCTTGTTTCTTAAAGTAGGCATTTATTGCTATGAACCTCCCTCTTGGAACTGCTTTTGCTGCATCATATAATTTGATATGTTGTATTTCTCCAGTTCCATTTGTCTCAAGGTAATTTTTTATTTCTCTCTTGATTTCTTCTTTGACCAACTGGTTATTCAGTAGCATGTTTTTAATCTCCACGTATTTGTGAATTTTACAGTTTTCTTCTTGTAATTGATTTCTAGCTTCATACCATTTTGGTTGGAAAAGGTGCTTTATATGATTTCAGTCTTCTTAAATTTATTAAGACGTGTTTTGTGACCTAACATATGATTTATCCTGGATAATGTTTCATGTGTGGTTGCATTGGATAAAATAGCCACCTTTCCTAGTCTGTAATGAATGGCTTCATGTAGGAGATGAATCTTATTGTTCAACCCTGCCCTAGCTTTCGGCTGTCTCTCAAACCTTTTTGACTGTCCAAGCAGCTTAATTTATTCTTAGTTGCTCCTAGTAGTTGGGGGTTGGGGGGTGCAAAGACCTGTCATGTCCCAAACAGGAAGATCTCAGACAGCACCTAGATTCAGGCTAGTTGGAAGCCAGACCCTCAAGCAGCAGTTTTTAAAGTATGCAAATATAATATACAATCCTTTTAAAATTTTGATGTTTATGTATAGAAATACAACTGATTTTTTGTATATTAATCTTGCTGAACTCTATTAGTTTATTAAGTTCTATTAGTTTTTGTAGATTCAATAAGGTTTATATATATAAATAATCATGTTTTTTGTGACTAAAAATGTTACTCCTTCCTTTCCAGTCTCGATGCCTTTTTATGTTTCTTACCTTATCCCCAGTGCAGTGTTAAATAGAAGATGTGAGAACAGACATTCTTGCCTTTTTCACTGTCTTCAGGGTGAAGCATTCTATCTTTCGATATTAAGTATGATGTTAGTCATAGTTTATTTGTTGATGCCTTTTATTAAGTTAAGTAACTTTCCTTCTATCCTCAGTTTGCTGATAATTTTGTCAGGAAGAGATGTTGGATTTCGCCAAATGTTTTTTGTGTGTGTACCTTTATTGAGATGATCATATAGTTTTTATTGTTTAGTCTTCTAGTATAGTGTATTTTTTTCTGTGCCCCTTGCCTTCAGGGGTACAGTTACACATAAATTTGGAACCTCAAAGTTGTTCCACAACTCAATCATTTAGAGTTCATTTTTTTTCAGTCCTTTTACCTCTGTAATTTATTTAGAATAGTTTGTATTGCTATGTATTTAACTTTACTAATCTTTTTCACTGTAATGCTTTATCTGCTGTCAACCTACTTCAGTGTATTCTCATCAGAAACAATGTTGTTTTTATCTTTAGAAGTTCAATTTGGACATTTTATATCTCCATGTCTATATATGTTTAGTTTTTCCTCTAACTACTTGAATATATAAAATTTAGTTATAATACCTTTTTCCAACCTTATTTATTAAGGAGTAATTGACAAATATAATTGTATATGTTAAAAGTATACAACATGATGATTTGATATACATATACATGTGGAATAATTACCAAGATCAAGATAATTAATATATCCATCATCTAACACAGTTAACTCTTTTTTTGTCTGTCATGAGAATGCTTAGTATCTACTCACAGAAACTTTCAAGTTTACAATACCCTATTATTAGCTATAGTCACCATGGCACACATTAGATCCTTGGAATTTATTCTTCTTGTAATTGAAAGTTTATATCCTTTGGCCTACATATCCGCATTTTCCCCTAACCCCAGCTCCTGGAAATAAACATTTTATTTTCTGTTTCTATAAAATCAGCTTTTATTTTCTATTTGGCTTCCATATATGATACCGTACAGTATTTGTCTTTGGCTTATTTCACTTAGTACATCCTTTAGGTTCATCCATATTGCTGCAGAAGGAAGGATTCCCTTCTATTTTATGCCTGAATAATAATATTCCAGTGTGTGTATGAATGTGTGTGTGTGTGTGTGTGTCTGTGTGCATGTAAGACATTTTCTTTATCCATTCATCTGTTGATAAGCACTTAGTTTGTATCCATATCTTGGTTATATGAATAATGCTGCTATGAACATGGGAGTGCAGATGCCTCTTTCAGACTCTGATTTCATTTCCTTTAGATATATAACCAGGAGTAGGATTACTGGCTTATATGGTAGTTCTAATTTTATTTTTTTGAGGAACTGCCATACTGTTTTCCATAATGCTTGTACCAATTTACATTCCCACAACAGTGTATAAGGGTTCCATTCTCTTCATCCTTGCCAACATTTTTCATCTCTTGACTTTTGGATAATAACTTTTCTTACAAATATGAGGTGATATCTTATTGTGGTTTTGATTTGCATTTTCCTAATGATTCCTGATGTTTTAGCACCTTTTTGTGTACTTATTGGCCATCTGTAAGTCATCTTTGGAAAAATGTCTATTCAGATCATATGTCCATTTTTAAATTGGATTATTTGGTTTTTTGCTATTGAGCTATAAGAGTTATTTTATTTTATTTTTTACCATTTTCCCCCAGCTTGAAGTACAATTGATAAAAAATTATATATATTTAAGCTGTACAACATGATTTTGGAAGTGGTACAATGTGATGATTTAATATATGTATAAATTGTGAAATGATTACCACAATCAAGTTAATTAGCACATCCACCACCTTACATAGTTATCATTTTTGTGTGTGTGTGGTAAGAATACTAAAATTTACTCTTTTAGCAAATTTCAAGTCTATAATACAGTAAAATTAACTGGATTAATTATTATTAACTATACTGTACATTAGATTCCCCAGGACTTATTCACCTTATAACAAAAATCTTGTACTCTATGACCAATATCTCCTAATTTTCCCCAACTCTTAGTCCCTGGAAACCACCATTCTACTCTCTGCTTCTATGAGTTTGACTTTTAAATTTTATTATTTATTATTATTATTTTTAAAATTGAAGTATACACAATTTACAATATTGTATTACATTCAGGTGTACAACATGGTGATTCAATATTTTTATAGATTATACTCCATTTAAAGTTATTGCAAAAAGATGACTATATTTCCCTGTGCTGTACAACATATCCTTGTTTCTTATTTATTTTATACATAGTAGTTTGTGTCTCTTAATCCCATACCATTATATCACCCCTCTGCTCTTCCCTCTCTGTACTGGTAACCACTAGTTTGTTCTCTATATCTGTGAGTTTATTTCTGTTTTTGTCGTATACATTTGTTTATATTATTTTTTAGATTCTACATATAAATGCTAACAGAGGTTTTGTCTTTCTCTGTCTGACTTATTTCACTAAGGATAATACTCTCTAGGTTCATCCACATTGTTGCAAATGGCAGAATTTCATTCTTTTTTATGGCTAATATTCCCTTGTATATATACTACATCTTCTTTTTACATTCATCTCTTGATGGGCACTTGGGCTGTTTCCATATCTTGGTTATTGTAAATAATGCTGCTATGAACATTGAGGTGCATGTATTTTTTTGAAATAGTGTTTTCATTTTCTTTGGATATATACCCATCAGTGGCATTGCTGGATCATATGGTAGTTTTATAAGGAACCTCCATACTGTTTTCCATAGTGGCTGTACCAATTTACAACCCCACCAACAGTGTACTAGGGCTCCCTTTTCTCTACAACTCTGCCAACATTTTTTATTTGTAGACGTTGATGATAGCCATTTTGATAGGTATATTGTGATATCTCATTGTGGGTTTGATTTGCATTTCTCTAATGAGTAATTATGTTAAGCATATTTCCATGTCCTGTTAGCTATCTGAATGTCTTCTTTGGAAAAATATCTATTCAGATAGTCTACCCATTTTTAAACTGGGTTGTTTGGGTTTTTTGATATTGAGTTGTATGAATTTTTAAATAAATTTTGGATATCATCCCTTATTGGTCATATCATTTGCAAATATTTTCTCCCATTCAGTAAGTTGTCTTTTTGTTTTGTTGATGGTTTCCTATGCTGCACAAAAGCTTTTAAGTTTAATTAAGTTCCATTTGTTTATTTTTGCTTTTATTTCTTTTGCTTTTGGAGGCAGATCAAAAAAAAAAATATTGCCACGATGTCAAAGAGTGTTCTAACTATGTTTTCTTCCAGGAGTTGTATGATTTCAGGTCTTACATTTAGCTCTTTAATCCATTTTGAGTTTATTTTTTTGGTATGATGTGAGGAAATGTTTTCATCTCATTCTTTTACCTGTACCTCTCCAGTTATCCCAGCACCACTTATTGAAGAGAATGTCTTTTCTCCATTGTATATTCTTGTCTCTTTGTTGTAGATTAATTGACCATGTGTGTAGGTTTGTTTCTGGGCTTTCTATTCTGTTCCATTGATCTATATGTTTGTTTCTGTGCCAGTACCATACTGTTTTTTATGACTGTAGCTTTGCAGTATAGTTTCAAATCAGGGGGCGTTTTTACTTTGATGTAGTCCCACTAATTTCTTTTAGCTTCTGTTGCCTGTGCTTTTGGAGTTATATCCAAAAGACCATTGCCAAGACACAAATCAAGGAGATTTTCCCATATGTTTTCTTCTAGGAACTTTATGGTTTCAGGTCTTATGTTTAAGCTTTAATCCATTCTGAGTTAATTATTGTGAGTGGTATAAGATAGGGGTCCAGTTTCATTTCTTCACATGTAACTGTCCACTTTTCCCAACACCATTTACTGAAGAGGCTGCCTTTTCTCCATTGTATATTCTTGCCTCTTTTGTTGTAGATTAGTTGACCATAAGTGCATGGGTTTATTTTGGGGTTCTGTGTTCTGTTCCATTGATCTGTGTATCTGTTTTTGTGCCAATACCATACTGTTTTTATGACTACAGCTTTGCAGTGTAGTTTGAAATCAGGGAACATGATGCCTTCAGCTTTGTTCTTCTTTCTCAAGATTGCTTTAGCTATTCAGGGTCCTTTGTGGTTCCATACAGTTTTAGGATTATTTCTATTTTTGTGAAAAGTGCCACTGGAATTTTGATAGAGTTTGCATTGAATCTGTAGATTGCTTTGGGTATTATAGACATTTTAACAATATTCATTCTTCCAGTCCATCAACACAGCATATCTTTCCATTTATTTGTGACTTCCTCAATTTATTTCCTCAGTGTTTTTATAGTTTGCAGTGTACAGGTCTTTCACCTCATTAGTTAAATTTTTCCTAAGTATTTTATTGTTTTTGATGCTATTTTAAATGGGTTTGGTTTGTTAATTTCTCTTTCTGTTAGTTCATTGTTAATGTATAGAAATGTGATTCACTTTTGCATGTTGATTTTGTATCCTGCAACTTTACTGAATTCATTTATTAGGTCTAACTTTTTTTTTTTTTTGGTGGTGTCTTTAAGGGTTTTGTGTATAAGATTATGTAATCTGCAGAGATCACTTTACTTCTTCTTTTGCAATTTGGATGCCTTTATTTCTTTTTTTCCCTAATTGCTGTGAGTAGGACTTCCCTTACTATGTTGAATTAAGGGAAGTGGCAGTAGTGAGCCTGCATGTCTTGTTTTCATCTTGGAGGAGAAGATTTTTAACTTTTCACCACTGAGTATGGTGTTTGCTGTGGACTTATCATATATGGCCTTTATTATGTTGAGGTACATTCTTTCTATACCTTACTTGTTGAGATTTTTTATCATGAAATGACATTGAATTTTGTTGAATATATTTTCATTTCTATTGAGATGATCATATGCTTTTTATTATTCATTTTGTTAATGTGGTGTATTACATTGATTTATTTGCTCATGTTGAACTATCCTTGCATCCCAGGGATAAATTGTGCTTGATCATGGTACATGATCCTTTTAATCTGTTGTTGAATTTGGTTTGCTAACATTTGTTTAAAATTTTTGCATCTATGTTCATTTAAGATTTTGGCCTACAGTTTTCTTGTCTTTTTTTTAGTTTTTTAAAAATCTTTATTGAGATATAATTAACAATTAATGGCATATATTTAAAGTATTCAATTTAATAAGTTTTAAAACCATCATGGTATCAAAATAATGAACATATCCATATCCACCAAAATTTTGCTCATAATCTTCATAATCTCATCCTCTGTCTCTCCCCTTGTCCCCAGGAAACCACTGATGTACTTCATGTACCATAGGTTAGTTTGAATTTCATAGCATTTTATACAAATGGAGTCATAAAGCATGCACTCTTTTTTGCTTGGCTTCTTTACCCAGAATAATTATTTTGAGTTTCATCCATGTCTAATATCAATAGTTCATTCATTGTTATTGCTGAATAGTATTCTATTATATGGTTATACCACAGTTTGTTTACTCATTCACTTGTTGAAGGACATTTGGGTTGTTTCCAGGGTTTGGCTACTACCAGTAAAGCTGCTAAAACATCTGTATACAAGTTTTTGTGTTGACATGCACTTTTACTTTGCTTGGAAAAAGAGCTAGCTATGGAATGGGTAGGTCACATGGTATGTTTATGTTTAACTTTTTAAGAGGCTTCAAAATATTTTCAAAAGTGGTCACCATTTTACATTCCCATCAACAATGTATAAGAGTTCTAGTCTTCCACATCCTCAGTAGCACTTGGTATGTTCAGTCTTTTTAATTAAGCCATTCTAATGGAGGCATAGTAGTATCCCATTGTTTTTGTTGTTTGTTTTTAAATTTTTAAATTGAAATATAGTTAATTTACAATGTTGTGTCAGTTTCAGGTGTACAGCAAAGTGATTCAGTTGTACATATACATATATCCACTCTTTTTAAGATTCTATTCCCATATAGGTCATTACAGAGTATTGAGTAGAATTCCCTGTGCTATACAGTAGGTTCTTATTAGTTATCTATTTTATATATAGTAGTGTGTACATGTCAATCCCAATCTCCCAATTTATCTGTCTCCCCCCTTTCCCCCTTGGTAACCATAAGTTTGTTTTCTACATCTGTGACTATATTTTTGTTTTGTAAATAGGTTCATTTGTACCATTTTTTTAGATTCCACGTATAAGCGATATCATATGATATTTGTCTTTCTCTGTCTGACAACTTCACTCAGTATGACAATCTCTAGGTCCATCCATGTTGCTGCAAATGGCATTATTTCGTTCTTTTTTTTTTTCTTTTAAGGATGTTGAATTGTTTATATTTTCTCGGCTTTGGAACTCTATAACAAAAGCTATAACATTTAAATTTAATTCAATAAATGAATTTGTAATTAGTGTTAAATAAACTACTATGCTCTAAAACTTAACATATTAAATGTGGTCATTTGAGAACAAACCACAATATGCATAATGCATTTTAATATTTCTAAATTAAAAAGAGACTTGAGATGGGTAAAAAAGAAATAGTACTACCGTATTTACATTTTCCTGACTGTTCATATTTAATTATTCCTCCAAATTAATAGGTCCATCTTAACTCCATGTGAATTTCAGCATAAGTTGCACTATTTGTCTACTAATGGGAAATATTAGACCATTAGAACTTGGATTAGCTTTATCCTGTTGGTGGTGGTGTTCTCCCAATTGCTTCTTGGTGTTGTAACAGAGTAAATTCTTTGTTTGTAATTAATTTTGTTTGGAGTATAGTGGCTTTACAATGTTGTGTTAGTTTCTACTGTACAGCAAAATGAATCAGCTATACATATACATATATGTATATACATATTTTTTTATATATGTATATATAAAAATCCCTCTGTTTTGGATTTCCTTCCCATTTAGGTCACCACAGTGCATTAAGTAGAGTTCCCTGTGCTATACAGTATGTTCTCATTAGTTGTCTATTTTATACATAGTATCAACAGTGTATATGTGTCAATCCCAATCTCCCAATTCCTCCCATCTCCCCCTTTCCCCCTTGGTATCCATACGTTCGTTCTCTACGTCTGTGTCTCTATTTCTGCTTTGCAAATAAGATCATCTATACCATTTTTCTAGATTCCACATATATGCATTAATATATGATATTTGTTTTTCTCTTTTTGACTTATTTCACTCTGTATGACACTCTCTACGTCCATCCACGGCTCTACAAATGACCCAATTTTGTTCCTTTATATGGCTAATATTCCATTGTATATATGTACCACATCTTCCTTATCCATTCCTCCATTGATGGACATTTAGGTTGCTTCCATGTAGCATTATTTACAATAGCTAGTTTTCTTGTCTTTAGTGTCCTTTTACGGCTTAATAGCAGTGTAATGCTGGCCTCATAAAATGAATTTGGAAGTTTTCTTTCCTCTTCAATTATTTGAGAAGAGTTTGAAAAGGATTGGTATTAATTCTTTTTAAAATGGAATTCACCAGTGAAGCCATCTGGTCCTGGGCTTTTAGTTTTGGGAGATTTTTGATTACTGATTCAATCTCCTTACTCATTATTGATCTGTTCAGATTTTCTATTACTACATGATTCAATCTTGGTAACTTGTAAGTTTCTAGGAATTTATCCATTTCTTCTAGGTTATCTAATTTGTTGGTATATAATTAATTATTTATAGTCTCTTATGGTACTTTGTATTTCTGTTGTCAGTTGTAATGTCCCTTTTTTCCTTTATAGTTTTATTTGAGTTATCTCCCTTTTTTTCTTGGTGAGTCTAATTAAAATTTTGTCATTTTGTTTATGTTTTCGAAAATACCCAACCCAGTTTCATTGGTTTCTATAGTCTGTCTAGTCTCAATTTCATTTATTTCTGCTCTAATCTTTATTATTTTCTTCCTTCTGCTAACTTTGGGCTTAGTTTATTCTTCTTTTTCTAGTTCCTTGAGACATAATTGTAGGTTGTCTATGATATCTTACTTTTTTCTTAATGTAGTCATTTGTAACTCTAAACTTTCCTCTTAGAACTGTTTTTACTACACCCCATAAGTTTTAGTAGATTGTGTTTCCATTTTCATCTGTTTCAAGACATTTTATCATTTCTTCTTTGACTCATTGGTAGTTCAGGAGAATATTGTTTTAATTTCCACATATTTGTAAATTTTCCAGTTTTCCTGTTATTGATTTGTAGTTTCATACTATTGTCATCAGAAAAGTTGCTAGATATGATTTCAGTCTTCTTAAATTTGTTAAGACTTGTTTTGTGACCTAACATATGATCTATCCTAGAGAATGTTCCATGTGTGCCTAAGAAGAATGTACATTCTGCTGCCATTGGATAGAATGTTGCATATATGTCTGTTAGGTCTGTGTGGCCTAAAGCATATTTCAAGTCTACTATTTTTGTGTTGATTTTCTGTCTGGGTGATCTATCCATTATTGAAAGTGGGGTATTTAAGTCCCCTATTGTTATTGCATTGCTGTATATTTCTGCCTTCACATCTGTTAATCATTGTTTAATATATTTAAGTGCTCCAATATTGAACACATATATATTTATAATTGTTATAGCCTCTTGATGAATTGACCCCTTTATCATTATTTAATGGCCTTCTTTGTCTCTTGTTACAGCTTTTGATTTAAAGTCTATTTTGTATGGTATAAGTATAGCTGTCCCTGCTCTCTTTTGGTTTCCATTTGCATGGGATATCTTTTCCCATCCTTCACTTTTGGCCTATGAGTATCCTTAAAGCTTAAGTGAGTCTCTTATAGGCATATTATTGAGACTTTTTTTTTAATCCATTCAGCCACTCTATGTGTCTTTTGGAGAATTTAAACCATTTACATTTAGAGTAATTATTGATATTTAAGAATTTACTATTATCATTTTGTTAACTGTTTTCTGACTGTTTTGTAGTTCTTTTTTTCTTTCTTCCTCTATTGCCATCTTTGTGAATTGTTGACTTTTTGTAGTTGTATGCTTTGATTCTTTTCTATTTCTCATTTGTGTATCAATTATAGGTTTTTCTTTGTGATTACTGTGAGGCTTATATAAACATCTCATATTTATGTCTATTTTTAAGCTGATAACAACTTAATTTGCATAAATGTTCTACACATTTACTTGCCCCCCAGCTTTATGTTGTTGGTGCCCCAATTTACATCTTTTTATATCATGTATTCATTAACAAAATATTATAGCTATGGTTATTTTCAACAAGCCTGTCTTTTAACTCATATCCCAGAGTTCATTATGATTACATAGTCTTCAGCCCCAGAATTTCTGTTTGGTTCTTTATGTTTTATGATTTCTATCTCATTGTTAAAGTTCTCATTTTTTCATGTATTGTTTTCCTGAGTTCATTGAGTTGTCTGTCTATGTTCCCTTGAATCTTGCTGAGCTTCTTTAAAATAATCATTTTGAATTCTTTCTCAGGTAACTCACAAATTTCCATTTCTTTGACATCAGTTACTGGAAAATTATTGTGTTCATTTGGTGATGTCATATTTTTATCTCTTTTGTCTACTAATTCTATTATATATACCATTTCTGGGTCAGTTTCAATTGATTAATTTTTTCTTCATCATGAGTTGTATTTTCTTGCTTCTTCGCATGTCTAGTAATTTGTTCATTGAATGCCACATATTGTAGATTATACCTTTTTGGGTACCAGATATTGTTGTATTCTTTTTTTTAATTGAAGTATAGTTGATTTACAATATTACATTAGTTTCAGGTATACAACATAGTGATTCAATATTTTAATAGATTATACTCCATTTAAAGTTCTTAAATATTGGCTATATTCCCTGTGCTGTACAACATATCCTTGTAACTTATTTATTTTATTGTAGTAGTTTGTACCTCTTAATCTCCTTCTCCTATCTTGCCCCTCCTCCCTTCCCTCTCCCAACTGGTAACTACTAGTTTGTTCTCCACAGATATTTTTGTATTTATATAAATATTCTTCAGCTTTCTTATTTGACTCAGTTCTGTTATTTGTAAACAGTTGATTCTTTGGGATCTTGCTTTTAAGTTTTGCTAGGCAGGGTCAGAATAGCATTTAGTCTGGGACTAATTTTTCCCCACAAATGAGGCAAAATCTTTGTAAGTATATTACTCAATTTCCCATGAATCAGGAGAGTTTTCACTGTTGCTGGTTGGAACATGTGCTATTCCTATATCTGTGTGAGCCCCAGGACTGTCCTTTTAAACCTTTCAGAAATTTATTTTCTCAGCCTCATCAGGCATGAGTTTATCAGTTTTTAGCTGAATACTCAAAGAGATCCTCTACACATCTCTAGAATTTTCTCTCTGCACAGTTCTCTCCTCTCCAGTACTCTTCTTTGTGAACTCTAGGTGCCTTGAGCTCCAAGAACTCCCAGGTCCATCTCCTCATTTTGGGGACATGCCTGGCCTCTTCCTTGGTACCCCTCCCTACACCAGTAGGCCAGAAACTTTCTCCAGGCAGTAAGCTATAGTTTGCTTGTTTGCATCCCATTTCTCTGAGGTCACTTTCCTTTGCTGTCTAATATTCAATGTGTGTGTAGTACCTTGTTTCATATATTTTGTCTTATTTATAGTTATTTTAGGTGGGAGAGTAAATCTAGGCCAGAAGTGAAAGTTCAATCTGCCTGGATTCTTTTAACAGCATGAGATCACATATGTGAGAGTTTTTTTGAAAAGAAAACTATTACCCAAATGTATGATATTTATCATAGTTCTTCTAGTAATAGGCCAAGTGTTTATCAGTTACCTATTATGTGTATATATATTTCCCAGAGACGTGTGTATAAATCTGCTAGAAACTGAATTCCTGAATCTACTTCATACAACAGAGACACTGCTTCCATTAGAAACAAACATCTAACGTTCCCAGAGTTACCATACTCTTGTCTTAACATAGCATCACATGAAGCAGGTTAAGTTTGGCATCCTCGTTTCCACTTTCCCTGTTTTCTTTTCTTTAAAAAAATTTTTTTTAAAAAATTTATTTGGCTACGCTAGGTCTTAGTTGCAGCACACAGGATCATCGTTGCTGCGTGTGGGATCTTTGTTCTGGCATGCGGATCTTTAGTTGCAGCATGCAGTATCTAGTTCCCTGTCCAGGGATCATACCTGGGCCCCCTGCGTTGGGATCGTGGAGTTTTAACCACTGGACCACCAGGGAAGTCCCTTTCCCTGTTTTCGTAGTTCTTCCCTTACTACACAGTAGCTCATATTCCCAAGATTTGAGGGTTCCAAAATGACTTTTTCTGGTATATATCCTAGATTCTCTCTTGACCTTCCCATCTCCCCTCCAAGGAGACTCAGCTATACCAGGCCTCATTTTTTTTCAATAACTTTTATTAATAATATAGACTAGGATAAGTGAAGACTAATGGGATTGTCAATAATCTATAATACCTATGATTTATTGAGCATCTACCATGTGCCAGATGTTGTATATATTTCCTCTAATTCTCTTAAAACCACTAACCATGAAAAAGACCTTGGGGAAACAGAGAAGGCTTTGCAAAGGGGTTCTTTATCCATTAAGAATGAGCAGGAGGGGCTTCCCTGGTGGCGCAGTGGTTGGGAGTCTGCCTGCCGGTGCAGGGGACATGGGTTTGAGCCCTGGTCTGGGAGGATCCCGCATGCTGCGGAGCAACTAGGCCCATGAGCCACAACTGCTGAGCCTGCGCATCTGGAGCCTGTGTCCCGCAACAAGAGAGGCCGCGATGGTGAGAGGCCCGTGCACCGCGATGAAGAGTGGCCCCGCTTGCCGCAACTGGAGAGAGCCGTCGCACGGAAACGAGGACCCAACACAGCCAAAAATAAATTAATTAATTTAAAAAAAAAAAAAAAAAAAGAAATAAGGAATGAGCAGGAGGGACTTCCCTGGTCATCCAGTGGTAAAGAATCCACCTTACAATGCAGGGAATGCGGCTTTGATCCCTGGTCAGGGAACTAAGATCCCATATGCCATGGGGCAACTAAGCCCATGCTCCACAACTACTGAGCTTGCGCATCTCAACTAGAGAGCCTGCTGTGCTGCAAACTACAGAGCCCATGCTCTCTGGAACCCGTGTGCCACAACTACAGAGCTCACGTGCCCTGGAGCCTGCACACCACAACTAGAGAGAAGCCTGCATGCTGCAACAAAGAGCCCACATGCTGTAGCGAAAAATCCCGCATGCCTCAACGAAGATCCCACATGCCGCAACCAAGACCCGATGCAGCCAAAAATAAATAAAATAAATAAATAAATAATAAATAAATCTTAAAAAAAAAAAAAAGGAACAACCCATTCAAAAAAAAAGAATGAGCAGGAGTTGGATAAGATGTGGCATAGAATGAAGGATCAGGCAAATGTTCCAGATAGAAGGAATGACATATGAAAAGACTTGGAGGCAAGAAAGGATGTGACTAATCTGAGGAACTCATGCAGTGTGGCTGAAAAACATAGGAAGTAGAAAAAAGGTAGGGAAGATAGGGGGAAGGTGGGAGATGGTGAAAGATAAAACTAGAGAGGTAAAATAGATTGTGAGGGACTTGGTAAATAATACTAAGGAGTTTGGACTTTTTGCTGAGGGCAATGGGATATTCTCATTGAACTTTTGGCATATTACTTTTGTTACAGTGATGCAAATGGGTCAAAAGGGGTAAAATTGAGTTACAGCTATGGAATGGAGAAAAGTGTATGTTGGTACCAAAAATTCAGTAATTATTTATTCATGCACTCCCTCAGCCATTTATGCATTCAACAAATGTAATAATTGCCTACTATGTACTAGGTTCTGTAACTAAATAATTTTTAAATAAAAAAGTTGAGTTATTATAGATTACCTACCATTTATTGAGCACTTATTATATACCAGACACTGTGTTAAATGCTTTACATAAACACTAATATTATCACTTTTTAAAATTTAAAAAATTTGTGAGCTAGTTTTTTTTTATTGGAGTATAGTTGCTTTACAATGTTGTGTTAGTTTCTACTGTACAGCAAAGTAAATCAGCTATATGTATACATATATCTGCTTTTTTTGGATTTCCTTCCCATTTAGGTCACCGCAGAGCATCGAGTAGAGTTCCCTGTGCTATACAGTAGGTTCCTATTAGATATCTATTTTATACATAGTATCAATAATGTACATACATCAATCCTCATCTCCCAGTTCATCCCACCCCCCCTTCCCCCTTGGTATCCATACGTTTGTTCTCTACATCTGTGTCTCTATTTCTGCTTTGCAGATAAGATCATCAATACCATTTTTTTAGATTCCACATATATACATTAATATATGATATTTGTTTTTCTCTTTTTGGCTTATTTCACTCTGTATGACACTCTCTAGGTCTATCCATGTCTCTACAAATGACCCAGTTTTGTTCCTTTTTCTTGCTGAGTAATATTCCATTGTACACGTGTACCACATCTTCTTTATCCATTCCTCCGTTGATGGATATTTAGGTTGCTTCCATGTCCTGGCTATTGTAAATAGTGCTGCAATGAACATTGGGGTGCATGTGTCTTTCTGAATTATGGTTTTCTCTGGGCATATGCCCAGTAGTGAGATTGCTGGGTCACATGGTAGTTCTATTTTTAGTATTTTAAGGAACCTCCATACTGTTCTCCATAATGGTTGTATCAATTAACATTCCCACCAACAGTGCAAGAGGGTTCCCTTTTCTCCACACCCTCTCCAGGATTTATTGTTTGTAGATTTTTTGATGATGGCAATAGTAAATATTTATACACCCAACATAGGAGCACCTCAATACATAAGGCAAATGCTAACAGCCATAAAAGGGGAAATGGACAGTAACACAGTAATAGTGGGAGACTTTAACACTCTACTTATACCAATGGATAGATCATCCAGACAGAAAATTAATAAGGAAACACAAGCCTTAAATGACACATTAGACCAGATAGACTTAATTGATATTTATAGGACATTCCATCTGAAAGCAGCAGAATGCATTTTCTTCTCAAGTGCACATGGAATGTTCTCCAGGATAGATCACATCTTGGGTCACAAATCAAGCCTCAGAAAATTTAAGAAAATTGAAATCGTATCAAGCATGTTTTCTGACCACAATGCTATGAGATTGAAAATCAATCAATCACAGGGAAAAAAACATAAAAAACACAAACACATGGAGGCTAAACAATATGCTACTAAATAACCAAGAGATCATTGAAGAAATCAAAGAAGAAATCAAAAAATACCTAGAAACAAAAGAGAACGAAAACACAACAACCCAAAACCTATGGGATGCAGCAAAAGCAGTTCTTAAGAAACTGGTATTATCTTTAAATAGGTAAAGAAGCTGAAGTAAAGAGAGCTCAAGCATGCTAAAGTCATATAACTAGTAAATGGCAGAGCCAGGATTTGCGCTCAATCATTTTGACATCTCAAAATATTTGGCCATTTACTTAAATGACTATTGTTTACCACATGTAAATTTTACTTATTATTTTTTAAATCCAAAGAAAAACAAATATTTTGAACTAATTTTGGGGAGGTTTTAATCAGCAAGATGTATGCCAATTGTCCTGGATTATCATAAAGAAGTTACCTTTGCTTTATAGATGAGCAATAATTGTATATACCTCTAGATGAACATTTAGGTAAAATTTGGGGCACTCAAGCCCCCCCAAAATTTTCATTCCCAAGACTTACTTAGATGATGTTTAAGGGTTTTTTGTTTTGAATTTGTTTTTTATCCTTCTGTGTTTTTCTCCTTTATTAATAAATATTAATAAAGGATATATTTACAAGGGTAATTTTATTTTGAAATAGGAGAAAAGGAAATTCATACTGCAATAATGTCAGAGTTTCCAGAGGAAGATGTTGTGAAATTGTTTGTCTAAACACATTTTATTTGGGGTTCAGTATGAATTTTCAATAGATGGTTTTTAGATAAGGAAGCAGTAATTCAAACGTGATTATATAAACAAGAAGATCAGAGAGGAATTATCCTGAAGGGTATAAAATGAACCAAGAGCTTTTAGTCTGGGTCATTACAGCATCAGCTCCCCAATGCAAAGTAAGGTAGGTGTCTACACTGAGAAGGCATTGTGAAATGAAATGTTGTTATTCTAAATTATTTTCATTTTCATCATTTTAACATTTATTTAAAAATGGCAAATGCTGAGGGACAATTTGCTTTGCTAGGCTCTAGAAATTCTAGTTATTGCTCCAAAATTGTTCGGTGATAGGTGAAGATGAATGAACTACATATGTAAGGATAAGAAAATATTCTACTGACTTCAAAGAAAAGGAAAAATTGGTCAATTCCCTAATGAAGGCTGATTGATATTCATGGCCTTCCCTTACTATTTACATGTGATTTAAATGTTTTAATCAGTTAAATCATCTGTGTATTAAATCCTGTCAATTACTAATGGTTACCTTTGATGATAATGTACTTTTGAGAAAAGTTGGGAATAAATTCAGTTTTGGGTACCTGCAGAGGTAATTTACTCTTTATTGTTTTAGTTATAGCTAAACCCCCTTGGATAGTTTCCAAAGCACACATCTGACTTATAGTACATTTTGCTCTCTAGAAAAATATATTGCTTTAGTGAACTTCCTGGAGTTCACAGGGTGGGCAATTGATTCTTTTCATAGCACAGTAAGGGATTTGGGGAGAAAAGATTGGTGAAGGCAATTAGCAGAGAAGAGAGAAATGTGCTTAAGAATGAAGGTAGTGAGAACAAAAAGATGAGAGAAAAGGCTGGGTAAGGGGCAAAGGACAGAGGATATCTTGGAATAAGTACAAATGTTGAAAGTGTAGACATAGTGGTCATGGCACTGAAAAGGGCATCTCTCATTATTTAGGGCCTAAAATCACACCTCTGTGTTTAGGTGCTCAATAAATCATTTATGAATGATTTTAAAAGAGGCAATTAAGTTGCAGAGGATGAGAATCCAGGTGACAATAAAGGAGAAACTGTGGCAGATCATCTAGGGAGGTATTAACTAACACTGATTTATATACTCAATATTATATAGTTATATAGTCTTCTGTAGCATTCCAAGTGCCTCACATGTATTGTTTTATACTTATTATGACTTTAGGAAGGAGTATATGGAAAAATGAAGGTCAAATTTCTTAATTTCTCAGTTACACACAATTGCAATAAAATCTGAAAGCATAATTCTAGATCACTATCTCTTAGACCAGGGACCGGACACTAATTTATCACATAGGATCATAGTCTATTTGTGCTGAAAAGTCCTTCCTGATCATCTTGTGGTTCTAAGCCTTTTCTTTACAGCTGAAGAAACTGAGCCCCAGAAAGATTCTTTGGGTGAAGTTTTACTATTTGCAATAAAGGAGAAAGAATAATTCTTACTTTCTTTACTAAGTTATATAGCTACTGCTGATGATGATTCAGCACTTTTAATTTTTCTTTTTGTTAATTTGGAGTTTTACATTTATAAGAGGAACTTCAGAACAATGTAAAGTGGCCATAATGAATATGACAACAATGGGTAAAAGTTCCAAAACTGTTTTTATTCTACAGTTTTAAAAAGGATCAGGTGTACTTGTCTTTTTCTGTTTTGCAGATGGGGAAATTAGGCCCAGATAGATTCAATATTTTAGTCGATTTCTCATAGATCCATGGGAGATCTTGAAATAGAATTCTGTTCCTTAACTCCAGGACCAATATTCTCACCACTAGGTCAGCACATATCTATTTTATATAGATCATAGAGCTAAAAGTTAAAATATGTGAAGTTAATTATTTCCTAAGGCAAAAATTCAGTAGCTGGCTGGCTAGATGGGCAAGAACCATATGATCATGACAGGTGAATATTTTATATCATTTACTCAGTCAATTTTTTTTGATGCGGACAATTTTTAAAGTCTTTAGTGAATTTGTTACAATATTTCTTCTGTTTTATGTCTTCTGGCCGCAAGGCATGTGGGATATTAGCTCCCTGACCAGGGATCGAACCCGCACCCACTGCATTGGAAGGTGAAGTCTTAACCCCTGGACTACCAGGGAAGTCCCTCAGTCGATATTTTTAAGATCCTGCAGAGGATCCTCTAAGTCTGTGGCTCTAAAATAATGGAACCAGCTCTATACCACAGAGGGAGCTCACATTTGTGAAGCACTGAGAAAACCAGACTCCGTGAGCAAGGAATTCTTATAACTTTGCTCCGTGATTGAAATACCAAAAAACCTCCAAGGAATGCTTAAATATGCAAATTTTATTTGAAAGTATTCACCAGAAAACACTTCTTAATGGGTTAGTTCACTTCCTTTTCTATATAGGAAAAAAAAAACTTTGATTATTGTGGGTGTCAGAGTCATAATTTCAAGTAGTTCAGAGCACTTAAAACACTACCTACTTTTTGTTAACATTTATTCTCATTTATCTTGAGTGACTATCTAGGAATAGAATTGCTGGGTCATCAGTTAAGTGTATGTTTAGTTTTATAAGAAACAATCAAACTGATTTTCAAAATATTTGTATGTACCATTTTACCATCCCACCAGCAACATATGGAAGTTCTAGTTGCTCAAAATCATCACCAACATTTGGTGTTATCAGTTAAACAATATGTATTTTTATTATTAGTGTTCATAGTTATCTCCTTCACTAGACTGTCAGCCCTTGAGGTCAAAGACCATAGCTTATCCATTTTGTGTCTGTCAGTGCCTACTTTAAATGCTCAATAGATGTTTGTCTAATTTATCAGCAATTCTCATTCACCAAATAGGAGACTGGTTGGAATGGCCACTAATCTCTGGAAGTTGACATTTAAAATAAATACCTGGTAGCTTGTTGAATGTGGTTTCATTTTTTTCTATGAGCTGATTAAAGACAAAAATTCTTGTTAACTGAGGCAGAGTCTATGAGATTTCAGTTAATGGAAGTTTCAGTGTATGTAGCTTAAAGATGCTCTTGGGATATAATTGATAGATTTGAGAAAAAAATTGAGAAAAATCTTGATACATTTTTCATGATTGAATAACAACATTTAATGAATTATAATTTATTTAATAGAATAATAAAACAAGTTTGTGTTCAAAGGTAATACTACTCCATTAAGATATGTATTTTCTTTTCTGACAATGATACTTGAGAAGGAAAAAAATCCAAATATGCCTAGCTAACTGTACAATCTTTGAAGTGATCAACTTACATCTAAAAGTCTGAAACTTGATTACCCTCTCTCAGTAGCAAAACTTAAATAATTATAAGTCATAACATTATCCAACTCATTACAAAGTCCAGTTGATAGTGAACACACTCTTCATCAGACAGGCTCTATAGAGATATGTGTTCTGCCTGAGGCACAGTGGATCCTCTGTTGTCTTCCGTGTACCCAAAACTTATTTTACTTTCCTGGCTAACTTACAGTGGACCTGTCATCCTTGATTGTATCACTCTCATTGTGTCAATCTGTATTTTTTGCCTCCACAATCTTTTTAAGATAATGAGTTCCATACAACTTCTGAGTAAAATAATTTTATTTTTCCAACTCTAATTCTTTCAACCTTAAAGGATATCCTAAGGGTTGAGAAGAAGGGTTTTTAGATTTCTGGGTTAGCCCCTTAACACCAGTGGTAGTTTTAGTTGACCTTTAGCCTTGTCTTTCTTGACAGGCATTGGGTAGAATCATATGCAAGACTGTTTGCATTGAGCTGGTACTGAAGTTTGATTATGCACTTCCTTGATTTCTTTGCCTTTTCTTATTATGACCAGTTTGTTGGCCTTTTAAGCTATTGAACCAAAGGTTTTAGAAAAGCACATTTCTGGGAAAGCCCTTACTGAAGCCTGTTAACTCACTTCTTATAATGATAAAGGCAGGTATTTTGATTGTTTCCATTGAATGAATTATTTTGTACTTAGTTGACATATGTGTCCCTGCCACTTTTCTGTTATAGTGTTTCAGGCTTGCCATTTCACTGCCCAGTGGAGCTAAGTGGCACTTGCAAGCAGGACATTCACTATGTGAGCTCTGTCACTATGGGGTATGTGGATCATAGCCACATCTAAGTGTATAAAGAAAGGTTACTGAGAGTATTAACTATGTAAAAACACCTAATATAGGGCCTAGGACAAAGTAGGCATTCAATAAATATATATATTTATACACACACACACATACACACACATTATAGCTCTTTCTGAATGTCCCTTCTGAATGTCCTAAAGGATACATGTAATAGATTCTTTAATTTTATCTTTGATTTAGCATGACTGCTATCTTCCTGATGTCCATGCTTTTTGGCCTTGCATGTGGGCAAGCAATGGCTTTTTGTATTCCAACTGAGTATATGATGCATGTCGAAAGGAAAGAGTGTGCTTACTGCCTAACCATCAACACCACCATCTGTGCTGGATATTGTATGACACGGGTATGTAGTTCATTTCACTTCTTTTAGCTGAAAATTAGATAAACCTAGACTCAGTCCAATTATATCCAGAGAGAAAATGAGATAAAACACAACCTCATTTCCAAAATCTGATGGTTATTGGCTCTGTAGAGGTAGAGTACACAGGTTACAGTATCTACTCAGCAGAGTGGATACAGATAATTTTATAACAGTTTTACTTCCAAAATTTATTTAAAACTTATCTTGTTCTCATGATATAAGGTAAAAGAGGGGGTGCCACTTTTGTCTCTATGGGATTTAGTGTGGATATGTTGAGTTAGTACCAGGGAATGGAACTAAGGAATCCTCTTCCAGTCCTGTTTGTGACAAAGGAATATAAGTGAATTGATTTGTATCTGTTTCCATTATCTATATATTTTCTAAAGTCCTATCACAGTATGCTCCTTTTTTAATTCTTTCCTCAGGACTTCAATGGCAAGCTGTTTCTTCCCAAATATGCTCTGTCCCAGGATGTTTGTACATATAGAGACTTCATGTACAAGACTGTAGAAATACCAGGATGCCCACGCCATGTTACTCCTTATTTCTCCTACCCTGTAGCTATAAGCTGTAAGTGTGGCAAGTGTAATACTGACTATAGTGATTGTATACATGAGGCCATCAAAACAAACTACTGTACCAAACCTCAGAAGTCCTATGTGGTGGGATTTTCTATCTAACTTCAATTGCGATGTAATTTGCAATTTGGTTAAATGTGTTTACCTGGAATAAAACTAATAAAATATCGATATATTTCACAACACCATGTGTACATTTGAGTATTATTTCATCCATACTCATACCCGTTTATGCATTAGCGAGCTTAAGGGCTTTAGAAGAAAAAGTGAGTGAAAGACAATTTCCAGCTCATATGAAGGATGGCTTCCACATGAAAGGGCAGAGTGCAGGTAAAATGCAGAACAGGAACATGAAATACTAATGAAAGACAGCCTTAATCAGGCTCTCTTAACAGAGGGCCACGAGGTTTGTCTTGACATAGAAAATGAATATGGGAAAGCTACAGAGTAATGTGATCAGCGGCTGAAGGAACATATGGCGTCAGCGTACTGGAGACACCTACTTCCAAAGGCTGAAACGGGGCTGGAGTAGAGAGGGAGAGTAAGGAATATATGAAATCTGCAATATACTACTTTATCCTGTCATTCAAATACACAAGATAAAACTTCACTAAAACTCAGTAAACAGTATATTTTAATCTATTTAATTTAATTACTCTGGTGGGCCTACTGACTTATGAAAGTTATACTCCAAAAGCCTAGAAAAGAGGCCACGATCATTTTACATGTAGAAGTCTAAATCCTTTGTAGTCTTTAAGGTAATTTGAGACACTTTCCAGCAACTTACACTGTTTTGGCTTTCGATGTCATGAAAAACTAGTATGATTATGAAAGATTTTAGGAATAGTGGTAGAGTGCTAAGGGATCTAACAGAGAGGAATCATCCTAAATTCTAACCTAAACCTTCAATAGTTAAACACTGTTTTCCAGTAAATGTGCTTAGTGAGTGGTTTATTTTTCTCTTCCTTCCTTAGGTACTCTTTCATGAGAGTTTGGTTTCAATAGCTGTGTGAAGTGAGACAGACCTAGTGCCCTGCAGACTTGACCTCAAAAAAGATGACTTATCCTATATTTTCCCATTTCTCTCCATCCAAATTGCTGCCATTGGGTAAAAATCAATTGTCAGCAGGGCCGGTTGTCTTTGTTATATCCTAGTCATTGGTTGCATTCATCTGGGCACATGTTGTAAATGCCTGCAGAGTGACAGTGTCCGGGGGGGATGTTAAGGTGGTGTAGATGGATTAGTACCAAATCCATCCAGTGTTCTGCCAATGGGGACAGAATAGTTGTACATTTATATACAAAGTCATGAATCCACATTATTCTTACCTTAATATCTGAAGTCAATGTTATCATGATCTCCAAATATTAATCTGGGGTTTTGGGTTCTCATATCACTTGACAACATGGACACTTAAATCTGTAGGATTAAAACATTCCCTCTGAAAACTGTATATCAAATATAGATTTTTGATTAATGAGTGAAATGTCTAATGTTCAAACCTAACTGGCACTAATCACATATGACTTTCACAGAATCTGAAAAATGTTTTCCAAGGACTTGAGCTGTGGAAAGGCTATAGGGTTCAGTGAGGCCCCTTATAAACAGTCCAGCTCAGAAGACATTCATTAAATGGGCTTCCTCAACCTTCAGGGAGGAGGCTAGGCCTGCACATGGGTGTGGTGGCCTGTACCACCATGGAGCCCTAGAGTGGGTGCATTAGAGACAACTTGTTTCCTTCCACTGAAGGCAGTCCATTTGGATTAGATGCATATGTAAATTATATTAAACTACTTTTGAAAATGGAGTTGTCCAAGGCAAAGAAGCCTTAGAAAGGAGCTTAGGAATTGGCATGACCAAAAATTTACCTCAACTGGATCCAGAAACTTGGGTATATGGAAATGCTATTTTGGAATGTACTAGTATTCTTTGGGTTTAGAAGTGGGAGAATGAATAGAGAACTTAGAGATGGGGAAGTGAAGAATTATTGCTTGTGTGAGAAGAGAAAGATGGAAATTTTGGAACATCTTCTGAACTGGTCTTTAATTCAACCTGAAGTTTAATAAGTCAGTTTTGGGCAGAGGAAGTTTGAGATTCAGTTCTTTAAAAAGAGTCCCTCTTGTTTCTCAGTTAACTTTGAAATATAAAGAGTTCTTTCATAACTAAGTGGATTTGGGATTGGTGCAGCAGCAATCTCTGCTTTTCTAATGGCCAAACTCTTTAGAAGTAAGTGAATGTACCAAGATGATATATTGGCAGGTAACTGTGTGATGCTTCCTGATAATAGGAACTTCAAGTAATAAAAGTTCTCTTTTAAAGGGAATGTACCTCAACATAATAAAGGCCATATATGCAAGCCCACAGCTAACATCATACCGATGAAAACTTTTTCTCTAAGAAGAGGAACAATACAAGAATATCCACTCTTACCAATATATTGGAAGTCTTAGCCAGAGAAAGTAGGCAAGAAAAAGATAAAAGACATCCAAATTGGAAATGAAAATGTAAAATGGTCATTACTGCATGATACTGTATATAGAAAACCCTAAAGACTCCATCAAAAAACTGTGAGAACTAATAAATGAATTTAGTAAAATTGCAGGATACAAAATCATGTACAGAAATCAGTTGCATTTATATATACTAGTAATAAACTAACAGAGACATTAACAAAACTATCCTATTTACAGTTACATCAAAAATAAATAGGAGGTAAAAACCTGTACACTGAAAACTATAAGACACTAATGAAAGAACATGAAGAAGACACAAATAAGTGGGAAGATAGTCTGTGCTCATGGATTGGAAGAATTAATATTGTTCAAATAAATGTCCATACTACCCAAAGTGATCTACAGATTCAATGCAATCTTTATCAAAATTCCAATGCCATGTTTTACAGAACTAGAACAAACAATTCTAAAATTTGTACAGAACCACAAAAGACCTCGAATAGCCAAAGCAATCCTGAGAAAGAAGAACAAAGCTGGAGCATCATCTGTCCTGATTTCAAACTATATTACAAAGCTATAGTAATCAAAACAGTATGGTATTGGCATTAAAAAAAGACACTAAATCAATTGAACAGAATAGAGAGCTCAGAATAAAACCATGTATATATGGTCAATTAATATACAACAAAAGAGCCAAGACTATACAATGGGGAAAGGACAGTCTCTTCAATAAATGGTGTTGAGAAAACTGGACGTCTACATGCAAAAGAATGAAACTGGACTACTTTCTCACACCATATACAAAAATCAACTCAAAATAGATTAAAGACTTAAACGTAAGACCTGAAACCATAAGACTCCTAGAAGAAAATGTAGGCAGTATGCTCTTTGACATTGGTATTAGCAATAATTTTTTTCGATCTGTTTCCTCAGACAATGGAAACAAAAGCAAAAATAAATAAACTACATCAAACTAAAAAGCTTCTGCACAGCAAAGGAAACTATCAACAAAATAAAAAGGCAACCTACTAAATGGGAGAAGGTATTTGCCAACAATATATCCCATAAGGGGTTAATATCCCAAATATACAAAGACTCATGTAACTCGACATTGAAAAAAACAGAAAAATGAACAGCTTGATTTGAAAAATGGGCAGAGGACCTGAATAGACATTTTTTCCAAAGAATACATGCAGACAGCCAACAGGTACATGAAAAGATGTACAATATCACTAATCTTCAGGGAAATGCAAATAAAAACCACAATGAGATATCATCTCACACCTGTTAGAATAGCTATTGTCAAAAAGACAACAAATAACAAGGAGAAAAAGGAACCCTTGTACACTGTTGGTGGGGTTATAAACTGGTGGAGCCATTATGGAAAACTGTATGGAGTTTCCTTTAAAAAAAATGGAAAATAGAGCTACCATATGATCCAGCAATTCCACATCTGGATATTTATCTGAAGAAAATGAAAATATTAACTGGAAAAGATACATGCACCCCTATGTTCATTGCAGCACTATTTACAATAGCCAAGATTTGGAAACAACCTAGGCATCCATTGATAGATGAATGGTTAATGATGTGGTAGATATACATAATGGACTACTGCTCAGCAGACAAAAAGGAAATCTTGCCATTTTCGGCAACATGGATGGACCCCGAGTGTATTATAAGTGAAAAAGTCAGATGGAGAAAGACTGCCAATCACTGCCATTTGATTTCACTTATATGTGGGGAAAAAAAACCCCAAAAAAGCCCATAGAAAAAGATAACAGGTAGGTGGTTGCCAGAGGTGGAGGGTGGGGAGGTAGGTGAAATGGATGAAGGGGGTCAAAAGGAAAAAACTTCCGGTTATAAAATAAATAAGTCATGGGGAGGTACAGCATGGCGACTGCAGTTAATAATACTGTGTTGCATATTTGAAAGTTGCTAAGAGAGTAAATCTTGAAAGTTCTCATCAGAAGAAAAATATTCTATAACTATGTGAGATGACAGATGTTACCTGGACTTATTGTGGTGATTATTTTGAAATATTTACAAATATTGAATCATTATTTTGTACACCTGAAAGTAATATAATGTATGTCAATTATACCTCAATTTTTAAAAAGTTTTTTTTTATATAAGAAATTACCTCTCCCCCCTTTATTGAGCAGCAAGTCTGAGTTTAAGTGCCATAAAAATTCTTATATCATGGTATCTTCCACTCTAGTTCTAATGTTCAGTGTTGGGTTCTTCCTTACCCTCTCATTTCTTTTAGCCGATTCTTACTTGTTTTTTAACACAACTCTGTCTCACTTTCTCTACTTCTATTACCCTCCTTTCACCTACCATTTTTGCCTGGCTAACATCCATGTCCCTTCTTTTGGTAGCTGCACCTTGATTTTCCTTTGGGGGCTCTCCCCCCACCCTTTTCCAAGTCAAATGGTTTGAGTGGAGCTGATGGAGGTAGGCATGCTACTTAAGCTCAACCAAGCCTGACTGATTAAGGGGGGGACATATGACCTAATCTCTTCCAGTAGGAGTCAGTCTCAGGGCTTTAACTGTAACTGTTGGACAAAGAGGAGTGCTTGGCCTGTTGGGGTTTCTAAGCTGCTAGAATGTGAACCTAGAGCCACTGCTAGCCATCTTTGGCATCTCCTAGAAACAGCCAGCCTGAGAATAAAGCCAACCCAGAGAAGAACAAGAGAGTGAGGAAAGGGAGACCTTCTGATATCAGTAGGTCTAATGTGAAGCCAGCTTCAACACTTAAAGAAATCATAACTTTCCTGTTCTGCTTAAGCTAGAGTTGGGTTTCTGACACTCTTTCAACTGAAAATTACTGATTGCTTCAGCATCTTTTCCACTAGTTTCAAAAGATGCTCCTCATCCCATCCTCCATTTCCTCCAGGACCTTGCTGTTTCCTCTTCTATCTTCTCTTGCTTCCTCTTTATGGACTCCTTTGCTTCAGTATAAAGCATCCTTGAATGGCTTCTCATCCAAAAAAAAAAGCAAAAGCAAAACCAAGCAAACAGCTCTCTCTCAACCCTGTGCAACCTTATATTTATTTACCTCTCTCTCCTTGAATTCTTATTCCAGGTTCTTTGTGAAATAGCCCTGTCTTTGTTTGGGCTGCTATAGCAAAATACCACAGATTGGGTAGCTTATAAATGACAAAAATCTATTTCTCACAGCTCTTCCAGCTGGGAAGTTCAAGGTCATGGTGCCAGCATGGTCATGTTCTGGTGAGAGCTCTTCCTGCTTCATAGCTGGCTCCTTCTTACTGTGTCCTCACTTGGTGGAAGGGGCAAGGGATCTCTGTAGGGTTTCTTTTTATAAGAACACTAATCCCATTCATGAGGGCTCCACCCTCATGACCTAGGCACTTCTCAAAGACCCCACCTCCTAATACTATCACAATGGGCATTAGGATTTCAACATATGAATTTTAGGGAGAAACAATCAGACCAGAGCAAGAACCTTACACTAAATATTTACTTCCTCACTTCTCATTCTCTTCTTAACCCATTACAATTTGACTTCCACTCCTATCTTCCCTTGAAACTGTTTTCAGTAAGGTCAACAAAGACTTGTTAATAGTCCAATATTCAGGACAATTTTTAGTCCTGATCTTCCCTGACCTTTCTGCTTCCCTAGAGGGCCCAGTGGAGGTCACATATCTGGAGTCTCAATGTAATACATCCATGGCATTTATAACCAGTCCTAATGAGGCTGAAGTCAACATTTTCTCCTGTCATGCCTTTATACCCCTTTTCTCTAAGATGACTCAAAATCTATGCTGTGGTGTTTAGCAGGCAACAGTAATATAGTTCTGGACTATACTTCCTTCTGGGAATGTAATTTTGCTTGGTGCTGTAGGGGTGAAGGTTATAAACTTTGTGAAGGAAGGGCTAGTGTTGTGATAATCTTATGTGTCCTGTTGACCTTGTGGACACTTAAATGTAGAGCATATGAGAAACTTCAATTTGTATTCATTCGACCTTGGTTGTCCTAAGGAATTACACTCATTGCATTAAAAGACAGTTTAGATGGCAGCTATTGAAGGAATGCAGGTAGCTAAGAGACACTCCAGTCTGAGATTAAGAAATGCATGGGGAGTAAAGAATTGTTTGGGGCTTTTATCTTACTAGAGTAGGAGATTATAATTTTTTAAACTTTATCACTGAAATCTTAAATATGAGAGGTGGCTCATATTGTACAAATCTGGGCATTACTACTTTTATGTTGCAGATTCCTCAACTACAGTTCTAGTCTAGACTTCTTTCCTGAGCTTCAGAGTCATATGTCCAGTGCCTGTTTATATATCCTCTTGGATGTCCTGTAGTCATCTCCAACTTGCATCATCACTACAATCTGCTTTTCTTCCTGTACACCACTATCTTCCAGCTGCCAAGAAACCTAGGCATGACTCTAGGTTCCTCTTTCCCTCAATTTCTCTTGCATCTGTCTACTACTTCTTGGTAGAATTTGCAGTTCATTAGTTAGAAATCCTCATGACTCTGGCTTTTGCCCTCCAATCATTGTTTATACTAAAGCTGAGTAATCTTTAAAAGGCTGAAATTTGATTTTGTAAAAATTAATTTGATTAAAATCAATTAATCAAATTAATTTGATTTTGTTTAAAAATTTCCCAAGGACCTCTGTACAAAACCTAAGACTCCTTAGCACAGTTTAACAGGGCCCTTTATCAACTCACTTCTTGACCTTCCCTCTTTGAATGTTTCCATGCTTTCTCTGTTTCAGGGCCTTCTTCATACTGTTCCTCAGTAATCCCCTTTTCTTTTCTACCTCTATTACTTTTTACTTGACTCATTTGTATGGGTTCTTCAGGACTCAGTGTGGTGACCTCAAAATTCAGGAAACCTCTTTCCTCTGACCATCCTTCCCAAGGTTGAATGGATCCACTCTGGGTTAATGATTATCATAGCACTTACCTCATGGTAATTATACTTGCCTTTTTTCCACTCTAACCTCCTTGAGGACAGAGACTTGTCTTGTTCATCTTAGCATATCAGCATTCTTATAAAGAGTTTTTTCAAGTGTACAAAATAGTAGTTCCAAAACAAAGTAAGAAAACAATTCTAATATTAGAATGGGTTGCGTCTTACAAGGCAGAGCAGGCCCAGAGAATTACAAGGCAGAGAGTAGGCCCAGAGAAAAATATAGGAACTGTAGCTATGGCTCTTGATATGTAGTCTTTAAATTAAAATAGAATTGGGAAATATATAAAAAACTATTCATTAATTCAGCAAATGAATGTGTTCAAATAGGTATTTGGTATCATGCAAAAGTATCTTTAGTTATACACAATTACACATGTTTGATTTATAATTGACAAAAACTCATAAACATAATAATTGTAACAATAGGTAATATTCATTAGTGCCAGGCATGCTAGGCACTTTGTTGGTTATTTCTTTTAATTTAATTTAAATTTCTTCTATTTAATATAAGTAAAACCATCATAAATTATACAGGACAAAAACAAAAACAACACCAAAGTTTTGGAAGTGTTTCTGGCATATTAGCTAAAAACTTTGTGAAATCAGCATAGATTTTGCTTTGCAACATTCAGGACATATTACTTCTATTCTTCATGTATTCCATGTCCGCAGGAGATAGCCATCTGAATAGTGGATTCCTGAAATGTATTTAGTGGTTGTTGTTAAAATGAGAAAACCAACAAAATGATTAATAACAACATTTTGCATTGTAGTCTTTTTACCTTTCAAAAGACACATACATACAGTACCTCACAAGTACATTTTATAGAAAAAAAAATTCTTGTTGAAAGAAAATAGAAACCATTTGTCTATCTTAAAATATACCTTAACACAAATTTGATTTTGATGAGCCCAAACTAAGATGATGTAGTTAAATGACTAGCTTCAAGGGTTCACTAGTGCTCCCTCCTAGGGGTGGGGAAAATGGGGCTGCTGAAATCAAGGGGCTGGTGGTTACATGGGAGTGGTGAACCGGGAAAGCTGGGGTGCACCTCCTGAATACTCAAGGGCTGCCCTTGGGGCCATGGAAACCACATTTTACCCATAACACGGAGGGGGTCTCTTCCTTTTAATCTCTGATAAACTTACTTCAGAAGGGAAAATATGCTATCTCCTTCACTGCCATCTTTCCAGGAGCCTCATTCTCACCACGCCAAACCTACTGGCACTGCTCACAGGGGAAAGGAGAGCACCTGTCATTGATGACTGCATGGGCGGTTACACTGGCCTCTGTATCAGTGTGTAATTTTACAGGTTGTACTATGGATGACAAAGGAGCTGCTCTGGGGAAAAGAGGTGTAATTCAGGTGAAACAATATCAATTGAAATATAACTATATGCAATAACTTTGTTAGAGTGTTGTTTTTAAGCCCAGCTGCTATTAGTAACACTATAGAAAGGTTACTACTCTTTCCTTTTTTCACCATATTATTTGGGTTGATTGATAGGCATTTAGATAAGTTGAATGAGTGTGTGTAAAGATATAACAGGATTTTAAGATAAATCAAACAAGAAATTCTGGTACATAGAAAATTTAATTTGAAATAAGTTAAAATATTTCATCAAGAAGTTTTAATTCTGTGCCTTGGCACCATACATTTAAGAAAATCTTTGGGCCTGATCTCAAATTAGGTCAGGTAAACAGATATAACCAAAACTTTATACGTGTGTGTATATATTTGTACACATATATGTATACATGTATGTGTGTGTATATACATATATACACACACACGTATACATATGTTCAAGTTATATATGTATATATATTCAAGAGATATATATTCAAGATGCATATGTAGATTCAAGATATATATATATATATAATTCTACCCTCACTCAGAGATGAAATTCTCTAATTTTACTCATGGCACATATTTTAGAAAAATTACTCCCAAAAGTCACACTTTAATCACATATGGAACAAATCTCTACTCTTCCACTTTTAGCTAGACTTCTTTAAGGTTAATTCAGATATAGAATGAAACTCACTTTTGTTGAATCCCAGAAGATTCTGAGCTGGAAGAAACCTAAGTATGCCCTTAAGCCTGTTTCCTGTCTTCAGGCAGACAGGTGAAATAAGCCACCAAGAGAGATGGTGGCTTTTTGTTCTTTACTTAAAAAGCTCTACTTCTCAACTACCAGGGTAGAAGCATCTATTTCATGAAGTGAGTTTCTTAAAATAATCTTTCTGTTAGCTACAGACACAGCAAAGTAGCCATGCACAATTAAATTTTTGGCTTGCTTCCAGTCTGACTTTTTTTCTAGAAATCTTCCTCCACAGTTAGTAGCAGTAGCAAGTATGGCAGGAGAAATGTGGTTCCCTGTGGGAGTGAGATTATTTCAAATGGTTACGTGTTCTCAGCAAAATGTTTTGTAAAACTTTCTCGGAGTGCACACTCTCCTTTAGTGCAGACCCAAAGATTTGTGTTCTCACATGAGTACAAACTTACTTGGGGGTTTCCAAAAGTCCCCCATACTTTCATTTTTGTGTGGCCTTTTAAAATGTAATTTGAAAAAATCCATGATTTACTAAATGTACCAAGTTGCTATTTAAAAATGGACGTATATGTCAATTTAGATTGTAAATTTGGGATTACAATGAAGCATCAAGACCATAAAGAACACAAACATTTTATTTTTATAGGAGACCTGCACAGAAGGAACATATTTCTGTTGTGTGTGTATTTTTGTTTCCTTAGCTTGTCTCTGTTGTGTGCACAAAACTAGGAGAGGATGTTTTTCTTTATTTTGGTTTGGCTAAGGATGCTCATGATATAGTATATTTTAAGTGGCAAAAACTGTAGTTCTTAATCTATAAAGAAGAATTCTCTAGGTGAATAAATAAGAAAAATACCAAAAAATTAGGAAAATATGTAAACTCAAGTTATGAGGTATTTCAAAGATACAGTGCCAGTAAAAATTCTCTTTCCCACAATTTGCAACTGCCAGATCTCTTGCTTTAGTCTTTCTATGCTTACATCTGAAGAAACACAGAAAAGTTGGAGATAAAAGCCCTTTTGTGTATGTGGGGGTTACAGTAGTTCAGAGAAGCGTAAGAAAAGGAAAGTCATAAAGCAATATTTAAATGTCTTTATATAAGAACAAAAATATTTCCTTAAAAAGTTGTTAAAAGATTTTCTTTCTAGTCCTAAAAACACTTAGTTTTATAGGGCATGTGATTGTCTGTGTGACACCTCTTTCCAGAGCAAGGTTTTTTTTGTTTTGTTTTGTTTTTTAAATACTAGGAAAGTATGACTTAGTCAAATTAGATTTTCCAAGCTATATTTAGTTTTACAGATGTGTTTAGTCCTAAATTCTGGGGAGAGTATGTATATAAAAAAAATCCCAGGAAACCCTTACACCTAACCCAAACACAGTTACTTTTAACACTGCACCATGATCTCTCAATTCCTGTAGCTTATTGCTTCAATAAACTAGAAATCCCTGAATTCTCTGTATCTAACTTCCTATGGCTAGAGTCTGAGAAACTGACCCACTATCATATTTTTTTCCTAAATAACCAAGATTTTAAAGTTTATCAAAGCTCTTTGATCTTTTTCTGAGAGTTAAATATGTGTTTCTCTCACATAACAAGAATCAGGAATCCCCAGCAAAAAGATTTCATTATGCATATACCAGAAACATGCAGATCACACATGAATATGCTTCAGTCAACATACATAGGCATTCACTCAAGGGGTAAACCAGTAATGAGCCAAACATACATACATGTGCAAATGTACAATTAACAGCAAATTATTTTAGATCCTAATGTCCTTTGAATATTAAAAATGAGCCAGGAGACAGCTCCTGTGACATTTGTATGCTCTAGATTACAATTTTCATGTAGAAGTAGCTTCATATGACATCTCGTGAATTTCGTATCGCACAGCAAAGGACCATGCTGAATATCATGCCAAAGATCTGAAACAGAAGGAACCACTTGTTAATGACTTTCAAATGATGAAAATTGATTTAAAAAAAAGGCCAGCAAACTGCTTGCATGTTTAACTCATGTTAACAAATAATTATAACCAATAATTACTGAATATAAGTGGCACTTTCATATGTGCTGTTTAATTATGGCTACTGGTTAAAGACTTCTGTTAACTGCTTAAAATACATTCCTATTTTATTATTGTTAAAAAATAGCAAGACTCTGCTTTAAGAAAAGGGCTCTATTTCTAGCTTATAGGGCAGTTCTTAATAATTATAAAAGACTCATACACTACTGGTTTTAGAATTTTATATTTCAGGTTAATCCCAGATCTAATTTATATATATGTTTTTGAAATTTTGAATTTTATTTTATTTATTTTTTTATACAGCAGGTTCTTATTAGTCATCCATTTTATACACATCAGTGTATACATGTCAATCCCAATCTCCCAACTCATCACACCACCACCCCCAGCCCCCCACCACTTTCCCCCCTTGGTGGGCATACATTTGTTCTCTACATCTGTGTCTCAATTTCTGCCCTGCAAACTGGTTCATCTGTACCATTTTTCTAGGTTCCACATATATGCGTTAGTATACGGTATTTGTTTTTCTCTTTCTGACTTACTTCACTCTGTATGACAGTCTCTAGATCTATCCATGTCTCTACAAATGACCCAATTTCATTCCGTTTTATGGTTGAGTAATATTCTATTGTATATATGTACCACATCTTCTTTATCCATTCGTCTGTCGATGAGCATTTAGGTTGCTTCCATGTCCTGGCTATTGTAAATAGTGCTGCAATGAACATTGGGGTGCACATGTCTTTTTGAATTATGGTTTTCTCTGGGTATATGACCAGTAGTGGGATCGCTGGGTCATATGCTAATTCTATTTTTAGTTTTTTAAGGAAACTCCATACTGTTCTCCATAGTGGCTGTATCAATTTACATTCCCACCAAGAGTGCAAGAGGGTTCCCTTTTCTCCACACCCTCTCCAGCATTTGTTGTTTGTAGATTTTCTGATGATGCCCATTCTAACTGGTGTGAGGTGATACCTCATTGTAGTTTTGATTTGCATTTCTCTAATAATTAGTGATGTTGAGTAGCTTTTCATGTGCTTCTTGGCCATCTGTATGTCTTCTTTTGAGAAATGTCTATTTAGGTCTTCTGCCCATTTTTGGATTGGGTTGTGTGTTTTTTCAATATTGAGCTGCATGAGCTGTTTATATATTTTGGAGATGAATCCTTTGTCCATTGAATCGTTTGCAAATATTTTCTCCCATTCTGAGGGTTGTCTTTTCATCTTGTTTGTAGTTTCCTTTGCTGTGCAAAAGCTTTGAAGTTTCATTAAGTCCCATTTGTTTATTTTTGTTTTTATTTCCATTACTCTAAGAGGTGGATCAAAAAAGATCTTGCTGTGATTTATGTCAGAGTGTTCTTCCTTTGTTGTCCTCTAAGAGTTTGATAGTGTCCGGTCTTACATTTAGGTCTCTAATCCATTTTGAGTTTACTTTTGTGTATGGTGTTAGGGAGTGTTCTAATTCCATTGTTTTACATGTAGCTGTCCAGTTTTCCCAGCACCACCTATTGAAGAGACTGTCTTTTCTCCATTGTATATCCTTGCCTCCTTTGTCATAGATTAGTTGACCATAGGTGCGTGGGTTTATCTCTGGGCTTTCTATGCTGTTCCATTGATCTATATTTCTGTTTCTGTGCCAGTACCATATTGTCTTGATTACTGTAGCTTTGTAGTATAGTCTGAAGTCTGGGTGCCTGATTCCTCCAGCTCTGTTTTTTTCCCTCAAGACTGCTTTGGCTATTCGGGGTCTTTTGTTTCTCCATACAAATTTTAAGGGTTTTTGTTCTAGTTCTGTAAAAAAATGCCATTGGTAATTTGATAGGGATTGAATTGAATCTGTAGATTGCTTTGGGTAGTATAGTCATTTTCACAATGTTGATTCTTCCAATCAAAGAACATGCTATATCTCTCCATCTGTTGGTATCATCTTTAATTTCTTTCAACAGTGTCTTATAGTTTTCTGCATACAGGTCTTTTGTCTCTCTAGGTAGGTTTATTCCTAGGTATTTTATTCTTTTTGTTGCAATGGTAAATGGCAATGTTTCCTTAATTTCTTTCTGATTTTTCATCATTAGTGTATAGGAATGCAAGAGATTTCTGTGCATTAATTTTGTATCCTGTAACTTTACCAAATTCATTGACTAGCTCTAGTAATTTTCTGGTGGCATCTTCAAGATTCTCTGTGTATAGTATCGCGTCATCTGCAAATAGTGACAGTTTTACTTCTTCTTTTTCAATTTGAATTCCTTTTATTTCTTTTTCTTCTCTGATTGCCATGGCTAGGACTTCCAAAACTGTGTTGAATAATAGTGGTGAGAGTGGACATCCTTGTCTTGTTCCTGATCTTAGAGGAAATGCTTTCAGGTTTTAACCATTGAGAATGATGTTTGCTATAGGTTTGTCGTATATGACCTGTATTATGTTGAGGTAGGTCCTTCTATGCCCACGTTCTGGACAGTTTTTATCATAAATGGGTGTTGAATTTTGTCAAAAGCTTTTTCTGCATCTATTGAGATGATCATATGGTTTTTATTCTTCAATTTGTTAATATGGTGTTTCACATTGATTCATTTGCGTATATTGAAGAATCCTTGCATCCCTGGGATAAATCCCACTTGATCGTGGTGTATGACCCTTTTAATGTGTTGTTGGATTCTGATTGCTAGTATTTTGTTGAGGATTTTTGCATCTATATTCATCAGTGATATTGGTCTGTAATTTTCTTTTTTTGTAGTATCTTTGTCTGGTTTTGGTATCAGGGTGACGGTGGCCTCACAGACTGAGTTTGGGAGTGTTCCTTCCTCTGCAATTTTTTGGAAGAATTTGAGAAGGATGGGTGTTAGCTCTTCTCTAAATGTTTGATAGAATTCACCTGTGAAGCCATCTGGTCCTGGACTTTTGTTTATTAGAAGATTTTTAATCACAGTTTCAATTTCATTACTTGTGATTGGTCTGTTCATATTTTCTGTTTCTTCCTGGTTCAGTCTTGGAAGGTTATACCTTTCTAAAAATTTGTCCATTTCTTCCAGGTTGTCCATTTTATTGGCATAGAGTTGCTTGTAGTAGTCTCTTAGGATGCTTTGTACTTTTGCGGTGTCTGTTGTAACTTCTCCTTTTTCATTTCTGATTTTATTGATTTGAGCCTCTCCCTCTTTTTCTTGATGAGTCTGGCTAATGGTTTATCAATTTTTTTTATCTTCTCAAAGAACCAGCTTTTAGTTGTATTGATCTTTGCTTTTTTTTTCTTCATTTCTTTTTCATTTATTTCTGATCTGATCTTTATGATTTCTTTCCTTCTACTAACTTTGGGTTTTGTTTGTTCTTCTTTCTCTAGTTTCTTTAGGTGTAAGGTTAGATTGCTTATTTGAGATTTTTCTTGTGTCTTGAGGTAGGCTTGTATTGCTATAAACTTCCCTCTTAGAACTGCTTTTGCTGCATCCCATAGGTTTTGGATGGTCGTGTTTTCCTTGTCATTTGTCTCTAGGTAGTTTTTGATTTCCTCTTTGATTTCTTCAGTCATCTCTTGGTTATTTAGTAACGTATTGTTTAGCCTCCATGTGTTTGTGTTTTTTACATTTTTTTCCCTGTAATTGATCTCTAATCTCATAGCGTGTGGTCAGAAAATATGCTTGATATGATTTCAATTTTCTTAAATTTACCAAGGCTTGATTTGTGACCCAAGATGTGATCTATCCTGGAGAATGTTCCGTGCGCACTTGAGAAGAAAGTGTAATCTGCTGTTTTTGGATGGAATGTCCTATAAATATCAATTAAATCTATCTGGTCTATTGTGTCATTTAAAGTTTCTGTTTCCTTATTAATTTTCTGTCTGGATGATCTGTCCATTGGTGTAAGTGAGGTGTTAAAGTCCCCCACTATTATCGTGTTACTGTTGATTTCCTCCTTTATAGCTGTCAGCAGTTGCCTTATGTATTGAGGTGCTCTTATGTTGGGTGCATATATATTTATAATTGCTATATCTTCTCAGATTGATCCCTTGATCATTATGTAGTGTCCTTCCTTGTCTCTTGTAACATTCTTTATTTTAAAGTCTATTTTATCTGATATGAGTATTGCTACTCCAGCGTTCTTTTGGTTTCCATTTGCATGGAATATCTTTTTCCATCCCCTCACTTTCAGTCTGTATGTATCCCTAGGTCTGAAGTGGGTCTCTTGTAGACAGCATATATATGGGTCTTGTTTTTGTATCCGTTCAGCAAGCCTGTGTCTTTTGGTTGGAGCATTTAATCCATTCACGTTTAAGGTAATTATCGATATGTATGTTCCTATTACCATTTTCTTAATTGTTATGGGTTTGTTTTTGTAGGTTCTTTTCTTCTCTTGTGTTTCCCACTTAGAGAAGTTCCTTTAGCATTTGTTGTAGAGCTGGTTTGGTGGTGCTGAATTCTCTTAGCTTTTGCTTGTCTGTAAAGCTTTTGATTTCTCCGTCGAATCTGAATGAGATCCTTGCCAGGTAGAGTAATCTTGGTTGTAGGTTCTTCCTCTTCATTACTTTAAATATGTCATGCCACTCTCTTCTGGCTTGTAGAGTTTCTGCTAGAAAATCAGCTGTTAACCTTATGGGAGTTCTCTTGTATGTTATTTGTCATTTTTCCCTTGTTGCTTTCAATAATATTTCTTTGTCTTTAATTTTTGTCAATTTGATTACTATGTGTCCTGGCATGTTTCTCCTTGGGTTTATCCTGTATGGGACTCTCTGCACTTCCTGGACTTGGGTGGCTATTTCCTTTCCCATGTTAGGGAAGTTTTCGACTATAATCTCTTCAAATATTTTCTCGGGTCCTTTCTCTCTCTCTTCTCCTTCTGGGACCCCTATAATGCGAATGTTGTTGCATTTAATGTTGTCCCAGAGGTCTCTTAGGCTGTCTTCATTTCTTTTCATTCTTTTTTCTTTATTCTGTTCTGCAGCAGTGAATTCCACCATTCCGTCTTCCAGGTCACTTATCCGTTCTTCTGCCTCAGTTATTCTGCTATTGATTCCTTCAAGTGTAGTTTTCATTTCAGTTATTGTATTGTTCATCTCTGTTTGTTCTTTAATCCTTCTAGGTGTTTGTTCTTTAATTCTTCTAGGTCTTTGTTAAACATTCCTTGCATCTTCTTGATCTTTGCCTCCATTCTGTTTCTGAGGTCCTGGATCATCTTCACTATCATTATTCTGAATTCTTTTTCTGGAAGGTTGCCTATCTCCACTTCATTTAGTTGTTTTTCTGGGGTTTTATCTTGTTTCTTCATCTGGTACATAGCCCTCTGCCTTTTCATCTTGTGTATCTTTCTGTGAATGTGGTTTTTGTTCCACAGGCTGCAGGATTGTAGTTCTTCTTGCTTCTGCTGTCTGCCCTCTGGTGGATGAGGCTATCTAAGAGGCTTGTCCAAGTTTCCTGATGGGAGGGACTGGTGGTAGGTAGAGCTTGGTGTTGCTCTGGTGGGCAGAGCTCAGTAAAACTTTAATCTGCTTGTCTGCTGATGGGTGGGGCTGGGTTCCCTCCCTGTTGGTTGTTTGGCCTGAGGCGACCCAATACTGGAGCCTACCCGGCTCTTTGATGGGGCTAATGGCGGACTCTGGGAGGGCTCATGCCAAGGAGTACTTCCCAGAACTTCTGCTGCCAGTGTCCTTGTCCTCACGGTGAGCCACAGCCACCCCCTGCCTCTGCAGGAGACCCTCCAACACTAGCAGGTAGGTCTTGTTCAGTCTCCTATGGAGTCATTGCTCCTTCCCCTGCGTCCTGATGTGCACACTACTTTGTTTGTGCCCTCCAAGAGTGGAGTCTCTGTTTCCCCCAGTCCTGTCAAAGTCCTGCAATCAAATCCCGCTAGGCTTCAAAGTCTGATTCTCTAGGAATTGCTTCTCCAGTTGCCGGACCCCCAGGTTGGGAAGCCCGACATGGGGCTCAGAACCTTCACTCCAGTGGGTGGACTTCTGTGGTATAAATGTTCTCCAGTCTGTGAGTCACCCACCCGGCAGTTATGGGATTTGATTTTATTGTGATTGCGCCCCTCCTACCATCTCATTGTGGCTCCTCCTTTGTCCTTGGATGTGGGGTATCTTTTTTGGTGAGTTCCAGTGTCTTCCTGTCGATGATTGTTCAGCAGTTAGTTGTGATTCCAGTGCTCTTGCAAGAGGGAGTGAGTGCACGTCCTTCTACTCCACCATCTTGAACCAATCTCTCTCATTTATATGTTTATTTTGGAAAATGTGTTTGTAACCACTTGTTTAAATACACTTGTGGTCTAAATAGTTTTCTATTGCCGGCAAAGCTGTGAATTTTTGCAACAGTGACCACATATTAAAAAGTGGAGCATCTCTTCATTCCCAGTTCATTTTTAAGTGTACATTATGCTTTAATATTTAACTCAATAGTTTTACCATAGCATAAATTGAGGTGTTTGTACTATGGTATTACTGACATTTTCTACCACTTGGATGCTTCTTTGAAAAGCCAAATATTTAGCAAAATTAATAGCTACTTAAATGGTTTGAATAGAAGGATGGCAAAAAATCCTTCTTGTCCTCAATCGCTTCCCCTATTAATTTTACAGAGCCTATGATATGCTATCTGTAGGTGCGTTGTTCATAGACTACTATAATGTTTCTTCAAAGAAATCAGTACCATAACTCTCTGATTCTCTACTCAATCCCATCCTACATTAGACTAGGATCTGTAAATGCTGAATTTAAAAAGGCATGTGTTATCAGTTATTGGAAGGGAAGGGGCAGACTTAAGGGAATAGCTGGGATCATGGCTCCAAGCTTTTGGCTGACAGAACTCAGTACCAGTGTGTGGCAGGGGAGACACCTAATGGACATTTTGTTAGCTGATTACATTGTGAAACTCTTACCTTATGAAGAAAAGAATTAAAGAAGGAACTCTGGGGGTTTCTTATGAGTCAAGATGGCCAACACAGGGCCTTCCCCTTTTCCGTGGTTGTAAGGTTGGATGCAACCCCTGCTTAGACCTCTTTGTACCTAAAGGGATCCCCTCAGAAAGAAACTTTTTCAGTCTCATCCTGCCACTGTCATGAGTCAGGGGTGACCACTTCTAGAATGCTCATTCCTTGGGATTGTAGAATTGTTGGGAGGGTCTATTTGATACCTCTGTTAATGCAGAATATTTTCAAATCTTCTGCCTCAGAATTGTCCTTGGGAAGCCGCAGACTGGCCATCAGGCTAGCCCCAGGGCGGGTGGGGAGGCCCTGAGAGAAGTCCCTGGATTGGGAGGTCCTCAGCATAGTATTTTCACCCACTGCCCCAGTCCTCTGTGCTCTAAATACAGAAAGGAGGGAAGATGATTGTGTGTCCCCTGAGAACTGCCAATTCATTGATTTCCTCACAATTCCATTGCCCCTGCCTCAGCTTAGGCCATGAATTAATCTACATAGGAGGGCTAGAGGGTAAGTACTATCTTAGCATTAGCTATTATCACTCAGCTCCTGGACAATGGGAACCTCTTTATGGGCTTACATGACTCCAATCTTACTTCCCTCCAACTTTATCTCCACACTGCACTACAGGTCCTTCCAAACCTGGGTGGCTCCCCTCTACCTTAAGGATAAAGCCCAACCTATCAAAAAGGCACACAAAGAACTCAATTATGTGGACCCTCATAACCCTCTCCAGTGTCATCTCTTGCTACACTTACCATAGCCTTCTGCCCCTATGAACTCTTGCACACTCTTCTTTTGTACTTTAGAAGTACTGAGCTAACTACAGGTGCAAGGATGCACTATGTTTCACACTTCCATATATGGTTTGCCTGGGTTCTGGGTTTGGGAACACTCAGATTCTATGTAGAGCTAGCATTTATTGAGTGCTATGTTCCAGACCCTTTATATGAATTAATTCCTAATAATACTTTATATGTATTATCCCACTTAATTGTCACAACAATTTTCTGAGGTTGGTATATTAAAATCCCCATTTTGCAGATGAGGGAATTGAGACATAGAGAAATTAAGAAACTTTCTAGTGACCCCAGGGCTTGTAAGTAGTGGAGCTAGCAGTTGAATCCAGACAGTGTGATGCCAGAGTTTGCACTGTTAATCACTACACTGTGCTACCTCTGCAAATCATAGGTGAGAGAGTTTAATCTATGTTATCTTAAATATCTAACAAAGGAAGAGACCCAGAATTAAAAATCACTCATCTAGTTTAAGCTTGGTGGCCTTAAAATGGGAAGTTATTGCAATGATAAACTCAAAGTCATAATTAGCTTAAAACTGAAATTTGTATCATATTTGAGAGAACTATTGATGTATTTAATTAGCTTTGTTCTTAGATATTCTGTCAAAAACATCTTTGTCTTTTATGAAAAATCTCTCCTAAGATACTGCCATATCACACTTGAAGAGAAATAAGGTACAAAGGTTCAAGGCTTCTTAGGGGTCAAAGAAGGTACGTTCTGGAACTTTCTCACCGTGAGACCTGCGATTCCAATACCGACAATTCCGATGAGCTGGAGCTTAACACTGATTATGCTCTCAATTTCATCAATGCAATTCTGTTTTGGAAAAGAAAAAGTCAGGAGTAACAACTGATGGTATGTGTGAATCATCACCCTGATTCAATCCTTTCCCTCTCTACAGAGCATCCTGTGAGAGTTAACCCATGTCAGCTTCTGTTCATATTTAAACCATTCCTCCCAGATATCACTCTGCTAACTTTAAAGCAAAAATGTTGTTGGGGGAAAAATGATAATACTCTCCTTTTGGTGGAATTTTCCTATTTAGGCCAATGGCTGCTTCAAAGCCCTGAAACCTGGCTGGATGAAGCTATTCTGGGATCTGAGGCATTAAAAATTGGGGGCTTCTTCTTACTTTCAGCAAATAAAAAAAAGGTAAAATATCCCCAAAATAATAGCCCCTTGCTTTTGGATTGTTATTTATAGTTTAAAAGACTTTCTACATACTTGGTCCAATTTACTATGCAAGGTAGGCATCACGTAGTAAGAAGCTATAAAGTCTGTATAGGTTCAAATTTAAAAAAGGAAAGCCAAGTGTTGGGGGCTGGAGGACTGTTCTCTTCTATGGCGGCTGGGCTGGGTGGCCCTATTCTTTCATCTGTGTCCCATAGAGACTTGTGCAGTGTAGGTCCAAAGAACCTTCATGGATGGAGGAATATTGGACAGGGGGCAGAACAGATCACTTGTAATTGCAATTAGTTTCTCCAACTTCTATTTGGTCCTCTTAAATACAGAGGTATTCTCTCAACCCAATTTTGTCCTTAGGCTGCCCAGGTCCTTTTACTTGTCAATGGTCAGCTCTCTCTGATACCCACCTAAGCAATATGAAACTCTTACTGCTATCCTCACATCTCCTGTCATACTTCATTCATTCATCATCCATTCATTCAACAAACATTTCTTGAGCATCTGCCTTGCGTTAGTCACCAGAATGGCATGGTGGATGTGGAGAAAATAAGACATGGTTACTTTTGCCCTCAGGGAGCTCATAGTTTAGAGAAGGACACAGACTCACAAAAATAATTACAATACATTCTGGTAAAAGTTGAGAACCACTGCTCTAGACAGTGGCTCCCTTACTTATTGGAGTCAAGCCGTAGAAATTCTTCCAACCTTCCTCACCTGTACCTATAAACTTACACACTCCATTCATCAGGTGCCAGGTACTGCTGTAGGCAGCGAGCATGCAGATGAGAAAGGCACACTGCTTCTTACTTCCCTCTCTCTCATTACAGCCAAAGAAGTGCCCTGCTCTGTTGAAAGTCAACCCCTTTACTGGCTCTGGATCTTATTCTCTCATCTCCTCAGGAAGGCTGTGCTGTCACTTATCTCCTTTCCTTCCTACACACTCAGCCTCTCCTTCTCTGTAGCCAAGCAGGCATCTGAAGTCTTAGCTTCCTCCCTTTCACTCCCCACTCACACCCAGTCAGTCACCTGTGCCTGTTGATTCCACCCCTGGACGTCTCTGAATCTGTCGCTTCCTCTCCCTCCCCACGGTATGTGACTTGCTCTAGCTCCTCATCCTCTCTTACCAGGAAAAACATAAGTGCCACCTAAGCGGCCTCCCTCCATTGGCCTCCAGCCTTCTGTTCTACCAGTCACACCCAGCAGCCTGAGTGCTCTTTCTACAATGCAAAACGGATTATGTTAATCCTCTGCTAAGTGCAACGGCTTCTCTAAACTTCCAGGTATAAAACCATGCCATTGCATGCCTTTTCAAAAATGTCCCTCACCATTCCCTCTGGACTCCCTATTCTCTTTCAGTCCTGGAATTTCATGCTTCTGTTCTTGCTGCTTTCTGGGCCTGGAATGACCTTCCTTTGTCAAAACTCGGCTCAAGGATCCATCCTCTGCAAGCTTTCCTGACTCCACTGTATTCTGTACAGATACTCTGCTCTGCCGAGCATCAGCTCCCTTGACTAGTCAGGGACCACTGAAGCAGGGACCATGTGTTTTTCACCTTAGAGTTTCCAGAACCTGGCATACTGCCTGCCATGCAGCACTTAATAAAGGAAGCATTTATCAGTGCGATGACACCCATGGAAGGGTACAGGGCAACATCCTTAGGGTGCACACCTCTGGCCCTGGTGAGCTTAGTTAATGCCACTGCATTTGTATCATTACTGGCAAGTCAGCACACCATTACTCCCCAGGGTACCAGGAGACTGGGACTCATCATTGCTTCACTTATTCTACATAGAATAAAGCTGAGGCTAGAAGCCACTGGCAGAGGGCCTCCCAGAATCACCCCTCCACCCCGAGGGCAAGAACCATCTTAACACCACAGGCAGGATAGGAACCTGGTAGAGAAGATTACCTTGTGTCCTAGGAGCTCCTTTGGGCAGGTGGGTTGGACCTGTTCAGAGCTTTCTTTTCCACAGCACTGAAACTAGAGAGTCAGAAAAGAGATTTTAGGACAAGGAGGGAGAAGCTGCAGCTTCAAGTCTGGGTATCACTGCTAAGGACTGGGTGTGCTGAGGCCGCAAAACAGCTCTGAGGCCTGACACTACAACCCAGTGGCCATTCTGGAGACAGTATGAAGAGTCACATAGTCATGCTAGCAAAGCAAGAAACGACTTCACCAAATCTGTCCAAGTTTTATGACAGGATGTGACTGAAGGCAATCCAAACAAGGCAAGAAGCTAGCTGACAGTGTCTGTGTAACTTGCTGTTTTTTAGACAGGAGTTGGGTCTTTAGACTCTTTCTCTCAGCCTTGCTGAGTAGCTAAAGTTTTATGAGCTTCAGGAAAGGCTCATTAACTGAGGAGAGCCTGGGACGGACAGGAGAAGTGGCCACAGTAAACCCCAGGGGCTAAAAGACTGGGGCTTGAATACTGGCCAGCCAACAGGTGTCCTGCCTTAGGGCTACCCTTCAAAGACAAAGGAACCTGTGTGCTGTCTGATGTCCCTGGGGCAGCTGAAGCTGAACAGGATAAATGGTTGGCACCTTCCAGGACAGATCTGAGACAGACAAGAACTGGGCTACCTGAAAACACCTGGCCAGGAGTTCATAGCTACTTCTCCATATCACAGTGGTTGAGAAATCAGGACGACACTGGCCTGGCCCATCTCCCCCGGGGAGCCTTCCTTGATTAACTGCCTGTAGCTGAGAACACTGCACTGACAGCAGGTTCTCACAGGATGTCCCGGGAGAAAAGGAGCGTGCCTGTCTCATGTGCCCCTTCATTTTACCACTGAGGGGGCTGAGTGAGGATCAGGAAGGCCAGGAACTTGCTCCAGGTCACCAAGCTGTTCCATGGCACAGCTGCAGATAGAGATAAGCTTTTCTGACTTGAAGGTCACAGTTGTTTCTGTTACACCACAAGGCCACTCTTGAGAGAACCTGATATTTACTTGGGCGGCTTTCTCGATGTTCTTGTTTGTGTGTGCTCTTTTGTCTCTTTGGGTGCGTGTCCTGACTTCCTCCTGTCGACTCTTTCTCTTCTAGGTTCTACACATAATGCAAACCATGGCTCCTATGAAGGCAGACATATAGTGCTGTTGCCTGGCTTCACTCAATTTATTTTTATTTTTAATCAAGGTGATTACAGAGAACCTGGCTCACGTATAATGTTTAGAAGATTCAATTTTAAGGAAGAAGTAAAGTCACTTACTGTTGAGTGGAAGGTGATGAGAGTCCCATTTCCCTTTTCCCTGTCTCTAAGGTAATCGTTATAAGCTTCTTCATACATGGTCTGAACATGTCGTATAGCCTGAGAAAAATACCAGGAAAACAAGAGGACGTGAGTGAGAAGTTTCAAACGTTCTCCTTTCATCAAGAAAAAGTCCCTCTTCCCTACTCTTCAAAAATATGGCCTTTCCATATGTTTATCTGGATTTAAGGGTAATTCTGCCTATATGGAACAGATTATAGATTCTGGAGTTTCTAAGATGCTTCTGAAGATGGAAGGATAGATTAACCAAGAATAATTTTCATAGACTAGAAAGATTTCTTAGAGCGGAGGTTCTCAACCTTGAATCGACATCAGCAACAGCTGAACCTCAGTCAGATTCCTGGGCCCCAGCCAGGTGATTCTGGTGCACAGCCAGGGTAGAAACCTATGCATTCTTGGGACTCCATTGGTTACAAGTACTCAAGTCTTTTCATGACATGGTTTAAAAGGTGTTCACGACCAAGGAAAACTGTTTCAGCATTCAAATATCATAGAAAATGTAGAGAACGCTTTTTCTAGTATAATTGCACGTGATCCCCAAATCCATAGGGTCTCAAGAAGTCATAGGATCCAATTCCTCTAACCTACAAATATAACCAGCTACTTCAGAAAAATTCCAGAGGAGGTGACATTTACTTATTCTACATGTTTACCGTTTTTAAAATCTAAAATAAGTTCATAAGCATAATATTGATGGCACATGAATTTATGTAAAATACAGTAAACTTAAGATTCCATTCTTCCTCCTTTTCCATTTCGCTCCTCTCTTCCCCACTGCATGTTTACACCTAAAAAGGCCCCTTCCTCTGTGGATTCTCCTGATAACCTATTCTGCTCACCTATAGTTTGAGCAAAAATCTTAACAAACTGGCTTCACTGGCACCGAGGAGGCTGGCTATAGCCTTTGAGGATGACCTGGACTCTGCCCAGGCCAAACCCTAAGGACAAAGGACAGGCTAACAAGGGATGAGAATGCGTGTTCTTCCCCATCCTTCTTTCTCATATCTGCAATCTAACTCCTCCCACATTCCAAACGGGATCATCTTAAATTAGAGAGATCCTTTTGTTACAAAAAAACATAGGCCCCTCTATATATCTAATGAAAGCTATGAACTATCTCCCCAGAAATATGTGTGCACCTATATGCACGCACACACATACACACATATGCTAAAGTCCACACCACACTCCTAGGTTAAAAAGTTCTGCATAAATGATTATTGTGGGGTTATTTGGCTTTGGAATATCACTGTGGGTACCAATATTCTCACGTCCTTTGCCATAAAGAGAGCACTTTAACCATCGTTAAAAAACAATTATAAGTAATATTTACTTACTACATCCTTGCCTATAAAAGCAAATACTCCAGTGGTTATTTCAGCAGCAAATATCACCAATAGGCAGGTAAAAAACTGTAGAGGAGAGAAAATACTAACTTCATTAATTCAGCACCTTTTCAGTTTACTTAACCTCTTTGACTCTAGTTCCTTTTGAAAAACACTAGGCAAGGTTATTAGTTTGAAGAGATCTAGCAGGAAGCATTTGGCCCCTTAGTTCATTCGTAGTTTGTTCACACATTCATTCACTCATTAATTCATTCAGCAATTGTTTATTGAGCATTTGCTCTGTGCCAGGTACTGTCCTTGGTGCTGGGTATACAGTGGTGAATAAGATAAGATCTCAGTGCCTCTGCGCTCATGGACCTTATAGTAGAGAGAGGAGGATATGATAAATGAGTAAGCAATAAAAGAGTAAGTTAATTTCAGAGAGTGATATAGAAATCCCACAACCTAGAACAGTGCCCAGCACCCATATGTTCAGTGACTACTTGATGAACAAAAGAGATTCTATAAAGATATAAAATAAGACCAGAAGATAGAGGGTGGCTGGTGGGGCTGGGTTTGGGGAGGGGGTGACCTGAGACTGCGTGGTCTGGATGGCTTCCCTGAGGAGGTGGAAGTGGAGGTGAAGGGTGTCCTTCTGGACAGATTTCTGTTCCAATCTCGGGGTCTGCTCTGATTAAACTAAGTTCAGTGATAAACAAGACCTGAGATGCTCAGCAACAGGGGAAAGAGAAAGAATAGAGAACTTAGGGAATGAGTTAGAAACCTTACATGGCAAGAGATCAGGAGAAGGGCTTCCCTGGTGGCGCGGTGGTTGAGAATCTGCCTGCCAATGCAGGGGACACGGGTTCGAGCCCTGGTCTGGGAAGATCCCACATGCCGCGAAGCAACTAGGCCCGTGAGCCACAATTACTGAGCCTGCGCGTCTGGAGCCTGTGCTCCGCAACAAGAGAGGCCGCGACAGTGAGAGGCCGGCGCACCGCGATGAAGAGTGGCCCCCACTCGCCGCAACTAGAGAAAGCCCTCGCACAGAAACGAAGACCCAACATACCCAAAAATCAATCAATCAATAAATAAGTTTATTAAAAAAAAAGAGAGAGAGATCAGGAGAAGCAGCCACAGTTCAAACACCAAAGGTTGCAATGAGTAAGGAGAGGCTGCCTAATAAAACTGCCATTCCTCCTCATGCTGAAACGCAACAACTTTCTTCCTGCTCCTCTTCTTTCTCAGGTCACACCGGCACTGGATGTAGAGCAGTTAACGGAAATTATTTCATTTTTTTTTTAAAAACCAGAGGCTGCTAAACTACATAGGCTTAAAATAAACCACAAGAGATATGTTTGTTTAAATTGCTGATCTCAAACAGCAGTACTTTTCTTATAGATAACAGTACTTCCCTGACTATGGGAATCTTGTAGCTGCCTCACTCACTGTGAAATATTATTAGGCACTTTTTCTCCCAAAACATCTTCACACTAATGACCTATTTTTTTTTTTTTTTTTCACATTTCCCACAGAGGTAGGGACAAAGAGCACGTCCAGCTCCCTTCAGGCCAAGCCCCTCCCCACCTCGCCCCACTTACAGATCCGAGAACACACTGGGACTCCCGCGTGGCTCCACAGCACCCGAAGAAGCCCACGGCCATCATCAGGGCCCCCGCTCCAACCAGCACATAGAGCCCTGGGGGGAAGAGGCCAGAGAAGATGCTGACTACTCAGGATCGGCCCTCTCCCCGGCACCAATGCTGCCAGGCCAGCCTCTGCCACCACTGCCCCAGGCGTCCGGCCCGGCAGGGCCTTCAGTTGTTAATACGATAAGGGTAACCCTTGTGGAACGCTTCTGGCTGAGAGCTTCATACCCCTGACTTCATACATCCTGCACAAGGATCCTGAGAGGTAGGGGCCGCTGTAATCCCCAGGGAACAAAGAAAGCCCATGCGTACAGAGGTGAAGGAAGCCGCTCAGGCTCACACAACCAGCGAGGATCGGAAATCGCCTCTGTCCCACAGCTTACGCTCTTGGTCATCTGCAAGTGCCTCCTACGTGCCAGGCACTTCACCTGCCAGATCTCCGCCACCCCTGTAAAGTGGGCGTTAATACCATTCACAGAGATTGATGACAGTGGTCCAGGGGCGGTGAGGAGCCAGTGCCAGAGCTGGGACGTGAACCCCTACCGTCCTAGGAGCCCGTGGCCCTCGTGGCACTCTGGAATTAGTGGCTGTCCCCATCTCATGAGATGCCCTGAGGACAAAGTGTCTGGGAGGGGAGGGGGGCCGTTGATCTGCCCAGGCTCAGATGGAGAAGCAGGGAGGGGGTGGAATGGAAGAGGGGAGCTTTTAGTCAAGGAGAGGGGCGGAGGACACAGCGATAAGACAATAAGGTTTTGTGTGAATGATAAACTTTAGAGGGCAGTACCATATATACTGGATGCACGCAAGGTGGTAAGTGTTACAAGAAAATAGCCAGTGAGGGGAGGTGATAAGGTAATATGCACCAAGTAATATTCTTATTAATATAATATTAGCTACATTTATTTTAAGGGCTTATTTTCTCCAGGCACTGTTCTAAGCACCTAGCACAGATTTATTAATTTAATCTTCATGAAGCAGGTACCATTATTATCTCCATTTTTTTAGACAGAGAAACTGGGCCCCCAAAGGTTAAGTGACTTGCCCAAGGTCACAGAGCTGGGATAAAAATACCCGTCTGCCTCTAAAGCCAGCTTATCACCACTATCCCATCCTGCCTCTCCAACAATAACGGCGGCCTTAATTCGGGTGGTTGTTTCACTTAGTTCTGAAGTCAAGCCACAGGAACAGCTGTTCCACAGAGAAGGAAAAGGGCAGAGATGTCTTGTTCTGAGAGAAATAAAGGCAAGCCAGTTTCTTACTTCCTTTTCTGATCCTGAGATAAGTTAGAACACAATATGGGGCCTGGCACTCGACTTGCTTAGAATAATGCCAATCACCTCAACTTTATTTTCTGCATTTTATTCACATGAGTCACCTGGGAACCACTCCCATTCATGAGAGGGTGGGGAGCTGGCGTCCCACCTCTGTGGGGCAACCCTGAGGCTGGCCTGCAGGGCGCCTCCGGGGGCCCCTCTCGCTGCTGACGGGGGTTTGTGGGCAGACCTCTCTGTTTCCTGACAGACTAGGTGGCAGGCTGGGCTGCTCTGCTCCCTGCACCAGCCAGGCTGCTCTCAGGGCCCTTTTCAGGGTCCGGGAAGCCCTGCTCTTCCGAGGTCCTGAGATGGGTATTTATTTATTTCCCGATAGGCAGGCTCAGCCACTTCCTCCCTTTTCCTTTTCTCTAAAAAAATAATTTCATGCGGAATGGAGGTGGTAATGAGAGAAATGATACCATATTAAAAATAATACTATTGTTGGTCCCACTGTCGAAATACCTTATTGTTTTAACATTTTTCTTTACTTTTCAAAGCTCTTTTATTTCCATCATCTCTTTGGCTCCTCAAAACAGCGCCACTAAGTAAGGCAAGTATTATACGCATTTCTATTTTACTAATGGGGGTCAGAGCGGCAAGAGGGCTCCAGGCTGGACACACAGGCCTCAAGCCCCGATTCCCACCCACTGGAGCAGTTCCCTCACAGAATGTCTCCTGGGTGGGCCACCTTACTGTATTGATTTCCTACTTACAAGGTTCATTGCCTCTTCACTGCTACACGATACAGTCTACAGATTCTGCTTGGAGTCACTAGAGACGGACCCACTGGGACCCTTATCCATCCTACACGCCAGCTGCATAGGAATTCACTATAATGTGACCCAGCCTACTCTTTTCCACTTTGTACCTCTGTGGGTTCTCATCTATGTCTCTCTCTATAGATGTTAGGTCCTTAAACAAACCTTATTCACCCTACCTAGAATATGCTAGGAACAAGACAGAATTCTCGGTTAGTGTTTGTTGGATAAGAGGATAAAGAGAGAGCAAACTAAATCTGAAGTTCTGGACTGGCTGTCTACTGTTGCCCATCTTTGCTTAGAGATACATGCTGGGGATACATCCCAACAAGCATCCGAGAAGCCACCAGAGGGCTGGGCTCTCCCAAGTCAGGTAGCTGAGGGCATGGCTGCACACCACGGGGAAAGCCTCCTGAGAGTGTGGAGTCTAGGAGAGGGGGCTGCTTCTGAGGAGGCTGGGGTACAGTGGACAGAGGCACCGGGGTCTGAGGAGGACAGACCTGCTCCCCACTGCGAACAAGCTAACTCAGCCCCTTGCCCTTCTGAAATAAGAGCTCCACAAGAAAATTCACTTATTGGTACAATATTCCATTCTTAGGCTATCAGAATTCCAGAGCTCACAGCAAACACCCTGAAAACTGCCCCAGGGGCTCCGATTCCTGAGGCCTCTCCCCAGCAGATCTCCATGTGCACGTGTGGCCACAGGACTCAGTTCAATACCAGATGAACACTGCTGGTTGGAGCTGATGGGAAAATCAGAAGAAATTCTACACGTGGCAAATTTCTTGGGCCTGCTGATTTCAGTTCCAAATCTGGTTGTAATACTCTGCACACCACAAGGCCACTTGTAGCTTCCAAGCATACCTTATCCTTTTTTTTTTTGATCTGGCCCTCAAAACATAGTTGTTGAATGAATACATTTAATTGGCAGTCACATTTTAATTCCAAGATGGTTTCTGTAGAGCCCTCTCGCTCCCGAGGCAGCTTTGTGACAAGTGTATGACCTATTTCCCAATCCCCTGTGCTTTTTGAGTCCTATTTCCCTTGATTTGAAAAAAAGAAAACACTTTGATATTGCATTGTTAGCATTAGTAGCTGGGCCTTGCAATGCCAGTGATCTCCAGGTGACACGCTACCACCAATATCCTGACGATTCCATCACTTGTTTCTGGTTTCCGATCCTTCTTTTGAAGCTAGAAGTATCATTTCAGTTAACACAGAAAGGAGACAGTGACATCCTAAAAGCCTTGTCTGCATCAACTCATTTTTAAATGGCTCCCCTTTTAAGGACTGGATAGTGACATGTTCATCAATTTCAGTGGCTTTTTGGCTGCAGATGATTTTACATACCTGCCTAATGACCGTTTTTCATCTGAAAATATTTTTCTCTGCCTCTGTGCAACTTTCCCTCCCTCCCTGCTTGCCCTGAACACACATAATAATATATGTATTTAGAATATTGGATGGGACTTAGTTTATGGGGAAGGTAAGGACTAGGGTCCTCGCTAAATAACAGCAGCTGTTAGTTATTGAGTGCTGTTCTAGGAGCTTAACATACATTAGTCATGGAATCATTCAACAGTGAGTAACCACCACCATTCCCAGTGCCTCAGCTGCTCTATGCAGCATCTGTCCTTTGCCCTAGACAGGCATTATCTCAGGAACCTGCCACCTGGAAGCCTCAGTGCTACCAGTTGGTGTCTCACCCTGACTACATGGCATCTAAACCACTCTTTTATCTTCCCCTCTCTTACTCTCCCACATCATTGTGCCTCCCACAGGCTGACTCCTTCCTCAGCCTGCCCTCACTGCTGTAATAGCAGCTGACATTTATTGAGGACTCGCGACACAACAGGTACTGCGCTCAAGCACGTTCATAGGTTAAATCATCTCATACTTCAATCCTATGAGGTATGTAGAAGTGGTATTCATATTTCACAGATTAGGAATCTGAGACACGGAGAAGTAATTTACTGAAGATTGCACAGCTAGTGAGGGGGGAAACTGGAACTGAACCTGGGGTTCTATTCCAAAGTGCACACCCTCACTCCTATGCTGCACTTTCAGTAGGAACTCAGAAGAAACGTGATTTTCTCAGCTAGAAATCTGTGAATTTTGCAATTTACAAATGGCAGGAGGGTTCTTTTCCTTCTTCCTTCAGAAAAGTGCCCGAGGGATCTATCATTGATGATTTCTGGGTTTTCCCTTCAAACCACATTGGTGGGAGCTAGAAATCCAGGCCTGTCAACTGTGCCTTTAGGTAAGTCCTCTTATTCCTCAGTTTTGTTATGTGCAATATGGCAATAATTATCTCTTAAGTTCTTGTAAAAATGCTTTGGAGAAATTGTCTCAACAATGTAAGCTATGGCACGTGTCTGTTCTGCAACTACTATGAATCTCAGGTACAACTAAAAATTGAGAAGTAAAAAAAATATTACCAGAGTGAGTCAGAGTTTTTAAAAAGTCAAGCCAGCCCCTCAGCACTCAGCACTGGAATGCTTTCCTCACACATAACGTCCAGCCACCATCAAAGCCGGGCTCTGCGTCTGTGGATTCACAGGGAGGGACAGCCACAGGCAGCCTGCGATCCCGGAGAGTGAGTGGCCGCAGTCTGTGTGGGCAGCCCCTTCTCCATCGTGGAGAAGCCTGATGACGTCCTCTGTCCCCTGCTCACAGACATGACTTCACGTGCTCCAGCTATCTGAGGGCCGAGGGGATCGCGCCTCTCTCTGCCTCCTGGAAAGAAGACCCCTGTGCTGCTTGTACCCCTAAGGGGCAGCCCCAGAGACAAGTTGTAACAGGAAAGCAGAGGGGCACATTGGTGGAACCTGGAAGACACTGGGGCCTTCTCCCAAGAGTTCACTGAAGGAGACTAATGTGGAAAGGGTCTGGGAAACACCAAGTCACCCAGCCTTTCTTGCTGCCAGCTCCACTCTTGCCAGGCTCTCCTTTCTCCACGATAGCAGCCAGTGGACACAACAGCCTGGGTCAGCCTCCAGGTCTCGACCTGAACTCAGAGGTCCTTGAGAAGAGGCGGCAGGCGCAGTCGGTCTGACTACCCTGGCTCCCTGGCCTCATTTCCAGCTCCCCTCACAGCTGGATCCTCTCCACGCTGGCCCCTGCCTGTGAAGTCACCTCCAGATCTTTATTATAAGAAGGGACCTTCTCTCCATCACCAAGGAGAAAGACCCAAGGGTCCCAGAGAGGAAAGCATCCCCCTAGAGGCGGCAGTCATCTTCCCAGAAGCAGGGAGCTAGACCACGTGCCTTCCTGAGGTCCCTCTCAGGGAGAGGTGGTATTTCTTTAAGAGTGCTTCAACGGGCCAAGCCTATTCTCCAGGGCTCTTTAACAATGGGGTGATAAGAGTTTAATGGGCTGATTGCTCTGGAACCTATTCTGAAAAGGAAAATACACAGATCAGTGCACAGTACCCTGTGACATGAAGTGAGATTTTCCAAAAACTGGGCCTGCTTCTTCTTTAAAGTCCTGTTACCTCACACTGTTGGCTATGCAAGTCCATAAAATGGCATCCTGGTGTACTTTTCTTCTCGTTTTATTGCTAGAGAACTGGTGTCTTTCCTATTTGGAAAATTACTTATTGAGGAAAGAAACATCAATTTCTGTAAACATGTATATTGCTCTATTTATATTATAAGAAATATTTAAAGTGGAGAAAATATTCCTGACTTCACAAGGACTTTTTCTTGTTGGCACTCTCCAGAGAGACAGCACAGGGAAACAAACAGAACAAGCACAGGCCTGGGCGTTGGCAGACCTGGGGTGCGGGCTGAGCCCCACCCTGAAGGGCTGGAAAACCACGGCTGGCTGTCAGCACCCCTCCTCCTCTGCTTCAACCCCTGGTCCTCAGTTTCCCTATTCTGTCTAGTGCTAAGACTCTATGATAATCCACTTCTCTGGACTTCAAGCACTGACCGTGAGCATTCTCACCACCAGCCACTCCAGGGTGACTCAGAGAGGGGAGGAAGAAGAGCCAAGGGTGGGCAGACCCACGCCCACGCCCCAGGCCGCCAAGAACAAGCGGGAAGGATTCAGGCCCTGCTGCGAGGGCTGTTGTTTTCCCCGCCCAGAGTTCACTTCCTTTTCTTTTCTATTAGACAAAGAACCCCCTCCACTCTCAGTCCATGTGGTCTGAGAGGGCTGACTCGCCTCAGCTCCAAGGCAGGTGTGAAGCCCGGGCTTCAGCCAACAAGCCCGTCCCAAGCAGCTGGCCACGATGACTGGTGTGGGAACGGGCACTGGACCCAAGATTGCCGGTGACAGTGAGACCCAGGACTTTGGCTGGATCAGTTGGAATGAAAGAAGAGTATACTGTTGCTGAGGTTACCCGGGAGATGGCGCCTGGAGCTGTGGGTGGACGTTTTATCTCGTCTAGGGGGAACCTGCCCCAAACTGGAGCCACAGGAAAGCGGAGCTAAGAGGTGGCTACAGACTGGATCCCAGTCACATCACTTGTGTCCCTGAGATGAGAACTAATCCTGACTTTTCAGTTATATGAGTCAAGAAATTTCTGTTTTGCTCAAGACAGTTTGAGTCAAGTTTCTGTGATTTGCGATTAAGAGTCCTGACCGATATGTCCATAAATATATGATATTTCTTGCATCTTGGGCTGTTCATATTGCTTTAGTTTAGATTAGGAAATAAGATCAGGAATGTCTGTATAGAACTAGTTCGCTCTCCTATTCAATGCAGGAATCTCCTGTATTGATAAACGCTCCATTCTGATTTTTGGTTAAATACCAAGGTATCAGAGGGATCACTTTCATCTGTAGAAGTCTGCTCAGCTTCTTTGATTTACCAAGTCATTAGAAAGCTTTTCTTATGTTGGACCCAAATCTACACCTGTGAAATTGCTATCAGTGCTTTGTTTCTGGAGCAACACAGACAGAGGCTGCCCCCCAGACTGGCTTCCATCTTTCCTTCCACATACCCGCCCCTCTCTCTAACCGAGCAGGGTCCCTTACCTCCGTAACTCAGGTTTCCATCTGAAAACCATGAGTTGTGACTTCTAGGCTTGACTCTGTCTATCATTGATATCTTTTTTGTTTTGATTCCTTCTGTCCCTGAGTTTAACGATGTTTAATAATAATATTTAATAATGCTTAATAAAGTTTCTTGTCTTTCTGTCCTTTTCTTTACAATTCCTATTGCAACCACCATGGGTTATGCCCTTATTTCTTCAGGCCTGACTATATCAATAATCTAGCATGGTCTTTTTCTGTCCTCCCCTCTCATTCCAGAATAATCTCTCTAAAATGCAGTGTAGGTCGTACCCTCCCCCAAACCCTAAATTATCCTTCTATTGTTTATTAAATTAACTAGCCCTCACATTCAAGGCCCTCTATACTTGTCCTCCGTCCCTCCCCAACTTTTCTAATCTTAATTCCTACCATGCCCATATCCTTTACATTCTTGTAAGAGTCCTCTGCCCAGCCTAGGCTTGCTAATCACTATCCTATAGACACACCTTGTGCCCCAAACCTCTGCAGTCCCTAGTCTTCCTTTTCTCTCTTGATTATGGTTGGTCTTTCAAACCTAACTCAAATCCTTCTTGCCTCACCAGTTCAGAATGACCCCTGATGCACCAACTGCAAATACCACTAAGTCAGCACTTGGTTACACACTAGTTTCTCATCCCCTACTTAGCACATGGCCTCAGAATTGGAGGCTACGTCAGCCTCCCACTCCTCACCCCTTTCCCACAGTTGGAGGGAGACGGCTACTACCCCTCCCACACTGAGGCCTCTCTCCATGGCAGCCCTCCCTCTGCCCCTCCCTCCTCTCCCCACCCCCCTCCTCTCCCCCTTCTCTCTCCCCTCTGCAGTCCCTAGTCATGGAGGGACTGAGATTGACCCCTCCACATCTTGAGATGTCTCTCTTCATTTTGAATTATGTGTCTCTCCTAGACAATTTAAAATACAAGATCACAAATACACAAAACCAGACCCTGACTGAGCAGGGGTCCCCTGTCACCCCAGATGGATGAGTGAATAACTGACTTTGTGGTGTACCCACTTCACTCAGGGGGGCAAAGGGGCTTTTCCAATTCTTTGGAAATGGATTGTGGTTACATGCTGGGCTTCTTTTCTGGAAGTGGCTGAAAGAAGCACAACAGTTCAGTCCCACCTGGTCTTCCTTGCTTTTAGAAGCAGAGGGATGAACCATGTGTGGGGTGGGCAGGGTAGGGGTGGTAGGGCCCTCTCCTCTCCGCTTGGACCACACATCCCTACCCCAGGGCCAGGTGGGCATCTGGGGCTCACGTTTGCCTCCTTTCTCTCCCTCCATCCCCCGTCCCAGAAGTCCAGGTGCAGGTTCCACTCGAAGCCGGGGCAGCCCCAGCTAAGGCGGATGAGAGCTGAAGTCACTCACCCATGTAGAAGTACTCTGGGGAACTGTCCTCCGATGAGAAATCCTTCATGGTGCCTCCAAACCGAAACCACAGTCCAAAAGCAATGACAGCCGACCCTGCCAGCTGAAAGGTAAACAGCCTGCATTTTACAAGGGAGGGTAAAGTGTGTGCAGGACCTGGGAGGCCTGAGGCCACAGAATCTGAGGGTTGGAGGGGGTGCCCCTAAGAAACCAGCCCGTCTCCTCTTCACGCTTCTTATAATAGGAGTGGAATGATGTGCTCAAAGCCCCCAGCCCACCCCAGGTCCCTGATGTGATATTAAAACTGGGGTTTCCTGATTGCAAGCCCGGAGTTTCTCCCATTCTGCCAGGCTGCCCCGCGGTTATGGGGCATACACAGCACAGCCCAGGAGGCGTCTCAAAAAGGGTATTCCCACAACAGCCCCCCGGGAAGGTATCTGGTTCCTGCCCTATTGTCCCCTGCTGGGCACTTGGGATTTCCTCACCAACACCACAGTGAGAGGTCACCAAGAGCAAGATGAACTCCAAGACCGGGGGAAACCCACTGCTTTAAATGGGAAGAAAACACGCCAACCTCAGAACCCGCCCACACCTCCTGAGTGCGCAGTGCCCAGTTAGAAAGCCGTTTTAGAGGCGTCTAGAAGCCGTCCTAACCCCCAGGCTGCCACTGTCACTGTGCCGCACTGCCTGGGGATGGTTTTGCAGGCAGTGAGGGAAACTGGCCGGGGTTGTTTTGTTTCTTTTTTTCTTTTTTTTTTTTTTTTGGTTGCTATTTTGGGTTTCCATGGAAAGCAAGAAAGGAAAAAGTAATTTTCTGAAAAAGCCTGGTCTGCGTGCTGTGTGGCTCAGGGAGAGGCTGAGTGGCCGGCGCAGGCAGCGGCTGGGCAGGCTGGCGGCTGGTAGACTCATTGCCCTCTTCTTCCCCGCCACTCTGAGGGCTTCTGTGAGGCTCCGCACCTGAGCTGGAAGCCTTTCCTTTGCAGGACTGTCACAAAGGCCCGCCAGCAGGCTCCAGCCACGGTCTCCTCTCTCTCCACAAACACCCATCTCGAATTTCATTGTATCAGTCAACAGATGTTCACTGGCACCTTCTGGACTCAAGGCACCACAAGTGAGCAGAGATGTAAAAAGAGCCTCCTGGTTCTGCCAACCCATCCAGTTAGTGTTGGGCTCCCCTAACCCATCCCCAGACCAACAGTTTAGAGGCTGCCCTTGCCCCAGCAGGGAAGAGCAGACACAGATGCTGGCAAAAGGGAGACAAGGACACAAGTCAGAGAAGTAGAGGTTTAATAAGGAAAAATGATGTCAAAGTCGGCGTCAGACCAGAGGCCTGTTTATACAAGATCCTTCTGTCTGTGGGCTATTTGTAAAGGGCCGGGGCTATCTGTCTGAATATATATGAGGACTTTATCTTTCTTCACCCTCCATCTCCCCAAGGCCCATTCCCTCCGTGGCCGGCTTCTTCAGAAGAGCAGCATGACCGCCGCAGGGGGAATTGGAGGGGCAGAGTTCTACCAGCTGGACTCTCTAAGGTGGAACAACTAAAAGTTTCCAGGACATAGAGGAAAGCACTAATTAGATAATGTGAGGAACAGCTAAAGGAACTGGGTTCAACCAGCTTTAAAAGATTTTTGCATTTTTTAAAAGGGTAGCAAAGCATGGAAAAATATTCAAAGAAGTCATGTTAAAACATTAACGATACTTTTCTTTGAAAGGTAAAATTACAGGTGACTTTTCTCTTTTCACTATACTTTCTAAGTTTTGTGCGTGAAGCAGGTATTACTCTTGTAAGTTTAAAAGTGTGATACGGTAGTTTAACTGATCAGTCCAGAAAAAAAATGGGGAGAGTTTTCTTGGGCTGTGCTTTAGTTTGGGAGGAAATCAGCTTTGAGGTCATTGCTGTTTCTGGTGCAGGGAAGAGGTCATTGTGAGGTCATTGCCGTTTTCTGATGCCCTTGGGAAAGCCCCATCCTCGGATCGCTAGGGGCTGCCTGGGACAGATGTGCCCAGCAAAGCCTCACAGGCAGCCCTGCCTACCCCGCCTCTGCAGCAACTCGGTGGAAAGAGTTTCCAAGTACAAAGCAAAAATCTGTTGACGGAGGCGTCAGGCCAAGGCCTGTAACCACCGAGCAGACTGTGGAGGAGGTGACTGGTCCCAGGGACACCCTATCACGAGGCCACATTTTTGGCATCTCTGTACACAAGCTCTAATTTATAGCTGTCTGGGATCATCCTCCCAGACGGAATACATGTGTCCATTTCTGGCACAGATGTGTTTGATGCATAATGGAAAATTAGAAGAGAGGTTGCCTTTTAAAGCCAAGGGGCAATGAGGAAAAATCTGCGCCTGCTTATCCACACCCCCCAGCCCAAACCCAGGCTTTCCTCCCGGGTCAAGGAAACCGTGGTGTAGCTGAATGTCGTCACTGCGGAGGGAATCCTCCCAGCGTGCCGCCGGATCAGGAATACTGTGGGCGCGGGCCGGGTCAAGCCCGAGGCTGTGCCCGATGACAGCCAACACCGATTTGGAAAGTGGCATCAACAGAGACAATGAAGTCCTTTGGTCCTTTTTAACTCACTGTTCTTTCAAGACTCTTGAAATACTCTGTGTTCGCTGGACTTGGGTTGCTCTATCACACACCTGAAACTGCTTGAAAAAAATTCACACCAAGTCAAGTCCAGTCCAGTCAGGGGCAAAGTGAGCAAGTCTGGTGTCAGTAAGGCCCATTGCTCTGTGCGTCCCATACCCGGGAAGAGAAGTCTCACTGAGTAGCCTCCAGTGCTAAATTTTAACCCTACTAGACCAACCCCCCAACCCCACCCCATACCCCCATTCTCAGCCCCTCCTTTGCATTCAGATACAACACTGTACCTCTGGTTGCACCTCAGCACTGCAGCCAACATGAGAACAAATAAGGATGGAGAGGCTGCCCCTTCATGTTGCTTTCCTTCTCGTGCCCCTGCCCGTCCTCATCTGCTTTCCTTCCTCCCTTTCACGGAGGAGGTAACTATGGTCCTGATTGGGTACCGCGTTAAGCATTAGGGAAGCAACGATGAAAAAGACATGAAAAGTCTGACGTGGAAGATAATCCCGTAAACTAATAAATGCCACAGGACGCAGGAAGTGTGCTCCGCGGAACTGCTTCACTGCCCAGGGATTAGAGCAAAGCGTGATGACCAGTGTGCAGCAGAAGATGTTCCATTTTGACTTACAGCTTGAAGAATGAGTTAGAAGTGTCGGAGCAGGGAGGGACTGGAGGGAGGAGTGAACGCCAGGCAGAGGGAACAGTGCGGGTAAGGGCTGCGCTTCCTTTCGTGGAACACTGTGCCGGGGAGAGAGAGGAATCTGGGGAAGGTCAGAGTCTGGGGCTTGAGACAGGAGTTAGGGCACATGGCTCACAGCTTGTACTAAGCTTGCTACCATTGTGGAAAGTCCATGACAGGGCCTTGAGGAGAGGGGAGGTGGGAGCCCTCATTCTGATGGGGACGAGTGCTGCCTGATGCCAGACACGATGAGAAGCCAAAGGTAACGACCTGAGTGGTTGAAGGCCAGAGAGGGTATGTTAGGGGCTGGACGCGGTGATCGGCGAGGACCATGATGGATCCACTCTACCAACCAAAGAACTTTGCTGAGGGCTACTCTGCATTCGCGACTAGTACCAATCCCCATGCCTTTGGAACAATTACCATTAGAAATACTGTTTTTCCAGGGATGGACTTTTTCATACAACAGCATGAGTAGGGCTTTGATATTAATCATTTAATAAACATTTGTTGAGCATCTGTCGTGAGCCAGGAGGCAAGGATTCATAGATAAGGAAGATCCAGTTCCTTCTCCAAAGGATCTCAGGGGCTAGTGGAGAAACTGATCCCGCCTCTGTGGCCCAAGAGGGACTCTAACAACGCAGGTCAGGGAAGCAGCCCCTGAGAAGACTCCAGATGTCATCATTCTTTGCGTCACCATTTCTCTCCTGCGCACCAATTGTGCTTTAAACACTCAGAGAATGTGATGCAACAGGATTTTGAGGGCAAAAGTGTGTACACTATTTATAAAGAAGAGAGAAGTAAAATAGAAAAAGAAGATAGAAGTGAAAGGAACAGACAATGACATTAGATCGGGGATTACCCGGTACAATGACATTATGCATTTTCATGGACAAGTCATTTCAGCAGCTAACCATATTCCAGAGAGTCTGCAGGACAAAGCTGCAAACTGTAAGCATACGTCCATGGAGAAGACTGTGTGTGTTCTAAAACTAAAGCAGCAGAAAAGGGGACTACAGACCCAACTGGAAAACTTTTAAAGCAAAGTGGATGAACAAAAAGTTTCCTTTAAGTAATGCCTATCTGCCAGAAACAAGTCATTTAACATGAAGCAAAGCTTGTTATTGGATTTCAATTTTATTGTGCTGTATTTATTTCCACTTTCCTGGGACTGCTGATGAAATGTTCTATCTTGAGGACATATTCTTTTACTTAAAAAAATTTTTTTTTCATGAATCACAAACGTGGTTCTTAGGAAGGCACCAAATTGGAGGGAGGTGAGTGCTGAGATACAAAAATGCGAAGATCACTCCCCAGGCCTGGGTCCTCAGCTCTGCCCACCCCAACCCTTGCCTCCAGCAGAAGGTAGCCCACCCTGATCACAAAGAGCAAATACATGCTACTCTGCTATCTGATGACTAAACCCACCAGAAAGCTCCCTTTCTGGGTAAAAAGCATCACTTAGGGATGTTCTCAGGCAGCTCACGTGCTTTTCCCTAGATAGGAGACCCAGTTAGTTATCCTCAGAGGCTCTAGCCGCACAGTTTCAGTTCCTTCTCCCACTTGGGGACCCTGCTCTTGCTATTTCCTTAGCTTACAAAGTTCTCCTCTGCTCCCCCTCCACCTGGCTCACACCCACTCACAGCTGTCAGCTCTCATGTCACTTCCTCTGCGAAGCCTACCCTAGCCTAGGTATGTGTCTTCCTCCATGTCTCATATAACCACTTCTGTTTAAATATTCCTGTAATTAAAAAAGAAAAATTAAGTCCTGAGCTATGTGAGGGCAGGGACAGGGTCTATACTGCTGTGTCCCAAGCACCTACCCCTCTGCCTTGCACAGACAGCTCCCAACAGACATCTGTTAAATGAATGAATGGAGGGCCTTCACAAAGGTACAATTTAGGCTGTGCTGTTGACTGAATTGTGTTCCCTGCCACAATTCATGCGTTGAAGCCCTAACCCTCAATGTGATGGCATTTCAAGGTGGGGCCTTTGGGCAGTGATTAGGATTAGATGTGGTCATGAGGGTGGGGTTCCCATGATGGGATTCCCTCATAAGAGACACCAGAGAGTGCTTTCTGCCATGTAGGACACGGGGAGAAGGCGGCTGTCTGCAAGCCAGGAAGAAAGCTTTCACCAGGAACTGAATTAGCTGATAACTTGATCTCCAGGCTCCAGAACTGTGAGAAATAAATTCCTGTTGTTTAAGCCACCCAATCTATAGTATTTTTTTTTTTTATGGCGACTTGACCTAAGACAGGCTGATAGAAGCAATTGTGAACAAACTCCTTCACAGCCCTCCAAGGGAATACTTCCCAAGGTACTGATTTCAAATTCATCTGCACCTGGGAAACACTGTGCAGACACCTCAGATGGCACTGTGTGAATACACTGTTGAATATACTCAGCAAAACACTTTCCCACAGAAAAACAAAACAAAACTAGATGGAATCATGTAATGAACACTCACAATTCTTGATCTGATTGCAAATCACATTATGATACCATAAGGGTAATGGGAGTTTCATCCTTTTAGCAGGCAAAAGTCGGAAGCACATTTGCTCTAGAAGATGATACTAATTTTCTCAAAGAGGTAAGCCAGCTCCCAAGATTTTCATACGATTATGCAGTGAAAGCGAGGCAAGGATTGAGATGGCACTTTCTCAAAATCAAGGATTTTGTCAGAAGAAATACAAGAGCCAAATGCCATATGACATCCAGGTGAAACCACCTCTGAGGAAGCTCGCTGTCCTTGCCTCAACATCAGGACCAGGTGAGGTGGAATTGGGAGGCAGGACTATGGCAGCACATGATGAGATGGCTGCTAGGTTGGAAATGCGTGGCTGTCAGTCTGGAAACGCACTGGTTAAATGCCAGTGTTTCTGATTTCCCCTATTATTTTCCTCACAACAATTTCATAAGAACAAGCTCATGCTAAGAAATTCCTGAAAGACTTCCTTCAGGTAAGGATATATTTTAAAAATCAATGCTTAATTCTCTGCACTAATGGACGGGTTCTGCAATTCAAACCACAATAGAGCAGGAGTGTTCTACGCATCTCCAGAAAGATAATCGGGCTACATATTTGTCCTAACTATACCTTCTGCTGTTTGTTTAGGTTGTTATAGTTAACTTGTGTGGATCAATTGACATTGCTGGGGGGTGGGGGGGGATACTACAAAAGTGCTGGGGGGATACTAAGCTCAGGGGAAGGACACTGAGCCAGGATGAAAAGCTTGCTCTGAATGATAAAGCAGATAAATATACATATGGAAAGTGTATGTATTTATTCAGTGGTTGTACACAATGCCTTTTTCTAAAGGAATACAGGGAAAAGGAGAGGAGAGATCAGTAAGAATTAGGAGAAAGATGATGGCTGTATAGTTTTCTTCATACAGTAAAACAAATGCCACAGACTACTGGCTATGATTCCAGTGAGCAGACAGCTTTATCAAATGAAGATCAAATACAACTAAAGTAAAATCCAATCCACCAAGTTATCAAAGTGATTTAAAGCCAGTGTCTATCTCACCTGACCTGGGGGACGAGCTCCAGGAGGATAATAATGGTCTTTTCTATGATCTCTGAACTGCCCCCTTGCAGCATCCAGCTGGCTCTTCTCCCAGGCTTGCCCTCTGAGTAAACCCTCCTTTGAGGGCTACCCTGACTTCTATGACATCTCAGCTATACTGAGCTTTTACATAAGCAAAGATGGAATATTAAACAATATTTATTTTACAGCCTAATATTTTTCAAGGTAGTTTGAGAGAACTACTCTTGAGCAGATAAACAGGATTTTTGAATATCAATCAATAATAACGATCTTCACCCGGTTTTAGTTGTTACAGACAGACAATGGGAGAAAAAAATGTTTCAGGTAAAACTCAGGTTAGATTGGAACAATTCAAAACACTGTGTTTATTAAAAAGTTAGCTTGAATGGAATCCTGAAAGTCTTGTATTTTAGAGAGAATTTTTCTTACCAGCAATTTGACCAGAGATCATTTGGGGTCAGGGAGGCAGGCAGCACTGGGCCACTTACAGGGGACTAGACAGGTACGGGGAGACCACGTGGGCTTCCTGGATGAGTGGCAGCAGCTTCCAGGCCCTGCCCCTGCCCCACTGGGGGGCTCTGTTGTCCCTGCCCAATTAATTCCCTTGCCCTAGTTTATAAGCTGACTCTTTCCCAGTCACCGTTACAAAGGGGAGGGCAGGGCTTGGCACACACTTTGGAACATTCCCCAACTGCTCTTGTAGAAAATTTTACCTCTTCTGAGTATTCAGACTGAATAATGATGCTCTTGGACAGGATAGTAACAAAAACAATCCAGGTGTATACGCTGCGTTGTCGAGGAGTTGTAGCAGATAAAAACGGGGGTTCTAGGCATCCCGGGTTTGAATCAGGCTCTGCCACTTACTAGTCCTGTGATCTCGGCCAAGTCCCTTAACCTCACTAACCTTCAGCTTCCTCAGCTGCAACGTGGGGGTAATAATGGTGCCTCCCTAAGAGATTAAATGAGTTCACCTTACACACTTAGAACCACTCAGAACTGTGATTGCCCAGCACTTATTGTTATTATGGTGGTAGACTCACTAATGTTATATTCAAACTGAAAACTTAATCCTACTCAAGATAGGAAACACCATGGCCATGATTCTAATGACTTAGTCCTCTGCTGCCTTCCTCTACTGATTTTTATTTTAGCACTACACTTTTGCCATGACAGCTGGGATTCCCTTGAGTTTCTAAACCTCTATACTAGGTATGTCGGTTCCGCTTTCCAGAAACTCGTTCCCCCTCTCTCTTTAATTAATTAATTAATTTATAGCTGTGTTGGGTCTTCGTTTCTGTGCGAGGGCTTTCTCCAGTTGTGGCAAGCGGGGGCTACTCTTCATCGCGGTGCGCAGGCCTCTCACTATCGCGGCCTCTCTTGTTGCGGAGCACAGGCTCCAGACGTGCAGGCTCAGTAGTTGTGGCTCACGGGCCTAGTTGCTCCGTGGCATGTGGGATCCTCCCAGACCGGGGATCGAACCCATGTCCCCTGCATTGGCAGGCAGATTCTCAACCACTGCGCCACCAGGGAAGCCCCCCCTCTCTCTTTAGTTTTAGTTTTTATAAGACCCAATAAGAGAAAAACAGGAAAAGATGACTTATGAGAGAAAGAATAACTATATTTAGGCTAGAGCTATCGAAAAGGACTTTCTCCGGTGATGTAAATATAAATGTTCTCTGTCTGTGCTGTCTAATACTGCAGCCACTAGCCACCCATGGTCACTGAGCATTTGAGATGTGGCTAGTGCAACTTAGAAGCGGAATATTAAATGCCTTTTAATATAGATTAATTTAAATGTGAAAAGCCACATGTGGTTAGTAGCACAGCCGCCATATTGGAGAGTGCAGGTCTGGAATTCACATGCTTATCACAGCTTCAATCTTCTCTTCTTGTCAGTCTGTCGACTTGGAGTGGTTAAGAGGACAGTTTCTGGGGCCACGCACAGAAACCCAGCTCTGCCACTGGCCAGCTCTGAGGCCTCGGAAAAGGCTCTTAAACTCTCTGCACCTCTGTTTCCTTATATATAAACTAGGGGTGACAATAGCTGCTATTTCAGAAGGTCATTGTGAGGATTAAGGAAGTTAATATACAAAATGTGCATGGGAAAGCAGCCAGCACGTATCTTCCATTTATATAATGCTTAATATTCTTCTTCAAGTTTTTGCTACTGAAATTAATTTTAAATACTGTCTCTTGATACATACCCTTTCTCAATTCCCATCTTGCTTTTCCTCTGCCTTAAACTGATCAGGGGTGTTCACAACCTTTCTCTTCTTTCTCCCACATGCCAGAGCGTTATGCACCTCTTTGCACCTGCATTTCTGGAATGCATCAAGACAATCCAACACTGGATATAATCTCCCCAGCCATAAACTTCACGTTTTCTAAGCCAGTAGCATTTATTATACCTTATATTCCATGTGCCCTCATAAATGTGTACAATGAAAAGAACACAGGGTTTAAAATCAGAAGACCAGGGTGTGAATCTTGGCTTTGCTCCTCCCTAACTCTTTGATCCCAGACATACTGTGCCTGCCTTTCGGCTTTCACATCTGTAAAACGGGGATTACATTATTTCATGGGATTGTTGTGATTCATGATCAAATGGGATAATGTATGTAAGAGCATTTTTAAACCAAAGCATCATATGAATGTTATTTTTGTCCCTAATTAAATCCAAAGAGGATGAAAAAAGCAAGCCAAGGTAACCCCTATTCGTCTGTATCATGTGCTCTCAGCCCATCTGGTCGTCCCATCTTATGGGCCTCTTTCTCAATTCCTTCTCCTTAATTCCTTTGCAAGCATGACATGATGGTTAGTATAGTGTCACTTGCTTTAGGAGAACAGCCCTGTTGTGATATTAACTATCAGTGTTAAGGTGGGGGATGGAAGTTATGTTCTCTTTTGTCACACATGATTGCAGACCCAAAGATACTACATATTCTGGAATAACACAGTGAAGCATAATGGGCAATGGACAGGTGGCCTCCTGGTGATTGTAGAAACCAACAAGTCTCAATGTAAAAGAAAATTCTTAGAAGAATAACAGTAAAGTGGTAAATGGAATTAAGAGAACTGACACAAGGAAGCCAGGTGAGCAGGCCAAAAGGAAGGGCACTCCCTGCCCCATTCAGAAATGAGAGCCACCAGTGGATCTTTGACCCCTTAAGGCCATGTCTAAACCGGTGCTTCTCAAAATGTGTTCCCTGGACCAGCAGGGCTTCTTAGAAATGCAGACCTACCAAATCAGAATATATATTGGAACAAGATTCCCAGGTGATTTGTATTCACATTAAAGTTTGAGAGGCACTGATCACCAAAGGTTTTCCTATTTCTACCCACTGGCCTCCCCTTGGTAGCACAGAAGCAGGGTGGGGAACAAACAAACAGCTCCAGCACTAGAGTCTATTAGCCAGAGCTCTGCCAGTGACCGCTGAAGCTATTCTAGGTGCTGAGAGATGGAAGAAGGAGGATACCAGCACAGCACACTCCCTGCCCCGAGGAGCAAAGACATTAGAGAGACAGTAAACTATACTCAAAGGCACAAAGGAGCACCAAACAAAGGTCTTTTGAGTGCCTCAAGATCAAGGACTGTGTCTTAACCACTTCTGAATGCCCAGCATTTGGTAGGGTGCTGGGCACACAGTTGGTGGTAAGCACATATTTGCTAAATGACTAATTGCAGAGGAAAGAACCTCTCCTTTTGACTTCAGGCCTTTGATAAGCTACAAGACTCTTGCCACTTTGCTTGGTTGGTTGGACTTAGGACACCTGTTTCCTACTTCTCTTTACCTTTATGAATCTCTTGGATTCTAGATTCCACTTTCCCACTTGTTTTCTAGTGTTTAAATATGACTACCAGTAATATCTATGTTACTGAATATTTACTATCTCATGTACCATACTTAATACTTTACATATATTTACTCTTTTATCTGCACCAAGGTCATACATTGATGTTGGTACTTGATTATGTCCATTACATAGATGAGAAAATGGAGGCTCAAAGAGGTTAAACAGCTTACTAACCAAGCACCCCTGGTCAGTAAATACTATGGCCAGGAATAAACCCAGGAAGTGAGATGCCAGTATCCACCTTCCAGGCTTTGAATTCGTGGATATGAATTGCCACGCTGCCTAGACCTGGCCGAGGTCTACCAGACTCCTGGAACCATAGCTCTGGCTTCTGCAGGCTGGCTCCTATCATAGAGTCCTTGTCCCTCCCAGCACCACTGGGCCCCTCTTGTCCAAAATAGAGGAGGCTGCTGCTCTCTCCCCACCTTGACAGAAATCAGAAATGGAGACTATCCAACGACAAGGCCAAGGAAATTCCTATCTGCCTTCTGGGGTGGTCTAGCTTTTGGGTAGACCCCATAGAATACTTTCTTCAGGTATTTTTTTTAAACCAGTCTTTCTGACAGGTGGTAGCTCTGAAGCTACTGTTTGAAATGAATTTGGGAAAGAGGAGTAGACAAGTCAGACATCTCGTAAGCCCACGAGACAAGGTCTTTCCTAAAAGCACCTGTTAGGCATCACCAAGTGAAACTCCAGAGCTGCGTTCATAACAGTGAGAAGGAAAGGAGAGCAACTTCAAACAAGCCATATATGGCATCTGACTTTCAACAATGAACGGTCCTGCTTCCTGTTGGTCGGCAACCCTGAGCAGCTCACACAGCACAATGATAGGAAAACGCTGAGTACACAACAACAAACCAAGGAATAAACAGAGCCCAGGTTTTTTTTTTTTTTCTTTAAACCAACATATGTGGCTTGGTAGATTGTGGTGTTTTATTTATATTACTATGCAACAGAGGGGAAAAAAAAAGGTGATCGCAGTGAAAGGCATGGGGCCATGCCGTGCTATCTGACTGTAATGTCCGAATTTAGACATGACAGATACTGGGAGGGGTTTCATGTTAGACATCAGCCACGATAACAGAAATTAATTTAGTGGGGCTTGGGGCCAGGCTTTACTTTTGTTTTGTTGAAATTCAATGGTGAGCACAGTCAGCAGCTCTGGGCCGGGGAGAGCTCTGCTGGCTCTGGCAGGCTCTAGCTGAATGTTTATAAAACCAGGAGCACAGCCTAGGGAAACTTCACCCAGCTGCCAGAAGGAGGTCGCAAATCGATTTGCAGATCACAAAACATACCCCACCCCGCCTCTGCGGCCGCCTTCTGGTGAGTTCCTGACAGGAAAGGAAGTGCTGTCACCCAGGGGGACCTCAGACCTCAGAAGGGCAGGCACGCAAGCATCTAAGAGTGTGTAAATAGAACGCTTGAAGTCATGGCGAATGCCTGTCCTTCCAGGAAAACTGTCCCCTGCCCTCTCCCCCTTCCCCAAACTTCCCACAAACCCTCTAACCAGGAAAAAATCAACTTCAAAAACTAGGGTGGGGCTTTTCTGGAATCAGGTTCCCTCAGTTACAGTGAAGGTACATATCTAGACAATTTATCCCAAACAACTGCTTTCCTCTAAATCATTAGAAGCCCGTTTCAGGTCGCCCCTTTCCCTTTGGTTGTACAGTTATAGACATGGGAGAGCTGTCTGTGGCTGTTGCTGGTCCCTGGTCCCCATTCCCCGTGGAACTGAGAGTGAGGAAGGCCCCATATTCTCCTCCTGGGCCCAATCTGTACAAAGAACAAATCGACAGGGAATGAGCAGGAAGAGACAGGCTCAGTCCTCCAGATAAAGTTGACAATTGATTACCTTTGCAAATCGGGAAGGCCAGTTGTCTCAAGTTCTCTAACCTGCAGATTCATCAATTCTTTCTACAGTTATTTATGGAATGCCTTCTATGAGCTGGGTACTATTAGGCGCTAGAGATATATCCATGAACAAGACAGAAAAAGATTCCTGCTCTCAGAGTATTCTAAGTTCTAGTGGGGGAAATCCACAAGTACAAGCTGAGAAGCCAGTGTGTAGTTATCCTAAAACAAAGACAAGCTGCAAGTTACTTGGCAAATATATACACTATTCCCCGATATTAAGGGACTCTGGGGAAAGAGCGCTAACTTTTATTAAATGCTTTCTATGTGCCAGGCACTTAATAATAAAAATAATAATTAAAAAAATTTGAGCACTTACTACATACTGGGCTCACAGGAAGGTGAAGTCAGATACTTTACATATTTCCTTTGAATCCTCTCAACAACTCTTTTACCTTAATTGTTCAGCTAAGAAAACAGGGCTAGAAGTAAAAATAACTTGCTCAAGCACACTCCGCTTGCGATCTCTGCACTTGAGCCTGATCAGATGGTGGTCACACTCACCCTTGCTCTGTTCCTCTGCTGGTGGGTGGCGTGTCACCCCCTCACCCTTGTCCACCTCCATCCTACCAGTCCTTTGAGCTTCAGCTTAAACATCCCCTTCTTCAGGAGAACTGTCCCAACTCCTCACTATTGCTGTGAACTCCTTAATTAGATCAGATATATAAAAGGTCCTGCCTAACCCCAGTGGCTAATACATGATAGGCACTCTAACATTGCTTTGTTCCTACTTCCCTTCCTTCCTGTGTTTAGAGTCAGAGGTGTGAAATTTGTCACTTGATTATATGCTGTCGTTTTTGTTTGTTGTTGTTCTATATTCATTGGTCATTTCCTCAACCAGATTAGCAGCTTAGGGAACAGTATTTTTAATTTATAAATTATATATATATATACTTTTGTCAATATAAATTATATATATTTATTTATATTTACATATATAAGTTATTTTTACAATTCTTGTGCATTGATTCTTTAACAGAGTGGTTCTCAAACCTGAGCATGCATAAGCATTTCCTGGACTCGTTTAAATAGATTGCTGGGTCCCTCCTCCAGAATTTCTGATTCAGCAGGCCTGTGATGGGGCTGAGAATGTGCATCTCTGACAGGTTCCCAGGAGGTGCTGATGCTACCGGCCCAGGACTCACACTTTGAGAACCACTGGTTAACTACCTGTACCACTGTGCTTAGGAGCATGAAGGCTGAGTTTGAGTCCCACCTCTGCCACTCATTAGCTGTGTGACCTTGGGCAAGTGGACCTATTGGAGCCTCCGTTTTTCCTTATTTGTAAGAATGGGGATAATAATAGTATGCACATCAGGATTGTTGTGAGGATTAAGTTAATAATGAATGCAATGTGCATAGCACTGTCCCTGACACATTGAAAGTGCTCAATAAATGTTGCCTATTATCTCTGGAAAGGCTGGCACAACATCAGGCACTAAATAAGCACTGTACCCAGCCTAAGAATTCCTTCTCAGACTTAGATAAAACCTCTTTTGAATTTGTAAGCAGTGAGAGTGAAGAGTGTCACTAAAGCACGACATTTATAATTAACAGCTTTTGAAATTAAGCCAGACTATTAAAAAGCACAACATAAAGGGCCTTTAGAAATGCCCTTCCCGATAGTATGCTGGATGTAAATGCCCAAGCGTACAAAAGCCATGTGTATTTTTAAAATTCAGGGCTGTCTATGGGGTACCTCCTTCACACCTTCCCCTGCTGCAGGATGCTGAGGATGGCAACTTGACCTCTGAGAGCTTGGAATTGCTGGAGTCACCCAGGCATCTGGGCTAACGGGTTGTTAGACACAAGCAGAGACCATCCTTCAATAATTAATTAGTTGGAGTCACGGGAAAACAAACTCCCCAGAGCAGATAAGACAAACAGCACCCTCCTCTATCCTAGTTATTTTAAAGCACCCAGCCCCCTGCTGCTCCCTCCCAGCTCTAAGAACTTCCTCACCCAAAGCAAGATCTGTATTTTCCTTCAGGGTCTGTCTGAGCAGTTATAGTGACTGACATTCCCTTGAGGAAGCCCAAGAGGGAATGCGCAGACAAGACAATTTTCAGACCTGTCTCCCAGTCCTTCAGGGCCTGAGACAGAATATCCAGGGATCTAGGGATGGTCTAGCCCTAATCTTGTCCCAGTAATACAGGAGACAAGGGTCATGGCCCTATCAGCCAGTGAACCACTAATCCTGGGAATGTTGTTCATTCAATGCAAAGTTGAATGAGATCATCTCTGGGAGCAGTAGGATTTAGCAAAGGCTTGGAGCTGGGGGTTGTGGGGAGGTGCTGCTGCCCCTTGGAAGCCCCTCCCTTCCGCCCATTCCCTCACAGAAGAGCACCACCGCCTCCTTCCATCCAGCGGTACCCTCCCCTAATGCCCAGAAAAAGGCTGACCCCCGCAATACCACTTCCACCGCTACCCCCAATTTCCTACACAAGCCCGCCACAGCCAGGTGATGTCTCTGCACACGCCGGATGGGGCACCACCTCTGGCAGTCCCGGCGCCCTGGCGGGCCCCTGCTCCAGCGGAAAGACAGAGCGAGAAGGGGGTGTGTGCGCGGAGAAGCTGGTGGCCCCGCACCTGGTGTTACCGGGCTCCAGATGAAAACCGAGGCAGAGAGGTTCCTCAAAGGGAAGAACCGCACGGGTCTCCCCCCTTTTCACCATTTCTCATTGCTCAATCTCTCTCTCTGTCGGTTCTCTCCCCCTCCATCTTTCCCTCCCTCCCCACCCCGCCCGCTTTGTCTGCCTTTTTCTTACCTCCGTCTTTCTGAACACCCTGCCTTCAGGAGCCCGGCTGGGACGCCGCAGCGGTCAGCTCCCCGGGGACCCCTGCCCTGCGCCCCCGCCCGGCCCCCTCCCCTGCCCGGCCCTCTCCGCTCCGGCTCTCACCCAGAAGAGCAGGTTGAAGCCGAGCAGCAGGTACTTGATGCACCGCAGGCCCCCGCCGAAGCGCCCCATGCTGCGGCCCCGGCGGCGGGATCCCGAGTACCCAGGCCCGGGCTCGGAGCTCCGGGAGCGCCGGGAGCCGGCGGGGAGGGGGCGGAGCGCGAGGGGCCTTGGGCGGGGCCTGCGGGGGGCGGGGGGGGGCGGGGCGGCGGGGCTGGAGCCGGCACAGGGTGAGAGAGGGCCGGGGAGGACCCCGAGCCAAGAGGCTGGCGATGGGTGGGAGCGCGGCTGGGTGGGGGTCGAGCGGCCAGAAGGAGCAGGTATCCCGCTCACCCCCGGAACGAGAGGCCGCCTCCTTCCCTCCCCAGGCCGGGCGACGCGCCCCGCAGGCACCCCGCTCGCGGTGGTTATCGGAGCATCTGCGAGGAAGGAGCGTCCACTGGGGACCCGAGACCCATTTAATCAGCGCTCTGTGCAGAGACTCATTTGAGGCCTGCGGTGATGGTTGAGAATAAGGACACGGCCCTGGTGGCTATGGAAACTAGGAAGATGGCCTCGGGTAGAAGAGATAAGTAGGACCCAAGGCCGCCCAGGAGCTGGCAGTACCCGTCGCGGGACACCCGGCCCGGGGCACCGGGTCCCAGGTTGTGACTCCCCAGCGCCTTGCGAGCGCACAGGCCGCGGAAGCAGCTTCTAGGGGACCCTCCCTCGGCCCCTTCCGCGCGACGCCAACTCTTACCTTAATAGGCAAGAACTGGGAGAAGAAGGCGTGGGATGCGGCTTCCCTGCGCCCAGAAGGCTGCGACCCATCCTGCTCGGCCTGGCCAGAGGAGGGGAGTCAGACACCCCGGGTCCTGCTGTATTCGACTGATGGGAGAGCTAGGAAAGGAATCGAAATCCTCGGGGATTATTGTGATGTGGAAATGGGAGGAAAGGGGGGAAGGTTTTGTTTCGCTTTGTTTTATTAAGTTAGGGGTCTGGTGGGGAAACCAGGCTCCCACTCCCATTGACTAAGTGTCTGCAACACGTGGTGCCGGGCAGTACGGGGGCGACAAGAAAGTGTAAAATCCAGGGAGCCTATGCATTAATTCAGTGAAACTTTAAGTGCCCGTTATAGGCCAGGAATAGTAGCAAGCCCCAGGGACTCGACAATGAGGAGACAGCCAGGCCTGTTGCCCTGGCTCTGGTGGTAGAGACAGATCTATAAGCAAATTATAGCACGGTGAGGAGGTGGGGCAAGGTTCTGGTAAGCGCCGCCTGCCGTCTTGGCACTGGGCAAGGAAGACTTTGCTGAGGAAAGTGGGCCTGAGCGAGTCCTAAATAAGTCTGAGCAGAGGGGAAGAGCAGACGGGGCTGCACGTGCCAAAGCACAGGGCTGGAGAAGCCAGGGCCTCCTGGGGGGCCTGTGAGAAGCGGAGCAGCCCAAGTGGAGCACAGGGAGGTGAGGGGGATGGTGCTAGGGCGCAGCTTTCAGTCAGCTCACAAGAGTGCAAAACTGTCCTGGGGCCTCAGTTTCCTCATCTGCAACATGGAGACACTAGTACATACGTCGTGGAGTTGTGAAGGTTAATGAGTTAATATTTGTAAAGTACCTAGAACAGTGTCTGGCACAGAGTAAGTAAGTACAATATAAGGGTTAGCTGTCACCGTGTTGTACTCTACCAGTCAGTTACTACCATGTTGCCGTCTTTGCCATCTGTGTCTTTGGACATTTGTTTGAATATCTCATGAATTTTACTTATGAAAATGAAGAGAAGACAGAAAAATGAACGTGTGGATTCTGGTAATAAGCATAAGCCCCAAATAGTGAAATAGAGGCAGAGATGGAAGTCATTAGGAATGCAGAAAGAGGCACATCTTTAGTTTCAGTCAAACACTTATTGTCCTCTCTGATCTATCAAAAAAGAAAAGAACTAAACTAAAGAAGAGTGTCTAGTACGTGGTAAGCATTCAGTAAATCTCTGAACTAAATGAACAACAATGACATGATACTTTAAATATATTGTTGAATTTTATGTCTCTAAGACAAAATACATTTAGAGACTATATATTCTCGACCCTCTGGGAACAGAACCCCTATTATAAATCTATTATTCTTTCACACTACAATTTTAGCACACATGCACTAGAGACAGGGGGCTGCCTGCCTAACGTAACAGATATAGATTTTGAGGGTAGACTTCCCCAGCCACCCACCCTCCAACAAAGCTGTGTCTTAGGGGAGCTGACCCTTGACAGGACTAGGGTATCCTAACTGATAACACGTGTTCAAGAGTACGTCATTATATGAAAGTAGGAGACTACATTAAATGAAATAAGGAAGTTAGCCTTTAAACTAGACGTTGTGCAAAGCCAGAGACAGGAGCTAAAGCAGGGCGTAAGATGGTTAGATTTCTATTTTTAGTCAACTTGGGGCTGCATGGAGGATGCTTTGAAGTTAAGGCTTGAGACTGATTAAGAGACTACTATTGCAGTTCAGGTAAGAAATGAGAACCTGAACCGAGACAGTGGCAATGGGTATAGGAAGGAGGCTCAGATCTGAGAGGTATGCAAAAACTTGATGAAAGATCAAGACAGATTGGAATATAGGGATAGGAGGGGAAAGAGAGGAGAGGATGACTCCTGGGTTTCTTACTTGGGTGAGTAACTAGGCAGATCATGGAACCATTAACAGAGATAGAGCTTATAGAAGATGGAGCAGGTTTTGGGGAGAATGTTACAGATACTGTAGGTGGGCTCACCTGTCACCCAATCCTATGTCCAATTTAGAGGATAGGAAGGTTAAGTACTTGCTTCCTGGTATCCTTTGCAGGTAGGGGTGGTAGTCGGACACAGTTCTGATTAATGGGATTTATGTGGAAGTCTGTTGGGAGGTTTTTTGGAAAACCCGAAATTGTCTTGGTAAATGGTTCAGTTGTGGGACTTCCCGTAGTTGGACACAGTTCTGATTAATGGGATTTATGTGGAAGTCTGTTGGGAGGTTTTTTGGAAAACCCGAAATTGTCTTGGTAAATGGTTCAGTTGTGGGACTTCCCTGGTGGTGCAGTGGTTAAGAATCCGCCTGCCAATGCAGGGGACACAGGTTTGAGCCCTGGTCCAGGAAGATCCCACATGCCGCAGGGCAACTAAGCCTGTGTGCCACAACTACTGAGCCTGTGCTCTAGAACCCGCGAGCCACAACTACTGAGCCCATGCGCCACAACCACTAAGGTCCGTGCACCTAGAGCCCGTGCTGCATAACAAGAGAAGCCACTGCAATGAGAAGCCCGTGCACTGCAACGAAGGGTGGCCCCTGCTCGCCGCAACTAGAGAAAGCCCGCGCGCAGCAACGAAGACCCAACGCAGCCAAAAATAATAAATAAATAAATAAATAAATTTATTAAAAAAAAAAAAAAAGGTTCAATTGTCACTGGCTTTGCTTCCTTCCCATTTTTCCTGTCTTGAACTCAGGCATGATGCCTAGAGCTGTAGAACATTTTGTGACTATGAGGAAAGGCCAAGAGAATTGCAGACCTGCCAGCCAGGATATCATTGAACTGCTGAACCAACACCAGCAGGCACCTATCTCTAGGTTTCTTGTTATGTAGGAAAAATAACCCTCATTTTGTTTGACACTTATATTCTGTTACTTGTAGCTGATGATATTTTAACTGACATATGAAGACAATCAGTTCATGTTTAGATCTGTTGAGTTTTAAATGTGATGGGAAATCCAGATGATGTGTCCAGGAGACAGATGGAAATATGACTGGGATTCTGGAGAGAGGTTTGGACTGTAAGTTGTTAAAGATTCATCAGCAAATGATAATAGAAACCAGTGGTCTCCAAACTTTTGCTCACATGTTCCCTAAAAGAATTATGAAAAAATATATTCTCCCTTGCACATTTCCCCCAATATTTTATTATGAATATTTTCAGGCATACAAAAAAGTTAAAAGAATTGAGCAGTGAACACCATATACTCGCCACCTAGATTCTACTATAGCTAATTCACTTTGTTATAAAGCAGAAACTAACACACCATTGTAAAGCAATTATACTCCAATAAAGATGTTATAAAAAAAAATTCCAATCAGAAATTTTATCATGATTTACAAGAATCAATATCTAGTGATGTATAACATTTTTGTATATTTCTATTTTTGTGACATACTGTCGGTAGGGCATATGTCAGTCAAGCACACCCATACATAACTTATTTCCAGTTTATTAAAAGTCATATAATTCCATCGGCATCCTCAAATTACCCTTAAGGCATTTTAGTAGCATAGTACACCCAAAAATGTAATATACCAGCATTTTTACTCATAACAAATCAGATTTAATATTATGCTTTATCAGATTCAATCTTCAGTTTGTATTATTGCAGATATTATTCTACTTTAAGAAATAAGCTGCATTTAAAATTTTAAAATTCACACCAACTATCAACTCCGTTTAGCAAGTGTCTGCGTACATCAAATAATATAGAAAGCCTTCTTCACGTAGCCCTTATTGCGAAAATCATAGCTTTTTGGAAGTACAATAAATAGTTTGAATTAATAAAAACGTTTGAACTTAAAAAAATGTTTTTTGCTTTAGTTACATTTCTTACCTCTACATCTGTCCATTTGTCAGCCTATCTTATTTTTTATGCATTTCCAGATAAATTTTAGACATTAATACATTTTACCCCTAAACTCTTCAGAATAAATAACAGTAACGAGTTCAAATATTTGCTTATAGTCTTTCTTTTTTTAGATAAAATTTATCTGAATGAAATGTTCACATTTTAAGCATACCCTTTGATGATTTTTGACAAATACTTTTGCCTTTCTAACTCCAAATCCTATTAAGGTGTAGGACATTACTATCACAACTGAAAAGTTCCCTTGTACCTTTTCCCAGTCAATCCATGACCCCACCTCTCTTAGAGAAAACTACTGTTTTGATTTTTTTTTTACTATAGATTAGTTTTTCCTGTTACACAATATTATATAAATGGAATTGTACAGTATTTACCCTCACACATTGTTGACATATAAAATTGTTTATTATAAGTTTGAATATATGCAAAAGATGTCATTTCTGATGTATTTCAAATTTTGACATTTTAAAAGAAAATGGTCGCGTCCCTCATTTTAATGCATTCAATAGAAACTAAATACCAGTGTGATCGGCTACCAACCATCATCCATTTTTTTTCTTTTATCAGATTTGATATTTGAAATGACAACATGAAATTTTTGATCAAGACTTGTAGATGATGGTGTCTTCAATTTTTAAACATTCCTCAATGATGAGAAACTTAATTCAAAATAATTTTTTAAATTGAGGTATAATTGACATGCAACATTATATTAATTTTGGGTGTACAACATAATGATTTAACATTTGTATATATTCATCATCTATTTTAAAAAGTACATGAAAAACTCCTCTTTAATACGGTGAAAGTTTTATGTCTTTCTTTTTTTTCCTCCTTAAACTTGTATTTTATTTCACTTTTTCCATGAATTGTAATCCTAAAGCAATGCATTTTTATGTGTGAAAGATTTTTCTTGAATGCTCTTTTATACTTGTTCAAACAAATATTATTATATGTTTATTGAAAGAAATTAATGTTTCCTCCTGAGACCATAAGGCTCTGAGTGTTAATTAATTTCTTCTAGGCTGAGTTATCATTAAAATTATTCTTAGTATACAATTAATTAAAATAACAAATACAATTTAAATAAGCAATCATTAAACATAAAATATTACTGGAAATGCATCTGTTAGTGAGATTGGTAGGGTTGGGATTTTTTTCTACTAGTTCATGTATCCATGAATGAATATTACTTATTGCTAGAACAACACAGGGCTCAGTATAATTTCCCTTAATATTTTTTATTGCTTTGATATTAATGCTAAGAAACTTTGTTTAGACAAATAAGTAGATGAGGATGGAAGGAGTTGTTACAGCAATGCCAATCAATTCTTTAAACCCCTTCTGAATTGTATGCCCCAATTCACATACTGATCTATCATCAAAAACTATTTCTAATGATCAATCAGCTGACAACTTTAGTGTTTCTTCAATTTTATTGAAAACATAGTTGGAACCCTTCTAACTGACAAGAGCATTTGTTACCCATGTTATAGTCATTCACTATATTAATGTCATTGTTAGTGGTCTCAGTACCTAAGGAATTTTTCAAGTTGCTGGCCCAAAGATTTTTATATAAACTCTGGAGAAATGTACTGTAATCGGATTTCAGATGAGTGAGAGGTAGCTTGTGAGGGAAGACACCTTGATCACAGGCATATTCTCAGGCAGATTGATTCTAGGAAGGAATACACGTGAAAATTGAGGATCTGGAAAATTGATTCTTCTAGAACTATTCACGTGGGAGTACCCTCTGGAAAGATTTCTTACATTGCCATTATATGCATGCCCCAGAGATAGAAGGCTGTTTTAGGCCATGAGAATGGATGATATGACCAGGGAGAATGTGAAAAGGGTTGAGAACAGAAACAGAAACTTAAGAACAACAGCAATTTAGGAAGTGGGCAGAGATGTAACACTCAAAGTAGACTGGGAAGAAATGACCAGAGAGGTAAGAGAAAACTCAGAAGAAAGTGATGTCACAGAGGCCGAGGGAGAAAAGAGCTTCTGAGGAGGGAATGGCCACCGTACAAATACCTCAGCAATAATAGGTGGATTATAGTCCATTGGAATTGGTATTATGGTAATTTAGGGCCTTGACAACTGGTGTAAGAGCTATTTCAGAATAGTGGAGGCAGCTGTGCTGGAGCCAGACTGCAGTTTAGGAGTGAAAGGACAGTGGGGAGCTCATGATGATTGCTCTTTCAGGAAGCTTAGCTAAAGGGGTGAAGCAAGATAAGGGGGAAGCGAGTTTTCCTTTTTTCTTTCCTTCCTTCCTTAATGGGAAAGATCTGGACATGTTCTTAGTCCTTGAGGAAGGTGTCTATGGAGAAAGAAAGGTTGAACAAGAAGTAAAGCAAGGGCAGAGTCTCGGAAGAAATAGAAAGTGGCTGAGAGCCAGAGCGCTGGTGGGGATTTACATCTGGAGACAGGAGAAAATAGGTAAGCGTGGAGTTGTAGAAAGATTTTGTTTTCTGTATCTCATAATCCCAATATTTGAACTCTCTGTCATCTGATTTTGCTGGCTGTGGAATATGCTGCTTGGATTTTCGTGTCTCGCCTCCTTGTGTATTGTGTGATTTCTTTCTTCTTTCTTTTCTGATTGTAAGCTGCTCATTTTCCTTGGAAAATTGTAGAGATTCTTTGAGTCCTCAGTTGAGGTTTTGTTCCTCCAGAGAGGGTATACTTTGACTTCTGCAAATCATCTTAAGGCACTACCACAGAGTATTAATTCAGATAACAAGTGCATTTACAGGCTGGCTTTACAAGTTCCCTGGGGAGATTTCCCCCTACTCACCATGATCAAAATACGTACATATCCTTTTGCATGATGGGGTTATTTCCTATCTACTCGTACCTTGAAGGTGTAGCCCTTGGGAGGGGGCACGAGGTTTGGGTGGGGTCTCCTAATAGACTCCTTACCTTAGTGGGATCTCAGGCTTTACTTCATGAACCCCAAGCCTTTGCAACTGTTGAAACAGAAACTCGGGGCCAGAACTGGTCTTGGTAGCTGCTTACTTCCTCGGGTTCTTGCTTTCACTTCATTTTGGCCTTTGTAGATTCCCTTCCTTTTGTGCTAGCTAAGCAATGTGTTTTTTAAAAGTTGCTTAAATATTTTCTCCAGTGCTTAGTTTCAATGGAGAAGGTAGTTCAGGATATCAAGTCTGCCCTAGTGCTGGAAAAAGAAGCCCAATGTGCCCACTGTTGTGATTTTGGTTTTGATAAGCAGGACATGAGCTGTGTTTTATTTTTATTTTTTTAAAATTCACCAGTTTGTTGTTTTTTTTTAAATTAATTTATTTATTTATGGCTGTGCTGGGTCCTCGTTTCTGTGCGAGGGCTTTCCCCGGTTGTGGCAAGTGGGGGCCACTCTTCATCGCGGTGGGCGGGCCTCTCACTATCGCGGCCTCTCGTTGCGGAGCACAGGCTCCAGACGCGCAGACTCAGTAGTTGTGGCTCACGGGCCTAGTTGCTCCGCGGCATGTGGGATCCTCCCGGACCAGGGCTCGAACCCGTGTCCCCTGCACTGGCAGGCAGACTCTCAACCACTGCGCCACCAGGGAAGCCCCATGAGCAGTGTTTTGACTGCTGGGTTTGCAGCATATTAATCCTGTTGCTATGCAGTTGTTACTGGAAAATAGTCTGTGGGCTCAGGGTTTCTAAACCAACCATGTCTTGGATACCCAGAGAAGGAAGGAAGGTGAGGGCCTTGGTTTGCTAATTACAAACTATCTCCATGGTCACAGGTTACTGAGCTCTCCTCTCACAATGTTTTCCCAGCAGCATTCAGGCAGCTATGGCTTCCTCTCATTATTTTGCAGCTTCTGGTGTTTGCTGGTGAGAGGAAGGAGTGTATACGTGCTTGTGCAGGCATGTATGAAGCAAGAGAGGACTATGAAACAGGAGAAGGGGGCAAACTCAAAGGATAATTGATTGTTTCCACAGGACAACCTTAGGAGTAGGGAATAACATACTCATTTTAATTTTCACTTTTATAGGGGGATGGAGGAACATAACCAATTCAGGTATAAGTTCTAACTCTGAATGTTTATTGTGTCTTCTAGATGATCCTCATTTGAATCATCTGAATTAGGAAATTAATTAATTAAAATTTACAGAATAATCATCTGGTATTATTTTAATGTGACTTTTCTTTTTGTTTCTAAGTTTCAACAGAAGTCCCAAAAGACAGAGGGCAAAGTCATAGGTACTTAAGGACCCTTACATTCTAAAGCAAGGTGAAAGATTATCTGCATAGGCAGGGTTCTCTAGAGAAACGGAACCAACAGGATGTATATGTATATATAGTATAAGGAGTTGGCACATGTCATTTGGAGGCTGAGAAGTCCCAAGATCTGCAGTCCTCAGGCTGGAGACCCTGGAGAGCCAATGGTGTAGGTCCAGTCCAAAAGCTGGTAGGCCCAAGATCCAAGAAGATCTGATGTTTTCAGTTGGTGTCTGAAGGCAGGAAAAGACCACACAGCTCAAGGAAGTCAGGCAGGAGGAGTTCCCTCTTACTCAAACTTTTTGTTCTATTCGGGTCTTCAACTGATTATATGAGGCCTGCCCACATTAGGGAGGCAACTTGCTTTACTCAGTCTACCAATCAAATGTTAATCTGAACATAGACACATCCTCACAGACACATCCAAAATAATAATCATCACACTGTCTATGTAGGACTTGCAAAAAGATGGAATGAAACCTGGTTCTGCCACCCAAGGGCATCCCTTATCATCTTGGCTAAGAGAAGGCTAAGAGTACATTGACAGATTGAAAAGAGAGGGTCAGTCGCACTTCACCAAGGAGAGCAGTGAGGGAGGGGATGCTTTCCTTCCCCAACTTCAAGTCAGCTGTAAGAGGCTTCAAGAAAACCCCTGGAGGGCTTGATGTATGTCCCCTGGAGTTTGAGGGACAGAAGAACTGGTCCTTGACTCATGATAGGGCTACAATGAGAGTGACAGGACCTAATGACCCAAGCGTTTCCTGTGGACCAGACATGGGCCCTTTGGAGAGACCTGGACTTGGGATGTCCTAAAAGAGACCTTGTGCAAGAGGAGTTCCCAGCAGAGGTGGGGACAATTAGAAGTCAGGGGCTTAAGAGATATTCATGATTGCATGGCTGGAAGGGGCCTTACCCAAATCAAGAGAGCTAAAGATGGGGAGGGGGCTTCAGAGACCTTGCAATGTGGCCCTTGAGAGAAAACAACTAATGTGGACATGTGCTACCTCTAGGGGTCAAGTAAGACCATCTTTCTTTTGCTTGCTTTGCGTACTTGACCCTGGAGAGTGGGGGAGGGGGAGGATGGGGTAAAGAGATGGGAGTTACCACAGTCTCTTCCCTTCAGGCTTCTTAGTCTCAGATAGGCCCAGGCTAGGGCTGGGGGAAGGCTTAGATGGAATGAGGAGCTGGAGATTTGAATTATTCTGGACTGGGATTCTTATTAACTGGAAGGCACCAGGACAGCTTTGGGAACTGCCTGAGATTTCATGCAAGGGTGGTGAAGATGACTGCTGCAGAGCAGATATCCTGGGTACGTGGTGAGAAAGGACAAAGTTGCTTGTTTGCACCCTTCTGAGTGTGGAACAATACCTTCAGTGTCCTGAAAAAAATAACTGCCATTCTAGGAATTTGTACCCAGCAAAAATAACCTTCAAGACCACAAGAAACAAAAATATTTTCAGGCCAATAGAAACAGTCTTTGCCACCAAAAGACATGCATTAAAGAAAATACTACAAAATGTATTTCAGGGGCTTCCCTGATGGCACAGTGGTTAAGAATCTGCCAGTCCTGAATGCAGGCGACATGGGTTCGAGCCCTGGTCTGGGAAGATACCACATGCTGCAGAGCAACTAAGCCCATGCGCCATAACTACTGAGCCTGTGCTCTAGAGCCCGTGAGCCACAACTACTGAGCCCACGAGCCACAACTACTGAGCCCACGTGCCACAACTACTGAAGCCTGCACACCTAGAGCCTGTGCTCCACAACAAGAGAAGCCACTGCAATAAGAAGCCCATGCACTGTAACGAAGAGTAGCCCCCACTCACCACAACTAGAGAAAGGTGTCACGTGGCAACGAAGACCCAATGCAGCCAATAAATAAATAAATAAATAAATAAATAAATAAATAAATAAATAAATAAATAAAAATGTATTTCAGGCAGAAGGAAAATGGTCCCAGCTGGACAGTCAGAGTTGCTAGGAGAAATGAAGAGCAAAGAAAACAGAAAATATATGGGTACAGTAAGTCCCTTACATATGAACCTTCAAGTTGCGAACTTTCAAACATGTCCCTGTATGCCAGCTGCTGTACTGTACTACTATACTTTTCAAGGTACTGTACCATAAGATTAAAAATGTTTTCCTTATCTTTTGTGTTTTTTTAATGTATTATTTGTGTGAAAAGCATTATAAACCTATTACAGTACAGTACCATATAGCCGATAGTGTTAGTTGGGTACCTAGGCTCACTTTGTTGGACTTATGAACAAATTGGACTTACAAACACGCTCTCGGAATGGAGCTCGTTCGTATGTAGGGGACTTACTGTATATCTGAATAAACAGGCAGCCACAGTTTTCCCACTAAACATGGAATGCAAGCTTAATCAGTTTAAAAATAATATTAAAGGAGGGTTGACAGGGGAACTCTTGAGGCAAATGACGCTTGGTTTACTCTTATGGTATCTGGTAGTTTAGTGATGTTGAGGGGTGAAGACATGAGGGAACTAACTAGAAAGCCTTTTAAGATTCTTTTAAGGAGAACATAAGAGTTGGAAGGGACCCTAAAGGTCAATCATTCTAATCTCCTCTTTGTACAGCTGGGGAAACTGAGGTCCAGGGAGGTCATGTGGTTTGTTGGTGGTTAAGGCAGGGCCAGATCTCAGGTGCCCAGATTTCTCACCAAGGTGTTTTCAACTCATAAATGCCCATTGTCTTAGGTGTGTATATTGAAATACTTCCATCTTCGTGCACTCACATTATCACTTTATCCATAATGAATCTCATTTGGCCATGTTTCTTCTTCTTCACCCAACTTCTAAAGACTTTTTAGGAATTTAGCAGCAAAAATTTACTGTCATTTACAAACATGGAAAATTCATGGGGCATTCCATGTTCAAGCTAGCTACGCAAGAATTACATGAGACTCATCCGGTCGCAGAGTTTTTGATGGGAATAATGTAAATAACAGACTTTATTGAGCATGTAATGTGCAGAGCTCTATTCTAAACTCATTACAGTTATTAATTCATTTAATCCTTAAGACAACTGTATGAGTTATTACCATTTTAAAAATGAGGAAACTGAGGTACAGAGGAGTTAAGTAACATGCCCAAGATAAACAGTGATAATGTTTGGTTTCAAATCCCAGAGGTCTGGCTAGAGAGCTTACATTCTTACCCTTGCATTGGTCATTCACCAATGTTGAGTACTTACTATGTGCCAGGCATTGCGCTAGGCACTGGGGATATTGAATAAGATACCTGCTTATGGGAGCTAATGGGCCAAAGGAAGCAACAGTCTTTTAAAGGAGAAATTCTAATATCATTGACAAGTGCTTCAATAAAAGGGGAGGGGGAAGGGTAAGCTGGGACGAAGTGAGAGCGTGGCATGGACATACATACACTACCAAATGTAAAATAGATAGCTAGTGGGAAGCAGCCGCATAGCACAGGGAGATCAGCTCGGTGCTTTGTGACAACCTAGAGGGATGGGATAGGGAGGGTGGGAGGGAGAAGGAAGAGGGAGGAGATATAGGGATATATGTGTATGTATAGCTGATTCACTTTGTTATAAAGCAGGAACTAACACACCATTGTAAAGCAATCATACTCCAATAAAGATGTTTAAAAAAATGTATATAATGATTTGGGAACACAGAGGAGAGCTAGGAAAGGCTTCAAGGTAGAGAGGCCATTTTAGCTAACACTTGAGGACTGAGTTGGAGTTTGACAGAGAGGAAGTATGTTTCATGGGTTGCTGGTAGGGAGACTAGACAAAGAGATAGCAAGGAGTTGGGTGTGGCTAGAGACAGACTGTGTGGCTGGGAGGAGAGCGGAGAGATAGCAGAGTGGATAAAATGACATTTGGGGCCAAATTGTGAAGGACATTTTCTCTTTATGTCTGCTAAGTTATTGGAACTTTATTTCGTGAGGAGCAGGAGAATGACGTCAGATTTGTGTCTTATCAAAGAGAGGACTGAATAGTGAGGGGGGATACATTCATTCAATAAGTGTTAACTGAGCCAGACCCTCTGTAAAATGACCAGCTATGGCCTCAGAAAGCCTGCAGATGTTCTGAAAGAGGAGAAGGCGTCTACCCAAACCTCCTATTTCAAGACCAACACTGAGTCCTAAGTGAGAAGTACCCAGTGCTCCAAGTGCAGGGAGAGTTCAGAGAGGCGAGACGCCTTCAGGCCGGGAGAGTCGGGGAAGGCCTCAGGAGTGGGGGGCATCGGAGGGCTGGGCTTTGAGTGATTAATGTGATTTGAAAGGCAGAGAAGGGTGGTGGGACAAACATGGGCGTGGGCAGTGTGTGCAGGGAAAGGTGAATCGTCCCTTTTGGCCGGAGTGCAGGGTACATGAAGGGCGCCTGGTGGGAGCCACGGGCAGGCCTTGAATCATGTTTCCCAAAGTGTGGTGCCACTAGGGGATTCACAAGATGATTTCTGGTGGTACATGATGGACGTTTTAAAGTTAGGTGTTTAAATTCATGTACACTGAAAATATGTAAACAGTAATTATAATATTGCTTACAGTGATGCAAAGTAAATGAGGCAATTTAATCAATATTCAGGAAGTAATAATATAGATGGTACATTGATATGACAGAATCATCAAGGAAATAAAGATTTGGGAAAATTGGGCTAAGGAGTTTAGAATGATTTAGGAGGGTAGGTGCACCAGAGTGGTGATTCAATAGAAAGATCAATCTGAGAGCTCGTGTGAAGTGGATTAAATTGGAAAAAGAGATCTGAGCTGGAGAGATCAGTAAGGAAACGACCATAGTGCATCAGTAATAAGAGTTTCCTCTTTCAGGAGCCTGTGCTGCTCAAGTTCTTATTGTAAATTCATCGGCTTGCGGCACATGGAAGCCACACGTGCTGTCGGAAGTGGCCACGATCTCTCCCACCGCCTTTCTACAAGAGAGGCATCTCTTGGTTTTGGCAGTGGTGTTTTGAAGATTTGACAGATTACACATCACAGTTTCATCTCTAAGCTCCTTTCCTTGGAATCACTGCCACTCTTTTTGCACCAAAAAGTTCATCTAATGCGATGGAAGAAGTCTGTGAAAGAGGGGAAAAAACAAGTCTTTCAGAAACTGTCAGGCCGATGCCTCAAAACTGCACAAGAACCTCAAGCTCTATTCCAACGAAGCAAAAGAGCACGAAGGTAAGCCAAGTCTTCCCGTCCCACCCCAGTGTCCAACTCTTGTGCAATTTTTATCTTTAGGCCTTTTGCAATGTCTTCTTAAGATACTGCAACCCACATTTGAAATGTTCTTCCTGTGAGAAATTATGCGTTGAATTTACGCATTTTGAGCAAAGCTTGCTTGTCCAGGAAGGAAACCACAATGTTATTCTAACAGACAGATCTCTAGTAGCAGGGGAAGTGGCTCTGCCCATCTTGGGTGCTTCCTGCCTGCAGGTGTGTCAGCAGGTGCCATGACGTATTTTCCTTTTGTCCTGCACACCTGGGGTCTCTTCAATAGGTAATGCTTGTCTCTTCCTTCACCCTCCAAAGCAGAGGAGCCTGTCAGAGGCAGAGGAACATGCTTATACATAAGTATTGGTTGAATGAATATATTTCTTCTCAGTTTCCTCTGTCACCTCTCACTATGCTTGGTGGCTTATTTGTTTAGTGGTTACCTTATCTCTCTGAATGCTATAGATGACTCAGAGAATGAGGCCAGGGGGAGGGTTTTGTGACGTGTGACCTGATATGAGTTGCTGTCTGGTAGCTCCTTTCTCTACTTCCCATCTCCCAAGCCTCCTATACGGTCCACACCCTTGACACGATGCTGTCTGAGTTTGTTTCCTGGGCAAAACCATAGGAATCCAGTTTGTCCTTAATGATCCTCCTGCCTTTCTTTCAGAATCTGTGGTAGGTCTCTGATTTTTTTTTTCCAGAATCTTTTCCCACTTCTTTGGGAATGTCACCACATTTTTTGGTGATTTTCCTTTGGGGAACACTCATCCCTCCTTGGAAGCTGTTTTATCGAGAGACTGCCAGTCTAGGTGTATTGTCTTGTGGCCAAGCTGAGCCCATGAGAGTTGGGCAGATTCCTTCTGATGGTGGTGACCATCCCTTAGTCCCCGCTGCCTGCATCTGTGGCACTTCCTTTGTTCCTGTCCTTTTCAAGGTTCGGTTGTTCCGCCTTTCCTTTGATGTTACAATATCTGCTTCCAATAAATTAGTATTTTTCTGAAGTAAATCAGACTGTTACTGTTGTTTAAGATCAAAGAACCCTGAAAAGGCCACTCCCTGCTCCCTTTTCTCAGTGCTCTTCTAGCTCCCCCTCTGCTTCAAACGCTGTCGTGGCTGCACACTTTTGTTAGACCAAGACCCAGATCCCAACCACAGCCTGCAGACACAGCCTGTCCCACTTTTGGTGGCCTCTCCGCCCACCTTCTCCATCACTCTCTCTGCCGCATGGTTCACTGTCTTCCCTTATCTTGAGTGTTCCATGCACTATCGTGTGGGGAATTCACACACGCTATTCTCTGCCTGCCCGGCTCTTGGAGTTGGCCTTCCCATGCCCTTCCCAACTCATGGCCAGGTTTACTGGTTAGGTGCTCTCTCAACACACCTGGTACTTCCCCATCATAACACTTGTCTCAATTTGTATACATATACACATATAGCTACTTGTGGCTTATGTGATCATTATTTGTCTCCTTCACCAGGTGACAAGCTCCATGAAGACAGGAACTATGTTTTTGTCCCTGACTGTATGCTGATGTCTAACGCAGCACCTGCTATGCGGTAAGAGTCCAAACCATTTTTGTGGAATGAATACATAAGAAAACGTACAATCTGACCTTGTCAGACAACCTGAGATGTGAATTGTGCTCCCAGCCTTCCTCTCATCGGGGTTTCTGAGTTTCATCTGTCCTCTTTAGGGCTCTGATCTGCACTGGGCAATGGTGGATGCAGTGGTTCAATCAAACACATAAACATAGTTTCTGCTAACAAGCTTTCCCACAGCTCACCTTTCTCCAACATTCTCTCATACCCCTGCCTAATGTCCACCTTATACCACCGGATTGTATTCTCCTTTGGAGGCTCATTTCATGGGAGGATTATTATACCCGTGAAGGCAGGAACTAGGGGTGCAAAGACTAATTCTTTTTCTGGTTCTGCCCAAGTAGCTGGGTGGACATTAGCTAATTCATTTAATCACACTGAACCTTAGTTTCCTCATCTTTAAAATGGGGATAATACCTGTTCTACGATATCATACAGTCAGTCTTCTCTTGGTGTCCACGGGAGAATGGTTCCATCCCCTCCCCACTTCCCACATCTACCAAACTACAAGATGCTCAAGTCCCTTATGTAAAATGGCATAGTATTTGGATATTACCTCCCACATCCTCCCTTATATTTTATATCATCTCTACTTATGGTACTAATACAGTGTAAATAGTTGCCCATGGGGCAAATACAAATTTTGCCTTTTGGAACTTTCTAGAAATTTTTTCCCTGAATATTTCCGATTTGTGTTTGGTTGAACCCACAGATAGGAAGGGCTGACTACCTGGTGGTGGTGAGGATGTGAAGAGATGATGAATGTCAAAGCACTTGGGAAAATTGCTCAGTGGATATAAAGTGTAAGAAACATTATCACCTCCATTTGGCACACTCCAAATACTACAATGCCTTAATCTCTCTGCCCTTATTTCATCTAGTAAGTGAAATAAGATGTACTACTAGTTACCACTGAGTACCTACCAATAGCCAGGCATGGAGTAAAAGGCTTCATATATGGGATCTCATTTCATCCTCACAAGACTATGAGGCAGACAATAGTTTTCATCATTTGACTGGGGAGAAAACTCAGGCTGAGAGAGGTTAAGCAATTTATTCAAGGTCACACAACTTACAAGTTGGGGAGCTGGGGTTCAAATCTGAGCCTACTGACTCCAAGGCCAGTGCTCTTCACCAGGACCCACAGGGCCTCCCCTGCAAATCCCTCAGGTGGCCAAAAAAAGGCCCCACGCTGCTAAGTGCTCCCATACTCTGGGCACTGTGTTGGCTGATAGACATCCTTCCTTTCCCTTAATGTTTACACTATCATCATCATTTCACAAGTGAGGAAGCAGAAACTTAGAGAGGGAACCTGGACTTCCGCTCCTGGGTAGGCTAGAGAGAGTTGCAACAGGCCACCACCACTACCACTGCAATAACACAGTAACAAGAAGAAAACTGGGTAAGTTGTCAGAGTCATGTACTGAAACAATGGAGAGCAGTGGAAGCAATGAGCAGGAGGAGAACTAAACTAGAGAAGAAGGAGCCTTTCCTAGGCCAGCTGATCCCTACTCATTTTCTTCCCTGGGGGCACTTGCCTATTCTGAGCATGGGTGTGGACTTGACCTGAGCGAGCAGACTCCACAGAGGGAAAGAGAAACCACAGAGGTTGTGGCCATCTCGAGGGGCTGGTACGACAGACGAGAAACCACAAAGGCCAGGCTGGTTTTCCCCATGGGACGTTGGCTGAGCTCTGGAGAAGCTGATAAGAAGGCTCAATAAGCCGGGAGCTAAATCTGGGACTGATTTGCCTGCATCACAGGCCAGTTTTGTTTTGAGTTTCTTTTCTGGGGCCCATGGGGCCCAAAGGATCCTTTCCACCTCTTCCCTTTGACATCTATATTCCTCTGCACCAATTCTGTCTAGATTTTCTGCGACAGGTAGTTTTTCGGAGACATTGGCGCCCCCTGCTGTCAGAGAGCAGCTCTGCAAGGACTTGGAGCCTGCCTTTAGCATCTTCTGTCCTGATAACCATTCTCCCAAGAATCAGGGGTTTAACCTCGATGATCATTTCCAAAGTCTGAGATTTTGTCTCACTGGTCTCCCTCGAGTGCTGACTGTCTAGATTGGTAGATGCCCGTGGCTGTCACTTCCTCGTCTGTAAAACAGTCAACGGTGACCACTTCCCAGGTTGGTTGTGCATTAGGAAGGCAGTGGATAAAGTTCTTAACGTTGCCTGGTATACAATTAGTGACTGGTAAACAGTAATAATAGCAGTGGTGTTTGCTAAGGCTGCCTTAGGTTCTTCTCAAAGCTCCTCAAAGCAGGCAGCCCCAGCTGTCCCTCTCAGTGGTGGTGAGAGCTGCTCTGACTCTGGATGTTCTGGGACGTTCAGATGTTCTCAGCCCTCCTCGCAGTAGGACACCAAGGACCTGGAGGCTGGTGCCCAAAACCAGGAAGAGGAAGGCCTGAGCTGCGGCAAGGTGAGTGCCAGGCAGTTCCCCTGACTTCAGCCTCCAGTCTGTTAACTGGGTAGCCTTGGCAATTCTCAAGCCTCAGGCCTGTGGGAGCTGAGGTTGCTAAAACTGTCTCTGAAAAACTGCCTTTCTGAAGGTTGCATCTTGGATCCCTCTTAGAAGATGAAACCTCCGACTTCCCTTACGTCTGAGTTGACTTCGCAGGGAGATCAGGCCTTCAGAGTCTGTGGCTTTAGCTCTGGTTCACGCCGTTTCCTGTTTTTCAGTTTCTCCAGCTCTCAAGTTCCCGTGTACCGGTACCCCTCACAGCGTGGGTCTCGCGGAGGTTTCTTTCCTGGCAACAAAGAAGACTTCGCATCACTCTTCATTTTGAAAGCGCACACCGTCCCTTGGGCACCCCTCTCGGTTCCCTAGATCTTGGCACCACCTCCCCCGAGGCCCCGCCCCTGACCCGCCCCCTCCCAGGGTGCTTTGCGTCAGCTCTGGTCGAGCGGACGAGTGGACGCAGCTGGCTGCAAAGTCGCGGGACTTCTTACCCTGGATCTCACGCGGCCTACGACCCAGGGACGGGGACACAGCCAGCAGCAGCCTGCGGGGACGGTCAGAATCTGAGGTATTCCAGATAACCTGGGCACTGCCGGGCAGCCCCCTGCTGACTCTGAGCCACTCTTTATTTTCTGCCTTCTCAGCATTTTGACGCTATGACTTTTAGATTTCTACCTGCTCACACATTGCCGCATACACGGACTTAGGTTTGGGCCTTGTGATTTTGTTCAGTTGTAGAGTTGCCAGATACAAGATATCTAGTTAAATTTAAATTTCAGATAGAGAAGGAAGCCTTTTTTTTAAAGTTTAAGTATGTCCCACATATTGCACAGGAGATACACTAAAAAAAGTTTGTTTATCTGAAATTGAAGTTTCACTAGATAGCTTATGTTTTTATTCAGTAAATGCAGTAACTCTATTCTGGTCTTCCTTGTCAGGGGCCTCCCTGCGCTAAGGAACTTTCTGGAGGAGGCTCTTTAGCTGACAGCGGGGACTGCACCACTCTTCAGATTAGGAGCGTCACCGCGATGATTTCTTCCTTAGACTGGGAGCTCCTTGGAGGCAGGACTGGCGCTCTCCTCCTCCCACTACCGCTTCAGATGCTCTGGGTAAACCTGTCTGCGTGCAGGGTCTCGAGCTACGGCCCGAAGGCTGGGCCCGTTGTGAACCATTTGGGTGAGGGGCTCCCTTTCCTGAAGAGGTACCAGTCAGGGCTAAAACCACCCGTGTCCTGCTGCTGCCTACCTGCACGGGGACTACATTTCCTGAAACAGTGACTGGCTTGTGAGCAGCAGGGAAACCTGGAGGGGGAATTCCCACGGTCACAGGTCTGGTGATGTCTGCCGGGCTGGGGGATGTGACCTGAGCTTCCACCCAGTGGGCTTCCTCCGGGTGCCTTGTGCCATTTTGCAGGACACAGAGGTTCATTTGATACTTTTCTGTGGCATGTGGTTTAGGATAAAGGGCAGACCTGGACTCCCTCCTCTACGCAGTGGCCTTTCAATTTCCTGGCTTGTGCTTCATCTCAGAACAAGGGGAACAACTCCTTCGTTATGTGCATGAGGAGAAACAGTTTGAGCAGAATTCGGCTCTTTTGGCTCTCAGTCCAGTGCTTAGCACTGGCTGTCTCTGGGGAGTTGGCGAAGGAGGGTGCAGAGGAGGATGGCTTGGGGCAGGAGATTTACCCGTGCCCCAAACTCTGGCAGCGGCGACTGGTTGTTGCTTCTCTTCTCAGCAGAGATGACAGAAAGTGTCAAAGCCACATATTCACTGGAGGCAGAGTCTGAACACTTGAAATAAGATTTAGTGACTCATTCGGTCCTGGGCTTGGGACTCTGAGAATCCCTGCAGGTTATATACACTGATAGCTGAGCTAATCTTAGGAAGGTGGACAGGGCATCTTCTGGTGTTTATATTTTGAAATTTCCCCTTTTCTCCTCCATTCAGGAAAAATAAGTTTTATCTTTTTATTGTGAAGCTGAGGAGGCCTCTGGAAGCCTGTCATCAGTGAATGACAAAGTCAAGGTCTGAACACTAGTGACAGAGAGCCTTGGGCTCAAGCAACCCCCTTCCCTTCTCCCTTCTTCCTTCTTCCTCTCTGCCCTTTGATGTCCACTCATTTCCAGTAACCTGTGCTGATGTGCAGATCAACCAACGCAGGTTCTCTTACAGGCGTAGAGGTTACCCCTACTGTCCCCTGCCTCAGTGGGGCCCATCTGAAAGGGTGTCTCTTTTTTTAAAAAGTGCAGCTGTTTCTGCTTTAGCTGGAGCTCTCCTTAGTTCATTACCCCCACCTCCCATCATTATCATTGTCTTTTGCTACATTTCACATCTCTAAGTGCCCCTTAGAGTCCTCTGTTGGGACTTGCCCAGTCCTCTGGTGGGGGAGGGCTACTCCTGCCAGTTGGTATTTCTAAACTGCAATCCCTTCCCTTGGGCTCTTTTCCACTTCCCCACAAACTCTTGCCCACCTGGCAGCTCTTAAGGGTGACTGATGGTGTTGTCTCCCATTATGTTGCCAGAGGGGAGAAGGTGAAGAGGCTGAGTGAAAGAGAGGGGCCTGGGTCTGGGGGTAGGTGGGCTTGTTTCCCTGAAGGGGCCTGGAGGTCCTTTTTTTTTTTTTTTAATTAATTTATTTATTTATTTATTTTTGGCTGCGTTGGGTCTTCGTTGCTGCGTGCGGGCTTTTCTCTCATTGCGGCGAGTGGGGGCCATTCTTTGTTGCGGTGCACGAGCTTCTCATTGCGGTGGCTTGTCTTGTTGTGGAGTGCGGGCTCTAGGCACGCGGGCTTCAGCTTCTGTGGCACGTGGGCTCAGTAGTTGTGGCTTGCGGGCTCCAGAGCACAGGTTCAGCAGTTGTGGTGCACGGGCCCAGTCGCTCTGTGGCATGTGGGATCTTCCCGGACCAGGGATCGAACCCGTGTTCCCTGCATTGGCAGGCAGATTCTTAACCATTGCGCCACCAGGGAAGTCCCTGGAGGTCCTTTTTAATACCTTAAATTTCATGCATGGACTCTCTGTGGTCAGTAATGTAAGTTTTTATTTAAAAAGCAAGTTTTAGAAAGGACTTCTCCCCCTCCCCCCAGCGTTGATGTTCTGGCATGAGAATAGTTTATCCTTAAACAAGACATAAAAAGAATTTACCGTAACGTTGATTATATTAAAATAAAGAATTTATGTTTATTAAACATCTTAAAGACAAGTTGTACACTGGAAGAAGATATTGGCAATACATGTAACTTGCAAAGGATCAGTATCAAGATTATACATGCAGAATTCTTGCAATTCAATAAAAAGAGAACGAACAACTCAATAGGAAAGGGATAAATGACATGAACGGGGGTTTTACAGAAAAGGAAATTTATATGGCTAAGAAACATGTGGAGAGGTATTGAGTCTCATTAGTTATCAAGGAAAAATAAATTAAGACAACAATGAGTTAACATTTATCTGATTGACTGGCAAAAATTACAAAGTCTGTTAATACAGGGCATTGGAAAAGATGTAGACATTCATTCATTTACTCAATAAAAATTCATCCAACCCTACTTTGCACTAGTTACTCTTTTAGGTGCTCAGGACATAGCAGTGAACAAAAAGACAAAAATGCCAGTTCTTTTGGTGGCTTACATTCTTCTGGGAGGAGATGGACAATAAGCAATAAATATAATAATTAGCTAGTAATATAGTATGCTAGAAAGGGAGATGTAGAAAGAGGTGAGGATAATTGAGCATGATGGTGGGGCTGGTGAGGTTAATTTCAATTTAAATGGAGTAAGTCAGGGTATACCTCATTGAGAAAGTGACATTTGAGAAAGATTTGAAAGGCGTGAGGGAGTGAATTGTGCAATGCCTGGGGGAAGAGCATTTCTGGCAGAGGGGATAGCCAGTGTAAGAGCCCTGAGGTGAGAGATAACAGGATTTCTTATACCTTGTCAGTGGAATGTAACTTATTAGTACAACCTCTTTGAAAAAACGGTTTGGCATTATCTTGTAAATTTGAACAGCAATTCTACTCCTAAGTATATACCCCAAAGACACTCTTTTAGATGTGTGCTGGGGAAATGTACAAGAAATGTTCATAGCAGCAATGCTCACAATTGCAAAAAAAAATGAAATAACTCAAATGTCCACACATGGGGTTTTAAACCGTACTGTCAAGGTATAAGTTCCAGTTATATACTGCTGTAAAACAAATCATTGTTTAGTGGCTTAAAACAATGAGAATCATTTTGTTATCTTTCATGGTTTCTGTTGGTCAGAAATTTGGATAGGTCATAGAAGGAATGGCTTGTCTCTCCTCCACAACATCTGGGGACTCAGCTGGAAAGACTTGAAGATTGGGGTGACTCAACAGCTGGGATCTAGAATTATCTGGAGATGTCAGGAGTCACATAGTTTGTGGTTGATGCTGGCTGTTGGCTAGGATCTGAACTGGGCTGTTGGACAGAAAACCTACACATGGCCTCTCCATGTGGGATAGTTTGGACTTTCTCACAGCCTGGTGGCTGGGTTCCGAGAGTGTGTGCCCCTGAAGAGCAAGGCAGCAGTGCATGAACTTTTTATGATTTAACCTTTAAAATCACGGTGTTACTTCTGTCTCACTGTATTGATAGAGGCAGATACAAAGGTCCACCTAGGTTCAAGGGGAAGGGACGTGGACACCACCACTCAATGGGAAGAATATCAGGACAACGTTGTAAGAAAAGCATGTGGGATGGGAGATACTGTTGTGACTATCTTTGAAAAATACAACTTGCCACAGTCTACCCTCTGGCCACAACAATTCAAATCGCTCTCATACACAAAATACACTCATCCCCTCCCCTGAGACTTCCAAGGCTTATCCCATTATAGCATCAGCTTGAAGTCCAGGATCTCATCATTTAAATCAGGTTCAAATGTGAATGAGGCTACTCTGATGAGGTCCTTAAGGATCAACTTGAGTATATTCTTCTCAATCTGAAGAACTGTGGACTAAAGAGATGTTTTCTGCTCCCCACATAGGCAACATACAATGGTAGGTTAGGCATATGTTCTAGACTCTTTGGTTCATAAAGAGGAAAATAAGAGGCATATAGCAGTCACTGGTCCATAGTAATTCTGAAATCTATTTGAGTGCATACTGCAAGTTCGTTTCACAATTAGGGCTCAATTCTGCTCTCTGGGAATTATTGTACGTAACTCTTGGCTCTCCCCTCTGGGATCTTGGGATTTTGATCTTACCTTCTGAGTCTCTTCTTTTTACATGTAAAACAGCTCATGTTTACAGCCGAGTGATTTTCTGAGCCTACCTTCTGCTTATAGAAGTTTGGGGGTTCAAAGCCCTCTTCATTTTGTATTGTCTGTCTCTCTCAATTGAAACTGGTATAATCCTTTGAAAACTTTGTGGCCTTTTATGTATCAGTTTATAATCCACTCCATTAATCAAAAGCCATGCCCACAGTGATGTTTGAGATAAGGTCTTCTCTACATTGGGCTCCCAAGGAGGCTGCTTTGAAACAATGCCTTTGAGATATTACGAAGCTCTGTTTTTTAACAGAGAGAATCTGCAAGACATGCCCTTCAAATCGTTATAAGGGAGGAGGCATTTTGGAATGGTGGAATAAGGACCTCTGAAAATCAGTTCCTCTATAAAAGCAGCTAGAACACTGGAAAAGAAATGCCATAATCAGTTTTTCAGAATTCTGGAAATTAACAAAAGACTTGTAACAATTAGATGATTGTTTATTTTAAGAAACCCTCTTGGCAAGAACAGCAAGCTTTGTGGTATTTTAACTTGCTCTCTTCCCATCCACTCTCCCAAGCTCTGTGGTAGCCTTGAAAACCAACAGCCTTGGAACTATGGACCCTGTGAAAACCAGTGGCATAGCAATCACTGAAGGGGGCAGAATGGGTTTGCAGTGCCCCAAGAAGCCCCATCTCCATGAATGAATAGAGAATTGTCATCACTTGACCAGTCTGGCAGCTTCCTGGAAAAGTCCCATTCATAGTGCTTATCTTGATTTGCCTGACTCAGAGTAGACTTAGTGAGGAAAGCTCTATCCCTTGAGTATTTGTTAAAAACAATCAGCTGCAGTTGTTTAACATCAAGCTACTTGAGGCAGTGATACCACTTAGGGCAAGAGACTGACCAAAAACTTGGAAGAAATATCTGAGGAATAAGGTGTACATAGAGGGCTCCATCCAAGAAACTCAACAAGCTCCAAGTAGGATAAGTTCAAAGATATCTACACATGTCATAGTCAAACTGTTGAAAGTCAAAGACAAAGAGAGAATATTAAAATAAGAGGGAAACAACTTACCATATACAAGTATTCCTCAATAAGATTAACAGCTGGCATCATGTCAGAAACTGTGGAGGCCAGAAGGCAGTGAAACAACATATCAAAGTACTGAAAGAGTAATAGTGTTAACCAAGAATTTTATATTGAGCAAAACCCTCCTTCAAAAATGGAGAAATTATGGCATTCCAAGAGAAACAAAAAATTAATAAAAAAATTACTAGAACTTCCCTACAAAAAATACTAAAGGGAGTCCTTCAGGCTTAAATGAAAGGACACTCACCAGTAACTTGAATCCACATAAAGAAATAACATCGTAAAGATAACTACATAAGTAAATATAAAAGGCAGTATAAATATATTTTTGTTTGTAACTCTGTTCTTATCTGATTTAAAAGAAAATGCATAAATCAATAATTATAAAATTGTGTTGATGGGTTTACAATGTATAAAGATATAATTTATATGACAGTAATAGCACAAAGGAGGCAGGGAGTGAATAAAACCATATTAGAGCAAAGTTTTATACTATTGAAATTAAGTTGGTATTAATCTAAATGAGATGGTTTTAGTTAAGATGTTAATTATAATATTCCACCACTAAGGCAACGACTAAGAAACTAAGTAAAAAAATTAAAGGAAACAACAAGGGAATTAAAATGGTACACTAGAAGATATCTATTTGACATAAAAGAAGGCAGTGATGCAGTAATAGAGGAACAAAACCCGTAAGACATATAGAAAACAAATAGCAAAATGGTAAGTGTAAATTCTACCTTATTAGTAGTTACATTAAATATAAATGTATTAAATACATCCAATCAAAAGGCAGAGATTGGCAGATGGATTAAAAAGCATAATCCAAATACTCAAGTCTACAAGAGACAAACTTTAGATTCAGTGACATAAATAGTTTGACAGTAAAAGTCTGGAAAAAGATATACCATGTGAACAATAAACAAAAGAGAGCTGGAGTCACTATGCTAAAATAGGCTTTAAGACAAAAATTGTCACTAGAGATAAAGAAAGGCATTTTATAATGATAAAAGAATCAATCTAGCAAGAAGAGATAACAATTATAAACATATATGCACCTACATGAATAAAAAACTGAAAAAATTAAAGGGAGAAGTAGACAATACAAAAATAATAATTGGAGGATTTATTTAAAGATGGCGGTGTGGGAAGATGCAGAGTTAGTGTCTCCCCACAACTAGGGCACCTGCCAGCCACCGGTGGGGGACTCTGATGCCCAAGGAGATGGGAGGAACCCCAGAGTGAACCGGCAGGATGTAGTGGGACTGAGGGGGGAGGAGAAGTGGAGGCCAGACAAGATTGGCGCCCCTGAGCCTGGGGAGGTCAGGAGAGGCAGGTGGGAGGGACTCTCCGGGAGGAGCGGGAGAGGAGCAGAGGGCGATCACCTGGCTCACTGGGGCTGGGGAGCCTGCTGAGCTCCCAAGCTGGTTTCCCCCCCACTCCAGGGCTCCATCCAGGCCACGTGGGTCCTGGGGGCATAGGAGGAAGGCCGGGGAGATCAGGAGTGGCAGGTGGGAGGGGCCCTCCAGGAGGAGCAGGAGAGGAGCAGAGGGCGATTGCCCCACCCACTGGGGCCTGGGGAGCCTGCTGAGCTCCCAGGCCAGTCCCCTGCAATCCAAAGCCCCCTCCATGCCACGTGGGTCCTAGGGGCATAGGAGGGAGGCAGGGGAGATCAGGAGAGGCAGGTGGGAGGGTCCCTCCCAGACCCCAGACTGGAGGAGCAGTAGAGGAGAGGAGGGCATTTGCCCAGCCCACTTGAGCCCAGGAAGCCTGCTGGGCTCCCAGGTGAGGTCCCCTGCCCTCTGAGACCAGGGGTTGGGGGCACGCATGGGATACTTCTGTTCCTTGAGCCTAAGCCCCACCCCCACAGCCCCCAGGGCCTTTTCCAGCCCTGTGGGTCCTGAGCATTGGTCCCGCCCACTGCCCAAACCTCACCCTTGCTTAGCCTTGCTCTCCACAGCCAAGGCCATCCCCCCTGCTTTTTTTTTTCTTTTCCCTCCTCCTTTTTTTTTTTTTACTATTGTGATACTGATCTACCTTCTGGTTGTTGATTCATCTATATTTTAATTTTTACATTCTTTCTAACATCTGTTAATTTCTTAGTCTAATTTTATTTTTTACTTTGTTATTGTTCTCTTTTTTTTTTTTTGGCCACCCCATGCGGCTTGCAGGATCTTGGTCTGTGAGCCTGGGGTTGGGCGGAAGCTCCTGCAGTGGGAGCTCCGAGTCCAAACCACTGGACTAACAGAGAACCTCAGACCCCAGGGAATATTCATCAGAGTGAGGTCTCACAGAGGTGCTCATCTCAGCACCAAGACCCAGCTCTACCCAATAGCCTACACACTCCAGTGTTGGAAGACTCAGGCCAAACAACCAGTAAAACAGGAACACAATCCCACTCATAAAAAAAAAGAAAAATGAGATGGCAAAAAAAATATGTCACAGATGAAGGAGCAAGGTAAAAATCTACAAGACCAAGTAAATGAAGAGGAAATAGGCAATCTACTGGAAAAAGAATTAAGAGTAATGATAGTAAAGATGATCCAGAATCTTGGATATAGAATGGAAGCATGGATTGAGAAAATACAAGAAATGTTTAACAAAGATCTAGAAGAACTAAAGAACAAACAGAGATGAACAACACAATAACTAAAATGAAAAATGCACTAGAAGGAATCAATAACAGAATAACTGAGGCAGAAGAACGAATAAGTGAGCTGGAAGACAAAATGGTGGAAATATCTGCCGAGGAGCGGAATAAAGAAAAAAGAATGAAAAGAATTGAAGACAATCTCAGAGACCTCTGGGACAACACTAAATGCACCAACATTCAAATTATAGGGGTCCCAGAAGAAGAAGAGAAAAAGAAAGGGTCTGAGAAAGTATTTGAAGAGATTATAGTGCAAAACTTCCCAAACATGGGAAAGGGAATAGTCACCCAAGTCCAGGAAGCACAGAGAGTCCCATACAGGATAAACCCTGGGAAAAACACACCAGGACGCATATTAATCAAACTAACAAAAATTAAATTCAAAGAAAAAATATTAAAAAGCAGTAAGGGAAAAATAAAAAATAGCATACAAAGGAATCCCCATAAGGTTATCAGCTGATTTTTCAGTGGAAACTCTGCAAACCAGAAGGGAGTGGCAGGATATACTTAAAGTGATGAAAGGGAAAAACCTACAACCAAGATTGCTCTACCCAGCAAGGATCTCATTCAGATTCGATGGAGAAGTCAAAAGCTTTTCAGACAAGCAAATGCTAAGAGAATTCAGCACCACGAAACCAGCTTTACAAGAAATGCTAAAGAAACTTCTCTAGGCGGGAAACACAAGAGAAGAAAAAGACCCACAAAAATGAACGCAAAACAATTAAGAAAATGGTAATAGGATCATACCTACTGATAATAACCTTGACTGTAAATGGATTAAATGCCCCAACCAAATGACACAGACTGGCTGAATGGATACAAAAACAAGACCCATATATATATGCTGTCTACAAGAGACCCACTTCAGACCTAGGGACACATACAGACTGAAAGTGCAGGGATGGAAAAAGATGTTTCATGCAGATGGAAATCAAAAGAAAGCTGGAGTAGCAATACTCATATCACATAAAATAGACTTTAAAATAAAAAATGTTTCAAGAGACAAGGAAGGACACTACAAAATGATCAAGGGGTCAATCCAAGAAAAAGATATAACAATTATAAATATATATGCACCCAACATAGGAGCACCTCAACACATAAAGCAACTGCTAACAGCTATAAAAGAGGAAATCAACAGTAACACAATAATAGTGGGGGACTATAACACCTCACTTAAACGAATGGACAGATCATCCAAAGTGCAAATAAATAAGGAAACAGAAGCTTTAAATGACACACTAGACCAGAGATTTAATTGATATTTATAGGACATTCCATCCAAAAACAGCAGATTACACTTTCTTCTCAAGTGCGCACGGAACATTCTCCAGGATAGATCACATCTTGGGTCACAAATCAAGCCTTGGTAAATTTAAGAAAAGTGAAATTGTATCAAGCATCTTTTCTGACCACAGCACTATGAGAAAGGAAGTCAATTACAGGAAAAGAACTGGAAAAAACACAAATACCTGGAGGCTAAATAGTGTGCTACTAAATAACCAAGAGATCACTGAAGAAATCAAAGAAGAAATAAAAAAATACATAGAAACAAATGACAATGAAAACATGATGACCCAAAATCTATGGGATGCAGCAAAGGCAGTTCTAAGAGGGAAGTTTATAGCAATTCAGTCTCACCTCAAGAAACAAGAAAAATCTCCAATAAACAATCTAACCCTACACTTAAAACAACTAGAGAAAGAAGAACAAAGAAAACCCCAAGTCAGTAGAAGGAAAGAAATCATAAAGATCAGATCAGAAATAAATGAAAAAGAAATGAAGGAAATGATAGCAAAGATCAATAAAACTAAAAGCTGGTTCTTTGAGAAGATGAACAAAATAGGTAAACCCTTAGCCAGACTCATCAAGAAAAAAAGGGAGAGGATGCAAATCAATAAAATTAGAAATGAAAAAGGAGAAATCACAACTGACACTGCAGAAATACAAAAGATTATAAGAGACTACTACAAACAACTATATGCCAATAAAATGGACGACCATGAAGAAATGGTCAAATTCTTGGAAAGGTACAATTTTCCAAGACTGAACCAGGAAGAACTGGAAAATATAAACAGACCTATCACAAGTAATGAAATTGAAACCGTAATTAAAAATCTTCCAACAAACAAAAGTCCAGGACCAGATGGCCACAGGCGAATTCTATCAAACATTTAGAGAAGAGCTAACACCCATCTTTCTCAGTTTCTCAAACTCTTCCAAAATATTGAAGAGGGAGAGGAGAAACACTCCCAAATTCATTCTGCGAAGCCACCATCACCCTGATACCAAAACCAGACAAAGTACTACAAACAAAGAAAATTATAGACCAATATCACTGATGAACATAGATGCAAAAATCCTGAACAAAATACTAGCAAGCAGAATCCAACAGCACATTAAAAGGATCATACACCATGATCAAGTGGGATTTATCCCAGGGATGCAAGGATTCTTCAGTATACGCAAATCAATCAATGTGATACACCATATTAACAAATTAAGGAATAAAAACCATATGATCATCTCAATAGATGCAGAAAAAGCTTTTGACAAATTTCAACACCGATTTATGATAAAAACTCCCCAGAAAATGGTCATAGAGGGAACCTACCTCAGCATTATGAAGGCCATATATGACAGACCCACAGCAAGCATTATACTCAATGGTGAAAAACTGAAAGCATTTCCACTAGGATCAGGAACAAGACAAGGATGTCCAATCTAGGCAGTCTTATTCAACATAGTTTTGGAAGTCCTAGCCACAGCAATCAGAGAAGAAAAAGAAATAAAAGGAATACAAATTGTAAAAGAAGAAGTAAAACTGTCACTGTTTGCCGATGACATGATAATATACATAGAAAATCCTAAAGATGCCACCAGAAAACTACTAGAACTAATCAATGAATTTGGTAAAGTTGCAGGATACAAAATTAATGCACAGAAATCTCTGACATTCCTATACACCAACAACGAAAAATCAGAAAGGGAAATTAAGGAAACACTCCCATTTACCATTGCAACAAAAAGAATAAAATATCTAGGAATAAACCTGCTTAAGGAGGCAAAAGACTTGCGCTTAGCAAACTATAAAACACTGATGAAAGAAATCAAAGATGACATAAACAGATGGAGAAGTATACCATCTTCTTGGATTGGAAGAATCAATATTGTGAAAATGACTACACTAAACAAAGCAATCTACAGATTCAGTGCAATCCCTATCAAACTACCAATGGCATTCTTCACGGAATTAGAACAAAAAATCTTACAATTCGTATGGAAACACAAAAGACCCCGAACAGCCAAAGCAATCTTGAGAAAGAAAAACGGAGTTGGAGGAATCAGGCTCCCCGACTTCAAACTATACCACAAAGCTACAGTAATCAAGACAGTATGGTACTGGCACAAAAACAGAAATATAGATCAATGGTACAGGATAGAATGCCTAGAGATAAACCCACGCACATATGGGCACCTAATTTATGATAAAGGAGGCAAGAACATACAATGGAGAAAAGACAGCCTCTTCAATAAGTGGTGCTGGGAAAACTGGACAGCTACATGTAAAAGAATGAAATTAGAATACTCCCTAACACCATACACAAAAATAAACTCCAAATGGATTAAAGACTTAAATGTAAGACCAGACACTATAAAACTTTTAGAGGAAAACATAAGAAAACACTCCTTGACATAAACCACAGCAAGATCTTTTTTGACCCAACTCCTAGAGTAACAGAAATAAAAACAAAAATAAACAAATGGGACTTGATTAAACTTAAAAGCTTTTGCACAGCAAAGGAAACAATAAACAAGAAAAAAAGACAACCCTCAGAATGGGAGAAAATATTAGCAAATGAAACAACAGACAAAGGATTAATCTTCAAAATATACAGACAGCTCATGGAGCGCAATATCAAAAAAACAATCCAGTTAAGAAATGGGTGGAAGACTGAAATAGACATTCCACCAAGGAAGACATACAGATGGCCAAGAGGCACATGAAAAGATGCTCAACATCACTAATTATTAGAGAAATGCAAATCAAAACTACAATGAGGTATCACCTCACGCTGGTCAGAATGGCCATTATCAAAAAAGCTAGAAACAATAAATGCTGGAAAGGATGTGGTGAAAAGGGAACCCTCTTACACTGTGTCAATGTAAATTGATACAACCACTGTGGAAAACAGTATGGAGGTTCCTTAAAAAACTAAAAATAGAACTACCATATGACCCTGCAATCCCACTGCTGGGCATATACCCTGAGAAAACTATAATTCAGAAAGAGACATGCACCACAATGTTCATTGCCACACAATAGCCAGGACATGGAAGCAACCTAAGTGTCCGTTGACAGATGAATGGATAAAGAAGATGTGACACATATATACAATGGAATATTACTCAGCCATAAAAAGAAACGAAATTGAGTTATTTGTAGTGAGGTGGATAGATCCAGAGTCTGTCATACAGAGTGAAGTAAGTCAGAAAGAGGAAAACAAATACCGTATGCTTAACGCATATATATGGAATCTAAAAAAAAAAAAATGGTACTGATGAACCTAGTTGCAGGGTAGGAATAAAGAGGTAGACAGTGAATGGACTTGATGACATGGAGTGGGAGGGCGAAGCTGGGGCGAAGTGAGAGTAACATCAACATATATACACTACTGAATGTAAAATAGTTGGCTGGTGGGAAGCAGCAGCATAACACAGGGAGATTGGCTCTGTGCTTTGCGATGACCTAGAGGGGTGGGATAGGGAGGATGGGAGGGAGGCTCAAAAGGGAGGGGATATAGGGACATGTGTATTCATATGGCTGATTTGCTTTGTTGTACAACAGAAACTAACACGATATAGTGAAGCAATTATACTCCAATAAAGATCTATTAAAAAAAACAAATAATAATTGGAAACTTCAATACCATATAACAATTAGGCAGAAGAGTGACAAGGAAACAGAAGACTTGTATAAGATTATAAACCTACTTGACCTAACAGATATCTATCTATAGAGCACTCCACCTGACAAGAGCAGAATACATTTTCTTCTCAAGTGCACATAGTACATGTCTAGGATAGACTATAAAACAATACTTAATAAATTTAATAAGAGTGAAATAATACGAAATCTATTGTCTGACCACAATGGAATTAAATTAGAAGTCAATAATAGATGCAAATTTGGGAAATTTATAAATATATGGAAATTAACGCACACTAATAAATAACCAATGAGTCAAAGAAGAAATCACAAGAGAAATTAGAAAATTCTTTGAGATAAATGAAAATAAAAACACAATGTACTCAAACCTATGGGTTACAGTGAAAGAAGTGCTTAAAGGGACATTCTAGCTATAAACAATTAATATTAAAAAAGAATTAAGATATCAAATCAATAACATAACCTTCCATCTAAAGAAACTAGGAAAAGAAGAAAAATCTAAACCCAAAGCTAGAAGAAGGAAGGAAATAATAAATACTAAAGTAGAAATAAATAAAATCGGGAATAGAAGAAAAACAGAGAAAACCAATGAAACCAAAAGTAGGTTGTTTGAAAAGATCAGTAACTAAGGCGGGGTGGGGGGAGTGAAGAAGACTCAAATTTCTAAAATCAGGAATGAAAGAGGAGACATCACTATTGACTTTACAGAAATAAAAAGTGTTATAAGGGAATACTGTGAATGACTGTATGCCAATAAATTGAATAACTTAGATGAAATGGAAAAATTCCTAGAAAGACACAGACTACTGAAAATGACCCAAGAATAAATAGAAAATCTGAATAGACCTGTAACAAGTAAGGTGATTGAATTAGTAATTTAAATACATCTCACAAAGAGCCCAAGCCCAGATGGCTTAACTGGTGAATTCTACTACATATTTAAAGAAGAGTTAATACCACTACTTAACAAACTATTAAAAATAATAGAAGAGAAAGGAGTACCATCCAACTCAGATTATAAGGCCAGTATTACCCTGATACCAAAACCAGACAAAGACGTCACTAGAAAAGAAAACTACAGGCAGGATATTGATCCCTTATGAATATAGATATAAATATCCTCAACAAAATACTGGCAAACCAAACCCACAAACATATAAAAAGGATTATACACCATGACCAAGTAGGATTTATCCCAGGAATTCAAGGTTGATTCAACATATGAAAATTAATCTATGTAGTATACCATATTCATAGCCTAAAGGGCAAAGATCTCATGATTATCTTAATAGATGCAGAAAAGCATTTGACAAAACTGAACAGCCTTGCATGATGAAAAACAGCTAAGATGACACTTACAGTGAAAGACTGAAAGCATTTTCCCTAAGATCAAGAAGAAGACAATGATCTCCACTCTTCCCACTGTATTTAATATTGTACTGGAGGCTCTAGCAGAGCAGTTAGGCAAGAAAATGGTAGAAGTATTTGAATACATGTTTCTTCCAAGAAGATATGCAAATGGATGAAAAACACATGAAAAGATGCTCAAAATCATTAGTCATTAGGGAAATGAAAATCCAAGTACAATGAAACAGCATTTCATGCCCACTAGAATGGCATTTTAAAAAGACAGACAAAGCAAGTGTTGACAAGGATGTGCAGAAACTGGAACCCTCATACATTGTTAGTGGGAGTGTAAAGTGGTGCAGCCATTTTGGAAAACAGTTTGGTGATTTCTCAAAAAGTTAAACGTAGAGTTATCGTATGACCAAGCAATTCCACTCCTGGATATATACCCAAGAAAACTGAAAATATATGTCCACACAAAAACTTATATATGAATGTTATATATAAGTATATGTTAAATATATATAGCAGTACTATTCATAATAGCCCCCAAAATGGGAACAACCCAAATGTCCATGAACTGATGAGTGGATAAATAAAATGAGATATATGCACACAATGGAACATTATTTGACAATAACACGAAATAAAGTACAGATACTATTAGATACCGTTAGATACCGATACTATTATTGTCTTTTTTTTTTTCTTTCAGAGTTGGAAACTAGGGCATAGAGAGGTTAAGTAAGCTGCCTAAGATCACACAACTAGTAAGTGGTGAAGCTGCGATTCTCACTGAGGAGGAGGCCATCAAGGCTGGAGCTGGTGGGTGAGGATAAGAACAGGTAGGAGATGGGGCTGGAGGCATGTGGAGGGTCTGGGTCATGTCTAGCCTTGTAGGCTATGGGAAAGGAGTTTGAATTTTATTCTATGTGCATGAGAAACTATCAAAAAGATTTAAGCAGGAGAGTGCATGATTTAATGCACACGTAAAAAAGCAAGTGATGAACTTTGTTTTCTTAAAAAATTATATTTTATGAGTTTTTAAAAATAAATTTATTATTTTTATTTTTGGCTGCGTTGGGTCTTCATTGCTGCGCGGGCTTTCTCTAGTTGCAGTGAGCGGGGGCTACTCTTCATTGTGGTGTGCGGGCTTCTCATTGTAGTGGCTTCTCTTGTTGTGGAGCACGGGCTCTAGGCACATGGGCTTCAGTAGTTGCAGCATGCAGGCTCAGTAGTTGTGGCTCGCGGGCTGTAGAGTGCACTCAGTTGTGGCGCACGGGCTTGGTTGCTACGCAGCATGTGGGATCTTCCTGGCCCAGGGCTCCAACCCGTGTCCCCTGCACTGGCAGGCAGATTCTTAACCACTGCGCCACCAGGGAAGTCCCATATTTTATGATTATAAAACCTAAAAGTGTTCATTTGGAAAATACAGAAAAGCATGAAGTCAAAAATAAAAATCACCTCTAATTCCACCCCTTGCAGACGATAGGTAATCACTGTTAACCTTGGAATATAGTAACCTTGGCATGTAGTTTTCCAATCATTGATAAATATTTATATTTTAGCATAACTGGAATGATCACCCTACACATATTGTTCTGCCAACCAGCACTTAAGAAAAATAGTGTGTCAAGTGATAGTTTTGTTCCAAGGTTTTGCAGGAGGAAATGGGCATTGGCGGGAGTGGTAGGAGAACCTGAGGAGTGGGGTAAGGGGATGGAAAGAAAGAAGCCCATTGTGTTCCAGGGGGATTAGCCCAGCAGCAAGATGGATCATGTCTGGGGCATGGGTTTAGGTTGTCAAATTGCAAGGTTGCTTTTGAACCACATGTGATCTCACTGAAAAATCCAGTTTCTTTGAGTTCTCTAAGAGCCAGGCTAGAGACTACCCCTCTTCTTCCCCACAGACCTTGGCCACAAAACCCCAGCTATCCTGTGCATCTCCTAAAGTGGAGAGATTGTCCTTCTGTGCTGTTCTGTGTACCTCCCTCATCCTCACCTTCCCCTCTGCTTTCACTAGATCATAATTCTGGCGTGAGAGGGTGGGTATGTCGTATGCTTCAGGCTGCCCCTCTTGTTCACAATTGCAGTACATCACCAATTCTGTATCAGGCCCAGTGATAAGTACTTTTTATATATATTGCTTAAATTCATCCTATCTCCTCCCGTTCTCTGAGGCAAGTCATATTAGCTCTTTCACTGGTGAGGAAACTGAAACCCAAAGAAGTAACAACAGCTAGAAAGTGGCAGAGCCAGTTGAACTTGAGTATGTCAGACCCCGAATTCCATGTGTTTAACCACTTCTTCATACAGCCTGTGTCCCCTCCAAACCCTCTATCATCAGTCTGTCTTGTTGGCGGCAGAAGTTCACTCTCCATCTCATGCTAGGTTGGGGCTGGCCTGAGGTGTGAGCACAGGTTACTGGTGGGGCCAGCCAGCCCTAAAGCCTGGGGTATTTAAGACGTGCAGATAATAACCCAGGCTGAAGAACTACCATGCAGATCCAGCAGGGAGAGGAAGCCGGTTTGGGGGAATCAGGACCGCCTCCTGTTTAAAAATCAGGGCTGAGCGAGCCACAACTACTGAGCCCGCGAGCCACAACTACTGAGCCCGCATGCCACAACTACTGAAGCCTGTGCGCCTAGAGCCCGTGCTCGGCAACAAAGAGAAGCCACTGCAATAGGAAGCCTGCGCACCGCAACAAAGAGTAGCCCCCACTCGGCGCAACTAGAGAAAGCCCGCACGCAGCAACAAAGACCCAAAGCAGCCAAAAATAAAAAAGAAATAAATAAATAAATATCAGGGATGAAAGTCTGAATGCTCACACCCATCAGGGCCTCTGCCACAGCTGGACTGGATCAGGTTGGAGTAACTTCCCCAAAGCCAACTGGGAAAATCTCCAGGATGCCAGGCCACCAGGCAGCGTTCCCGGGGAAGCCGACCCTGCTGCGGTCCCCTCCCTCCATTCATGGAAAAGTACAGGCAGTGCTGGTGCCCCGCAAATGTCTGGCTGCACTCTGGACTCACAACTGCAAGCTCTGATTGGTTTGTCCTTGGTCCAGGGCTGGAGGAAAATAGTTTCCCAAAAAAACAGTTTAAAAAAAATGTGGAAAATATCCACAGTCCAAGTGTCTGAGAGGGGGCGGGAAGTGTTCTAGACAGTCTTGCAGAGAAGATTCCGAGGTCCTCCTGCGAAGAGGCAGGAAGGAATGTGAAACCCTAGCCCGCTCTAGGAAGGAGTCAGGGTTGTGGATCATGCTGGGAAGTCTTGGCTTCCTGAGAAACTGCCTCAGACAGCAGTGGTTCAGCGGGTGGGCCAGGCAGGATACCTGCCTGTGGAGAATCACCCAGGTGCTCAGTGGGGACCTGGAACTCGCATCAGTTTCCTCATGGACGCTGGGGTTGCCCAAGCCTCCCAGTGCTAACCTAACTCTCTGTTATCTCTTCCTCACTTCCTCCCTTATATAGGGATTCACAGTTTTACATATGATCTCATTTGACACTGCAGCAAATGAGGAAGTGGGGAATAGATATGGATATTACTGGACGTATTGCACCAAAGAAGAGATAAAGTTAAGGGAGGCCATCTTCCTAGGGCCACATAGACCTCAGTTTTCTGTGAATCCAGTGTCCTCACGCTAGACCATGATGTGCCTCATAACCTTGTGTCCTAGACGCTCTGTAGGCCCCTGCCATTGTTATTTCAGAAGCAGGAAGTGCTGGGGAGTGAGTGCTCTGTAGTCAGGAGGCTGACCTTCTGTGGCATTGCACCTGACCCGTAGTTGGCTTACTGATTGTGTGAAAGAATGAATGTGTGACCTTGGGCAAGGTACTTCACCTCCCTGTGCGTCAGTTTCCTCACCTGCACAATGCAAGTGTGCAGTTGGGTAGCCTCTAAGTCCCTTCCCGTTCCAAAGTTTTGAGGTGCTCGCTGTACTTTCTGATGAAACACAAACTTCCTAGGCCCTGCCAAGGGTCTTCGTCCTGGTCCACTCAACCATGTTTCCCAGCACAGACTCTGCCGTGACCTTTGCTGATACCCACCTTGCCCTGGAGCAGCGGGCCAGGTGCGGACTGAAAGCTCAAGGCCTGCTTTTGCCTCTGTATCTTGACACAGAGCCCAGGCCAGGTTGCACACAGATGCGTGTTTGATGCCCTGAATGACTCAGCCCTGGGACTCCAGAGTGAGGCTGGGGCTTGGGTAAGAAAGTGAAAGGTGTGGGAGAAATTCATGTGTCTCAGTGCTGGGGGCGGGGTGTGAGGCATTCAGCTGAGGATCAGGGTGAGGGGCTGAGGTTTTGACCAAGAAAGGGAGAAATGCTGTGACTCCATCACCCTGAGTCACATGTCTTCTGGATCTAGACTGCATGTTGGGGTGTGTATTTCCTTTTTGTGGTCTTAGTAGCTGGGTGCCCTTGATGGGACTAATGGTATGGGGCACAGAAAGGCAGGTGATGGGCTCCGACAAGTGTCAAGGAGCTGAGTCCCTGAAGTCCCTGGGGTGCTCAAGGGCCTTGGACGGCTTGTTTTTCACACCCTGTGGTTGGCTAAGCATCGTTCGTCTGGAGGTTCTGTGGGCAAGGTTCCTCTGCGTCCTGACCTGAGCTGGTCCAGTGGTGCTGGTGGTGTGGGGAGAGCATGTAGAAGCTCCCTGGGAATGGGAGGACTGGCATGGGGCTGAGGGTGGGGCTGCCTTTCTGTCTGGGCTGGAATGCCTACTTCTGTGTGTGCGCAGATGGCAGAGGGGGTGGAAGGCGGCAGTGTGGCTCCAGGCTTCCTAAGTCCGGCCACCATGTTGGAAATCCGGTTTATTGAATTTACAGTAAAGGTTTTATGGGGCTTTCCTGGAAGCCTCTCAATATGGAAACTCTTGTGCTGGCAGTTTGGTGGCTTGTGTCTGGTTTGCTTGGGAGAGATTGAGTCAGGCCTTGCTTTGATGGAAAGTTCCTCTGCCTGGGTCACTGGAGAGGAGCAGGCTGGGGGCCTGAGCGGGCCTGCCAGGTTCTCGGAGGGGATGACTGTCCTGCAGCTTGGTCCTGAATGGGCCCCCACTTGTTTCCTGTCTTCTCAGGGGAAGCTGTGATGAAAAGTCACCCCAGTTAGTAAAGCCATTTTCATTATTTTCCACGTTTTTTTTTTTTAACATCTTTATTGGAGTAAAATTGCTTTACAATGGTGTGTTAGTTTCTGCTTTATAACAAAGTAATATATACAGCTATATATATACATATATCCCCATATACATATACATATACATGTATCCCCATATCTCCTCCCTATTTTCCACATGTTTGAAAAGCATGAGGTGCTGGTCCACCGAGCAAAAATAAGCCAACTCCATAAGAATGGATTTGCTGATTATATACAGCAGGAACATACAGACACAGGGCCACATCTGGATTGAGAGTCCTTCGGCCTGGCCTGAAGTGCTACCCGCTACACCTTACCAGCTTCTTTGGCTTTTCCACCATCCTCTTGGACTCCCACTTTATGCCTTCCTCGCCACGAGGCGCCCATTCTGACCCCAGGACCCCTGATTTCATGGGGAGAAGATCAGGGGCTTGGGCTCTAGGATCTTTGAAGGTCCAGAAGTCCAGTCCATGAGTGTGGGTGGTTCCATCCTGCCAAGGCCCTGACGTGGAAACCGATGCACAAGTCAACAGCCTTCCTTTGGCTTTTCATGAGACTATTAGGTCCTGCAGTGCTGGCTCACTAGTCCTTTCCCATGTACCTTTTGTTTAAGCATTGATGTCACTGATGTTCTGTTCTTTACATTCATAAAACAGAACATGCTGCCTGGCAGCTGAATGACAATTGTGAAAATCAGTGAGGTTGTTAAGGTTTCTCTGGGCACTGACGTGTGTCCCTTTCTGTGAAGCTGTCACGGAAGATTCTCTAGGAGCGGATGTTGTCTCCGCAGCACTAGTGGTCAGCCACCTTTCTGATGGTCCCAGCTCCGGGACCCAGCGAGCTGCCCACCGCCAGAGAAACCAGCTGTGGTTTTCATGACTGCTCTGAAGGGTGGCTGGCCTGGATCATCCCTAAGCTTCCTAACCTGAGGTTCAAGGGGGAAGCCATTTGGAGTGAACAAGTATCAGCTTTGGAGTTCAAGTCCCAGTTCGCATGCATACTTGGTTTCCTTCTCTGCAGAAAAGGAGGTAATAATATCAAGGCTGCTGTGAGGAAGAAATGAGACAACCTGGAACTGGGATGGCAGTTTCCTATTATTCTCTTCTCTTCATTTCAAGTCAATCATGTGCTTAGGGTACGGGCTGCACACTGTAAACAATCCTGCATTTAAAAATAAACAACCGCTTAGCTTCATTTGATACATGGTTATATACACACAGGAGTGTTTTGCATCTTGTTTTGATTCCTCCCCACTGTCTGTGTTTCCGGCATGTATGTCTGGGTGAGTGTGTCTGTCCTGGATGGCAGAACCCCGAGGGACTGACTCTGAGCCACACTGGGCACAATTATCTGCCTCGTGACGGTGATGATGCTAATGACACCTGTCTTATATTTGTGATTACATTTGACTTTCACAGTAACCCTGGGGAGAAGGAAGGACTAACGAGGTGAAGGTCACAGTTGATTAGACTGCCTAAGGACACACAGCTAGGGTAGCAACAGGACCAGGCCTAGAACACAGGCCCTGCTGTGGATTGAACTGAAGAACTTCTTAGGATTGGCTTCTCTTTGCCATCCTCCAACCCCTTCCCAGACATTCTTTTTTTTTAATGTGCTCCTGACCCCCTTTTTTCTGGGCTTGGCTTGAGTTCCAGTAATCAAATAAATGGCTCATTTTCCATGTGGGCTCTAAGCAGCATAATCTAAAAGACAGGGGAGACTTTTCCTCAGACCCTCCAGGCCTGGGTGTCTGGGGTAGCTGAGGGTTAGTTGCCTGCAGCCTGAAGGCCCTGGGGAAGCAGAGCTGTGGGCCCTGAAGCCAGAACAGCGCAGAGGAACATGGCCCTTTGTCCAGGGATCTGCAGGCTAACTGCTTTAGACAGTGATGTTCAGCAGGTCAGTCTTTTTTTCTCCCTAAATTAATTAATGTGTTGGTTCATTCACGCCTCTGGCGCGAGTGGCATGTTATACTCAGTGTTTTGTCATTCACAGGAAAGGTGAGGTCCTCCCTGCCCTTGAGGATTTTGCAGTCGGTTGATGAGTCAACTAAACAATGGAAATAGACAAACAGAAGCACCAGAGAATAAAGATTTATAAAGAAAAACATTCTTGGCAAAACCAGGGTTTAAATCCTGGCTCAGTGTGGGAAGCAGGGATTCGGCTGAGGGGCTACTGGGAGTCCCGGGTGTGAGATACCGAGGGCCTGGCTTCCGGTCACCTGTTTGGGGGAAAGGCGAGGTGAGTGTGAGCGATTCAAAGCTTTCAGTTGTGCGCCAGCCTGGCTCCTGATTGGACGGGGCATCTGCCCTAAGTGCAACTAACCCATGGGCCTGCCAGTGACTTGGTTGTTTGAAATGGTGAGCCGGGCCAAGTGAGATGCCCCTCTAACTGTTCTGAACCAGAAAACGCCGAGAGAATGAAATAGCCACGGGAGCTGAAGCTGCAGATTCACGACATGCGAGGGGAGGGCGGCCAGGCTGGCCGAATGCGAGCCTGCATTCGAGAGAAGCAGGTGCTCTGACGAGCAAGAGCCTTGAGGTGGGGAAAAGCTCAGCTTCGGGAATCAGAGAACTGCTCAGCGAGGAACGAGAGGAAGGCACAGAAGGAAGTGAAGCCATGTTAATGGTGGAAAGTTAGATGGGAGATGTACAGACTCTGCTGTTGAGGGCCCCAGGGCTGCTGCAGGTCCAGAACCAACCTCCAGGTGCTGCGCCCACCCCCGATGCCAGGCTGCTTGGCTCCCCTGGGTCCCTGTGTCCATGGCTCTGTCCAGAAATCCCCACGACAGGAGGAAACATTGGTCAGCCTTAGGCTCATGCAAACGAAAGATACATTAGCCTAGATAACATCTTAGACACCTGGAGAATGAGGATCGGTGGAATGGCCACGGGTGCACATACACACATACTCATGTGTGCACACACGTGTATCTTAATTTAAATGGACTTGCAGGCTCAGTTTCGAGATGGAAGTTCTGTGAGTGTGGAGCAGCCGGGCTGTGGGGAGTGCCAAGCGGTGGGATGTGGGCTGGACCAGCAAGGGAAGCCAAGCGTCCCGTCCTGGGGAGTCCAGTTGGAAGAACTAATGGGTCATGGCAATAGAAGCTGCCAATTTTAGTTTCCTTCAGGATGTAGATGTCATTTAAAGTCAAACTATTTCCTAATACTTGTGCCCAGAAAATGATTTATTGGAGGATGCTAATGCTGTTCTCTGCATCCGACGTGGGCAGCGTGATGCTGTCCCAGAGCGGAGGACATGTGGCCTGATGGGAAGCAACTCAGTGCTGTCCCTGGAGGCCATTTCTAGGTGGTGTTTGTCTTGTCTGCCCCGAGACCCTCCACTGTGGCCAACTCTCCCTCATGTTAATTCTTCAGATACCTTCAACGTGTGTCATCTGTACATATCCTTTTGGTACTCATCACCTACAATTTTGTCTATTGCCCTTAGAGGTTTGTGTTTGGGGGTTTATTGTTTCCTTTGCTTCCCTGAACCCTGGATCCGGGGTCAGGATTCCCTGTTCTGGCACTCTGTGCTGTGTGACCTTTGGCAAGGCACAAACGTCTCTGAACTGTAAAGTGGGAACAATGATATCTCACCAGGCTATCTTAAAGGGACAGGGATCAAATGCCAATGTTTGAGAAAGCTTTTGAACTCTGAATTATGGTGCTAAGTGAGGAACTGATATTATTTTCTTCTTGTAAGGCCTGTGCTTTATAGTTTTTCATGGTTTTCTCACACCCCAACCCCAATCCCCACAAAATTAGCACACTGATGAGCAAATAGGAGGAGCTCAATAAATAATTGTCGAATGTGATCATCGCTGTTTTCATCTTCACAAATTCCTTATTATGCCTATCTGGTGCTGCACTCACCCTCCCTGCGATGCTGACAGATAAGCCTGGACACACACAGGACCATGGGAAGGCATCAGGAAGTTACATAACTTGCCAGTAGAGAATAAACATCAATTACACATAAAGGTTAAGAGTACTTTGGAGGTTAGAAAAAGCAGTGAGTGAATAATTGAGGTAAGAAAGTAGCTTGTGGGAACAGCTTTAAGATACAGATTGAGGCAGGGTGGAGCAGGGGAACTGCTCTTATGTGATTAATGTAAGAAGACCTTCCAGAGGAAGTGGGTTCTCAGGAGCAGGTAGACTGGAGGAAGGGATGGGCTCAGTGAAGAGGTGGCCAGGGAGCATTCCAGGCACATGAGTGTCACTTCTGCAGGCTGAGGTGCTGAGATAGCCTCAGGATGGCTCACTCCTTTCCACAGCTTGGAATGTCTAGAGGTGTGTATGCATGTGTGTGCACATGTATGTGCGTGTGTGCATACGTGTGTTCGTGTGTGTGTGTGTAGATGCTAGGGTAGGAAGAGGGCAAGGGACAGTGAGAGTGGGTGAAAGGAAAGGAGGACTTGGTGGGAGAGTTGAAGAATATATGAAATTGATAAGCCGTAGGTGTGAGATGTTAGAGGAACCCCATAAAGAGATTTCTTTACGCTATATCCAATAAAGATGCCCCACCTTCTTTGTTTGGGTTCAGAACTCGGACTTGGGACCAGATTAAAATCAGAGGAAGGCATAAGGTTAGGGATGATGGCAGAGTAAAGAACTCAGGTCCTGAGATTCACACGGTGATGCGCAGACCTCACCAGAGTTTAGTTGAGCCTTGGCCAGTTGACCTGGCACCTTTCCTTTTGAAGGTTTATCATTGGAATTGAGCTTTTATTTACTTGCTGCTCATTTTGGAGAACCGTTGTCGAAACCCCCAAGTTCCCATTTGTCCTAGGCCTCAGGCATGAGTGATGTGATCAGGCAGGCGCCGTGCTGTTGGTCTGGACTTTTGAATGTGCACGTCCCCTTGAGGTGAGGAGGAGGGCTGGGCTTCCCTCTGCCCAAGCCAACAATCAGATATGATCTCAGCACGGCCACTCCTTAGAGGGAGGGGAGAGGCACAGGGCTATTTCATCCCATTTCCAGATGGAGAAACTGAGGCCTTGAGCAGTGAGAGGAGCTTCATAAACACGAGATAATGAACTAGCTGCAGAGCTGAGAAAAAATTGGGCTTTGGCTCAGGGTGTCCAGTGCAGTTAATGGGTGTGGGTGTACCTGTTCCTCTCTGGTCCTCCTAAATCTTCAGATGGAACATAGGAGATGACTCAGTTTAAAAACAGACACTGTTTCCTAGGAAAGAATGTGTGGCAGCGGGAGAATTACATACTCTTTATAAGCCCAATGTCCTCATCTGTAAACAGGGAATAATGGTAATAGCTACCTCATACCACTGTTGTGATGGGTCATTGAGGTCAGAATGGATCTAAATCTCAGGATCCAATTTCTGACCCCCTCGCTGAACACATGAGGCAGCACAATGCCCACTTGGTGGAGATTATGTCCACTTGACCTGAGCCCACTCTCAGTTACCCAGTTCAGTGGTGGGAGCCATGACCCAGTCAGCCTAGACACCAGCTGACCTAACATAGGTCTGTATCCTGTTGGATTTACTTTCCTAGTTATGTTATCGCAGTACAGGAGGGAGCTAGCTTTGAGTGTCTACTGTGTGCTGGGCAATTTCTAGGTGCTCTTCATAAATGAATTTATTGAATTCTTATCACAGTCCTGTGATGGGCGTTGTCAAACCAAGGGTTTGCATTCCCCAAGAAATTTTTTACCTGGGTAGTCCTGGATGCTGAGTGGTAGAAAGAAAGGAAAGACTGGTATTTTCAGAATCCACATCGAAGAGGCCATGAAGCCGAGTGTCTGTAAAACCACACTCCTTTTCTCAGCTCCACATACTCTTCAACTTACTGCAAGACTTGTAGTCTTGGTACTCATGGGAGGAGGTTGACCACACCCTTCTTGAAGCTCTGTTCCATGGCTTCAGTTCGTTTCTGGTTCTCCTTCCACCTCAGTCTTTCCTCTTAGTCTCTGTGGGGGGCAGCTGTTCTTCTGCCTGCCCCTTACAAATTAGCTTTCCCTAAGGGCCTGCCCTCAGCTTTTTCCTCTCTTCATACTGAGTGCTCACCTTAGAAGACATTTTCTCTTCCAATGCCATAGATTGCTCATAACCCCACATTAGTTCCCAGAGCTCCAGACTAAACAGTCAGCTAACAGTCACCTCCCAGAATTTCCTCTTGGTTGTCCCTCAGGCACATCCAATTCTACATGCTCAGAATTGAGCTCACTATCTTTCTTCCTCATCAGCGCCTTCTCTTAATTTCTGGTTTGATGAATGACATCACTATCAAGTTAGCCTCTCAAGCCTGAGGCTGGGAATTAGTCTAGATTCCCCTATTTCCTTCAGCCTCCACACCCAGTCTGTAACCCGGGCCTGGAGACCCTCTTGCCTTCACATCTCTTCCTCCTTGCCATCTTGATCCTCAATTTAGACCCTCAGGTTTTTGTTTGCAATTCAGCTTCTGTTCCCTTTGCCAGAGAAATCCTTCTAAATCTGTAAAACAGATTTGTGCCTCCGTGGCTTCTTTCACCTTCAGGATGGAGGCCAAACCCTCCATGATCTGACCCAATTTGCTCCCCTCCAGCTAGCTCTCCGGCCATGACCCCATCTTCCCTCTCTCTCCCAGATGGGGCGAGAACACTTCAAGTTTGTGCTATTCTGTCTGGAAGGCCTGTCTCCCACTTATCTGTCCGGCAAACATCTCGGCTGGAGGGTCACCTCTCTTGGGAAGACCTTCCTGACCCACCACTTCTGCTTCTGCACGCCCACCGTCCTTGACACACACATCTACCACGGCTGGTGGGACTTCCTCAACCAAGCTGAAACTCTCTTGAGAGAGCGATCATGTCTTAGCCACACGTCTCCCTAGTGTCTGTCATGGTGTTCAGCACATAATGGGAATCCAACCAATATTTGTTGAATGAACGAGTGTGGAGCCTAACGGAACACTGAAATCCGTGCGGCTCTACGCAGACGTGAGGGGCGGTGAGCGCTTGTTCCTGCCGCTAGAGGGCACCCTCGCCGTGCGCTTCGCTGGAGGCCGAGCCAAGTAGGGGTCCTTCTCGGGCGGCTTCTCGTTGCGAGCTACGAACCTGGCCACTGAGTGCTGCCTGTGGGCTGTGCCGTCCCCTTACGAGGCTCCTGCCATTCCCTTTAGATGTATCCTTTATTTCTTCTCATTACGTCCCCCCCCCACCTCATGCTCCCCCTGGACGTACACTGCGGCAAATCCACGCCTTTCCGTACTTCCTTTAGCGGTAGGCAATAAAGTCTCAACTCGAGCTAAGACACTGATTAATAACAAGTTCTGAGGGTATCATCTTCCTGGTGACACAGCTGCGTCTTAGCAACTGCTTTTAATGCCTTTGAGTAACATGTTATGTGTGCTGGTGGTGGGACATATTTGGTGGGAGAGGTGGGGATGCCCTCAGAACCCCTCAAATCACACCGTTCAGGGGCTTGCCTGTGAGTGCTCAGCCTCGGCTTGACGTGCTAAGGCACACATCCATCCTCATGCCACTTACATCACACCTCACCCACGGAGTGTAGTGGCCACCTCTGGAAGTGTGTCCAGTTTTGAAGTGGGCTGTACTTTCATTTTGTAGAAAATGTTGTAAGAGTAACGCATTCTTTAGCTTCATTAGTAAAGTTTCTTCCTCATGGAAAGTTTTACAGTGCTCTGTGTTGTGAAACCACGCTTGAATTATTGTGTTCAGTTATGCGCACCTCTTTTTAAAAACAATGGGAATTATCCAAGAATAATATAAAAATGGTGAAGCTCTGGGAACTGTGCCATTTGAGGGTCAGATGAAGAAATGGGGGCTGTGTAGACTGGAGAAGAAAAGATGTAGGGAGAGTGTGATGGCTTCCTGTCATGTGGGTGCTTCTGTTTCCACCAACATATAATAAAAGAATAAAAAATAGGTTTTCAATACCAAGGAAGCTCCTGGGCCTTCTTTTGTAGTGCAGAATCTGGGGAGTGAGGTAAGGGAGAAAATAACAGAAAATTTAAAAAGCTAGAAAGGCTAAGATTATCCACAAGAGTTGTACAATCAGAGAGCAAGTGGTGGTGGAGCCCTGTGAAAAGAGACTGCTGTCTGCTTGCAGGCTTGGTTGGAAGTGGTTAAAAGAGGGAAAGTTTTGGGGATCTCTGCAACTGAGTAGAAGGTCAAAAGAGAAATATGGGGAAAGAGGATTGTGAGAAGTTATCTGTAGTTTATTATTTGATTGCCTTTTAATAATATTTGAGAAATTCCAGGACATTTTTGAATTGCATCTTCACCTATTCTTGGTTGTTAGACTGTTTAATTAGAATGAGACATTATTGAGACAAGAGCACAGGGAACGCTGGGATTATATGGGTAAAATGAGGAAGCATTTTCTAACAACCAGTCGAGAATAGGATAGGCTCCCTCACGCTGTGGTGAGTCCCACTGAATCTGGATGAGCAGTGGTCAGGGTTGCCATGTTGAGATGCTCTGCCCTGGTTGAAGTTTGCAATGGCTTCTAGGATTCCTTTCAATTCTGAGTCTATAACTTAATGAAAATGACATTGCTGGGCAAGTTTGAGAAGCCCGTCTTTGTACCTGTCCTTCCACAGTCTGGTGTGGAGTTCATGAAAAGTTGGGAATTTACAAGGAGATGCCCGTCCTCCAGTCTATGCTGGGCAGTTCTTTTCTGGCAGCTAATTTAGCTCTAGGAGACCCTGGTTCCCAAAACACTGTTGAGCGGGTCACAATCAGAAGACTTAATAAAATGCAAGTGGTCAGCTACACAAACATCTTCTGCAGAGAGTCTGTGTCCATGTACAGTCCTAGGATCTGGGGTACAAGAGTCACTGAGACACAGTCCTTGTTCTCGAGAAATTTACCTTCTGTCGGGGAGAGTCCCATAAGTCAGTGGCTACATCCGGTGTCCCAGGCATGGAGAGAAGTATGCACGAGGAGGGGTGATGGGAGACGAGGACAAGCTTTGCTAAGGAAGGTCATTCTAGAGCAAGTTTTAAAGGGTGAATAGGGGTTTGCCAAGTGAGCAAGGGGAGGGAAAGGGCATTCCAGGCAGACAAAGCCCCATGGGCCAAGGAGCAGATATGTGAGGTTACACGATGTAGTAGGGGAGTTGGGGCCAGGGAGACAGCGGCATGGCCAGGGCCTGAACACCTAGTTATAAAGTTTGTGATATGAGACTGCAGAGTTATGAAGGTCTTTCTCTTCCATGCTGAGGACTTTTAGCTTTATCCTACAGGGACTGTGGATCCCAGAAGCATTTCAATCCTGTCACCTTTTGGTGAGCAAATGGAGGATGGCTCGGAGGGGTGTGATAGAGTGTGCACGCATGTGAATACGTGTGTACGATGTGCATGGCCAGATGCACTTAATCAAAAAGCCCAAGGATGTGGGGCCTCCCCCAGCAGACAACCTCACAGTCTGCTTTGAAACCACGGTTCTATCCTCAAATTATTTCACTTGCCTCTCATGGAATAAAAAAATCATTCAGCTCAGTTCTCTCATTTGGCAGAGGAAGAAAGGGAGACCCTGAGCAGGGCAGTCCCTTGCCCAAGATCACAGAGCTAGGAAATGGCAGATTCCTTGGTTTCTTGGCTCTTAATCCAGTGCTCTTTTCATGGTGTCATTCTGCCTTCTGAGAAGCTCCAATACCCACAGGGCAGACCTGGAACTCTGGAGAATGGTAAATAAAGCTTTGGCAATCAAGACACAGCTGTCTTTCCTTCCCACCTAGGTCCCCAGCACATAGAATGCCCGGGGACACCTCTCTGCCTCACTTAAAAAAGCTCCTGCTTTGGGGACTTCCCTGGTGGCGCAGTGGTTAAGAATCGCCTGCCAATGCAGGGGACACGGGTTCGATCCCCGGTCTGGGAGGATCCCACATGCTGCAGAGCAACTAAGCCCGTGCGCCACAACTACTGAGCCTGCGCTCTAGAGCCCACGAGCCACAGCTGCTGAGCCCGTGAGCCACAACTACTGAAGCCCGCGCGCCCACTGCAATGAGAAGCCCGTGCACCGCAACGAAGAGTAGCCCCAACTCGCCACAGCTAGAGAAAGCCCTCGCGCAGCAGCGAAGACCCAAAGTGGCCAAATAAATAAATAAAATAAAATAAAAAAAGAAAAGCTTCTGCTACCCACTAGCTATCTATTTTACATTTGGTAGTGTATATATGTCCACGCCACTCTCTCACTTTGTCCCAGCTTACCCTTCCCCCTCCCCGTGCCCTCAGGCTTTGTGACCACCTATCGGGGCGGGGGGGGGGGGGGGGGGGGGAGGGGGGGGAGGGGAGGGGGATAGGCAGGGTGGGAGGGAGATGCAAGAGGGAGGAGATATGGGGATGTATGTATATGTATAGCTGATTCACTTTGTTATAAAGCAGAAACTAACAAACCATTGTAAAACAGACTCCAATAAAGATGTTAAAAAAAAAAAAAAGCTCCTGATTATCTTCTTCCTAAAGAACTCCTACTCCTTCTTTAGGTCCCAGCAAATGTCACCTTTCATCTGAGGGAGTCTGTTACCTCAACGCCTTTGGGCAGAACCAGTCATGTTTCCTCTCTGTTTGCACAGCACCTAATATGGCAGGTTTACAAGCCTCCTGCCCCACGAGTCTTCAAGCTTCTTGAAGGAAGGCACCATTTCTGTCTGGCTCCTGGTTGTAGCTTCAATGCCTAGCATGGTACCTGGCACAGAGTAGATGTCCACAGAATGTTTGTTGGATGACTAAATTGATGAATGTATGAATCAGGAGTCTGACCCTGAATCCTTCTATGTGGATCTATTGTGAGACTCTCAGGGGTCTAACAGAGCACATGGTTTTCTTATGTTATAGTGGCTGGTGCTGGTGTTCTAAGCAGAAATGCATTAGGGCTGGACAGTTTTCTATGTGTTTCTTTTTCCTAAAGCAAAGTGAAGGTGGTGACTCTGGGTTCATTTTTCCTTTGTAATTCCTCTGTATTTCATTGACCCCAGGAAATTAATTTCCCCTGGACACTTTCAGCCTGGAAGATTTATTTGTTTATTTTTTAGCTGCTAAGAGCTAAAGCTGTTCTTACAGTTTAGATTTGTTTTGTGTCTTTTGGGAAGAAAAATTCTCTTGCCCTTCTAAAAAAATTTTTTTCTTCCTTCTCCCTCTCAAATTCCATGCTTGTTTAATCTTGTTTAAACAATTAGATTCACCTTAAGGGAGCCAAAAATGGAGCCACTTTGGGGAGGGGGCTGGGGCTTGGCCAGCTTTTCTTCTCTTTTCAAGAAGAGCCTTTCCCATCAGCATTCTTCTGCCAACTGATTAACACCTTGTGATGAAGCAGCAGGCTGTGCATCTCCAAGGGGTTAGCTCTTTCCGTATGGAGAAGACTTGTTCTTTGTTTCAGGAGAACTATTTACATTTTTTTTGCATTTGATTAAAACTCCTGGGCCTGGTGCAGGCAAAGCTGTGAGAGGGTGACCCTGGGGCCAGGGTGGACTGCATCTGGAGAGCTCTGGCCTCTTTACTTTGGGGGAACCGCAGGGTTTGGCCTGGGCAGGAGAGACCCTCTTTGGTTGTAGGTGTACAGATACCTTCTCTCTCTCTCTGGCTTTATTTTCACCTGAGCCTCAGATCCCTGGGGCTTTCTGGGGCCTGTTGGTGGCTATTGTCAGCTGGTGGCTTTGGGCAGGAGCTTACACACAGCCTTGAGGCCAAGTGGTGTGAAGCAGGGTCAGATGTGTCTTCCTGCAGCTCAGAGAGGTCTGTTACGGAGTAACAGCCCTCTGGGATATTTGGAGAGTGATTGGAAGGAAAGTGAAAGGAAGGGCATTTGTGGATCATCTTGCAAGTGTGAGGAATTGAGCTAGGTATATTTAAAATGTTTGCTCATTTAGTCCTGGGAATAACAATCACTAAGTGTACCGAGTGCCTGCCTCACGCCAGGCGGGATACATACACGATCACGTTTAGTCCTCAGCATGTTCCCCCATGAAGTGCTTACTGTTACTTCTCTTTTACTCATGTGGAAACTGAAGCTTGGAGAAGTCAGGTGAGTTAAAGAAATTGCCCAGGGGTGAGAACCAGACCTGACTCAAAATCCCCTTCCGCAGTGCCTTGTCATGGAGCCTACCAGGGTTGGGGGCTGGGGCCTGAGAGTCATGAGGCTTTTTTCAGAGTGCCATAAAATATGATCTATTGAATTTCCTCAAATGAGAAAGGAACAATTTCCCCAGCAAACAAACGATCGTATTAAACCACAAACATAAGCAGCCCAGGCCAGGAGAAAGCAAACTGTTGAAGGATGTGTGAGTGTTTGCTTCTGCGTTTTCTCATTAATAATTTCTACTCATTCATTTATTGTGTCTTATGCTATCTCTGGCTAAAAGGCAAGTGGTAACAGGCACTAAGGGCGGAACAGAAATTTATGGAAGAAGTGCCTACAAATTGAGAAAAGGCTATATGTTCACATTTTTTTAGTGCATTAGGAAAGCTGCTAATATTTGATTTAAGCAGTGCACCCCCCCAGGCATGCTTCCAGAGCACCAGCCTTCACAGAAGCATTGATTCTGAGCCATACTGAAGATGTGTGGTGGACACAGGTGTGTGCAGGGGAGGGCTCACCCCCAAGTATGGATCTGCTCCTTTGAGCCCTGAAAGATGTTGCCTACCATTTTACAGGCAGACAACTCACCTTCCACGTCCTTTTTGCTTAGGTCACCATCAAAATGATTGGAAATGCTCAAGTCACTGGTGGGCCTGCGAACTTGACCTGAGTGTGCTAGAGCAGAGGTGGGAGTGGGGAAGGTGTATTTGCTTAGAATTTTAGAAACAGGGATAATGCTGTAAATGGGCCACTGCCCTTCCAAAATCACCTAGGTGATTATCCTTTTCCTTCCAACAGGCGCAGACTCACGGACCATCATTTTCCCCAACTTGCAAACATTCTCCACAAGAGAGAACGAGAGCTTTCTGTGCGTCTTCTCATAATCATTCCTCACTGGGGCCTGAAGGTGTGAGTACCACAGATTCCCACACTCTTTAGAAGGATCAGAGCTCTCTCTGCTTTTGCTGCACTAAGTAACTATGATTGTCATGCACGAGGTCAGCTCTTTTAACAAAATCTCACATGGATCTTTGACCAATCCCTCCGTTTGGATGGCAAGGATGGGTGGATGGGTTGGGTGGGGGAAAAATATCAAGATACAACAATGCCAATATATTTCTCCAACTCACCTCTATTTCTAGTCTCTGCAGGGAACAGGGACTGGGCTCCAGATGATAAGATACTAATGAAATGATTACACTGTACTTTGCACTGTAAAAGAGAACAAATGTTAAATAACAACAACAAAAGTAGTAATAAGATTTTGATTTGGGGCTGGGGCCTCAGAATTTCAGAGATGGAGCGCATATGGAATACATTCGTAGCTCTGTGTAATGCCCTGTAAACTGATTGGGTTCAGGTGAGAAACATTTGTCAGCAAAGTTCCCATTATGGGGCGTGGCGGGGTCTGGCCTGGGCTCTTACTGGAGGGGCTGCCTTAGGAGACCAGATGCTGTTGTTAGCTGTGGTAGTGGGATATGTTCCGCAGGGAATTCTCCTAATCTTCTTGTAAGCTCCAGGCTCCAGGCCAAGGAGTGGTTGATCTGGCTTGAATTGCTCATTTCAGTCTGTTATACAGAAGGTATGATGGATCAAACAGGAAATGCTAAGCACACAGGAGGAGACCTGCTGAAGTCATAGGCCATGAGAATTTCAGATTTCAAGTTCATGCTCTTAAGGCCCTCACTATTCTGGTACCAGTAATGGGATGTTATTGGTGAAGTTATTGCAGGTTTGGATAATCTAGAAGACCATGGGTGATGAGTCCCAACATACCAGTAGCTGTTTGTGGTACACTGCAGGGCCGCTGGGGTAGGGCATACAAAGCCCCTGCCCTTCTAGTATTTGGGCTGGGCGCCCCTTTCATGATAAGATAAACCACCATATGACTATATTTTTGTTCTGGAAAAGAGGAAACCAAAGGTTTTCCCAGAGGGTTCTGTCCCCGGAGTTTCCTGGTCCTCTGTGGTTTGGCTTCCCCACTTGGGTGGCCTTAGTGGTCTGCTGTTTTTATCCAGTTTCCTTGCTGCTATTTTGATCATCATTGCCCCTAGGCACTGTTGCATGTTCTAGTGGAAATTTTACAAATATTTAAAATGAGACTGAGTTAGAGGTGTATCAAATAGAGATCTTCACCACACTTAGGGAGTAGTTCTAACATATGGGGAATATTTAAAAAGCCAAAGTCTATTTTAAGAAAATTTCTCCTTTGAAGCATAAATTGGTTTTTTAAGTTTTGTTTTATAAAACTTAGTTTTTGCTGGAATTTATCAGGGGTATGGGTAGATGAGAGAGCTTCAAGGAGCTGGGGAGGAAGGAAGGGTGTTGGGATTTGGGTCTGAGGAAGGAGGTGACAGTGGGAAAATGGGCAACTAATGGAGGGGAGTTGTTCAGATGGATGATGGAGCAACCATCAGTATCATCAGAAAATAATTATTAAGTGCCGATGTTTGCCACTAATAGAAACATGGGGATGACCAATATGCCCAAATCTAGGAACCGAGGCAGGTAAGCTAGTGTTTCTCATCTTATCAAAACAGGAGGGCTTCCTGAAGGAGGTTGGGCATTTGGAATGATGCACGGGAAGAATGCTGGCTGAGCAAAAGGGCAAGGGCTGGCCTTGCCCCTGGGGGTAGCCAGTGTGGACTGCTGGTCTTGTCCTAGTCACTTTTTCTATTTTTAATATCTTTGCCAGTCCTTGGTCTAGGTTAAATATTCCAAAGCAGTGGGAGAATTTTAGCACAGAGCCGTGCTAACTTTCAGCAAGGCAAGCTCTGGCTCCACAGCTTAAACCATCCCCTCTCTATAGACTCTAACCTCGACTCCTGCCTGAGTCCCAGCTTCACATTTCACCCTGCTTGTTGGACTTCTCCAAATGTGTCCAATTGGTACCTCACATTTGAAGAGTATAAAATGTAATTTTCTTATTATTCCTCTCTTTTTTCTCTTCCTGACATCAAATTTTACTCTGAAATGCATTCCACATTTTTTTCTATGATTTTCATTCCTATCACCACCACACTCCTCTTTTCAGACCAAATTACATCATGACTAGTGTACTAGCATGGCCATATTTCCCATCACCATGCCCCCATATTCTCTCTTCCCTCATGTGCTGGTGCTAGAGGTGCCTCCCATATATAGTCCAGCTTAATAAATATTGACCGAGTGCTTAATATGTGCACAAGGCCTGTCACTTACAGACCTCGATAAATATGTCCTGAATTATACCAAACTGAAATACTTTTAAGATGCATGTAATTTCTTTCAAGAAGAAAAATACAAAGTCATTAATCAGAAACAACTGAACAAAGGACAGGAGAGATTTGTATAGAAGAAGGGGATGGAGAAGAACTTTCCAGGCAGCATGAGACAGTGGACTATGTACTGAAGGAAGATCCAGGAGCCATTGCTGGTCCGTGATAGACTTGCAATCAAGTGCAACCCTGTACTTACTAGTTACAAGGCCGTGGGCACTGACTATCTCTGGACCTGTGTTTTCTCATTTTCAGGGTGATAATTTTTTGTTTGTTTGTTTTTGTTTTTTTTTAAAGTTTTTTCCTTTGTGATGAGAACTCTTTTTTTTTTTTTAATTTTTATTTATTTATTTATTTATTTATGGCTGTGTTGGGTCTTCGCCTCTGTGCGAGGGCTTTCTCTAGTTGTGGCAAGTGGGGGCCGCTCTTCATCGCGGTGCGCGGGCCTCTCACTATCGCGGCCTCTCCTGTTGCGGAGCACAGGCTGCAGACGCGCAGGCTCAGTAATGGTGGCTCACGGGCCCAGCCACTCTGCGGCATGTGGGATCTTCCCAGACCAGGGCTTGAACCCGTGTCCCCTGCATTGGCAGGCAGACTCTCAAGCACTGCGCCACCAGGGAAGCCCCAGGGTGATAATTAAAAACTGTCATCATTAAGTTCCCTTTTGGGGGACAATTATTTGATTTTTTTGTTGACTTTTGGTCATTTTCCAGTTCTGTTCGAGGGCTTAGGTTTGGGGTGATGACTGATGATTTAGTTCTGAAATAAGTAACTCAGTAACCTATTTGTTAGCATGGGTCCTATAAATACCACAACAGGCCTGCCAATTTACGTTGAGCCAGCAGACAGAGGCACATGAGTGATGTGCTCCTGGAGGACTTTCATCTGCATCGCCCTTCTTTGTGGTGGGGAATGATGCTGATGGTTGTGGCTGTGCACCAGGGTGGGTGTGTCTGCAAGTTCCCCACCTGCTGCAGGACTTAGTCACCAACCCCTGCTCCTGTGAGAGTTCACCTTACTCTTTACTCTCTTAGCCCAAAGTCCCACTATAGTCCTTGTTTATAATGATCTGAGCTGTGTTTCAAAAGACCCAGGCACTACCACATGCTGGACCACAGGTAAATCCTGGCATCTCAGATACTTAAGGTCTAGTACTAAACTGTATGGGATGCAGGGAGGTTGATGTCACTCTGAACACAGGCTTCTGAAAATCTGGTTCCAGAGTATATATTAACTCAAATGTTAAAATGTCAGGAGAGAAATTATGAGATCAAAACAACTCCAACTTTAAATATTACTTAGTTTTTTTTAATTTTCAATTGGCTAATGTGGAGCACATGGCCTAATCAATGGAATATTACTCAGCCATAAAAAGGAATGAAATTGGGTCATTTGTAGAGATGTGGATGGACCTAGAGTCTGTCACACAGAGTGAAGTAAGCCAGAAGGAGAAAAACAAATATCGTATATTAAAGCATATGTGTGGAATCTAGAAAAATGGTACAGATGAACCTATCTGTAGGGCAGGAATAGAGACGTAGATGTAGAGAACGGACATGTGGACACGGGGGGAAGGGGAGGGTGGGACAAATAGGGAGATTAGGTTTGACATAAATACACTACCATGTGTAAAATAGATAGCTAGTGGGAACCTGCTGTAAAGTACAGGGAGCTCAGCTCAGCGCTCTGTGATGACCTAGATGGGGCGGGGGGGGAACGGGGGGAGGGAGGTCCAAGAGGGAGGGGATATAGGTATACATATAGCTGATTCACTTCATTGTACGGCAGAAAGTAACACAGCATTGTAAAGCAATTTTACTCCAATTAAAAAAAATAAAAATAAATGCCAAAATATTAGCTTGAGGAGCAGCACTGTGGGCCTGGGAATGATCTCAGGAAAAATATATCATATATATTTTAATTCTTCCCAAATCTGGGAAGGCTTATTGTCATCAAGGGTAATAAATTTGGTCAGCTTAACAAGTCTAGGAAAAGATTAATTTGGGTCCAAGGATAAGATTAATGAAAGGAAATCATTCACCAAATGCATTCTTTGCTTTGCCAGCCAAGCTCATTTGCTCTCAGCGTCCTCTCTGTCCATGCAGCTTTTCATTCCTTCACCTCTATCAGCCTGTGACTCTTACCTGTAATGACCTTCACCTTCTCTCTGTAGAATTGTATCGTTGGAGTCCTCCCAAACTCATTCCTTCTAGAAGTCTTCCATTATCAAGACATCCAACTGGAGGATCACAGAGTTGTGTGGTAGCGGGCAAGACTCTAACCCCTGTGCCTCATTATTTCTTTAATCTTTGAAATGAGTCAATAAAATATTAAGCATCTGTCTAGCTCTAAGAGCTATGGCTCAAGATAACCTGCCTGCATTTACCTTTTTTGTAAGAACTAGATTGCAGATCCAGGTATAAGGAGAACGGAGAGAGATCTGTGGTTCTGTTTGAATAGAAATAAAACATGAAAAACACATTTTATCCCTCTCTGCAAAGCTGATTTTCCTCCTCTCCAGATTAATGTTATCTCCTCCCTTCCTGACATCCACACTGTAGGGACAGGCTTATTTTTGATTCTTCCTGCTCCTGTAGTCCTCCTTCCCATTTAAGGTCATCATAGTCTGAATCCTATTATTAGGTTGAACCACAGGAAATTGCCTTTTATTTTTTGTATGTCAAAGAAATGGTCTAATATTGGCAATTTCATGTGGTCAACCTAATGCAAAAGCATTTGTAGAAGCTGTTCCCTCAGTCTTGGCACTCTTGTCTCCCCCTCACCCGATCATAACCCTGTTACTAACTGACAAGCCTTTGCTCCTCTTTCAAGGCTTTGTCAGGTATGAGCTTTATCTCTGCAGCTTTCACGGATCACTTAGGCTCTCATAGTAATTTCCTTGTGCTCCATGAGGTCAGGGTACCGGTGAGAAATAGGTGGCATGTTCAGGTGGGGAAATCAAGGAGAGCCTAATGAGGGTACCATTTATGAAGTTACGGGCAGAATGAAGGAAAACCAGACTAGACATTGAAGCACCTGGGGCTGGTGACAGCAAGGAGCCATTACCCACCCCAGGCCTGAAGAAGCAGGGGAAGGAGGGATTGCTGCAGCGCCCAGAAAGAGCCACAGGGGAAGCCGGTAGAGGCCCACACTTGGAGATGTGGCCTTCAGCAGAGAAATGCATCCACTTCCAACCTGTAGGTCAACAGGGAGGAAGCCATTTATTTAAATACCTGGTCCTTTCTTTCTTCCTGTTGGGCCATCTCTGCTTCTGCCTCCCATTTGCCAAACCCAATCAGAAGCCAGAATCTGGAAGCTGTAAGGACCTGTCGTCCTTACAGGTGAGCTTCTCGGGGCATAGGGCAGGGTGGAGGAGGGATGTCTACTGAGGTCAGGAACGGCCTGGAGGAGAATGGGTGACCCTACTGCCAACCTTTGTTTAACATAAATTTCCATTTGTGTCTTGAAGAAGGAGGAAAATCTGGCAGAATTAGACAAATTATCCTTTGTGAGGGAGGCAGGAGCCTGGAGAATTTTTTTTTAATTTTTTTAATTAAAAAAAAATTATTATTATTTTTAAATTAATTAATTAATTAATTAATTAATTTTTGGCTGTGTTGGGTCTTCGTTGCTGCACGTGGGCTTTCTCTAGTTGCAGCAAGCAGGGGCTACTCTTGGCTGTGGTGCGCGGGCTTCTCACTGCAGTGGCTTCTCTTGTTGCGGAGCGTGGGCTCTAGGTGCGTGGGCTTCAGTAGTTGAGGCACGCAGGCTCAGTAGTTGTGGCTCCACGGCATGTGGGATCTTTCTGGACCAGGGCTCAAACCCGTGTCCCGTGCATTGGCAAGCAGATTCTTAACCACTGCGCCACCAGGGAAGCTCTGGAGAATGTTTTAAGAGAAGTAATTCACATTTATTTTTTTTTTTTCAGTTGGATAATATTTCAAATATTAGAAAGCACAATCATGTAATAGACACTCGATATACCCACTACCAGATTTAGGTAATTGTTACTATTTTATCATATTTGTTTCAGATGCTTATTTAAAAAAATAAAATATTAGAGATTTGGCTATAGCCATCTCCCCCAAGTCCCATCACCTTCCCTTCTCGTAAGTAACCACTTTCCTGAAGTGTGTCACTTCTCCATAATTTTGTCACACATCTGGAAACAACATGCCTGGTCTTGTATGCGTCCGTGTACGTAAATGGCATCCTACTGTACATTTCTTCTACAACTGCTTACTTTTACTCAGCCGCATGTTTTTGAGATTTATCCATGTTAATAAATTAGATCTAGTTCATTCATTGTAATAACTGCTCGTCGTGTGACTGCTCCATAATGTGTTTACCATGCCTATGTTGATGGATTCTGAGGTTGTTCCAGGTTTTTCCCTTCTTTCTCTTTATGCTGTCACCAATAGTGCTACATGAAACATCTTTGTACCTGTGTACTGTGCAGGAGCGCCTCTGAGATATCTATCTACAAGTGGAATTGGTGGGTCACAGGGAATGTGCACCTTCCACTCTACTAGCAGTGCTAAGTTATCCTCCAAATTGGTTGCACCAGTTTACAAAGTTGTGGAGCAGAAAGTAGGGCCATGTGAGGATAATTGTGAGTCCTCTCTCAGTCTCGGTCTGGTGGAGCAATGAAGGACTCTGCTTCTGGGTCCCTTCCTATTATCTATAACCTTGGTCCCAAAGGGAGAGGGAGCGGAAGGTCAATAGTTGCCTGTGACAGTTTGTAATTTTCCTTGGAGAGCCCTTTGGGAGAAGAAAGTCTGTTTTATGTGCTCAGGGATGAGAAGGGTGCTTAGTGAGTACTATTTAATAGTGAAGACTATTTTCTAAGTGCTTACTACATGACAGGCACTTTAATTATTTTATTTTTATCTGTTTTTGGTTAAGAAATAAAACCCACATACAGAAATATATATATATATATATATATATATAATAAATGTGCTTAATAAATTATAACAAAGCACATAACTGTGTAACCCCCGGCCAGATCAAGAAAGAGCACCTCCTTCATGTCCATTCCTCTGTCTCCACACTAGACGCTCCCTCAGAGCTAATCATCATTATTTGACTTCTATTGCTATAGTTTAGTTTGGGTTGTTTTTAAAGGTTATCTAACTAGAACTACACAGTAATTTTTCTTTTGTGTCTGGTTTTTGTGGCTCATTCATATTGTTAAGTGTACCTGGAGTTTATAAATTTCATTGCTGTATAGTATTACATTGTATACATACACCATAATTTAGTTATACATTTTTACGGTCGATGGACATTTTGAGTTGTCTTCAGTTTTGATTCTTAAAAAGAAAGTAACTATGGACATTCATGACCATGTCTCTTGGTGCCCATATGCATGCATTTCTGTTGGGTTATGCGTATGCCTGGGTTACAGGATATGCGTATCTTTTTTGTTATTGTTGTTGCTGTTTTTGGCTGCACTGCGCGGCTTGTGGGATCTCAGTTCCCGGATCAGGTATTGAACCCAGGCCCTCGGCAGTGAAAGCGCGGAGTTCTAACCACTGGACCGCCAGGGAATTCCCAGGATATGACTCTCTTTAATACTTAACGTCAAGCTATTTTTCAGAGTGACTGTGGCAATTGATGCAATCACCACTAGTGGATGAGAAATTCCATTGCTCTAAATCCTTACCAGTGGTGATTATTTTCAGTTTTTAAAATTTTGGCCAGGCTGTAGAAATGTAGAGCTACTCATCTCACTATGGTTTTAGTTTGCTTTCTTTCTTTCTTTTTTTTTTTATGACTAATGAGATTAAACAACTTCTACTTACTGGCCATTTGGGTATTATCCTTTGTAAAGGGCCTGCTCGAATCCGTTTCACGTACATCTATTGGGTTGTATTTCTTTTCTTTTTGATTTATGGGAATTCTTTATATTTTCTGAATGCAAACCCTTTGTCAGTTGCATAAATTGCCAATACCTTACTCTATTTTGTGACTTACCTATGTATACCTTGTTCTCTTAATTGTGTCTTTTGGTGAACAGAAGTTCTTAATTTTAATGTATTCCATTTCATCAATCTTTTTCTTTATGTTTTGATGCATATTTACCTCCTGATTAAGAAATATACCCTCTTCACAGTCATGAAAATATTCATATATGTCTAGAATCTTTATTTTACCTTTTAACATTTAAGGCTGCATTCTTCTTGGAACTGATTTTTGTGTATGGGGTGAAATAAAGAGTTCAGATAAGACTTTTTTTCCATATGGCTAGCCAATGAACTTAATACCTTTTATGAAATATATCATACTTTTCCCACTTCTCTGTAGTGCCACTTTTGTCACAAATATCATGTATCAAGTGACATATATGGATTTCTGAAATTGCTCTTTTGTTCAGTAGTATGTCTATCCTTGCACAAAAACCACTCTCTTAATTTTTGTGGTTTTAGAGTAAGTTTGATATCTGGAAAAACTTCTCCCTCTTTGTCTTTGTCAAGAGTGTCTTGGCTATCCTTGGCCTTTGTGTTTTCCTACATATTTTAGAATTAGCTTGTGAAGTTCCACCAAAAAAAACCACAACTCTACTGGAATTTTTATTGGAACTGTGTTGAATTTACAGATTAAGTTACAGAGAATTGATAACTTTACAGTATTGGGTCTTCCAAGCCATGAACCAAGCCAAGTTTTCTTCAATTTATCTTGAAAATTCATATTTATTTTTTTCCTCTGTGAAAGATTTACACATTTTTATTAGAATAATTTCTAGGTATCTGATATTTTTAATGGTTTTATAAATGATATCCCCCTTTTAAATGGAGGTTTAATTAATTAATTAATTTTCTTTTTTTTTTCTCTTAATTTTTTTATTGGAGTAAAATTGCTTTACAATGCTGTGTTACTTTCTGCTGTACAATGAAGTGAATCAGCTATATGTATACCTATATCCCCCCCTTCTTGGGCCTCCCTCCCCCCCTTATCCCCCCCCAATCTAGGTCATCACAGAGCATCGAGCTGAGCTCCCTTCCCACTAGCTATCTATCTTACACATGGTAGTGTATTTATGTCAGACGTAATCTCCCTATTTGTCCCACCCTCCCCTTCCCCACCGTGTCCACATGTCTGTTCTCTATGTCTACATCTCTATTCCTGCCCTACAGATAGGTTCACCTGTACCATTTTTCTAGATTCCACATATATGCGTTAATATACGATATTTGTTTTTCTCTTTCTGGCTTACTTCACTCTGTATGACAGACTCTAGGTCCATCCCCATCTCTACAGATGACCCAATTTCATTCCTTTTTATGGCTGAGTAATATTCCATTGTTTATATGTACCACATCTTCTTTATCCATTCATCTGTCATTGGACATTTAGGTTGTTTCCATGTCCTGGCTATTGTAAATAGTGCTGCAGTGAACACTGGGGTACATGTGTACTTTTGAATTATGGTTTTCTCAGGGTATATACCCAGTAGTGGGATTGCAGGGTCATATGGTAGTTCTATTTTTATTTTTTTAAGGAAACTCCATACTGTTCTCCATAGTGGCTGTATCAATTTACATTCCCACCAACAGTGCAAGAGGGTTCCCTTTTCTCCACACCCTCTCCAGCATTTATTGTTTGTAGATTTTTGACTGAGGTTTAATTTATAAACCCTAAAATGCATAGATTTAAAGTGTACAGTTAGATGGATTCTGACAATTGTATACACCCATACAACCAAGATATAGAATATTTCTATCACCCGTGAAGGATCCCTTTTCTCTTTTTGAGTCAACCCCTACCCCCTCCCTGACTGGAGGTAACCACTGCTCTATTGTGCTGATTTCTTTCACCATGGATTACTTTTCCCTGTTCAAAATGTCATATAAATGAAATAACACAATATGTACTCTGTCGTGTCTGGATTCTCTAACTCAGCATATCTTTTGAGAGTCATCTATATTGTGTGTACCAATAGATCTCTTTTATATTGCTAAATGATATTCAGTTGAATGAACATACCACAATTTGGTTTTCCATTTTCCTGTTGATGAAAATTTGGGCTAGTTCTAGTTTTTGGTTAATATGAATAAAGCTGCTCTGAACATTTTTTTTAATTAATTAATTAATTAATTAATTAATTATTTAGGCTGTGCCGGGTCTTAGTTGCGGCACGCGGGATCTTTGTTGCGGCATGTGGGATCTTTTTTTAGTTGCAGCAATGTGGACTCCTTAGTTGTGGCATGCACACTCTTAGTTGCGGCATGCATGTGGGATCTAGTTCCCTGCAGGGATCGAACCTGGGCCCCCTGCATTGGGAGCATGGAGTCTTACCCACTGGACGACCAGGGAAATCCCACTCTAAACATTTTTGTATAAGGCTTTGTGTGAATGTGTGTTTTCATTTCTCTTGGGGAAGTACCTAGAAGTGGAATGGCTGAGTCATAGGGGAGGTGCATGTTTACCTTTATGAGAAACTACCAGACTTAGGTCCAAAATGAATGTCCCATCAGTAATGACTGAAGTTCTACTTGCTATATATCCTCACCAGTATTTGGTATTGACATTCTTTTAAATTTTAGTCATTCCAGTGGGTGTATTGGTGTATTATTATGGTTTTAATTTTATTTCTCTGATGATTAGTGATATTGAGCATCTTTTCATGTATCTATTGTCCATTTATATATAACACCATTTGTCAAGTATCTGTTCAAATTTCTTGCCCATTTAAAGAAAAGTGGATTGCATTTTTATTTTTGAATTGCAAGTGTGTTTAAAATACATTCTTATATATTCTTGATATAAGTCCTTTGTCAAATGTAAGTATGAAATTTTCTTGCAGTCTGAAAATTAAGAAAATTTTCATTTTCTTAATAGTGTCTTTTGATAAGCAAAAGTTTTAAATTTTGCTGAAATTCATTTACCAATTTTTGTCTTTTATGGTTACTGCTTTCTGGGCACTAAGAAGCTGTTATCTACCCAAAGATTATAAAGATTCTTCTCCTATATTGTCCTCCAAAAGCTTCATACTTTTAGCTTTACACTTAGGCATATGATCCCTCTATAAATAATTTTTATATATGGGTTGAGACATGGATAGGCAGTTTTTCCAGCATCACTTAAAAAAAATTTTTCCTTTTCCCATTCATTTGCTTTGGCACCTTGGTAAAATATTGATTGATCATATTGTAGGGGCCTATTTTTGGACTCTATTCCATTGATCTGTTTGTCTGTCTTTATGTCACTACCACATTGTTTTGATTACAGTAGCTTTATAATAAATCTTGAAATGAGTTAGAGTAAGTTCTTCAAGTTTGTTCTTTTTAAAGAATGTTTTGGCTACAGTATTTATGTTTCCATATAAATTTTAGAATCAGCTTATCAATTTCTACAAAAAAGTCTTCAAGGGTTTTGATTGGGATTGTGTTGGATATATAGATCAACTTGAGAAAAATTGAAAACTTAAAAATACTGAGTCTTCCCAACCATGAACATGGTATATCTCTGTACTTATTTAGATCTTCATTACTTTCTTTCAGCAGTGTATAATCATATTTCATGTGGAACTCTTCCACGTATGTCTTCAAATTTATCCCGGGGTATGTTATGTTTTTTAATGTCATTGTAAATCATATTTTAAAATTTAATCTTCCATTTTTCCTATAATATATTATATATACAACATTTAAAAAAATAAATTTATTTATTTTATTTTTGGCTGTGTTGGGTCTTTGTTGCTGTGCATGGGCTTTTCTCTAGTTGCGGCGAGCGGGGGTTACTCTTCGTTGCAGTGTGCGGGCTTCTCATTGTGGTAGCTTCTCGTGTTGCAGAGCACATGGGCTCTAGGTACATGGGCTCTAGGTGCGTGGGCTTCCGTAGTTGTGGCTCACGGGCTCTAGAGCGCAGGCTCAGTAGTTGTGGCGCATGGGCTTAGTTGCCCCGCGGCATGTGGGATCTTCGTGGACCAGGGCTTGAACCCATGTCCCCTGCATTGGCAGGCGGATTCTTAACCACTGTGCCACCAGGGAAGCCCTATACAACATATTTTTATATATTGATCTTATTTATTAAGTTATCTATTATTGTGTAACAAACTACCCCAAAATTTAGCAGCTTAAAAGAACAAGCATTTAATAATCTTACTGTTTCTGAGGGTCAAGAATCCAGGAATGACTTAGCTGGGTCATGCTGGCTCAGAGTCTCTTTTGAGTTGTGGTCAACCACTGGTCAAGGCTGCAGTCATCCAGAGGTTCAAATGAGGCTGGATGATCTTCTTCCAAGGTCACTCATGTGACTGTTCGCAGGAGGCTTTTTTTCCTCACCACAAAGGCCTCTCTGTAAGGTTTTTCATGACACGGCAGCTGGATTTCCCCAGAGTGAATAATCTGAGAGAGAGCAAGAGAGAGAGTACCCAATACAGAAGTTGCAGTATAACCTAATCTCAGAAGTCATTTACTATCCCTTCTGCCATATGCTGTTGATTACACAAACTTTTGTACAGCATGGAAGCCACAGGATGTGAACACCAGGAAGTGCGAATCATTCAGGACCATCTTGGAGTCTGGCTACCACAGTCTTACTTCTAACCCTCAATAATTCATAGGCCCTACACATACAGAATACACTCATCCCCTTCCTAGGTCCACGAGAGTTTCATGCCGTTACAGCATCAGACCCAATTTCAGAATCTCATCTTCTAAAGCAGATCCAGGTTCTTAAGTGTAGTCCCTTAAATATAGCTCCATGAATATAGTTCCTCTCGATTTGTAGACCTGTGAACTAAGGAAACAGGTTATCTGTCCCCATCCAACATGCAATGGTGGCACACCAGAGGATAACCAGTATAGACATTTCCCCCTTTGTGCTTCAGGGGGAAACTGAAGCACAAAGGAGTCACTGGTTCATAGCAATTCTGAAATCCGGCCAAATAAATGTTGTAAGTTCCTTGATTAGGGCTCAGTCCTACTCCTGCTAGAAGCGACTTTCCATAGTTCTTGGCTCTGTTCTCTAGGTTCTTAGTCCACCTTTCAAGTCATCCTTCCTCATTCATGAAAGGTATCGTGTTTGCCGCTGAGTTGTTTTCTCAGACTATTTCCTGCTTGTAGAAGCTTGGGGGTTCAGAGGCCTCTTTTCATTTTATACTGTCCCTGTCACTCTCAGGTCAAGCTGGCAGTATTTCTGGTCTCTCAAAACCTCTGTGGTCCTCCTGTGAATCTCACTGGGGTTTGCTCCGTTAGACAAACCCACACCTACAAGTCTGTTTGAGATAAATCCTCTCTACATGGGCTTCTGCTGAAATGTCTGAGCGACAATGCCCTTAAGCTTCTTAGGACCTCGATTATTTTATTTATATGTTCTGTGAGGCAAACCTTAAAAAAGAAGTCACTCTCAAAAATAAAAATAGGGGCTTCCCTGGTGGCGCAGTGGTTGAGAATCTGCCTGCCAATGCAGGGGACACGGGTTCGAGCCCTGGTCTGGGAAGATCCCACATGCCACAGAGCAACTAGGCCCGTAAGCCACAATTACTGAGCCTGCGCGTCTGGAGCCTGTGCTCCCCAACAGGAGAGGCCACGATAGTGAGAGGCCCGCGCACCGCGATGAAGAGTGGCCCCCGCTTGCCGCAACTGGAGAAAGCCCTCGCACAGAAACGAAGACCCAACACAGCCATAAATAAATAAATAAATAAATAAATAAAAATTTAAAAAAATAAAAATAAAAAAAATAAAAATAAACTCTTTGGAGGGCCTTTTGTCTGATTGAATGTACTCTGAGCATTAATTAGGAACTACCGTTTAACTTTCTGCTGTCTTAACAAAGGATTTTACAGTTACCCCCTTGGCTTTACCTTTAGAACATTGTTTCCTGAGAGTGTCCTGGATATGGTCTTTGCTTGTGAGCAATTTCTTATTTTTAGTATTGTTTGCCATCTAGGGAGCCTCAGAATCTTCAAAACCAGCAAGTGTTGTCTTCTTTTGATTTAACAGTACTTCCTTTAGCTTATCTCTCTCCTCTAACATTTTAATATAAGCAGCAACAGGAAACCAGGTAGCACCTTCAACACTCTGGCTGGAAAACTTCTTAGCTAAGTTACCCAGTACATTAGGTACCTTTTCTACCTTTTACAATACTGCGGGAGAGAGTGTTGCTAAACTTTCTACCACAACAATGCAAGGATCGCCTTTCTTCAAGTTTCCAACAAGATTTTCCTTTAATACCTCACCAGCAACCTCCTCAAAGTCTGATTCTAACAGTCTGTTCTAGGTGATTTAGGCTTTAATTAGTGCTCTCCTTAGAGTCCATTGAGAAAGGAGCTAATGATTAACATATAAAGGGATCTAGGTCTAGGTCAGTGCTAAGTGTTTAAGAAAATAAACACACATGGAGAAAACCTAAACTGACCTCATTTTACAGATGAGGAAACTATGATTCAGAAGGGTTAAGGGACTTGCCCAAGGTCACATGGCCAACTGGTGGCACAGAAGGGACTAAAACCAGTTCTTCTAACTCCTTATACAGTGAACTTTCCAGGTACCATGTGGCCTCAGATTCCCATCATGTTCCATGGCTCTAAGAAAGCAGCTCCTACCTGAGAATTCTCAGTGGCAGCATGTAAGAAAGCAAGGCGAAGAATGTTAGGATTTTCTGTCAACATATTAATTGTTTTAACGCTTTGTAACAAGTCATCAAAGTAACTCTTGGACAGCTAATGCTGCTCATGGGAACCTTTCCATTGTGATTCTGAAGATATGAGAACTTGACAGTGACATCTTCAGAGATCCAAGAGTGAAGGATTATCCCTGGCTCCTCTTGTCTTTGATTTTTTAAAAAATTAATTACTTAATGTTTTTTTTTCCAGCATTATTGAGACACAATTGACCAATAAAATTGTCTTATCTTTGCTTTTGTTTCAGGAGTGATGAGTCAGGGAACTTTGAAGACAGTTTTCATTTTCTTGGTTACTTTTTCTTTGGAAGTAAAGTTTACAGTACATATTCAAAAAAGTAGATTTTGAATAATTTGGTTCGCCTGCCTCTATGAAAGACTATGAGTAAAAATCAGCCAATTAACTCTTCTGAGGTCCTGACGCATATGTCCAGTTATCTACTGGACTTTGGGTTACCTCCAACTCAACATATTCCTAACTCAACTCATTACCTTTCCCTCTCAACCTGCCCGGCCTCTTATATTTTTAAAGACCTTAGAGACCTCATTAGTCACTCAATATGGAAACTTTGGATTTTTTTCCATTTTCTTCAGACAAAATTCTTTAGACTCTAGCCCAGATCAATTTTTGGAATATGCCCTTTTCTCTACATCCCCACTGATGCTGCCCTACTTTAAGTCCGCATTCATTCATTCACCTATGAAGGGCAGTTTTTTGCATGCTTGCACTGTGTCAGCCGTTCTTCTCTGTGCTGGGATACAAAAGTGAACAAGACATAGTGCTTGTCTACAAGGAACGTCTCTGTGTGTCTGGGGTGGGAAGGGGACAAAAACAAAGAATGACAGTAGCATGTGATATGTTTTACTTTCATCATTCCTCTCCTAGCTATTACAAAAGATCTTGACTTCTCTCTCCCACCTGATCCATTCTCTTCACTGCTATCAGCATTATCTTTCCAAAGTACAGATTGATCGTGGTCATGATTAGGATCATCTTTGTCTCCTTGTTGCCTAAAGAATGAAGGCCAAAGTCCTCAGAATGCTGTTCCTTCACAAGCTTTCAAAAGCTGGTCCAAAACTACTTCTTCAACTCTCCATCCTTTTGTTCTCTAGCTTTGAATCCTATACTTTAGCCAATTAGGCTACTAGTAGGTCTCCAGATACTCCACATGTAATCTCACATTTCTGTCTTTTTTTCCCCCTGTTCCTTTTGTCTCAAATATCTTTCAAATCTCATTCATCACCTGGCTAGCTCTTACTCATCATTTACCTTCCTCAACTTTCCTACCCTGAGGCAGAATTAATTATATCCTCCTTTTAAAGTACCACTATTATTATAGAATTTATTTTGTTTCATTGTAGTTAATTCACAACTTAGATGTTGAGTTTCCTCCTAGCACCTAGCACAATGCTCAATATATATTTTTTGAATGATTGGGGAAAAAAAGTATAAAGTATTTAAAATATGCATTGCACATTGTAAAAGGTGTTTTTGTTTTTACTGGTAATATATTGTGAAAGAGTAAACAGAGTCTCTAAGTGCCTGGACACGGTAATCAAATTTCCTGCATTTGGAAATCAAAAGAAGTTCCCAGGCATATTTTTCATCCCCTCTCTTTCATGTGAAGTTTGGGGATATGAGTTGGGACATTTCCATTAGGTTATCCTGAGTTTCCAAAACGTAAGATGGGACTAAATGACCTTAGGAGTTCCCACGAGAGAAGTGGTGGTGAGAGAGACTATTCCTCAGGGACGCTGGAGGTCAGGAGAAAGTCCTACTTTCACTTCACTGATGTGACTGAAGTTCTTTCACAATCTGTCTCATGGTTCTGGTAGTGAGGTATATGTGGCTGTGCGTGTGGCAATACTTGGAGATAGTTGAAAATCTTAGACATGAGATGACCTATACATGATTCACCCATTGCTGTCAGTGTATCTTCCTTAACTTTATGAGTAAGTGGCAAGATATCTGGGCCTAAGTGCTTTTTTCTACCAAACCCTGCCTTGAGAATGCAATCAGGATGCTTCAGAAAAGAATCTGCCCCACATCCAATTGAATAAAGATTTCTCATACATTTGGGAAAAATCACTCTGAAAATTTTCAGCCTTTATTACAGATTAATCCCCAGAATTTCATTTCATGGAATGTCAACTATTTCAAAACATTTCCCACAGGGAATTCTATCAATGGATAAGAAGTCTGCAGGAGGTTACAGATAAGGGCTGGAATTCTTTCTTTCTTTTTTTGAAGCTAAATTTCCAAGAGCTAAACTACATGATCCCTAGACCTGGTTTAGGGTTGCATGCTTTCAGGCTCTTAGAATGTTGGAGCTGGAAGGGACTTGAGGGAACATCTGGCTCAGCCCCCTCACTTTAGAAATGGTGTCAGGGAGGTTAATGGTTTTTTAAGGTCACATAGCTTGTTGGGGTGGATCTGGGACAAGGACCCAAGTCTCCTAGCTCTCAGCCCAGGGATCTTTCCTCTATACCAAGTTAGACACAGACAAATTCCTGTATGAAATGAATGGAGCAGTTTTTAAGTTTAAATATAGGACTGTAATCATTTTTTTTTTTTTGAAGTTTTTTTATTTTTTTATTTTCTATTTATTTATTTATTAATTTTGGCTGTGTTGGGTCTTCGTTGCTGTGTGTGGGCTTTCCCCAGTTGCAGCGAGCGGGGGCCACTCCTCGCTGCGGCGCGCGGGCCTCCCACCGCGGTGGCCTCTCCTGCTGCAGAGCACGGGCTCCAGAGCGCACGGGCTTCAGTAGATACGGCGCGTGGGCTCAGTAGTTGTGGCTTGCGGGCTCCAGAGCGCAGGCCCAGTAGTTGTGGTGCATGGGCCTAGTTGCTCCGCGGCATGTGGGACCCTCCCGGACCAGGGCTCGAACCCGTGTCCCCTGCATTGGCAGGCGGACTCTCAACCACTGCGCCACCGGGGAAGCCCTGTAATCATTTTTAATATGGCCATGTCCCCCTGTTTTCCTGAGGCCTGAACCTCACTGTAGGCCGGCTTTCAGAGGCATCACTCTAGGAGGCTCATGCTGTTGGTCCTTGTCTTGGACCCGCTCTTAGAGGAGCAGTAGATGTTGATGTTGATGATGGATCAATATTTAACCTAGATTTTGGGGGCCGGCCAATTCCACTTAACTGGTGTCTGCTTGTCCTCCCATTACTTTCAGGAATTCCTGGCCCATCCTCAACCTTTGGCATCCTCGGGCACTGCCTCCTTCCCCCAGTGGCAGGCCTGCCCTCCTCTCTTCCTACGCAGGTCAGCCCCTCCCACCCAGGACCCCTCTGCTCCCCCTCTGTGGGAGTCTTCCACTGAGCCCAGTAGAACCCTTGTTCTATCGGAATAAACTCCTCCTCCGCCTTTCCCTAAAGCCTTCTTCCTGCTTCCTTATCACAACAGAAGCTTGCCTTTTCCCTGGATACTGTCCCTGCAACTTGCTCTCACAGAGGCTTCTGTTTTCCCATTCCCGATGGCTCACAGCGCGGGGAGGCTGAGGCGTGTGTATGTCTTCATTTTCCTCCAAATTGTGTTCACTAGTCATTCTCTGGCCCTCTCAGTCTTTTTACTCTTATTTTAAAAATTCTTACTGACTCACCAGAGCTTCCTCAAGGAGTCAATTTCTTCCAGATCCCTTCTTCTCTTTAAACCTTGAACAATAGTTCCACTTCCTCAGCCTTCATAGATGGCTTCATATCCTTCCTTCAGAGATGATTTAGGCTTTTTCTTCTTTTTATCTCAAAATTTCTATGTATCTTTCCCCATATATTTTGGAGAAAGGAGTCAAAACTTCAAGGCCCACTTTCCCCTGGTTCATGGATTCTGGCCTATCCACCTGCTCTGGGACATCAAGACCCATATCTCTGAATCGCATCTCTAGGTATTTCCTTTTCACTGAATGCAACCTTTCCTTCCCCATCTTTTCCAAAGAGTGCTGTCCAGTTAGTGCTGTATCCCCAGTGCCTAAGTAAAAATCTTTGGGTCTGGTGCCTAGAATCTGCATTTTGTCTTCAGGTAATAAAATTTGAAACTAGAATCATGTGTAGGCCTCCCTTATTAAAAAATAAGCATCCTGTGTTAGCTACCTATTGTCCTGTAACAAATTATCCCAAAATTTGGTGGCTTAAAACAACATTTCTTATTTCACTGTGTTCTGTAGGTCAGGCGCCAGGACGTGTCTTAGCTGAGTCCTCTGCTTCAGGGTCTCACAAAGGTTGCAAAGTGTTGGCTGGAGCTCCTGCCCACGTCAAGGCTCAGTCAGGGGAGGACCTGCTTCCAGGTGCATTCATGTAATTGTTCAGAGCACTCAGTTCCTCAGGGGCTGTTGGTTTTAGGGCCTTAGTTCCTTGCTGGCTGTTGGCTGGAGGCCGCCCTCTGTTCTTTGCCATGTGGGCCTCTCTGTAGGGCAGCTCATAACATGGAAGCTTGCTTCATCAGACTGAGCAAACTGAGAAAAGCCAGAGAACAGAAGAGTGCAAGTAAGACAAAAATCACAGTCTCTCATAACCTGATCTCAGATATGACATCCCATCACTTTTACAGTCTTCTGTCTGTCAGAAGTAAATCACCAGTCCAGCTCATACACAAGGCAAGGGGATTAAACAAGGGTGTGGATGTCAGGAGGATGGATATTGACAACCTTTTAGAAGCTGACTACCGTATATCCCAACCCCAAAGCTTTTTCTCAAACTTGCTGCTACCTATTTAAGGTATCAACCTTTTTTCCTCCTTATATTTACCACTCAGCTTCTCAAGAGAGGAGTCTAAATTGGTATCACTCTTTAACCTGTGCCACTGTGGCTTCCACGCTTGCCACTCTATACAGCTGTCTTCTTGAGGGTTGCAAGTGAACTGATTGCCAAGTCCTCTTCTTCTCCTCCTCTCCCACGGCCTCTCTGCAGCATCTGATTGCCCTATTGCCCTTCTTTCTTAGGATTCTCTCCTTCTTGGCTTCCATGATACTCTACTTTCCTGTGTCCTCAAGCTCTTCTCACTTCTCTGTTTATTCCTCTACTGACTCCTGCACCCCCCAACTTTGACCAATTATTACACTATGCTGGACATAATAGTTTTGTATTTGAATAAGACATATTATCTGAGAGAGACTGAAGAAGTTTTGGGACCAGCTCAAGATTTCATCTAGGGGCAGAGAAATGACCAGTCCACTAAGCCTGTTGGGAGAGACAGTCTAAGAAAAAAAATAAAGTTGCCTTAAAAGTTGTGACAGGTGAATGCTATCACCTGTCACAGTCACAAGGAACCTAAGGAGACATGATGACTAAATGCACTGTGGTATCCTAGATGGGATCCTGGAACAGAGAAGACATTAGGTTAAAAACTAAGGAAATCTCAGTAAAGTACGGACTTTTGTTAATAATTAACCAATGTTGGTTCATTAATTGTGACAAATGTACCATACAAGTGTAAGATGTTAAAAATGGGAAACTTGGGTGTGCGGTGTCAGAACTCTGTGCTCTATTCACAATTTTTCTGTAAATCGAAAAATATTATAAAATGAAAAGTTTATTTTTAAAAATGCACGCTATCAAGGTCTACTCTTCCAGGTAGAGGTCACACTAGTATTTGTACATTTACATTTATGTGTCATGCCTCTACAAGATTCTACCTTCAGGTTTATGCTCACCTTTCTACCTCCATAGGACTAAGTTCAGGGCCCCACATGTTTCATAAGTAACTATTGAACGAATGAGTGAGTAAATGAATGAATGATTGTGAAATACCAAAGTGATCTCTGGGACAGGCTGTTCTGTAAGGACATAATTAACCCAGTTGAAGCCAAGGGTGATGGGAACATTTTACTGGGCTTTGTCTTCAGTTCGTTCTGTTCAACCAAACCTCTAAAGTGGTGTGTTCCCACATTTCCTTCAAATTACATGTTCCTGCTCTGTTTTTATCTCTGTCACTTCCTCTTCTTTCTTTTACTTTTTCTCTCTATTATTGTTTTTCTTTTACTGTGGTGTGCTTTCCACTCATTTTGACCCAAACAGTGGTTGTTCTTCCTAATGTGTTGTGGTCTAGTGGGAAGTTTCTGGAGTGTCAGTGTTGAGCTGGGACTGAAGCAATAGGAGAACAAAGACCTTTGGTTCTGGATGTGTGCCATCCAGGTAACCACAGATCCTGGACAGGAAAGCTTGGTGCCACTTCCCATGGAATTAGTCAAAATGAACTTGTTTTTACTAGCATTAAACAACTAGACTTAATCCCCAAATTTCATCATTTTGAAACAGTTGTTTTGGTTTCTATTAGCTTCAGTTTTAGTGTTTGCTCATGGATATGGTTATCAAATAAAGAGAAAAGTCTCCTTTAATGTCACTCACAGGGCTCCTCTTTCTACATCATAGCAAACATTTGCATATTTGCCTCCTCCTCCTCCTTCTTCTTCCCCTTCCTCTTCCTTTTCCTCTTCTTCCTCTTTCTTTCCCCCTCCTCTTCCTCACCCCCTTCCTCCTCCTCCTCTTCCTCCTCTTTCTCCTTCTCCTCATCCTCCACTTCTAGATATATGGCTTGCTTATTCATGGACTTGAACTTTCCTGGGCCTTGCGAAGTGTCTTCTTTCTGTTCTTTCTTCACATTTCAAAAATAACATGCTATTCTCTGTAAAGGAAACTAGTGCTATTGGCTGATCCTAAAAAAGGATAGATGGGAGTCAGCTGATTTCTGTTGGTTTTAATCAGTTGTTTGGGGTTTAAGTCCAGGATGTGACATGAAAATAAATGCAGTTAATGAGATCACAGAGTTTTGACCTCAGCAGCACTATTTTCTGATCCTCTGACCTAACTGGCTATTGATTACAATTAAAAATGCCTTGTAATTTTACAGGGTTTCATGCTCTTCAAATAAGTTAATTTTATTTGATTCTCACACTTTTTAAAAAAATATCTTAAGACATAGTTCTTTCAAGAATTGTAGTTCTTGGGTTTTCAGACCAGCATGGCACTGGGTGGAAAGTGTGACTGAGGGGACTAAGCTTGGGCTGGACTTCCTTAGACTGTGTTTCAGAGTTTGAAGTCATAGCAGGGCCTAGGAAGGAATTTATGGTCCTTCATGGAGGCAGGCACTGTGTCTGTCCTGTTAATGCTCTATCCCCAGTGATTAAAACAGTGCATGGCACGAGGTAGATACCCAGGGAAAGTTGGCTCAATATCTCTTTCTCTTGGTGGAGATGAGAGAAGGAAGCTGAAACGGGCAGAAGGTGTGATTCACTCTCATCATCCACTTCCCAAAATAGAGATTTCAATCAACAGTCTTGGGAAGGTTGTGGTTCCCAAAACTGTTCCTATTTGTAAGACAGGGATGAGCTTAGCTCTATTCCTGCTTCCCCTTTTGTGTTCAACAGGGAGGATGAGTTATTAGTTAGATTAGTCACAATCTAAGATATAGAGCCATATTTACTAGTGGGTGGGCTTTAAAGGACAATGGGCTGAAAGTTTACCAACCCACACAGGTTTGTGGGAACTCATCTCTTTGGTCTTCTACAATTGACCAGAAAGTGGGAAGACCCTTCAGCCATTTGACTGGGACACATGTGTCATCCCAGCTTACCAGGAAGCTCTGCAGTGCAGTTTTAGACCCAAAGCCAGTTAGATGTTTAGAGAGGTATGTTGGTCTTGTACTTGTTATTTTTTGTTGTGCTCCCATCTCTTAGGAGCTCACAGGGAGGAGGGCTGGCTGAGCCAAAGCAGGTGTTAAGTACGCCTCGACCCACTGGCAGGACGCCAGGTAAGAGCCCCTGCCTCACGTAGATCCCTAATGCTACTGCTGGAGACACAGGAGACATTCTCCTTCTGCTGCACAGTAACTCTTTAATCTGAATGGCCCCTGGATGGATGCAAACACCAGTCAGCAATGAACCTCCCTCCCATGTGTAGAAATCTTACAGCCTATTATTAGTTCCACGTGTCCCTTCTTTTACCCTCATCTCCAGGCTTGTATGCAGTGGCTCTTGTAAATAGCTGTGTATTAGTCTCCTGTGATTGCTATAACAAATCACCACAAAGTTGGTGGATTAAAGAAACAGAAATTTATCCTGTTACAGTTCTGGAAGCCAGAAGTCTAAAACCAAGTCAGCCACACTCCCTCCAAAGGCTCGCTTCTTGCCTCTTCAGCTTCTGGTGGCTACTGGCATTCCTTGGCTTGTGTCTGCATCCTTCCAATCTGTTTCTGTCTTCACATGGCCTTTTCCTCTTTTGTATGTGTCAAACCTCCCTCCACCTCCCTTTTATAAGGATACATGTGATGGCACTTGGGGCACACTTGGATAATCCAGATGACACCTCCATCTCAAGATCCTTAACTTATTCACATCTGCAAAGATACTTTTTCGAAATAAGGTAACATCATAGGTTCCAGAGATTAGGACCTGGTATCTCTGGGGCCACCATTCATCCCACTATAAGCAGACTCTAGAATCTTGCTTTTATCTATCTTTTTTCCCCCTTCTTCTCCCTTATAGAAAGAGACTGGTGTGTCTACAACTAAATTTCTTTGAGCAGATTAAGCCCCCATGTCTTGCTCTTGGGCGTGGTGCTGGAAAAGACAAACAACGTCTCAATTCTTCTAGTTGTTGTGACTAATTCCAAGTCATAATAGAAAACACAGCTTCTAGCTGTGGCTGCAGGACTTCTAGGCAGGGTCTACACGATACCAACATCTGGATGAAAAGTAAAAAAGCAACCCCCCCAGCCAGTTAACCAGATGCTTGTTTCCAAGCATCTAGATGTTTGGTCCTCATATTTGGGGGGCAGGAAGCATCGTGGAGGCAGTTCTGAGAAGAGGAGGAATCAGTTTACCTTCACCCCGACATGACTGAGGAAGGTCATAGGTGGTGAGGCCAGCCTGCGGGCAGGGAGGCAGGGTGTTCAGGGCCTGGAGTTGAGGCGTGCTCTCAGGAGTGGGATGAGAAGAGAGGGAGAGAAGAGGGACTTCTGAATGCAGAGCTGCAGAATTGTGTTCAAGAACTTGGGTTGGAGGCAGAATCAGTGGAGGATGAAGACAGAACTAGCTGCGAGTACTGGGATCCTGGCTCCTCCAAGCAGCCATATTAAAGATCAAAGGGAGAAAGTCCATGCATTCCAGATGGAATCAGGTGCAAAGCACAGCTATGAAAGCATTCTTGGCTGTCATACCCTCGAGTGCAGTGAGTGGGCTCTCCACACGGTACTCTGTGTTCTGCCTGCAGAGTTCAGAATGCTCCATGTGGTCCTCGCAGGGTCTGGGCCTTGACAGTGGATGTTTTCAGCGCGATCAAAACAAGATGCTTCAGTGCAGTGGTTCCTTTTTGCTGGGGGCGTTTGGGGGCCTCTAGGAATAGGAGGATGAGGGACCCTGTCTCTTTGGTTTCTGACCTTTCAAGAGTGATTGAACACATTCACTTTGAGGCCAGGGCTTTTGGAACAGTCACCTGGTTGACAGCTCCTTTTCCTTTTGGGACCTTCCTGAGAGCTCAAGATTCCAGGATCCTGGCTGGAGGAGAGACTGCCAAGCTTGGTGCCTGACCAGAGTGTGGTTGACAAAAGGCTGGCAGGAAGGTTGCTTGGGTCTGAGTCCCTGGGCCTTTAGTCTGGGGTGGTGATGGGCTTTCTCTGTCCCAAATCACAGTGACTCTTATTACTTCCCCAGTACCTGGTCAGGATTTTAGATTGGCTAATGGATGCGGGCCATGTGATTTGGCCATAGCTCAGCTGAGAACCAGCACCCGGATGGGTCATTCGGAGTCAGTGTAATTGGGGATTAAGGGCCCAAGCTCTGAACTTAGTGACTCTGCCACTTACTAGCTGAGTGACCCTGGACCTCAGCTTCCTCCTTTGTGGAAGTTTGAAGATAATGCCCACCTTTTAGGCTGTTTGTGAAGATTACATGAGATAACTTCTGTAAAGCACTAGCTCTGACTGGCCTATAGTGAGTGCTCAGTAATGCTAGCTATTTTTACTACTCTTATAGAAAAGCGCTTCTTCCTTCCTTCCCTTCTCTGCCTACCCCCACTTCCTTTTCCTTCTAGGGTTGCACATCTGGGAACCAAAAACAGAGAGAGAGAGAGAGAGAGAGAGAGAGAGAGAGAAACAGACAGACCATGGATTCTGCCATAGATCCTCTCGCCTTGGCTGGGAGCTTATTTGTCTATATAGTAAAACAGTTTTGGGGTCACTCATGCTCTGAGGCAATTAATAATTTAAAAAAATATGTAAATTTCAATTAAAGAAAAAATTATGAGCCACATTAAGGTTTCCAGGTAGGGCTAAATCTAGTTAGTCCCTTAATATACCTACCAATTCCTGCCTTTCCTACGAGGAGTCATGGTGGGAAGATGTGTCCTGTCATCACTCTCCACTCTGTGTTACCCTGGCTCCTTCCCAAGGCCCAGATTTCCAGACTCTCTGATATTTCAGGCTTGTTCTTCATGTGTGGTTCATGCCTACCCGATACTGGACATTCTGATGATAAAATGAAGCAGAACCCTTGGCTCGTAGTCAGTGCTCACTAAAATTAGATTGAGTTTGTTGAGTAGTTTGTGTTGCTTTAGAGGCAACTCATCAGCTTTAACAGCAAGCTTCTTTCTTCTTCATGTGAGGTCGATGTGCTCAGGACCAGCCATCAGCTTAGTACGCGATTGCCCAAGTGGCATGATTTAGAGGGGTGAGAGGAGGCCCCTCCCCGCGCTTAGATACAGAGCCCATTCCCTTCAGCTGGAGCAGAAGAAGTCAGAATACCCTGACTTCTAAAACTATTTCTGCTTTGTACTGTGTGGTCGTACTTATCCCCTGAGTAACTTAGTCACCCTATCTATAGAATAATGATCAAATGGTGCCTGTAAAGTTGCAGCAAGATAAAGTGATATATATGTGTGAATATAAGTGAGGATTTATCCAAATGGGAGCAACCTTGTATTTGAGGCCACACCAAAGCTTTCATATCACAGGGAACTCTCTCAATTACTTTGTTTTGAATAATAGGGTAATGTTTGGTTAAGGGCCAGCCTGAAACAATCTTAATTAATGCCCTATTGAGATGTTTTGGAGTTCCTTAGATAGAAACTATGGGGGAAAAAAATGATTCTTCCTGGAAGTAGGGCTTCCCTCTTGCAAGTGATGGGTGTAATTGTAAATAAGCCCTTTGAAGATCATTTTTAGTTATGATAATAATCACCTATAAGAAGAATGAAAAACATAACATTTCTGTTGCTATAAATTGCTTTCTTTTCTTTTCTTTCTTCCTTCCTGTTAGCCTTCCTTCCTTCCTTTCTGTGAGTGTGGAAAAAATTTCTAAAATATTATATTATTTTATATATGATGTGTTTTAAATATTTTTCTAATTAAATTTTCTATTGTAAATGGACACTTAACTACTTCATCATCAGTTTTCATGTTTATATATTAAAATTGGAGAAAGTACTTTTTGGGTGGTACTGGACCCTGGGAACTGGGAAGTATAAGGGACCTGGGCAATGCATTTTCCTCCCACCTCTGCTTCTGTGTGCATTTCAGCCTCATCCTGCCCTCACTGTGGACCTGCTTTCTAAGCTTTCCTGGTCATGTTATGGGAAAAATGGCCCCCCACCACTCCTGAGTCTTTACAACTTACTTGTTTAAGCCTTTAGCCTAGACAGAGACTGAAGCTTTTGACCATCTACTCAGAATTTCCCAGGAAGAGATTCAGACTGGCCCAGGTTAGGTCAGGGGCTCACCCCTGGACACTCAGCTGTGACCAGGGCCACATGGTACAGACATGGCTGCCAGGAGCTACTCCCTCTTACCCTACATGTGGCTGGCAATGAACTATACAGTGTTAGGAAGAAGACATTTTTGCTGAATTTCGTATGAGATGGGAGTTTTTGAGCAATGAGTTACATCTGAGGAAGGTTAATCCGGTAATAATATCAGGCATGATTTTAGTGGCAAGAAGAATGATTTACGAGAAATTCTTTTAGCAGGGTCGGGGAGGGGAATTGGTTAAGGCTCTGGGGCCTTCAAGAGTTTTCTAATCATAAATTACAATAGACAGGGAGGGAGATGCCTTTTTTGTAGTTATCCTCTAGGAGCTGATGCAGAAGCAGGTGACAGCAGGAGGACAAGAGGGGCAGACGAAGGAGGGCTTTTGGAGGAGAGGGAAAGTCCCTGGTGGGGCTTGGGGTAAGCACTAATGCTCAGCCTTGGGCCAGGGCCCGATTTCATCGGGGTGCTCACAGGGAGCCTGGAAACACATGGCTCCTGAAGACAGACAGAACCTGGCTAGTAAGCAGATCGCATGGCCCCCGCCACACCATGGGGCATGCCAAGCTTCACCTCTCTTGGAAGGCATTTCTCCTGGGAGAGGACAAGTAAGCAGTGAGTCACTGACAGTATAGCCCAGTGACATAGCTTAAATAAAACGTGAGAGAAATCTTGACTCATCCTGGCTGGTGGTGTCTGCTGAGCGTGTGGGTATAGATATAAACACACAGCCACACACACACACCCACGTCCCCTCACACATGAGGCAGGCCCACAGGGGGTCAGGTGGTGTCTCAGAAGGTAGCAGCATGGATAACCTGCTGACTCACGGTCTTACATTCCTCAGCTCCCTCCTCAGACAGGTCCTGGGTTTGAAGCACAGGTGAGTCACAGACTGACCCTCTCTCTGGTCTGGCTTTTCCAAGCGCTTTTCTTAGTTCTCCAGGTCACCCCAACCTCTGGGGCATCCCTAGTCTGGAGGCCAATCCAGCCATATTAGTTCCTCAGCCCCCTACTTAGTTTGCTCACTGGGATTTCTGTTCCATCAGCCTCTCCATTTGTAATCATTCATCAGTTAACAAATATTTAGTCAGTGCCCGCAATGTGCCAGCTCTGTGCTGGGTGCTGAGGATCCAGCAGTGGCACAAGAAATGACCCCTGTCCCAGGCAGCTATAGCCTTCTCTTAGAGACTGTTCTTACTCACTTTCTGTGGAAGTTGGTTCAGTCACGAAAGAGACACCTCTTCAAACCCCCCCTCTCTATTGCCCCAGGGGGCTCATACTTCTGGGTGGTGACTGGTGGGTTCCCAAGTCTGGCCCAAGTGGCTGGACCCTCTCCCATGTTCCTACTTCATATTTCTTGCCACCTGAAGGGAGTGATTCCTCTTCCTCTCACCAAGCATTTAGCAATTTGGGACTATTTTGTAGGCAAAGGGTTGCTTGAGTGTGTACTGAGCTTCACACATATAGTAGCCCCAGCCTTGCTCCTAGACTCCTGGTCATTGCCCGTGGATGCGCCCCAGGAACGGCAACTGCTTATTTATGGAGCCTTAGAGTTTTGTATGTAATTTGATAATCACAATGACGCTCTGAGATAGGCTGTTTGTCATCAGGTCACATTATCATCATCATTATTTTACATGTCAGGAAACAGGCTCAGAGCAGTGAAATCCCTTAGATCACACAGCTTGTAAGAGACAGTCCTGGTTCACCTGGATCCCAGTGCTCTCCATGGCTACACAGATTGTCTCAGACCTAGGGCGAGTTCTCTGCCTTCTGGGGGCATCTTCATTTTGAGATTGGGGGCTATTCATCTTTTGGCTTCTCCAAGTGCCTGACCCCTGTTGGCCTAGGAGGCTGGCAGTAGAAGGAAGGGACAAAGTGTAGGCGAAAGCTTGTGGGTGCAGAAATGACAAGAGTGGCAATTTCAGCGTTGTGTGAGTCTGGTGTCAGGGCTTGTGATTGGACTGCAGGGTGGTCTTAAGCAAGACTGTGGTGTGGACAGAATTTATCTTCAGGCTCCAACCCCTTTAGTATTACCTTCTCATGGTCCTGGTTCGGTGGGCTACTCTTTCAGGTGGGCTGCATCTCTGTGGCCCCATCAAGAATGTGAAAAGAAGGACACTAGAGTCATGATCACTTGCTTTTGAGCTGGAAGCGTCTCAGAGGTCACCTAGTCCAATTTCTTCATGTTACAGACAAAGAAAATATGAGCAGAGGAGCTTCTGTGACTTTCCTGAAATGGCAGCAGGACCAGGACTTGAACCCAGGTCTCCTTTCTGTCCAGTGCTGTTTCTCTGACGTCACCTTTCAGCACGCTAAAGAAGATCACAGGCAGTTTGAGGGTCTATACATTTGGCCGTGAAATACAATGAAACTTTCATCAGTACAAGTCTACACAGATGGGCTCTTCCTTCTGCAGACCTCCCCTCCCCAAGCCAGTTATCTTTCGTGTCTACCCCAGGCCCCTTGGGGCCCATCCCCCCTACACTTTATGCATGTTGTCTTATATTATAAAGAATCCTCTGCATAAGAGTTCCTTTCTGACCATGGCATCTGAGAGTAGAAAGTGTAACCCTGAGTTTGGCTGGAAGAGCAAGCATTGTATCCATCTGCAGATGTTCCTTTTCTCTCTCTTTTGGCACTGATAACTGTCTTTGTATTTTTCTTTGTTTCTTTTGCAGAAGAACCTGTGTTTGGCAGAACAGATATGTCAGTGTCCTTGTAAAGTACACTTTTCTCTTTGTGAGAGGTCTTGGATAGTGTGTCCTTAGCTTTCTTTCCCTGGCTACGATGAAGTATCTCCTCCAGGGAACATCACTGTTCCCTGCCGCTCTGCTCTGCTGTGGTGGGTGTTATGGAAAAACTTTGTTCCTGAAATCAAATAGAACCTGGTTTGAGTCCTGGCTCAAACACTTTAATACCAATGAGACCCTGGAAAATGTACTCAGCAGCTCTGCTTCTTGATTTCCCACCTGTGAAATGGACATCACACAAGAAAAGGTGAGTGAGGGGGTCTCGTATGTGAGGCAGTCCTGATGCCTTGTGGACGAGGCGGCTTTATCTTCACTAAGTTGTGGAGAGTTGGCTGCCAGTCATTGCCTGAGAAGGTAAAAAGACTTTAACTTCGGCTAAACCCCACAGCAGTGTCTTTGGTACACACACATTTGTGAAATAATCTTTCTCCCGCTGGCCTCCGTGTTATTTCCTCTGGTGGCGTTGTGGGCAGATGGTTTACTGATGCCGTGACCTGTCTGTGGGGAGCAGTGGGCCAGAGTGGTGGGAAATGTGGCATGGAGGGTTCTAGTCCTGTCACCAAGCTGCCATTTACCAACAGGCAGGATATTTAACTTCCGTTTTCTCATCTGTAAAGTAATGGGGACACTTACATTGCATTGGGCTGATGAGAGGATTAAATGCGATGGTGCCTGTGGAACATCAGCACAGTGCCTGGCACATAGTAAGTGTCGCCTATTAAATTGGCATCATTTCTGAGGATCCTTGTTTTGAGTGCATTTTTATATAATTAATAGGCTGATAACGTCTTATAGGAACCTCCCCAAAGAGGTGATCATTTCCCTGGCTCCCCCTGAAGTTTTTCCAGTTGGCTGAGCTATGTTTCTGATTTTGGAAATGTAGGGTCTCCTCGTCAGGAGGGTCCCTGTGCTCAAGGACCCTGGCCTATGTAAGTTACTATTACTTATTGTCAGTTCCCCCCACTTTTTCAGGAGCTTGGGGCTTCATAACCTTGCCCTTGATGTGAGCCTGCAGAACACAATTTGGTACATGGTGTGTTGTTCATCTTGCGCCCCACCTAGGATTGGGGGAGAGGATAGGGTTAATTTTCAGAGTGCAGCATGGCTTCCTCTGCCCGGAGCAATCTTCTCATTTCTTCTGGTAAATGCCTAGTCATTGTTTAAGAGACTTTTTTTTTTTTTTTTTGGCAAAGCCTTCTCCAGCCATTCTCAGCAAATTCCACAGCTCCCTGCTCTGTGCACCACAGCCCTTCTGCGTGCCTCTATTAAGCTCCTGTTGTGTGCTGTATGTGGAGGCCTGCCTGCTGCCCAGCTTTCTCTCTCCCCTTTCCTCTTCATTGTATACTCAGTCTGACTGTGTTCCTCTTAGTTACATAAGTGTGCTGTGCCTCCTCTCACGTGAGATTTTGCATATCCAGTCCCACTGCAACAGCAATGAATGTCCCTCCTCTGTGCCCCTTCCCTGCCCCCCAGCCCTGTGCAGTGAACTCCTGCTCCTCCCGGGTTTTGGCTGAGCACCCTCTCCTCTGGGAAGGTGTTCCTGAGCGCACACGTCTGGGTGGCCCTCCCATGGGCCCCCTTGGCACCTCCTCATGGTCCCTATCACACTGCTTTCATATCTGTCTCCCCCGCTAGACTGTGGCATCTGGACGGTTGGGCTGTATATCTTGTCCCTGATTATATCCCTAGCACAGGCCTGTGGTAGCTGTTCATCATATTAAACCATCAAATCTATTTCCATGTTTGCCTCCCACTGCAGAAGCCTAGCTCCTTGAGGAAGGAGCTTGTCTTCCTTATCTTCACGTCTGCAGTGGTTAGCCCCATGCCTGGCCCACCAGAGCTTCTCATCAAGGCCGACTTAGAGCATCAGCTCTTAGGCCCTGTCCCAGTGAGCTCCAAAGCTACTTTTCCCCAGCAATCAAATTTCTCTTTTTAGCATCAGAAACCAAGAAACTGGAAGGAGCCCCAGAGGCCCAGCTCCTTACAGAAAGCTTCAGCTCCCTCCTCTCTCCATGGCAGGTGGTCCTGCACACCTTCCCTCCCACCACTCTTCACTTCCGCTTACCTCCATCCCCACCCCCTAGCCAGCCAAGCTGTTATTGGCAATTAGTGTAATGTTTCTGGGCTTTTCTTTAGGCCGAGACTCTCTGGTTGTACTTAAGAACATGAGTTGGTGTTGTCCAGGCTTGGCCTCCCAGTGTTGGTAAATGTTCCCCCAAATCCGGTCGTTGCAAACCTGTCTCCATCCTCTTTATTTGATCAATATGCTGAGCACCCAGGTCAATGGGAGTCATCCCATGGATTCCTGGCCCATTTATTAAAAATGTGGAACAATTTAAGTTCTTGCCGCTTTGACTGGAAGTCATTGAGCACATGTTTCCAGCAGGCTCTGGGGCTGGGAGGTCAGGTTTCAGATGCGACTAATTCAGTGCAAAGGTGAGCCTTCCAGGCCTGGAAGAAAGAAGAACTGACAGCTGATTTATGATGTGGCCTTTAAACAAATCACCCCTAAAACCCAGCTCGTTTCATTATGGAAGGGGCTCGATTTGTATTAAAGTGTCATCCTTGGACCCTGAATGCTGCCCCTGTAGTCAGCAGCTGGTGGAATAAAATGGGATTTCAGTGATTCCAAAAACTGTCTCCATGATGTCTGGCAAAAGAAATGCTGGTGTGTTCAGGTCCCTCTCATGACAAAACACACTGTTGGTGCCCGGGGGTGTGTATGACTGTAACGGAACAGCTCTGTGAGGCCCGTACTTGGGGCCAAGGGTGACCCGGTTTGTGGGACCACCCTACACAAACTGCCCTTGGCATCTGTGAACTGATGTGGTTTCTGTCCCCAGAAGTGAATGGGATCAGGAATAGTGACAGGTCCCGAGAGGAAGCTGCTCTGTGTGTTTGGGAAGTGATGCCTGTCTGGGAGTGTTTACAGGGATCCTTTCCTTAATTAATGTGTTGCAGTTTACTGCATTCTATGAAGGAAACAGAAAGCCTACGTTAGTGCTGAGTAAATAGAGAATGTGACTAAAGCCTTCTCGTAGGTCTGGGTAAGGGGGCAGACTTCCAGGTATTTTAGTAGTTTGGTATTTAATGACAGACCGTCTTGATTCTCTTTGTCCTTTCTGTTCCAGATAAGAAAAGGAACATTTTTTGCCACCATCCAGGAACACTGGGCTCAGGTGGAGCCCTGAGTGTGGCAGTGTAGGGAGCGGCCCTCACCACCGAGACATGCGCTTTCATAGGTTTTGGTCTTCCCGTCCAGTCCCAATAACAATGACTCAGCGGCAGAGAAAGCGGAGTCATTTCTGAGTCCCAGACATGCTGCCACAGGGACTCCTCATTAGTGGTCAATCCAGGCAGGATCTGGCAGGAGCTGAGAGGGAGCCATCTGTGTGGGTAAGTGGGAGGACAAAACTTAGAGCCAGAGGCCCTGACAAGTGATGTTGACGATGGAAGAAAACCACTCTGTGACGGGGTGCAGATGTAGCCAAATAGCGCCACGTAATAAGCATGCTTACATCCTGAGTTTCCAGACTGAGCTCTGCTCTCTGTTCAGACTGAGGAAGACCTGTAATAGAAGACTGCTCCTGGAATGGGCAGCCCTCATTCTGGGTGGTTGCAGACAGATGTGTAATGGCATCTGGAGCCATGAGATGCCAACTGCTTTTGGTTGGGCAAGTGACTTCCTGGACTTCAGAACTACAATCCATAAAAGGAGAATTTATGAACAAACAAGGATACTGGTCTCTTTTCTGGAACATTAAAAAATACATTTTCAACATGAGGACCTCATTACTGCTGTCTTCTGGGAAACCAGTCACATTTAGTCAATATACTATAGTTTCACATTTCTGTCACTTACCACCCACCTGCTGAACTCCTCTGGCAAGCTGTTTGTACTTCTTGTCTTGCATGCATCACTTAGTGCCCAGTGTTTCGGGTATTTATACATTGATCTACATTCTCAGTATGGCTTGATGGAAAGAATTTGAACTTTGGGACTAGACAGATCCAAATTTAGACCAAAATCCAACTTTTCAGTGGCTCTGTGAGCTTGAAAAATCGACTTAACTTTTCCTAGCTTGGTTTTCCTTCTCTGTAAGATAGAGACAGTTCCTCTTTCAGGGTGTAGTGAGGATTAAGTGGAGCAATGCATTATAATTCCAATGTGTTAGTACCCATCTCTCCACCCAACCAGACTGTAATTTCCTTAAAGGTAACATTGTATCACATTTATTTTTCTCTCTCTCTCAACCCTTAACCGATTGTCTTGTCTATAGTAGGTACTGTAATAAATAGTGAATGATCTCATTTTACTTTAAAGTCAGAGTAGGGTGAGAGATGGACCAAAGAGTTATTGGGTTAGAGCCTCCCTGTTCAACGTGTCGCTCAAGGGCCAGCAGCGTCGGCATCACCAGAGAACTAATGAAAAATGCAGAATCTCAGGCCACAGCCCAGGCCTACTGAACCAGGATCTGCACTTTAACCAGATGCCCAGGTGATTCCTGAGCACATTAGAGTGTGAGAAGCCCTGGTCTAGAGTATTGTGTCAATAACCTTGTACAAAGTAAATAAACAAAGGAGTAAGATTAGGAAGCTAGCAGAATAATTTACTAGGACACTACTGGTTTTGCTTAAAAGGAAAAGTCTATTAAAAATGAAATAGAGTACCAAGAATTCGAAGTCCACCAGCAGTTTTTACTCCATTTCCAGCAGCCCCTGTCCCTGGCTATTAGTCCATGGCCGCAGACACCGAGATGCCACCTCGACTCCCCTGACTCGCGTTCCCTTCCCGCTCTGGGCCCCCGTGTGCTTGTGCCCTGTGTTTCTGCTCTCAGGCAGCTGTGTTGTCCCTTTGGCCATCTCCTCTCCCCAGCCATGTGAGTCTGTTCGCTGCCCGGCACAGTGTCATGTCTCAGAACACCATCGGTCACCGCGCTGCCTGTCTGACTGTGAGCGCCAAGCGTGGGGATTGTGCTGGGCTCTCCACAGAACATCTACTGTTCCTGTTTGGATCACTGCCCTAAGTTCGGGTTCGTTCGAAAGCGCTTGAGAGATTCCGGCTCTCGCATTCACCTTTCAGAGTCGTGTGTACCTGAAGAGCAGCTCAGGGACTACTGATTCCAAGACAGAGCATCTCTTTGTGTCCGCCTGTCCTTCCCACCGGTACGCGCTGTGGAAGTACGTGGTCCTTCTTGCCCTCTTCCTCTGGATTTATGCTTTATCCGATGGAGGTCTAAATCCTACTGCTTCGATGGTGGTGGGAACAAAGTTATGAGCACCTGTCAATTCTGCCTCGAAAATACATTTCAAATCACGCTCCTTCTCTTCATCTCCACGGACACCACCTGTTCGGGCTACCACCCACTCCTGCCTGGACGACAGCAACGCCCTCTTAACCGGGTTCCTGCAAGCCATTCTCCTCACAGTCAGTCAGAGGTTTTGTCCTAAAACATAAATTGGATACTGTCTGTTTCCTGCTTAGAGTCTGGCAATGTCCCTCCCCCCACTACACTGCACTCCCATCTCCCTCTGGTGGCCTCGAGGGCGCCGCCCATCTGCCGCCCTCACCTCTGTCACCTCTTCCTCATTACCTCTTTTCTAATGACGCTGGCCTGCCACTTTCTGGCGCCGCCCATCTGCTGCCCTCACCTCTGTCACCTCTTCCTCATTACCTCTTTTCTAATGACGCTGGCCTGCCACTTTCTGGCGCCGCCCATCTGCCGCCCTCACCTCTGTCACCTCTTCCTCATTACGTCTTTTCTAATGGCGCTGGCCTGCCACTTTCTGGCGCCCGCCCAGCTCTTTCAGGACGTAGCTGAGATGATCCCTCCTCAGAGCGGCCTTCCTATCACCCTAGCTAAAATGGCCACCCATTTGCCGTCCTCCAGATTTTCCCTTCCTATGGCTCATCGCTTTTCTGATTGTTTAATTCATTCGTCGGCTTTCTTTTTTGTCCATCTCGCCCACTAGACTCTAAGCTCCCAGAAGGCAGGGAGGGTGTCTGCTCACTCATTGCTGTGCCTCCTTTGTCTGTAATGGGGCCTGACCTACATACACCAGGCACTCACTGAACATCTGTGGAATCGGATGAATGAACCCGTTGGGTGCTAAGCGTTTTCACCCCAAATTCCCTTTCTCCCAGTCTCCACCCATATGGGTCTTCTTTACTCCTCTGGGCTTTCTCCATCAGGGGGTGGAATCAGTCTTGCTGCATGACTTCCTACCCCACTCTAGCTCAGAAATCATCTTCTGTCTTAGAACCTACTGTGGTACCATTTTCACCAACAAATCTCTCATCTCATTGAAGTCAATTACCTCCCCCAAACACAGGGCACCTTCACATATACACACATCTGTTCTTTTTGTTTGAACCAGACATCATCCTTCTTAGAGAGGAGGTAAGGGATAGTGGTTAAGGGCTCAGCTTCTGCAGCCAAACTGCCTGGGTTCAAATCTTGCCTCTTTCATTTACTTGTTTGGGCAAGCGATTTAACCTCTGTGCTTCAGTTTACTCATCTGAAAAGCTGGGACAATAACAGAACCTTCCTTACCTGGTGAGAATTAAATGGATTAAAACATATAAAAATATACAGAACAATGCTGGGCATGTAGTGAGTACTATATACATGTTAGATATTGTTATCATTTAATTGAAGAAGAAATCAGGGACCACAGATGTGGTTTTGCACTGTGAGGTCCTTGTGAAACTAGACTTTGAACTCAGATTTCCCCTAGACCAAGAGCCTTCCCACCTTCACCATGGCTGCTAAAGGCTTTCTTTGGGACAGAATTCCCCTGAGGTCTCCTAGGGCTTGGTCATAGATGTAGCTGGGTGAAAAAGAAAAAGGAATTCAGGTATTGAGCAAAGACATGTTTATTTAGCAACTTAGGTCACTTTGCTGCCCCACCTGACCCTCAGCTGAAAACAGGAGGACAAGGATGGTCTGTTTCTCCCAGGATGGGCTTGCAGGCAGAAGTGAGCACTGCCTCAGCAAGTGATGCCCCTGAAGTTAAGCTCCCCGCAGATGCAGTGTGTGCATCTCCTCCCATCTCAGGAGCAAGTGTGAGCCAGGGTTCCTTCTCTCCTGGAGCCTTCCTGCCCTCCGTCTGTCCTGCAGCCAGCTGACTTCTTGCTGTCCCTGTCCGTATTTTGGAGTTAAGTCTTCTTTTGGTATTTGTCTTAATTTATAAGGCTCACTTCCCTCAATCCCTTTCAGCGCATTCTCTGCCCTTTCCCTCCCCTCTCACAGCTCACAGAAATTCTCCGCAGCTGAACTGTCTCAGCCTCTGGAGCTGACTCAGGCTTCCCACTGCTCCCAGCCTTCCCCACGGTAAGGATCACCTGGAGCACAGGTTAAATACTTAGTTTACCAGGCCTTTTCCCTGGAATTCCCAGTTCAGGATTAAGTCCAAGAATCCGTATTTTTAACAAGCGCTCCTGGTGACTTGTCTTTAGGGAAGTTGAGGACTCCACACCCAGGGCTGGCTCGTGTTCCTTCCCCACGAAATCTCCATGGTTCTGTCCCAGCCTAAGATGCATCTCCCGCTTTGACAATGATGACAGCTCTTGTTTTGGTACCCTATGTTGATATCTAATCCTCAGTAGCCTATAGCTTTTCTACTCAAACATGATATATTTCTTGAGAGTAAGCATCAAGTTTTTTCTTACACAGGAGACCCTCAATAAATATTTGGTTAAAATTTTACTTTTTTCCTCTCATTATATTCATTTTGGAAGAATATTGGAATTGTTTTACCTAAGCACCATCAAAATGCAATGAGGGGGCTCCCTGGTGGCGCAGTGGTTAAGAATCCACTTGCCAGTGCAGGGGACATGGGTTCGAGCCCTGGTCCAGGAAGATCCCACATGCCGCGGAGCAACTAAGCCTGTGCGCCACAGCTACTGAGCCTGTGCCCTAGAGCCCATGAGCCACAACTACTGAAGCCCGTGAGCCACAGCTACTGAGCCGGCGTGCCACAACTACTGAAGCCCGCGCGCATCAGAGCCTGTGCTCCGCAACAAGAGAAGCCACCGCAGTGAGAAGCCCATGCACTGCAAGGAAGAGCAGCCCATGCTCGCCGCAACTAGAGAGAGCCCACGCGCAGCAACGGAGACCCAACGCAGCCAAAAAAAACAAACAAAAAAAAAAAAGATAAAGGCAATGAGGGAAGAGACCTAGAAGTATGCTAAATAAAAAAGATGTGTTCATTTGCAATTAAACACATCTCATATACTCGAAGTTTGATTGAGTGAGGCTACACGAAAACATCTCTGCTGTCTGGGGTAGTTTGCTGCTGTCTACAGGACATGACAGATGGACAGAGCAGGGCTGGGTTTCTTATCTGAAGAGTGACTCCAACTCCTGGCTCCACCGTGGGCTACATGGGTGACCTTAGGTGAGATGTGTCAGCAAACCCAGCCTCAGTTTCCTCACTGTAAAAAGAAGGTTAAATTCCTGTCTCGTGGGGTGATGGTGAAGTTAAATGAGGTATCACATGTGGAATCATTTTGTAAACAGTAAAGTGCTCTGCTGACAGTAACAATTACTGTGAGTCATCCTTAAACTTCGTTTTTCAGCTCACCTGTTTTTCTTCATTGCCTCACAGCTTTCCTACCTGAGACATGTAACTAGCATTTAAATGCCATGCTAAGGAGCCCAGAAAATCTACTTCCCAGCAAGAGCTGTAAAATATCCCATTCTAATTGGGAGAGACAATGGGGAACAGTGACTCAGAGGCAGCTCCAGGGGAGTGGCCAGCTCAGACAGGAGGCTTTGAAGAGACTCTTCAAGTCTTAAAAACGTCTTCTTGCATGGGTGTGCCAGGGAATGGGAACAGACCCACTGTAACCTTTGGTTGTCCAGGAGAAATTTGTAACCAAACTGTGATTGGATGGATGTTTAACATCACTGAAAATGGACAAGATTTTCAGATGGTAACACAAAGTCTGAACAATAACAATAAAAAAATGATAAAGGCATTACAGCAAAACAGGACTGCTGTCCTGTCAATGAACTCTTAGAAAATCAGATTTTCTGAATTTGATAAGAATGTATTACAGGAGGCAGTTTTCAGAGTTCTGTAAGCTTTGGCAGGGATGGGCTAGTACATGTGAGAAGAAAGCAACAGATTTAAAAAATCTGTACAAATACCAATAGAAATAAACTTGTGACTCGTTGCAACGTACCCACATCGTTAGAGATTTTGCCCTTAACATCTCTCTTTTAAATCTGACTCCAGGAAATAGATTTGGAACCTGATCAATCCCGTCCTCGACTCTGCCATCCTTCTCTCAGAATTATAAACAAGACTATTGCAGTGCATTTCCTGCATGTGCCTTCCATGTGGCTCCAGTCTCAAACTCACACATGCAGCAAGTAAACACTCTCCAAGAGTAGTTCTGAAGTGTCACCCAGATGGTTCTCCGCTGATGGGGGAGGGGCTGGGGAGGCGGGGCCCAGGGACCTTCTGCGCTGGGAGGCACCACGTCAGGGAGGGAACCACCTTCTCCCGGTGGCAGAAGAGTCGCCCTTCCTTTCCTGCTTTGCGTGTTTGGTCAGTGTGGGGGAGCTTGAAAATATTTTCCTTTCTTTCTTTTTTAAAAAAACCCATTTCAATCCCTCCCATTCCTGGAAAAACCACAATCCCCCAGCAGTCTCCAAGTCCTTCGGCTTTGAAAAACACGTATCTTCCCTGCTATCCTTTGCTTCTGTGGATCGGGTTTGAGCAGCAGTTAATTTCAGTATAAATGAGTTTGAGGCTGAGGCTTTCATTAGTGTGTTAGGACTCCAGACTCCTGTGGTTTGACACCACTTAAATACACAAATTGTTAACTTCAAAAATTTCCCGCAATTTCTCCCCCTCTTACAAATCTCATATGAAACTCATTTCCCAAGGAATTGACCAAGGACCCCTGACCTCTTGCCTCAATTGCTTTAAGGCCCCCAGTATTTTTTCTTGGCCTGCTGCTCTTGATATGAGAAGGTGAACTGGACTTCAAAGGGCAGCAAGCCAGATGTCGTCTTTCCCTCACGAGTGGCTGACTTCCTCTCATTTGTCTGCACTCTGTGTGCATGAATTCAGGTTGGCGTCCATTCCCCCTGGGCCTCCGCCTGTCCAGGGTGCTGCACCTAGATGCCTGGGTGCAGGGCTGTAACTTGCATTATTTGCTGGCCCTGATGCTGCAGGGATTTGATAAAGTTCCTTGATATTTGTGCTGCTCTGGGATGAGTGGTCAGCACGGTCCAATTCAGCAGCCACGATTCACATGTGAGCACTTGATTTATGTTGATTCCTGTTGAGAACTTGAAATGTGGCTTCTGCCTTGAGATGTTCCCTAAGTAAAATACACACCAGATATCAAAGACTTAGTATGAAAAATAGAATGTTAAATATCTCAATAAATTTTTATACTGATTCGTGTTGAAGTGATAATATTTTGGAGGCACTGGGTTAAACGAAATATATTATCAACATTAATTGTACCACTTTCTTTTTACTTTTTAAGTGTGGCTACTAGAAAATGTAAAATTATGTATGTAATTCACTCTGAATCTTCATGGTCTCACATTAAGATCCCTCAGGTGGTACCTCTACCCTAGCCAGGTTGATCTCCTGTGTGTGTCCTCGTGGACAGAATAGGGAGATGTGCCCACCAGTCTGGGGGCTGGAAGGGGGCTCCTGATGACTCAGACCTGCTTGGTGGCCCACAGTACACTGTAGGTATATTTGTCCTGGACAATATCCAATCACTTCCCACAAGTCTGTGCTGGATCATTTCTCTTTGACCTTGACATGTTTAGTATATAGCTTAATGGGAGAGGACTTTAAAGATTATATAGTCTAATCTTATCATTTTACAAAGAGGGCACTAAGGTCCAGCTGTACAGTGTTAGAGGGGGGTGATTGTGAGCTCAGACTTTGGCAGAGGAAGTTTCAAGTTCAAATCCTAGCTCTGCCACTTCTTAGCTAGGAGAACTGGGTAGGTTCATTGAATGTTTCTGGGTTCAGTTCAGATTTCTGTCTATTAAATGAGAATCATCATATTTCTCTCACTGAATTGTTGTCAGAATGAAATAAGAAAATGTATGTAAATACTGTGGACTAAATATGTGTGTCCATCCAAATTCATATGTTAAATCCTGACCCCCAATGACATGGGCCTTTGGGAGATGATTTGGGCTCCCCCCTCATGAATGGGATTAATGCTTTTATGCAAGAGACCCCGGGGAGCTCCCTCATCCCTTTTGCCTTGTGAGGACACAGTGAAAAGATAGCCGTCTATTAACCAGACACTGACTCTGCTGACACTTTGATCTTGGGCTTCCCAGCCTCCAGAATTGTGAAAAATAAATATCTGTTGTTTATAAACCAGCCAGTCTATGGGACTCTGTTACAGCAGCTCGAACAGACTAAGGCAGTAAATTACTCAGCCTGTGATCTGGCAGAAAGTGAGTACTTGATGAATAGTGATTACTGTTATTTAGATAACTCTTGAAAGATCCTATGGCTAATTAGTGGCTGAGGTTGGGTTTAGGGCCCAGATCTGGACTTCCTACACCAGTGTCCTTGTTTTATCGGAGGCACCAGGACTCAGACAGAGATCAGTTGCCCACAGCTCTGCCAAGTGCTCCTGCAGCAGCCTGGCCTGCCGCCAGCGCAGCCCTCGTGTTCTGTCCTGCCTGTTTGCTTGAGTGTGTCCTCCTGGGCGCTGAAAGCTCATTGAGGGCAGCGTCTGTATTCTCATTCATTATCATAGCCCTTCCATTCTTTCAACAGTGTGCTGAGTACCGATTATGTACCAGGCCCTTTTCTAGACTCTTGGGGTGCATCACGGAATACAAAGAAAGATCTTGCCTTTAGGAAGCTTGTATTCTAGCTGGGGAGATGGATACTGTGTTGGAAGATCACACAGAACTCAGTTTATATACATCCAGATCCACACACAGACCCTGCCTGGCTAGAGCAGCTCTGGCAGCAGCTCAGTCTGCGCCTTCAGTCCTGGAGCCGCCGGTGCTCCGACAGCCACTGCCAGCCCTACAGGCAAAGGGGCCACTGTGAGCGCTGCCCTCATGCTGCTCACATGTGGCCCCCATAGCTCCTCCCCTGGCGCTTGTGCTGCATCTCTTAGCTCCCACCTTCCACGCTGGGGCTTCCCTGCTGCTGCTAAGGTGAGGGACCTCCTGTGTGCTAACCTGCATTTTCATCAGCTGGAAATATGAGGGAGTTAACCCCCATGCGGCAGACCTTTACCAACAGGAGACGGATGCTGAAGGACACGTTCTTTTCTCCTCCTCTGGGCAGATCGTTTGGGGTTGCATTAGCTTCATTCAGTGTCTCTGAAGATGTCCTGTGGAACTGAGCTGCTTCTTGTTACAACACTGAGGTTCTTTGGAAACATACTCCCTTAGGTTTGCTCTCTCTGCGTCTATGCTTCACTCTCCTTTTGCCTCATTTCTGCTTCCCTGGAATTGCATTCCTTCAAGCTATGTTTTCTAGGGAACTGGGCCAAAGCAGTAGGTGATAAGTGCTGCAGAAAAAGAAAATTTAGGGTAGGGCAGGAAGGGGGATCAGACATGCTGTCAAAGGGGTGCCGTTTGCAACAGAAGTGTCAGTGTAAGCCTTGTTGAAAAGTGATATTTGAGCAAAGACTTGCAGAAGGTGAGGGAGTTAGCCACTGTGGGGAAAGGGCATTCCGTGTGGAGAGGAGGGAACAGCCAGTGCGAGGGCACTCAGGCAGAGGAAGCAGCATGGTCACAGGAGAGCAGTGAGACCCAGGTAGCTTTGGGGAGTAAGTAAGAGAGAGAATTACAGAAGAAGAGGTCAGAGAGGTAAGGGTGGGAAGGGGGTCGTTTTAGGTCTTGTAGGCTGTTGTAATGACTTGAGCTTTTACTCCAAGTGAAATGGGAGTCTGTGCTGAATTTTGAGCAGCAGTATGATGTGGCATCTGGCAAGTACCTGATGGACAGCACAATGTTTGGCACATAAGGGGCACTCACTCAGTGTTTTTAGGTTTGAAATAAGACATGCAGCTGATCGCCCACAGACTGTTCTCTGGAGCTACGCCCTGCGGAGGACCCCCAGCCCTGGAGAGAGCTAGAGCTGGACTTGCACGTTTCTAACCAAGACTTGAAAACAGATGGAAACAAAATGCCAGCATTAATCCAAAAGGCATGTGGAAGAAAAATCAAATGGGAGAAGAGGATGAATGTGTTTTCAGCGGAGCTCCATGCTTCCTTCAGAACCAGATTTGTGGAAAGTCGGCTGAACCAACCCGATGCCTCATGGCAGAAAGTGGTTTTCACTGGAGCCCTGGAGTTGGGAAAGGTGCATCCATCTTCCTCAAAACACGGTCACAAGGGGCCAGCTCTCCACTGAGAGCCAGGCAGGTCCTGTGAGCTTTGACTTGGAAATGTACACAACAAAGTTTGCCATTGTTGGTGCTGTGAAATCCCTTTCGTAGGGTCCTTTCAGGTTTGAGTTCTGTGGTTCACTCACTTTTTAGGTCCTGGGTGGATCTAGGGGCTGGCTCCTTTCCTGGTCATCAGGGCAGCTAAGGGCAGGAGGAGTGTCAGGAAAAAGAGCTCTCCACATGCATCCTTATTTTCTTGAGGCTTGTCTTCTTTTCTTTGATCCCGTCCTTTTATACCTACCTCTAAAAGACTGAGTGTCAGAGATGGAGAAAGAGTCTGGGGTGGTAGCTGGGAAGTTAGAGATCTTGGAGCATAGATAAGGGAAGAGGTCAGTGAAAGCATCATCCCAAACATTCTCTCTAAGAAGGAGGAATAAATGCTTCCAAGGAACGGAAAAGAAGGGAAATGTAACAACATGAATCATTTTATTCTAGGAGCAGTAGGTTGGGGGTTGGGGGAGAGAGGAGGGATTTAGTGGTTTTGGAGTCTGAATTTGATATGATATTGATGATTTATTTTTAAGAAATCTGAAGCCTTGTGCCCAGGCCAAGGAAAATGGTTGGGCTCTTTGTCAAGAATCTTGTAAGTCAATCTTCCTAATCATCTAATTTTGATGCACAGCTATCCCTCAGCTATGCTTCTAGGAGAAAAGGCAAAGCCGGAGGGTTCTCAGTATTTTCCAAGCAAGACCACATAAATCTTTGGAAACTAGAAAAGATCATTTAGTACCTAACAAGGGAAGAGACTGAGAATTGGGAGGGTAAATAAAACACTGTGCATCTGTAGGTGATCTGAGAACCTTCCAAGCTGGAGCAGCCAGCTGGGCAAGAGCAAGTCTCAAAGCTGCTTAGGAGGTTCTGCCCATTTCCCAGATGGGCAGCTGAGGCCACAGGGAGGTCCAACTGCTCATGAGCATGGCCCCACGTGTTACTTGGCTTTTTTAGTAGCCAGAGGAGTGTATTATAGACAAAATATGTGTGGCTTTTGTTTTATTATTGGATTTTTTGAATACCATGATATGGTTTATATATATGTGGGAAGCAGTATTTCAAAATTTAATTTATATAAAAGCAATGCAAAACCCCATTACTACATCCTTACTTATGGGGAAAGGGGTGGTATAGTGCATTACTAAACAACTTATTGCTAGCCAGGGAAGCGCCCATGAAATCTAGAAAAGCATAGAAAACAGTTCTTTCCTTCAGTTTCAGCCCTATATCCCATCCCATCCAGAACCTACAGGAGTGTAGGTTTGAGGGAGGCTTCTCTGTGCTAGTTGACCCATCCCAGCTCTTTGTCTGGGATGAGACCCTTATTCTAAACCAGGGAAGGCAAACCAGACTCCACAAACCAAACCCAGCCTGCTGCCTGTTTTTGTATGTGAGCTAAGAATGATTTTTACACTTCAAACTGGATGAAAAAAATCAAGAATATTTGTGACACGTGAACATTTTATGAAATTCAAATCTCAGTGTCCATAAACGAAGTTTTACTGATATCTAGCTCTGTCTGTGAGTACTCTCGTGCTAAATGGCAGAGATGAGTACTTGAGGCAGAGAGCGGATGTCCCAGAAAGCCTGTTTCCTCTCTGACCCTTTACAGAGCAAGTTTGCCGGCTCCCATTCTAACCCTGAGCACCTCTGTGACATTCAGGTTGGCTAGGGAACCTTTCACCTCAGACCCTGTCTTTCTCCCCTTCCCCCTTGTCCCCTGGGCCACTTTAACATTTCTTTCCCCATCCTTCCCTATCTTCTCTTGTCCTTGACACAGCTGGTCAGTCAGTCACTTCTGCCTGCCACTGGATGGCAAGGAGTGGAGCTGGGGGTGGGGAATGAGAAAGCTTGTTTGGTCACAACCTGGAGTCACCGCAAGACCACCAGACCTTTCTTGCCATCAGGAGGGACTCTGTCTTTTCTTTTCTGGGTTATAGTCTAGAAGAATTTCTGAATCTTTTTCCACCTTGAGCTCCTTGTAGCCTCTCTTTATGCTTCATCTCAGAAAAGCAGGGGTTTTGGGGAGAAAACAATCTATCCTGCACAAATGCTGTCCCTATGATGGGGATGAGAATTTATAAGGTAGAGGGCATGACAGAGATCATATGTTCTTATTCTCAACTCGTCAATTTCTGTGAACACTACCTACATATTACTGCTTCTTTGGCTTTGTTAATTCCACTCCCTCCCCCTGGGATTTGCCCATCTTCACTACCTGTCTTCTTTTTCTTTAAAGAACTGCTCATATCCTACCTCCTCCACGAAGTTTCCCAGACTGGGTCTGTGACAAAATTTTCGTCAAAGCCTAAGTAAGTACTTCCTTTCTGCTTCTCACTGGGCTCTTGGGATTTTTAGGACTTGTCTTGCCACCTGGTTTCCCTCGCCCTTGTCTCTGTGCCCATGATCACTGTCTCTGTGCAGACTCATCTTTATCCTGAACCCCAAGAGTTCAGACTCCTAACCGCAAACAGGCTGTCCCATTCACATCCTTCCTCTGCAGGTGCAGCTCTTCCTCTAGAGCTTTTGTCTGAAATGTTAAGCTGACTACCTTGACTCCTAACTCCCTGGCTTCAAATCCTTCACTGCTCTCTGGATAAGGTGAACAAACCCCACTATGATCTGGTTCCTACCTTCCCCTCCAATCTCATCCCCTGCTTCAAATTCTGTGCTCTGGCAAAATTGAACTGCCTGTTGTTCTCTAATACACGGTTCCTTATATTTTCCTCTCTGCCTGGGATGTTTTACTACCACCTCACCCAGGCCCTTTTCCTAATTAACTCCTGCTTATACTCAAAGGTTCAGCTCCAGGTCAGTGCTTCCAGAAATCCTTCCTAGACTTCCCTCATCTTCCCTTACCAAGTTGGATTAGGTGTTTATCTATTTATGCTGTAATATGCCTAGCTTTGTGATAATGCTTTCCACATTATATAGTATTTATCTGTTTCCATGATTGTTCCTCCACTAGTGAACTATGGTAAGAACTAAGTCCCATTTAACTTTATACCACTAGTTCTTTTAGTCTCTGACTTACAAGAAGCGTATGATAAATGTTTATTGAGTAGGTAAAGAGATTGATGGTTTAGGACATCACCTTTAGGACAAGTGATGTTTAACACGTTTGTATCTTGAAGACCTGACTCAGTATGTGTTTTTGCTGCTGATAAGGATGATTCCACATTGCTGTTCTTTGGGTTAAAGATGCCACGGCAGACTCTTGACCAAACCTGTGCCTCACAGCAGGCCTGCAATGCCTGCCTGTTCTTCAACACACATCTTGGTTTACATTGTATAATAATAATAATAAAAGTAATTACAAGTTGAGTGGTTGCTCTGTGTGTATTACGTGTTCTAACACGTAATCACTAATCCTCAGCAAAACACTGCGAGGTTAACATTATTCTTTGGCAAAGAAACTGAGGCACAGAGGAGTTAAATAACTCTCCCTAGATCATACAGCTAGTCTTTGGCAAAACTGGGATTTGAATCCAGGTCTATCTGGCTACAAAAGCTTTAATATTTCCATAAAATTATCTTTTTCCTACCTATAATTTATATTTTAGCAACATCAACAAAACTATAGAGTAATAGGAAAAAGAAGGAAAGAAAGAAAAAAGGGAAATTTCAGCCACAACCCTGCCACATGAAGAAAATCCAGGTGTTTAAATTAAATTTGCCCATGGTCTTGTCCTGTACCTATCCATATGTGTATCAAGTGAACATGGGTAGAGATACCATTAATGCTCTGCTTTTTTTTCTTTTTTAACTCAGTGTTACATCAGAAACATTCTTCAATGTCTGGTTTTAGTCTTCATAATTGTAATTTTAATGACTTACACTTCACTTCTGATCTCAGTGTTAATAACAAGACTCTTCCAACTCCAGTGGCACCTCTGTCCCTTCCCCTTTCTACTCACTGCTCTGTAAATGCATCTGGCCTTTATTGGAGGCAGCTGTGAAGACAGTGATGAACTTGGTGTCAGAAAAGTTGGACATAGTCCCAGATCTGACAGTAAATAGTTGTATGACTTGGGCAAGTCAAGTTTGTTCAATTCCAAGCTCCTCCCTTGGTTTCCCAGTAGGGCAGGAACTTTTTTATTTCTCCTTTGTAGGCCTGTGTCTGGCACAGATTATGAGATCAATACATGTTTGATAAAGGCTTTCAACTTTCTCGTCTGTAAAATTGGATAATTAAGCCTATTCCATAAGGGTATGATAATTAAATGAAGTTTTATACACACATACACTTACACATATATGTACCCTGCAGTTGGTAAATCATTATGGAAATATAAGTTGGCGTAACTATTTTAATTGATAGGTTTATACAATTCACATAAAAGTCTATTCAATTATATGGAAGAACAGTGAGCTTCCTGACTGAATGTTGCATCTTCTATCCAGATGTTTGGCATCCTGTAGGCATAGTAGACCATAGAGAAAGGAATCACCATTCAGTGTTTATGTTGAATTGTCTGTATTCCTTCTTCATGATGTTCTCTGCTTTGACAACAGAGACTGCATGTGCTTAACTTGCTGGGTACAGCACTGTGCTCAGTCAGGACCTTAATAAGGACACTTTGGTATGATTAAAATGAAGGACGTAGAATGTTAAATGTTCAGGTCTAAGGGACAGAGTTTGTAAGAACTAATTTTAGTTGGTGCAGTCCTTGCCTGGGGTCAGAAGCTGCTAGGGTGGGTTGGTTTTATCCTTGAGGAAATAGAACAAGATTGTGGGAGCAGTTTTCCATTCTTCCCCAGGTGTAAGGACCATGACCTTACACACACACACAAAAGAAACAGTGTAGAGACTTGCGAAGTAATTCCTGTTCATCTATTCTTATTATAATCCCCTTTTCACCACAAAGTCCTGAGAGCCATATTTTCTCATCATTTATACAATATCAGCATTGTAATTCTCAGTCTTAACAAAGATTAAGTTGTTTTCAAGGTTAGTTGACTCAAAAAAAACCTGGAAACATGTTGGCTACCCATAACACTTGGAAAAAATAAAATGAAAATTCAAAACGACCCTATACCTAGCTAAATTTAATTTAAAGATCAAAGAATAAACAGATAAAAAGCAAAGTTATTTTTAAAGGTACTTCTTTTGCTTAAGTGGTAAAATGGGCTTAAATTGTACAGTAAAAGTATTTTCTAGTGTGTTAGAAAATAAAACCAAATGTAAAAATCACCAAACATATTATTTTTTATGGAAAGTTGTTCAGGTGTGCAATACAAAAATATTGTTTAATCTGATTAATGTAGTTTAAAAGAAGTTATAAAGGAGTGTGCATCTAGTAATGGTAAAGTAGCTTCTATTGTATTAACCCTCCTATGGGTAACAATGATACACTCTGAATTAAAATGTTAAAATCAACCATTTAAAGGCACTGGAGAGTGACCAAAAGATAGTGTGAACTGGAGGGATGTCATGCCATGAAAGAGGGCAACTGAGCAAGGTTTTCATACCCAAGCATTCTACCTAGTCTGCATGGTGCAGGATGGCTGGACTTCATACAGAAAGCTCCAGTATTACTGCCATAAAGTGTCAGAGGACAGAGTTTGGGGTTGCCAAAATTGTTGCAAAGATAGGGAGAAAATCCTGGAAAGGAGAGAGCTGCAGAAGGGGAAGCCCAATTTCTGTGTATAAGCTTTACCCAGTTTTTGGCTAATTACTAATTTATGCAACTGGAGGGGAAACTCCAGGGAACCAGGTAGAAAGGAACTGCTGGAAGACTGAAGGAACTAAGTGGATATTTCAGCTGCTGCCCTAATCTGTGTCCTAGAAGAAAAATTAACCACTCTCTGAGGAAAATAACAGTCTCCAGAAACTCTGAAAGGTATCATATACAATAATTATACAATAAAAAAATCACTAGATATGCCAAGAAATGGGAAAATGTGACTTACAGTCGAGATAAAAAATCAGCCAATAGGAACCAGCTATGAGATGACGCAGATGTTAAAATTATCAAATAAGAACTTTAAAGCAGAACTTATAAATATATACAATGACTTAAAGGGAAATATGATTATAAAAAATGAGAAGATGGGAAATCTCAGCAAAGAAATGTAAATTATATAAAAGAACCAAATGGAAATCCTGGAACTGAAAAATACCATACGTGGAATGAAAAATTCAATGGATGAGCTTAACGGCAGATTGAGAGTGGCAGAAGAAAGGGTCATTACATTGAACTTAGATGAACATAAACTATCCAATCTGGAGGACAGAAAGAAAAAAGATTAAAGAAAAATAAATAGAGCCTCAGTAACCAGTGGAAAAATATCAAGTGATCTAACATATGTGTAATTGGAGACCAGAAAGAGAAGTAAGAAAGAATGAGACAGAAAAACGTTAAACAAGTTGTCCCAAATTTGATTAAAAAAAAATATATATATATATATATATATACACAAATATAGATCTAAGAAGCATAATGATCACTAAGCAAGATAAAACACATCAGGAATAGTGGAAATAAAAGATAATGGAATAACATCTTTAAAGTACTAAAATAATAATTGAAAAACTGTCAAGCCAGAATTCTATAGTCAGCAAAAATACACTTCAAAAGTGAAGGCAAAGTGAAGACTTTTTCAGATAAACAAAAGCTGAGAGAAACCAATGTCAGCAGACATGACTGCAAGAAATTCTAAAAGAAATTCTTCATACGAAAGGGAAAAGGTCGCAGATGGAAATTTAGATCTACAGGAAAGAATGAAGAGACCTCAAAATAGTAAATATGTAAGAAGTATAAAACATGCTGTATTTTTCTTCTTTCAATTTCTTTAAAAGATATCTAAGTTCCAGTTATGATGGATTAACAAGGACCAGACTTGACTTCCCATGATAAATGACCAGAAAACAGAACAAATATCTGAAACAGTGTTTTCAACAATAGACTACAGGCAGGGTGAGCCTTTGATCCCTAAGAGAAGAGAAATGTATGAGATGAAGTCTGTGATGGCCCTGACATTCTACTTGGAGACACACTCTAAATCAAGGTATAGGGAGGAGGAGCTCAAGCAAAATATAGTAGTCCTGCTAGATGATGGTATAGAGTTCTAAGTTTAAGGAGGCTGAGGTGACTGGAACCTGTGGGCCAGAGTTTTGTAATGAAGGGAGCTAAACAGAAAGGGAGATCCAAAAATCTGTATAGGTGTCTGATTGAGTCTTTGCTGAATACTAAGCTGCACATGTGTAGAGTGAAGTTCCATAAGGGTGGGCAAAGAAAGACTATGAAGCTATAAGCCAAACAATTACTAGACCTCACATGGGCCTGGGAGGCAGTCTTGTCCCAATCAGCCAAAATAGCCTCCTTATTAATCACCCAGGGCACAAAGAAGAGACTCCTGCAGGGTCACACTTTATTAGTAAGGTGAGAATATCTCTATAAGCATATTACTCTAGAGTCACACTAAGAGAAAGTTGGAAAACAAGCTCTGAAAGGATTAAGCTCATCTGCAATTTAACTTCCTACAAAAGTAAAGCACAATCCTATTTTTATGAAAGGCAACAAATTGAGATACTCAGCAACATAAAATTCACAATGTCCAACAAATATTTTTCAGCTTCATTGAGGTGTAATTCACCAATAAAATTGTAATTATTTAAATTGTACAACATGGTGATTTGATATATGTATACACTGTGAAAGAATTTTCACCGACAAGTTAATTAACACATTATCACCTCACATATTGGCCCTTTTTTTTTTTGTGAAAACACAAGTTTTACTCTCTTAGCAAATTTCAATTATGCAATACCATATTATCAATTATAGTCACTGTGTTATACGTCAGATTCTCAGACCTTGCTCATCTTATTAACTGAAAGTTTATACCAATTTGCCAGCCTCTCCCACTTTCCCCCATTCTCCAGCCCCTGGCAACCACCATTCTATTCTCTGTAGACATGCAGACATATTGTTGTGCAGTATTATTATTGTCTTTCTTTGTCTGGCTTATTTCACTTAACATAATGCCCTCTTGGTTTATCCATGTTGTCATGAATAGCAGGCTTTCCTCTTTTTTTATTAAGGCTGAATAATATTCCATTATACACACACACATACACAGTTGACCCTTGACTTGAACAACATGGGTTTGAACTGCATGGCTACACTTATATGCAGATTTTTTTCAATAGTACATACTACAGTTCTACAAGATCTGAGGTTGGTTGAATCTGCAGATGCAGAATCTCAGAATTGGAGAAACCGAGTATATGGAGGGACAATGATAAATTATATGCTGATTATTGACTGCACAGAGGGTCAGCACCCCTAACGCCTTAGTTGTTCAAGGGTCAACCATACATATGTCACAGTTGCTTTATCCATTCATCTGTTGAGGAACACTTAGATTGTTTCCATACCTTGGCTATTATGAATAATGCTGCAGTAAGCATGGAGCACAGATATCTCTTCAAGAAAGTCATTTTGATTTCTTTGTGTATGTACCTAGAAATGGACTTACTGGATCTTATGGTAGTTCTATTTTTAATTTCTTGAGGAACCGTCATACTGTCTCCATAGTGGTTGTACCAGTTTACATTTCCACTGCAGGGTACAAGGGTTCCCTTTTCTCCACACCCTCACTGATAATTGTTGTCTCTTATCTTTTTGATAATAGCCATCCTAACAGCTAAAAGGTAATATCTCATTGTGGTTTTGATTTGCATTTCCCTGATGATTAGTAACGTTGAGCATCTTTTCATGTACCTGCTGGCCATTTTTATGTCTTCTTTAGAAACATATCTATTCAGGTCCTCTCTCCATTATTCAATTGGGCTATTTATTTATTTATGCTATTGAGTTGTATGAGTTCCTTGTATATTTTGAAATATTAACCCCTTATTGAATATGTGGTTTACAGATATTTTCTCTCCCATTCCATAGGTGCCTTTTCATTTTGTTGATGGTTTCCTTTGCTGTGCAGAAGCCTTTTAATTTCATGTTGTTCCATTTATTTATTTTTGTTTTTGTTGCTTTTGCTTTTGGTGTCAAATCCGAAAAAGTCATTCCCAAGACCTATGTCAAGGAGATTATCCCCTATGTTTTCTTTTAGGAGCTTTACAGGTTCAGGTCTTACTTTCAAGTCTTTAATCCATTTTGAGTTGATTTTTGTGTGTGGTGTAAGATAGGGATCCAATTTCATTCTTTTTCATGCAGATGTCCAGTTTTCTCAATATCATTTTTTGAAGAGACTGTCCTTTTCCACTGTATATTTTTGGCCTCCTGTCGAAAATTAATTAACCGTATATGCATGGGTTTGTTTCTGGGGTCTCTATTCTGTTCCATGGATCTATGTATCTGTTTTTATGCCAGTATAATACTGTTTTGATTACTGCAGCTTTGTAATATAGTTTAAAATCAGATAGTGTGATGCCTCCAGCTTTGTTCTTCTTTCTCAAGATTTCTTTGTGCTTTGGCATCTTTTGTGGTTTTATATGAATTTTAGCATTTTTTTCTATATCTGTGAAAATGCCATCAGAATTTTTATAGGGATTGCATTGAACCTGTAGATGGGTTTGGGTAGTATGGACATTTTAACAATATTAATTCTTCCAATCCATGAACACAGTATATTTTCTTATTTATTTGTATCATCTTCAATTTCTGTCATCAGTGTTTTATAGTTTTCAGTGTATAGATCTTTCACATCCTTGGTTAAATTTATTCCTAAGTGTTTTATTCTTTTTGATGCTGTCATAAATTGGATTGTTTTCTTCATTTCTTTTTCCAATAGTTTGTTGTTAGTGTACAGAAACACACCTGATTTTTTTTGAAAAGTACTTGGTATGTAGTAACTGGATTTTTTTTTTTCATGCTTTAAATATAACATTTTAAATTAATTAATTATTTATTTTTACAGTAGGTCCTTGTTGGTTATTCATTTTATTTATTTATTTATTTTTTAGATACATATATTTAAAACAAAATAGGTAATACTCATGACAGTTAGAGTCTTTGTTTTTGTAACTGTTCACATGGTTGTAGCTGGTATTTATAACTGCCTTCTTCTACTTATACCTTCTGTGTTTCTTTTGCCTTCAGCAAGCACCTCAGTTGGTCTTGGTTCTTTAACTGGTGAAGTGACTCCAACTTTCATTCCCAAAGGGTCTGGACCATTAGTAGTCTTGCTTGGATTGGATTGCTGTAGTTTTCCATTGACTTCCATTGTGGAGCAGTACCCCAGTTTCCCCTTGGTGATCAGGATGAATCACCCCAGCAAGCACATTAACTCCCTTCTTTGCTTGCCTCTGGTGATTGACTGAAGCCACTTCGGTTATCCCTTTTAAATATAGCAGTGTGTACATGTCAATCCCAAACTCCCAATCTATCCCTCCCCACCACCCTTCCTCCCTCGTAACCATAAGTTTGTTCTCTAAGTCTGTGAGTCTGTTTCTGTTTTGTAAATAAGTTCATTTGTATCATTTTTTTTTTAGATTGTGCATATAAGCAATATCATATATTTGTCTTTCCCTGTCTGTCTTACTTCACTTAGTATGATAGTCTCCAGATCCATCCATATTGCTGCAAATGGCATTATTTCATTGTATTTAATGGCTGAGTAATATTCCATTATATATATATGTACCACATCTTCTTTATCCGTTCATCTTTTGATGGACATTTAGATTGTTTCCATGTCTTGGCTATTGTAAACAGTGCTGCAATGAACACTGGGGTGCATGTATCCTTTGAAACCATGTTTTTCTCCAGGTATATGCCCAGTAGTGGGATTGCTGGGTCATATGGTAGTTCTATTTTTAGTTTTTTAAGGAACCTCCATACTGTGCTCCATAGTGACTGTATCAATTTACATTCCCACCAACAGTACAAGAGGGTTCCCTTTTCTCCACACCCTCTCCACCATTTATTGTTTGTAGATTTTTTTGATGATAGCCATTCTGACTGGTGTGAGGTGATATCTCATTGTAGTTTTGATTTGCATTTCTCTAATAATTAGAGATGTTGAGCATCTTTTTATGTGCCTCTTGGCCATCTGTATGTCTTCTTTGGAGAAATGTCTACTTAGATCTTCTGCCCATTTTTTGATTGGGTTCTTTGTTTTTTGGATTTTGAGCCACATGAGCTGTTTGTAAATTTTGGAGACTAATCCCTTGTTGGTCACATTGTTTGAGAATATTTTCTCCCATTCTGTGGGAACAACTGATTTTTGTATATTTATTTTGTATACAACTTTGCTGAATTTATTTATTAGTTCTAACAGTTTTTTTTTTTTTTTTGGTGGAATCGTCAGGATTTTCTATATGTAATATTGTGTCATCTGCAAAGAGATACAGTTTTACTTCTTCCTTTCTGATTTGATGACTTTTATTTCCTTTTCTTGCCTAATTCCACTGTCTAGGACTTCCAGTACTATGTTGAATAAAAAAAAAAGTGGCAAGAGTGGGCATCTTGATCTTAGAGGAAAAACTTTCAGTTTTTCACTGCTGAGTGTGATGTTAGCTGTGGGCTTGTTATATGTCACCTTTATTATGTTGAGGTACATTGCTTTTTTACCCAGTTTGTTGTGAGTTTTTATAATGAAAGGATATTAAATTTTGTCAAATGCTTTTTCTGCATCTATTGAGATGATCCTATGATTTTTATCCTTCATTCTGTTAATGTGGTATATCATATATATTGATTTGCATGTGTTGAACCATCCTTGTATCACTGGGAGAAATCCCAATTGATTATAATGTATGATCCTTTTAATGTGCTCTTGAATTTACTTTGCAAATATTTTATTGCAGATTTTTGCATCTATGTCCATCAGGGATATTGCTTTTAATTTTCTTATCTTTAGTGTTCTTGTCTTGTTTTAGTATCAAGGTAATGCTGGCCTTATAAAAGGAGTTTGGAAGTATTTCCTCCTCTTCTATTTTTTGGAAGAGTTTTGAGAAGAATTGGTATTAATTTTTCTTTAAATTCTTGGTAGAATTCACCAGTGAAGCCATCTGATCCTGGACTTCAGTTTTTTGGGAGATTTTTGATTACTGATTCAATCTTCGTAATCGTTATTGGTCTGTTCAGATTTTCTGTTTCTTCATGATTCAGTCTTGGTAGGTTGTATGTTTCTAGGAATTTATCCATTTATTCTAGGTTATCTAATTTGTTGGTGTATAATTTATCATAATAGTTTCTTATGATCATTAGTATTTCTGTGTTATCAGTTGTAATATCTCCTACTTCAATTCTGATTTTATTTGAGTCTTCACTCTTTTTTTCTTAGCCTTGCTAAGGGTTTGTCAATTTTGTTTATCTTTTTAAGAAACCAGAATTTAGTTTCATTGATCTTTTATATTGTCTTTTTAGTCTCTATGCCATTTATTTCCTCTCTGATCCTTGTTATTTTCTTCCTTCTACTAATTTTGAGCCTAATTTGCTTTTCTTTTTCTAGTTTCTTGAAATGTAAGGGTAGTTGTTTATATGAGATTTTTTTTCTTGTTTTGTTTTATTTTGTTTTTATTGAAGTATAGTTGATTTGCAGTGTTGTGGAGATCTTTCTTTTTCTTAAAGTAGGCATTTATTGCTATAACTTGTCCTCTTAGAACTGGTTTTGCTACAACTCATACGTTTTGGTATTTTGTGTTTTCCATTTTCTTTTATTTCAAAATATTTTTTGATTTCTTCCATGACCCATTGGTTGTTCAGGAGCATGTTGTTTAATTTCCACATATCTGTGAATTTTCTGTTTTTCTTGTTGTAATTGATTTCATAACATTGTGGTCAGAAAAGATGTTTCATATAATTTCAATCTTAAATTTATTAAGACTTTCTTGTGGCCTAACATATGATCTATCCTGGAGACTGTTTCATTTTTGCTTGAAAAGAATATGTAGTGTGCTGCTGTTGGATGGCCTGTTTTGTGTGTATGTCTGTTAGGTCAATCTGGTCTAACATGTAGTTTAATTCCAGTGTTTTCTTATTGATTTTCTATCTGGATCATCTATCTATTGTTGAAAGTGCATTATTGAAATCCCCTACTATTATTGTATTGCTGTCTATCTCTCCCTTTGCCTCATTAATGTTTGCTTTATGTATTTATTTGCTCTGATGTTTGGTGCATGTAAATATTTACAATTGTTATATCCTCTTGATGAATTGACCTTTTTATCATTTTATGTCTCTTGTTACAGTTTTTGACTTAAAGTCTATTTTGTCTGATATGAGTATAGCTACCCCTACTTTCTTTTGGTTTCAATTTGCATGGAATATGTTTTTCATTTTCAGTCTATGTGTGTCCTTAAAGTTGAAATGAGTCTCTTGTAGGCAACATAGAGTTGGGTCTTGTTTTTTATCCACTGAGCCACTCTGTATCTTTTGATTGGAGAACTTAGTCCATTAACATTTAAAGTAATTATTCATACAAATGGACTTAGTTTTGCCATTTTGTTCATTGTTTTCTGGCTGTTTTCTAGTTCCTGTTTCTTTTTTCCTTTCTTCCTCTCATGCTATCTTCCTTTATGTTTTGATGATTTTCTACAGTAGTATGCTTGAATTCCTGTCTCTTTCTTTTTGTTTATCTACTATAGGATTTTGCTTTGTGAAGCTTACATAAAACATCTTATAACTATCCATTTTAAGGTGCTAACTTAACTTCAAATGCATACAAAAGCTTTACATTTTTATATCCCCCAAGTTCACATTTTTGATCTATTTTCATCTATTTATATTGTATATCTATAACAAATTATTGTAGTTATAGTTATTTTAATACTTTTGTGTTTTCATTGTTATACTAGAGTTGAAAATGATTTACCCTCAACCATAATGATATCATCGTATTCTGAATTTAACTCTATATTTACCTTTTCCAGTGAGTTTTATAGTTTCATATGTTTCATGTTACTAATTAGCATCCTTTTGTTTCAGCTTGAAGAACTCCCTTGAACATTTCTTATAAGGCTGGTCTAGTGGTGGTGAACTCCTTCAGCTTTTGTCTGGGAAACTCTTTATCTCTCCTTCAATTCCAAAGTATTACTTTGCAAGGCAGAGTATTCTTGGTTGGCATTGTTTTCTCTTTCACCACTTTGATATATCATCCACTCCCTTCTGCCCTGCAAGGTTTCTGTTGAGAAATCTGCTCTTAATCTTATGGGGGTTCCCTTGTATGTAACATGTTGCTTTTCTCTTGCTGCTTTTAAGATTCTTTCTTTGTCTTTATGTGTCTCTTTAGTTCTCCTTATTTGGTATTTGGGTTTCCTAGATCTGAATATCTGTTTCTTTCTTCAGGTTAGGAAAATTTTCAGGTATTATTTATTTTTATAAGCTTCTGTCCATTTCTGTGTGTCTCTTTTTTTCCCCAGGACTCCTATAATGCATATATTGGTCCTGTTGATAGTGTCCCTTAAGTCCCTTAAGTATCTTCACTCTTTTTCATTCTTTTTTCTTTTTGCTTCTCTGGTGGGATGAATTCCACTGCCCTGTCTTTGAGTTTGCTGATCTTTTATTTCCTGCTTGATCTAGTCTGCTGTTGAACCCCTCTATTGAGTTTTCAGTTCAGTTAACTTATTCTTCAGCTCTATAATTTCTTTTTGGTACTTTAAAAAAATATTTTCTATCTCTTTCTTGAAATTCTCACTTTGTTCATTCATTGCTCTTCTGACTTTGGTGAGCATCTTTATGAATTCTCTTTTGAACTCTATTAGGTAAATCACTTATCTCCATTTCATCAAGATTGGTTTCTAGAGATTTGTTCTTTCGTTTGGGACATATTTCTTATTTCTTCATTTTCCTTGACTCTCTGTGTTGGTTTCTGTGTGTTAGATAAAAGAGCTACCTTTTCCAGTCTTGGCAGACTGGTCTCATGTAGGAGATAAACCTCATCAATAAACCTGGCCATAGCTCCTAGTTGACTCTCAGATTTTTGTGGTTGTCCAAGTTACTGTCTTTGTTCTTAGTGGCTCCCAGCAGTTGAGGGTGTGCTAAGACCTGTCAGTGTCCCACAGGGGAGGGTCTCAGTCAGCACCTAGATGCAGTTTGATTGGAAAAAAGTTGGGACATTAAATGTTGGGCCCAAACCCTTCACTCCTCAGGGAGAAACTGAGAGTTGTGAGTTCCCTTCTGCCTGTGTGTTGCTGCACCAAGGGGGAAGTTTATGAACAGACTGTTTCTGTCTCTTCCACCTATTTCAATGTTTCTTTTTTTCCCCTCATTTGCCTGATGTGTAGGATTTGCTCAGCTATTTTCTGGATTTCTTTCCATATGTGACCGTAGATTTGTTGTGTCTGTGGGAGGAGGTTAGTTTAGGAGCCTCCTATGTTGCCATATTGAACCAGAACTCCTCAGTACTTCTTTTCAACGTTTTACTGGAGGCCACAAATGATAATCTTGCACATGAAAAACCCTAAGGAATTTACAAAAAAATTGCTAAGAGTAATAAGTGAGTTTAGCAAGATCACAGGGTTAAAAAGTTAAGATACAAAAATATACGCAGTTCTATATATTAGCAATGAAATTGGAAAATAAAATTAAAAACGAATACCACCTACAATAATGTCCAGAAACGTGAAATACTTAGGGATAAATTTAACAATTGTGTACCAGACTTGTACAATGAAAGCTACAAAGCATACTTGAGTGAGATTTAAAAAAACTTAAATAAACTGAGAGATAAACCATGTTCCAGGATCAGAAGACTCAATATTGCTAAAATTGCAGTTCTCCCTAAATTGATCCATAGGTATAATGGAATCCTAACAAAAATTCTAGGGTGTTTTTTCATTAAAAATTTTACAAGCTAATTTTAATATTTTATGTAATTGAAAAGAATTTAGGCCAAAATACTTTTTAAAAGAGGAGGAAATTTAGAGGATTGAACTATTTGATTTGAAGACTTACCAAAAAGCTGCAATAAACAGTGTAATATTGATGTAAGGATAGACATGTAGAGCAGTGGGATAAAATAGAGAGTTCAGACCCACACAAACATGGACACTGATTTTCACCAAATGTGCCAAGGTAATTCAGTGGGAAGAGTACAGTCTTCTCAACAATGATGTTGAAACAATTGGTTGCCCATTTGGAAAAAATGAACCTCAGCACTTGACTTATTCCTTATACAAATATTATCTTGAAATGAATCATAGATCTAAGAGTAAAGGTTAAAACTATAAAACTTCTAGAAGAGAACATAGGAGAATATCTTTGCAAAGTTGGGTTAAGCAAAAAAATTTGTGGATAGGACAAAGGAAAAAACCTGATGAAAATTTTTTTTTTCCACACACACACACTATATTTTATTTTTACAAGAGATAAATAGACTGACACCAAGCATTGTAAATGGATGACCACAACAAAAGCAACAATGATTGCAATTACCAAACATGAAACACACTCATGCTATGTCATAATATTGACATTCAGTCCAGTAATCCTCCACTGTAACAGCTCCTTTACTTTGCAGTGAAAATTGATTTGTATATTCTTTGCCTCTGAGTCCTTGTGGGATTTTTTTTTTTTAGTTCAAACAGAAAGTCACAAAAATTATAATCAGTCCTCATCAGTTCACTCAGTCCCATGTAATTAATTTTTTTTTCATCTTGATCTTTTGTTAGCACTTTTATGAGTTCATCAGTTTTTCATTAGAGTTCTGAAAATGCTTAATCATTCAGCTCAGCAGTACAGTCAGTTACCAGAAACATGTACTTGTCAGAGTCTTTTCCATGAATTCGTTGAAGATGAAACCCTTTTATAGGAACATATTTGCAAAAGCATCAGAGTACACCCAGAACTGTCTGTAAATGACAAAAGACTTAAAAATGACCACGGTTAAAAATTTGATGAAAGTTCATAATAATGCAATTGACAAGGAAATTTAGTTATTTCTGAGATATACCTTTTAAAGTAATAAACATATAAGATTTTTAGAAATTTCATGTAATGTCTGAAACATTTATATTAACATATTTCCATACAAATAACCCAATGAAAGTTTAGTATTACTTGTTTTGTTTGTTTGGTTTTTTTATACTGCAGGTTCTTATTAGGCATCAATTTTACACACATCAGTGTATACATGTCAATCCCAATCGCCCAATTCAGCACACCACCATCCCCACCCCACCACAGTTTTCCCCCCTTGGTGTCCATATGTCCGTTCTCTACATCTGTGTCTCAACTTCTGCCGTGCAAACCGGCTCATCTGTACCATTTTTCTGGATTCCACATACATGCGTTAATGTACGATATTTGTTTTTCTCTTTCTGACTTACTTCACTCTGTATGACAGTCTCTAGATCTATCCACGTCTCAGCAAATGACTCAATTTCGTTCCTTTTTATGGCTGAGTAATATTCCATTGTAAATATGTACCACAACTTCTTTAACCATTCGTCTGTCGATGGGCATTTAGGTTGCCTCCATGACCTGGCTATTGTAAATAGTGCTGCAATGAACACTGGGGTGCATGTGTCTTTTTGAATTATGGTTTTCTCTGGGTATACGCCCAGTAGTGGGATTGTTGGATCATATGGTAAATCTATTTTTAGTTTTTAAAGGAACCTCCATACTGTTCTCCATAGTGGCTGTATCAATTTGCATTCCCACCAACAGTGCAAGAGGGTTCCCTTTTCTCCACCCACTCTCCAGCATTTGTTGTTTGTAGATTTTCTGATGATGCCCATTCTAACTGGTGTGAGGTGATACCTCATTGTAGTTTTGATTTGCATTTCTCTAATAATTAGTGATGCTGAGCATCTTTTCATGTGCTTCTTGGCCATCTGTATGTCTTCTTTGGAGAAATGTCTATTTAGGTCTTCTGCCCATTTTTGGATTGGGGTGTTTGTTTCTTTAATATTGAGCTGAATGAGCTGTTTATGTATTTTGGAGATTAATCCTTTGTCCGTTGATTCATTTGCAAATATTTTCTCCCATTCTGAGGGTTGTCTTTTTGTCTTGTTTATGGTTTCCTTTGCTGTGCAAAAGCTTTGAAGTTTCATTAGGTCCCATTTGTTTATTTTTGTTTTTATTTCCATTACTCTAGGAGGTGGATCAAGAAAGATCTTGCTGTGATTTATGTCAAAGAGTGTTCTTCCTATGTTTTCCTCTAAGAGTTTTATACTGTCTGGTCTTACATTTAGGTCTCAAATCCATTTTCAGTTTATTTTTGTATATGGTGTTAGGGAGTATTCTAATTTCATTCTTTTACATGTAGCTGCCCTGTTTTCCCAGCACCACTTATTGAAGACTGTCTTTTCTCCATTGTATATCCTTGCCTCCTTTGTCATAGATTAGTTGACCATAGGTGCATGGGTTTATCTCTGGGCTTTCTATCTTGTTCCATTGATCTATGTTTCTGTTTTTGTGCCAGTACCATATTGTCTTGATTACTGTAGCTTTGTAGTATAGTCTGAAGTCAGGGAGTCTGATTCCTCCAGCTCCGTTTTTTTCCCTCAAGACTACTTTGGCTATTTGGGGTCTTTTGTGTCTCCATACAAATTTTAAGATGATTTGTTCTAGTTCCATAAAAAATGCCATTGGTCCAGAGCCTCCCATCAAGCCTCTTAGATAGCCTCAACCACCAGAGGGCAGACAGCAGAAGCAAGAAAAACTACAATCCTGCAGCCTGTGGACCAAAAACCACAGTTACAGAAAGATAGACAAGATGAAAAGGCAGAGGGCTATGTACCAGATGAAGGAACAAGAAAAAACCCCAGAAGAACAACTAAATGAAGTGGAGATAGGCAACCTTCCAGAAAAAGAATTCAGAATAATGATAGTGAAGATGATCCAGGACCTCGGAATAAGAATGGAGGCAAAGATTGAGAAGATGGAAGAAATGATTAACAAAGACCTAGAAGAACTGAAGAACAAACAAACAGAGATGACCAATACAATAACTGAAATGAAAACTACACTAGAAGGAATCAATAGCAGAATAACTGAGGCAGAAGAACGGATAAGTGACCTGGAAGACAGAATGGTGGAATTCACTGCTGCGGAACAGACTAAAGAAAAAAGAATGAAAAGAAATGAAGACAGCCTACGAGACCTCTGGGACAACATAAAACGCAACAACATTCGCATTATAGGGGTGCCAGAAGGAGAAGAGAGAGAGAAAGGACCAGAGAAAATATTTGAAGAGATTATAGTCGAAAACTTCCCTAACATGGGAAAGGAAATAGCCACCCAAGTCCAGGAAGCGCAGAGAGTCCCATACAAGATAAACCCAAGGAGAAACACGGCGAGACACATGGTAATCAAAGTGGCAAAAATTAAAGACAAAGAAAAATTATTGAAAGCAGCAAGGGAAAAACGACAAATAACATACGAGGGAACTCCCATAAGGTTAACAGCTGATTTCTCAGCAGAAACTCTGCAAGCCAGAAGGGAGTGGCATGATATACTTAAAGTGATGAAAGGAAAGAACCTACAACCAAGATTACTCTACCCAGCAAGGATTTCATTTAGATTCGATGGAGACATCAAAAGCTTTTCAGACAAGCAAAAGCTAAGAGAATTCAGCACCACCCTACCAGCTCTACAACCAATGCTAAAGGAACTTCTCTAAGTGGGAAACACAAGAGAAGAAAAGGACCTACAAAAACAAACCCAAAACAATTAAGGAAATGGTCATGGGAACATACATATTGATAATTACCTTAAACGTGAATGGATTAAATGCCCCAACCAAAAGACATAGACTGGCTGAATGGATACAAAAACAAGACCCATATATATGCTGTCTACAAGAGACCCACTTTAGACCTAGGGACACATACAGACTGAAAGTGAGGGGATGGAAAAAGATATTCCATGCAAATGGAAATCAAAAGAAAGCTGGAGTAGCTATACTCATATCAGATAAAATAGACTTTAAAATAAAGAATGTTACAAGAGACAAGGAAGGACACTACATAATGATCAAGGGATCAATCTGCGAAGAATATAGCAATTATAAATATATATGCACCCAACATAGGAGCACCTCAATACATAAGGCAACTGCTGACAGCTATAAAGGAGGAAATCAACAGTAACATGATAATAGTGGGGGACTTTAACACCTCACTTACACCAATGGACAGATCATCCAGACAGAAAATTAATAAGGAAACAGAAGCTTTAAATGACACACTAGACCCGATAGATTTAACTGATATTTATAGGACATTCCATCCAAAACCAGCAGATTACACGTTCTTCTCAAGTGCGCACGGAACATTCTCCAGGATAGATCACATCTTGGGTCACAAATCAAGCCTCAGTAAATTTAAGAAAATTGAAATCATATCAAGCATCTTTTCTGACCACAACGCTATGAGATTAGAAATGAATTACAGGGAAAAAAACGTAAAAAAGACCAACACATGGAGGCTAAACAATACGTTCCTAAATAACCAAGAGATCACTGAAGGAATCAAAGAGGAAATCAAAAAATACCTAGAGACAAATGACAATGAAAACACGACGACCCAAAACCTATGGGATGCAGCAAAAGCAGTTCTAAGAGGGAAGTTTATAGCTATACAAGCCTACCTAAAGAAACAAGAAAAATCTCAAGTAAACAATCTAACCTTACACCTAAAGAAGCTAGAGGAAGAAGAACAAACAAAACCCAAAGTTAGCAGAAGGAAAGAAGTCATAAAGATCAGAGCAGAAATAAATGAAATAGAAACAAAGAAAACAATAGCAAAGATCAATAAAACTAAAAGTTGGTTCTTTGAGAAGATAAACAAAATTGATAAGCCATTAGCCAGACTCATCAAGAAAAAGAGGGAGAGGACTCAAATCAATAAAATCAGAAATGAAAAAGGAGAACTTACAACAGACACCGCAGAAATACAAAGCATCCTAAGAGACTACTACAAGCAACTTTATGCCAATAAAATGGACAACCTGGAAGAAATGGACAAATTCTTAGCAAGGTATAAGCTTGCAAGACTGAACCAGGAAGAAACAGAAAATATGAACAGACCAATCACAAGTAATGAAATTGAAACTGTAATTAAAAATCTTCCAACAAACAAAAGTCCAGGACCAGATGGCTTCACAGGTGAATTCTATCAAACATCTAGAGAAGAGCTAACACCTATCCTTCTCAAACTCTTCCAAAAAATTGCAGAGGAAGGAACACTCCCAAACTCATTCTATGAGGCCACCATCACCCTGATACCAAAACCAGACAAAGACACTACAAAAAAAGAAAATTCCAGACCCATATCACTGATGAATATAGATGCAAAAATCCTCAACAAAATACTAGCAAACAGAATCCAACAACACATTAAAAGGATCATACACCACGATCAAGTGGGATTTATCCCAGGGATGCAAGGATTCTTCAATATATGCAAATCCATCAATGTGATACACTATATTAACAAACTGAAGAATAAAAACCATATGATCATCTCAATAGATGCAGAAAAAGCTTTTGACAAAATTCAACACCCATTTATGATAAAAACTCTCCAGAAAGTGGGCATAGATGGAACCTACCTCAACATAATAAAGGCCATATATGACAAACCCACAGCAAACATCATTCTCAATGGTGAAAAACTGAAAGCATTTCCTCTAAGATCAGGAACGAGACAAGGATGTCCACTCTCACCACTACTATTCAACGTAGTTCTGGAAGTCCTAGCCACGGCAATCAGAGAAGAAAAAGAAATAAAAGGAATACAAATTGGAAAAGAAGAAGTAAAACTGTCACTGTTTGCAGATGACATGATACTATACAGAGAATCCTAAAACTGCCACCAGAAAACTGCTAGAGCTAATTAGTGAATATGGTAAAGTTGCAGGATACAAAATTAATGCACAGAAATCTCTTGCATTCCTATACACTAATGATGAAAAATCTGAAAGAGAAAGTATGGAAACACTCCCATTTACCATTGCAACAAAAAGAATAAAATACCTAGGAATAAACCTACCTAGGGAGACAAAAGACCTGTATGCAGAAAACTATAAGACACTGATGAAAGAAATTAAAGATGATACCAACAGATGGAGAGATATACCATGTTCTTGGATTGGAAGAATCAACATTGTGAAAACGAGTATACTACCCAAAGCAATCTACAGATTCAATGCAATCCCTATCAAATTACCAATGGCATTTTTTACGGAGCTAGAACAAATCACCTTAAAATTTGTATGGAGACACAAAAGACCCCAAATAGCCAAGGCAGGCTTGAGGGAAAAGAATGGAGCTGGAGGAATCAGACTCCCTGACTTCAGACTATAATACAAAGCTACAGTAATCAAGACAATATGGTACTGGCACAAAAACAGAAACATAGATCAATGGAACAAGATAGAAAGCCCAGAGATTAACCCACGCACCTATGGTCAACTAATCTATGGCAAAGGAGGCAAAGATATACAATGGAGAAAAGACAGTCTCTTCAATAAGTGGTGCTGGGAAAACTGGACAGCTACATGTAAATGAATGAAATTAGAATACTCCCTAACACCATACACAAAAGTAAACTCAAAATGAATTAGAGACCTAAATATAAGACCGGACACTATAAAACTCTTAGAGGAAAACATAGGAAGAACACTCTTTGACATAAACCACAGCAAGATCTTTCTTGATCCACCTCCTAGAGTAATGGAAATAAAAACAAAAATAAACAAATGGGACCTAATGAAACTTCAAAGCTTTTGCACAACAAAGGAAACCATAAACAAGACAAAAAGACAACCCTCAGAATGGGAGAAAATATTTGCAAACGAATCAACGGACAAAGGATTAATCTCCAAAATATATAAACAGCTCAATATTAAAGAAACAAACACCCCAATCCAAAAATGGGCAGAAGACCTAAATAGACATTTCTCCAAAGAAGACATACAGATGGCCACGAACACATGAAAAGATGCTCAACATCACTAATTATTAGAGAAATGCAAATCAAAACTACAATGAGGTATCACCTCACACCAGTTAGAATGGGCATCATCAGAAAATCTACAAACAACAAATGCTGGAGAGGGTGTGGAGAAAAGGGAACCCTGTTGCACTGTTGGTGGGAATGTAAATTGATACAGCCACTATGGAGAACAATATGGAGGTTCCTTAAAAACTAAAAATAGGGGCTTCCCTGGTGGCGCAGTGGTTGAGAATCTGCCTGCTAATGCAGGGGACACGGGTTCGAGCCCTGGTCTGGGGAGATCCCACATGCCGCGGAGCGACTGAGCCCGTGAGCCACAACTACTGAGCTTGTGCGTCTGGAGCCTGTGCTCCGCAACAAGAGAGGCCACGATAGTGAGAGGCCCGCGCACCGTGATGAAGAGTGGCCCCCACTTGCCGCAACTAGAGAAAGCCCTAGCACAGAAACGAAGACCCAACATAGCAATCAATCAATCAATCAATTAATCAATAAAATAAATCTTTAAAAAAACAAAACAAAACAAAACTAAAAATAGAATTACCATCTGACCCAGCAATCCCACTACTGGGCGTATACCCAGAGAAAACCGTAATTCCAAAAGACACATGCACCCGAATGTTCATTGCAGCACTATTTACAATAGCCAGGTCATGGAAGCAACCTAAATGCCCATCAACAGACGAATGGATAAAGAAGAAGTGGTACATATATACAATGGAATATTACTCAGCCATAAAAAGGAACGAAATTGAGTCATTTGTTGAGAAGTGGATGGATCTAGAGACTGTCATACATAGTGAAGTAAGTCAGAAAGAGAAAAACAAATATCGTATATTAATGCATGTATTTGGAACCTAGAAAAATGGTACAGATGAGCTGGTTTGCAGGGCAGAAGTTGAGACACAGATGTAGAGAATGGACATATGGACACCAAGGGGGGAAAACTGCGGTGGGGTGGGGATGGTGGTGTGCTGAATTGGGCGATTGGGATTGACATGTATACACTGATGTGTATAAAATTGATGCCTAATAAGAACCTGCAGTATAAAAAAACAAACAAACAAAACAACTAATACTAAACTTTCATTGGGTTATTTGTATGGAAATATGTTAATATAAATGTTTCAGACATTACATGAAATTTCTAAAAATCTTATATGTTCTGGTATAATGTTATAAGTAATAATCCTAGTTATTACTTTAAAATGTATATCTCAGAAATAACTAATTTTCTTGTCAACTGCATTATTATGAACTTTCATCAAAACTTAAAAAAAAAAATGCCATTGGTAATTTGATAGGGATTGCATTGAATCTGTAGATTGCTTTGGGTAGTATAGTCGTTTTCACAATGTTGATTCTTCCAATGCAAGAACATGGTATATCTTTCCATCTGTTGGTATCATCTTTAATTTCTTTCATCAGTGTCTTATAGTTTTCTGCATACAGGTCTTTTGTCTCCCTAGGTAGGTTTATTCCTAGGTATTTTATTCTTTTTGTTGCAATGGTAAATGGGAGTGTTTCCATACTTTCAGATTTTTCATCATTAGTGTATAGGAATGCAAGAGATTTCTGTGCATTAATTTTGTACCCTGCAACTTTACCAAATTCAATAGTTAGCTCTAGCAGTTTTCTGGTGGCAGTTTTAGGATTCTCTATGTATAGTATCATGTCATCTGCAAACAGTGACAGTTTTACTTCTTCTTTTCCAATTTGTATTCCTTTTATTTCTTTTTCTTCTCTGATTGCCATGGCTAGGACTTCCAGAACTATGTTGAATAATAGTGGTGACAGTGGACATCCTTGTCTCATTCCTGATCTTAGAGGAAATGCTTTCAGTTTTTCACCATTGAGAATGATGTTTGCTGTGGGTTTGTCATATATGGCCTTTATTATGTTAAGTTAGGTTCCCTCTATGCCCACTTTCTGGAGAGTTTTTATCATAAATGGGTGTTGAATTTTGTCAAAAGCTTTTTCTGCATCTATTGAGATGATCATATGGTTTTTATTCTTCAATTTGTTAATATGGTGTATGACATTGATTGATTTGCGTATATTGAAGAATCCTTGCATCCCTGGGATAAATCCCACTTGATCGTGGTGTATGATCCTTTTAATGTGTTGTTGGATTCTGTTTGCTAGTATTTTGTTGAGGATTTTTGCATCTATATTCATCAGTGATATGGGTCTGGAATTTTCTTTTTTTGTAGTGTCTTTGTCTGGTTTTGGTATCAGGGTGATGGTGGCCTCATAGAATGAGTTTGGGAGTGTTCCTTCCTCTGCAATTTTTTGGAAGAGTTTGAGAAGGATAGGTGTTAGCTCTTCTCTAAATGTTTGATAGAATTCACCTGTGAAGCCATCTGGTCCTGGACTTTTGTTTGTTGGAAAATTTTTAATCACAGTTTCAATTTCATTACTTGTGATTGGTCTGTTCATATTTTCTGTTTCTTCCTGGTTCAGTCTTAGAAGGTTATACCTTGCTAAGAATTTGTCCATTTCTTCCAGGTTGTCCATTTTATTGGCATAAAGTTGCTTGTAGTAGTCTCTTAGGATACTTTGTATTTCTGCGGTGTCTGTTGTAAGTTCTCCTTTTTCATTTCTGATTTTATTGATTTGAGTCCTCTCCCTCTTTTTCTTGATGAGTCTGGCTAATGGCTTATCAATTTTGTTTATCTTCTCAAAGAACCAACTTTTAGTTTTATTGATCTTTGCTATTGTTTTCCTTGTTTCTATTTCATTTATTTCCGCTCTCATCTTTATGATTTCTTTCCTTCTGCTAACTTTGGGTTTTGTTTGTTCTTCTTTCTCTAGCTTCTTTAGGTGTAAGGTTAGATAGTTTATTTGAGATTTTTCTTGTTTCTTTAGGTAGGCTTGTATAGCTATAAACTTCCCTCTTAGAACTGCTTTTGCTGCATCCCATAGGTTTTGGGTCGTCGTGTTTTCATTGTCATTTGTCTCTAGGTATTTTTTGATTTCCTCTTTGATTTCTTCAGTGATCTCTTGGTTATTTAGTAACATATTGTTTAGCCTGCATATGTTTGTGTTTTTTACGTTTTTTTCCCCTGTAATTCATTTCTAATCTCATAGCGTTGTGGTCAGAAAAGATGCTTGATGTGATTTCAATTTTCTTAAATTTACTGAGGCTTGATTTGTGACCCAAGATGTGATCTATCCTGGAGAATGTTCCATGCACACTTGAGAAGAACGTGTAATCTGCTTTTGTTGGATGGAATGTCCTATGAATATCAATTAAATCTATCGGGTCTAGTGTGTCATTTAAAGCTTCTGTTTCCTTATTTATTTTCATTTTGGATGATCTGTCCATTGGTGTAAGTGAGGTGTTAAAGTCCCCACTATTATTGTGTTACTGTCGATTTCCTCTTTTATAGCTGTTAGCAGTTGCTTTATGTATTGAGGTGCTCCTATGTTGGGTGCATATATATTTATAATTGTTATATCTTTTTCTTGGATTGACCCCTTGATCATTTTGTAGTGTCCTTCCTTGTCTCTTGTAACATTTTTTATTTTAAAGTCTATTTTATGTGATATGAGTATTGGTACTCAGCTTTCTTTTGATTTCCATTTGCACGGAATATCTTTTTCCACCACCTCACTTTCAGTCTGAATGTGTTCCTAGGTCTAAAGTGGGTCTCTTGTATACAGCATATATATGGGTATTGTTTTTGTATCCATTCAGCAAGCCTGTGTCTTTTGGTTGGAGCATTTAATCCATTCACGTCTAAGGTAATTATCGATATGTATGTTCCTATGACCATTTTCTTAATTGTTTTGGGTTTGTTTTTGTAGGTCCTTTCTTCTCTTGTGTTTCCCACTTAGAGAAGTTCCTTTAGCATTTGTTGTAGAGCTGGTTTGGTGGTGCTGAAGTCTCTTAGCTTTTGCTTGTCTGTAAAGCTTTTGATGTCTCCATCAAATCTAAATGAGATCCTTGCCGGGTAGAGTAATCTTGATTGTAGGTTCTTCCCTTTCATCACTTTAAGTATATCATGCCGCTCCCTTCTGGCTTGTAGAGTTTCTGCTGAGAAATCAGCTGTTAACCTTTTGGGAATTCCCTTGTATGTTATTTGTTGTTTTTCTCTTGCTGCTTTCAATAATTTTTCTTTGTCTTTAATTTTTGCCAGTTTGATTACTATGTGTCTCAGCATGTTTCTCCTTGGTTTATCCTGTATGGGACTCTCTGTGCTTCCTGGACTTGGGTGGCTCTTTCCTTTCCCATGTTAGGGAAGTTTTCGACTCTAATCTCTTCAAATATTTTCTCTGGTCCTTTCTCTCTCTCTTCTCCTTCTGGGACCCCTATAATGCGAATGTTGTTGCGTTTAATGTTGTCCCAGAGGTCTCTTAGGCTGTCTTCATTTCTTTTCATTCTTTTTTCTTTAGTCTGTTCCGCTAAAAATTGTTTTCCATAAACATTAAAAACTTTTGCTCTTTGTTACCATTAAGAAAATGAAAATGTCAGGCCCTAGACTGGGAGATAATGTTTGTCTTACATGTATCTGACAGAGGACTTCTATGTGGAATATATAAGGAATTCTTATAATTCTACAATAAAAAGACAGGCATTCTAATATATATTTTAACAAAGAAAGATATGCAAATATACTCTGAGGCAAGTTGTATGAATAGAGAAAAGAGAGCCATTTCATGATGATATAATGTGGGGGATTTCATAATGAATTTATCAGGAAAACATAACAATCACAAATGAGTATTCACTTAATAGCAGAGCTTTTATATTTATGAATCAAAAACTGACAGAACTAAAGGAAGACACAAATACACATCACTGATGGAGTTTTTTAAAGTCCTCTTTCAGAATTCCTCACCTTACCACGTTTCTACACTGTGCGTAACCCTGGATGAGCCTCCCTGGCCTCAGGGAATGTCTGTCAGGCACCAGGGCACAATGGAGAGGGGGATCTGCATCCCGGGACTGGACCTGACACCGTGTTTCTCTAAACAAACTTCGTTCAGTTATTCAACAGATAGAGATTGAGCTTCATGCAAGTACCAAAGAGTTCTTAGATGCAGCAATCCAAAGGTTTATGGGGTAATGAAGCACACAGGTAAGTACACCTCTCTGAGTCTCAGATTCGTATTTATGAAGTATGGGTAATGGCAACAATATGGAAACATCATAAATGACCATCAACATATGAGCACATCACTAGATTGTGGTATAAGTGTGAGAATTCTATAGAGCAGTGAAAGTGGATGAATTAGAACTACACTTATCAATATAGATAAATAAGTTAAGTGAAAAAAGCAAATTGAAGAAGGATACATTTGTAGGGTTATTCATATAAAGTTGTAAAATATGCAATGCAATAATGAATTATGGATACATATCTTTGTAATAAAGGCAAGAGATTATGCATGGGAATGATATGCCAAATTTGTAAAAGAGTCTGGACTTTTATGTTCAGAGAGCTCTTGAAAGTTTAGAATATAATGGCAGAAATTAAAAATTCAATAGAAATGTTGGAATAAATTTGAAGAAAACTTTCAGAAAGTATAGCAAAAATCCAGAGATGAAAGATAGAAGTGAAAAGATGTGAAATTGGAGGACCCATCCAGGAGGTTCAATAACTGAATAATTGGAATTCAAGAAAAAAGCCAGAGAAGACCAAGGTGAGGAAGTTATCAGTGAAATAGAATTTCCCAGAACTGAAGGCTATGCATCTTCAGGACCCAGTTACTAACTTGTATAATGGTTAAAAATAGAATCACATCAAGGCATATCCCTGTGAAATTTCAGAATATTGATATATTTGTCAGGGAAATTAATGCTGGAACCCCCCCCCCCCAGCAGACAACCCTCAAAAATCTTAGTGGTTTAACAAAACCAAAGTTTGTCACTTATGCAAAGCCTGATGTACTTCAGGAGGTCCAACTCCACCTTATAAATATTTCACCTGGATTGTGGGTCTCCTGAGTTAGTTGTGGGAAGGGAAATTAGGGTTGGAGGAGGCATACTGGCTTGTAGCCTGGAGGTGACATGTGTCACTTCTGCTCTCAGCCCATTGGCCAGAACTAGTCATATGGCCCTGGTCTAACTGTACTCAAGGCTAGAAAGGCTGGAAAACCTAGAGGAGTGCATGCAATACTTGGTGTTTTGCACACCAATAACTGGAAACAAAAAGAAGATCCCTCACCACTGGTCATATACAAAGGATCAGGAAGCAAAATGGCCTTGCACTTCTTAGTGGTAATACTGGAAACTAGAACACAGTGGAGTAATGCTTCCAAAAATTTCAAAGTTAGTGATTTATAACTTAGAATTCTATACCTAGCCAAACTATCAATCAAGGGTCAGTGTAGAATAAAGCCATTTCAGACGACGATGTATCAAATAATTTACTTTCCATGTACCCCTTCTCTGGAAGCTGCCGGATAGATAATGTACTCCATTAAATTGAGAGAGAAGCAAGAGGAAGAAAAAAGATACAAGACACAGGAGATCCAATGCAGGAAAGAGGTGAAGAGAGTTCTTAGGACTACTGTGGAGGGAGATCCCATGATGTGAGCTGGGCACCTGGCACACAAGGAGAACAGAAGCAGGTGAGAAGATTCCAGGGGAGGCTTCTTCAAGAAGATGTAATCAACAGACTACCTGAACTATCTGAATATATTGAGAAAAAATTTAAACAATTGGCAATGAATTTGTTGAATTAATCATAGTTACTTAGGAAATAAAGAAAATGGAAAAAAGATAATTATTAAATACAGAGAAAACAAAAAGTTGTGTGGGGAAGGAATTTAATTATAGCTTACTACAAAACTCAGCTGTGAATTCCAGAATAGTCACCATCATGTTTCCCAAATACTGATCTAGTCAAAATTGTGCTGTAAGTATATTGCGAGAGTGAAATCATGGGAAGAATACATGGGGGAGAATGAGGTGGGAAGGAGGAAAGAGAGCCAAATTTCACCTTCTACTGTGTGAAAGTAATTGACAATTCCTAAAACAAACAAACAAACAACAGTAGCAAGCATGTTATTAAGAGGTAGGAAGTCAATACCAAAAGAATCATCCAGAGGAATTGCAAGTGGTTGCCTGTGGGAAGAAAGAAATGGGACGGGGAGGCAGAGGACCATTGTTTTGACTTAATAAACTTGATTGATCTAGTTGACTCTAAATTATGTGCTTGTATAACTTTGCTAAAAATAAAAAGATAATAAAAGAAAAACCAAGCTCTAGACTGATGGATATAGCATGATACAATTTTTATAAATGCCCCCACACTGTATAGGAACATACAGGTTTGTGTGAATGACTTGAGAAAGACTGGGATAGTCACCAAACTGGAAACTCTTATCTCTGGGGAGGTGAGCCTGACATTTGAGGCTTATGTGTAGTGTTTAATGGAGAACTTGGCCTTATTTTCATAAAAATGTATTTATGTGTTATCTATGAAATTAAGTGTAAATAAATAATAAAAATCAAAAAAGTATTTTAGATCTGGAATGTAATGGACTAATTAAGAAGTCATTTTTGAACTTAACCTCACTTTCACACAGCTGATGGTAGAAATGTCAACAGGGAGAGTCAAGCTGAGAAAAGGGGCAACCATGAGAGTTACAAGAGTGGCACCAAGGTGGGGACAATGCAGGAGACTTTCATTTAATCTCACTGTATGTAACTGTGTGACACTTATCCAGTCCAAGGCCCCAGAGAGATCTGCACATTTTCTACCCCTCCATCCCCTATTCACTATCCATTCAATATCCATCTTCATTCATTACCCATTTACTATCCATTCAATATCCATCTTCATTCATTATCCATTCACCATTCACTTGCCATCTATCCATCTTCCTCCATGATACATTAAACCATCCATTTACCATCACTCATCACCTACCACCCATCCACTATCTCTCCACCGTCTACCCATCCACCATTCACCTGCTGTGAATCCATTTTCGAAGATGTAGCTATCTGTCATTTACCCATCATCCACCCATTTATCACCTAATCATCATCTATCCATCCAGAATCCATCCATTCATTCTATCCACCCTCCACCTTCTATCTACACTTCCACAGGACACAACCCATTATCCATCCACCTAGCAACCATCCATTTATTTACCATCTATCCCCCATTCATGCACCATCCAGCCACCACTTACTTGTCCACCATTTTCAATTACAAAGTCCATTCAAGGTGGAAGCTATTGTTTACTATCCTCAAATTCTAGCCAGTGAGAGAAAGCTGAGATACAGGGTGTAGGTGAGGGGCCTGCCTGGCGTCAGGCACTGAATCAGGAAGAGTGCTGAGTTGCCCAGGAGTTTACTTCCTCGTTACAGCTTCTCCCTGCTGAATACTCAGGCAAAGGGACCTGGGTTTGAATAATGAACTCCCTACTTATGGTCATGTGAGGTTGGCGACTTCTCTGAGCTTCAGCAACTTCACTTAAAATGGTAATAATGCATGTAAAATCCTTAGTGACTATGTATTATATGCCTGGCCCATAGTAAGCACTCAGTAAATGTTGATAATAGTAATTATCAATAATAATTGGAAAGTCAACCTTTTATCTACCCTTCCTCAGAAATCAAATGGCATGTTCCAGGCCTAAATAGATATGCTTAGGGTATTCTGTTGTTTGGGTTATTCATACTACTGTACAATTGACTGATTATGAGGATTAAAGAACTAATTATCTTTGCAAGTTCAATGTAGCACTAAACTTTTATTTCGATATATTTCGGGCATACCAAAAATAGAAATAATATAACAGACACCTGTGTACCCTCTAGCTCCCTGAAAAGTAAAGCATTTCGGGTTAGATGAAAACTCCTGAGCATCTCTTCTGGCAAACTCCTGAGCGTGCGTTCCAGTCCCTCTCCCTTTCTCCCCAAAGAGAACTGTTTTTCCAAATTTGGCATATCATTCCCATGCATAATTTCTTGCCTTTATTACAAAGATATGTATCCATAATTTATTATTGCTTTGCATATTTTACAACTTTATACGAATAATCCTGCTAATCTATCCTTCAATTTGCTTTTTTCACTTACTTATCTATATTGATAAATGCAGTTCTAGTTCATCCCCTTTCACTGCTCTATAGAATTCTCACACTTATACCACAATCTAGTGATGTGCTCATATGCTGATGGTCATTTATGATGTTTCCATATTGTTGCCGTTACCCACACTTCATAGATTGGAATCTGAGGCTCAGAGAGGTGTACTTACCTGTGTGCTTCATTACCCCATAAACCTGAGGGCAGACTGCCTTTGGATTGCTGTGTCTAGGAACTCTCTGGTACTTTCACGAAGCTCAGTCTATATGCATTGAATAACTGAATGAAGTTTGTTCAGAGAAACACAGTGTCAGGTCCAGTCCCGGGATGCAGATCCCCCTTTCCACTGTGCCCTGGTGCCTGACAGACATTCCCTGAGTCCAGGGAGGCTTGTCCAGGGTTAAGCACAGTATGCAGAAAGGTGGTAAGGGAGGAATTCTGGAGGGAGGAATTCCTTTCCTTCCTGCATGTGACTGGGTCAGGACCTCTGTCATTCACAGGACTGCCCAGACAGGACAGGCAGTACGGCTGGCTTCTTGACAGGAAGTTGGTAAAGCAAGGGGACTGTGAGAGGGACGTGCTTTACCAGGAGGCAGCTCACATGACTCTTGGCCTTGGTTTGCTTCCTGCCGATTCCTGCCCACTTGCTGCCACCAGGAGACGCCCACTGTCTGGCCTAACTTGACTTTTTCCTAAAGAGTGCAGGGATACTTCTCTCCACTCAGGCGGAAGCTCCAGGGAGGTTATCCTTTCCAACAAATTCAGAGTAGAAGCTGGTACCGGTGCTTTCAGGCACAGCCATATCTGTGACATGTCAAGGCTTAATTTATTCACCCAGAATTAAGACCCACTTGAGCTGGCCAGTTAACCATCTCTGCTTGTCCAGTCCTGCTGTGCCACTGGCCTTCATGCGGTAGCCCTGCCCCCACCTCCTGTGCAGAGGCCTGGGTGGTTCACAGCAGGCCCGTGCCCCGTGGCCTCTTTGTGACACACCATGCTGGGCTGGTGTCCTCTGTGGAAACCCCTTGAGTGCAGATAGCCCCTTTATGACAGAAACATGACAAGAACATTCCCCAAGGATGCTGTTTGCTGTGGTAGTCATCTACAGATTTTCCCACCAGGATCCTGGAGCAGGTCCAGTGCAGAGTTGCCACTGTCCGGAGAAGGGAACAGATGACCATGGAATTAAGTAATAGCCCTTCCCCCCTTCCCTCTCCAACCCTTTGATTTCAGAGGCTCTGCGCTCGTTGTTAGTGGTCAGGAGTCCAGCACCTCCTTTGTGAACTGGGAACACATGGGAATGAGAGGTTTTCTGGGCTCTTAAAAGCAGCAACAAATAGCCCACAAAACCACTATCTGCAGCTTGAGCAACCTTTGCTACGAACCTCCCTGGAGGACAGCCAGGAAAACAACCAAGTCAGCCCCCAAAATAGGTTCCTTGCAGGCACTTTCTTAAGGAAAAAAAAAAAAAGGAGAGAGAGAGAGAGGGAGGGAGAGAGAGAGAAAACTAAAGTAATGTTCAGAAGTAGTAATAATATTTGTAGAATGCATTTTTTTTTTTTTACTGTCACTCACTTGGTTTAAGTCTAATTATGTGTGAAAAAATATGTTATTGGCTGACAAATAGCATGGCTGTCAAGAAATTCATCACCATTTTTTTCCAGAAGCAGCCAATTTTAGGTTCAAGTGAGGGCTCTGTAGAGTGTAGATTTTGCCTTTACCAACACTGTCAACAAAAAGATCTGTGAGGTGTGGAGAAGATTCCTTTAGAGGGTGATCCCCATATTTTTCTTTGCCTTTTTCTAGAAGGCCTTACAGATTGAATAGAGCAGACAGCCATTTACTGAAAGAGGCCTCCGTTGTGCTAGGTACCATATTAGGCACTTTTGCAAATGTTGGCTCCTTTGATCCTCAGAACAACTCCTCTTGGTAGGTATCACCACTAACTCTATTTGACAGACAAGCACAGTGAAGATTGGAGGCGGGGAAGCGACTCGCTCAGTTAGTGGCAGATGATTCTGGTCTTATGAGGCTGAGTTAGTGTTCTTTACTCTCCTTACAACTACTCATTCATTTTATCATTTGACAACTTAATGAAAAGAGTTAATAACAGATTACACTGACTCACATCCATGTCCTGCCAAATTAGACCTGTGCCCTGCAAACCTGAACTCGATCAAAATTCTGGACTCATTTCCAGCTGTCTACTCAACACCTCCGTTGCATATCTGATAGTCTTCTCCAACTTGATGAGATCAAAATAGATCTTCTGAGTTTTACCACAAAATCTGCTACTTCCATAATCTTTCCCATTTCTGTAAATTGTTCCAGCATCTAGCCACTAGCCAAAGCCAAGATCTCATCCATTGGAAATCCTATTGAAAAATACCACAAAATCAGTCCACTTCTTTCTTCTCTGCTGCTACCCTAATCCTTCTATCTCTCACCAAGATTACTGCAGTAGTCTCTTTGCTGCTCTTTTTATTACTCTTGCCCTCAAACTCCTTCTCCATTTTCCATACACAAATCAGATATGCAGCTCTCTACTCAAAGCTCTTCAATGGCTTTTCGATTAAAATTCAACCTCCTACAAGTCTTCCTTACCTGACCCTCAATTCACATCAGTCTCCCATCACCCATGAAGCTCCAGCTACTCTGGTATATTCTGTTTCTTAAACACGCCTCAGGGTGTCTATAGCTCCCTTGTGCCCCTGATTTTTATGTATCTGTCTCCTGCTTGTCATTCAGATCTCAACTTAAATGTCACTTCCTCAGAGAGGTCTTACCTGACCACCCAACTTGAAGAGACCACTCAGTCATTTTCTATTACATCACGCTTTCTTCATTTCTCTTTATGTGTTGCTATCTGGTTATTTTCATATACTTATATATTTACCTGCCACCATAGAATGTAGGTCTGGACTGGTCTTTCTTGTTTATCTCTGACACCCAGAATAGTTGTTTTCAACATCTAGAATAATGTCTGGCACATATAATAGGTACATCATATACATTTGTTGCTTGAATGAATGAATGCTTTTGTGAGTAGCAGCAAAGGATGGTTTCCGCAGGAAGATCTTTCTTTGTGTTCTCTAGGACCCAGTCCTCAAAGGTAGAGGTGTATACTGTTTTGTGTTATCCATGTCCAGATAAAAATATGACAATTCCAGAGATCAGTGCAGCATCCAAGAACATGAATCTAGTCAGTGATAGAATTACAACTAGACTAAAGTTCTCTTTTCATGAGACTACTATCATCTTTCTAATCTCACTCTGCCTCTACAATTCCATGGGCTTGCTTTGTGAATAGTGAAGTCCTTTTCACCTTCATCAAATATAGGTATTTCTTTATTTATTTATTCTTAACTCAGTTTATTTAATTTACCACGCATTCATCAAAAATATATACTCAGTGTTAAATATTTGCAAGCACTTTGCTATGATGGTGGAAGATGGTCTTTATTTATGGCCTGAGCTTTCTGAGAAAAAAAAGTCACTGATTGTAGCTTCTGGGAGGTTTCTGGCCAATCAGAAGAAACACTTGACCAAAGAGGTGAGTCAGCCCCCATGAGACTGAGAGTTGACCTATGGGGAAAATGCTCAAAGACCCCACTGCCCCACAATATCTTTTTCTTTCTTTCTTTTTTTTGTTACAAACAAAATCTTTAATCAATATCCTAAAAATATACATTCATTTCGGAATACTATACCTCACAGGCTACTGAATATGAAATGAAATGTTTTGAATGTTTTCTCTTTTTTACTTTCTTTAATTTTTAAATTTTATTTTATTTACTTTTTTATACAATAGTTTCTTATTAGTCATCAGTTTTATACACATCAGTGTATACATGTCAATCCCAATCTCCCAATTCAGCACACTACTATCCCAGCCCCCCGTGGCTTTCCCCCCTTGGTGTCCATATGTTTGTTCTCTACATCTGTGTCTCAACTTCTGCCCTGCAAACCGGTTCATCTGTACCATTTTTCTAGGTTCCACATACATGCGTTAATATACGATATTTGTTTTTCTCTTTCTGACTTACTTCACTCTGTATGACAGTCTCTAGATGCATCCACGTCTCAACAAATGACCCAATTTCGTTCCTTTTTACGGCTGAGTAATATTCCATTGTATATATGTACCACATCTTCTTTATGCATTCATCTGTCGATGGGCATTTAGGTTGCTTCCATGACCTGGCTATTCTAAATAGTGCTGCAATGAACATTGGGGTGCATGTGTCTTTTTGAATAATGGCTTTCTCTGGGTATATGCCCAGTAGTGGGATTGCTGGGTCATATGGTAATTCTATTTTTAGATTTTTAAGGGACCTCCATACTGTTCTCCATAGTGGCTGTATCAATTTACATTCCCACCAACAGTGAAAGAGGGTTCCCTTTTCTCCACATCCTCTCCAGCATTTGTTGACTGTAGATTTTCTGATGATGCTCATTCCAGCTGCTGTGAGGTGATACCTCACTGTAGTTTTGATTTGTGTTTCTCTAATAATTAGTGATGTTGAGTAGCTTTTCATGTGCTTCTTGGCCATCTGTATGTCTTCTTTGGAGAAATGTCTATTTAGGTCTTCTGCCCATTTTTGGATTGGGTTGTTTGTTTCTTTAATATTGAGCTGCATGAGCTGTTTATATATTTGGGAGATTAATCTTTTGTCCATTGATTCGTTTGCAAATATTTTCTCCTGTTCTGAGGGTTGTCTTTTGGTCTTGTTTATGGTCTCCTTTGCTGTGCAAAAGCTTTGAAGTTTCATTAGGTCCCATTGGTTTATTTTTGTTTTTATTTCCATTACTCTAGGAGGTGGATCAAGAAAGATCTTGCTGTGATTTATGTCAAAGAGTGTTCTTCCTATGTTGTCCTCTAAGAGTTTTATAGTGTCCAGTCTTACATTTAGGTCTCTAATCCATTTTGAGTTTATTTTTGTGTACAGTGTTAGGGGGTGTTCTAATTTCATTCTTTTACAGGTAGCTGTCCAGTTTTCCCAGCACCACTTATTGAAGAGACTGTCTTTTCTCCATTGTATATCTTTGCCTCCTTTGTCATAGATTAGTTGACCATAGGTGCGTGGGTTTATCTCTGGGCTTTCTATCTTGTTCCATTGATCTGTGTTTCTGTTTTTGTGCCAGTACCATATTGTCTTGATTACTGTAGCTTTGTAGTATAGTCTGAAATCAGGGAGTCTGATTCCTCCAGCTCCGTTTTTTTCCCTGAAGACTGCTTTGGCTATTCGGGGTCTTTTGTGTCTCCATACAAATTTTAAGATTTTTTGTTCTAGTTACGTAAACTATGCCATTGGTAATTTGATAGGGATTGCATTGAATCTGTAGATTGCTTTGGGTAGTATAGTCGTTTTCACAATATTGATTCTTCCAATCCAAGAACATGGTATATCTCTCCATCTCTTGGTATCATCTTTAATTTCTTTCATCAGTGTCTTATAGTTTTCTGCATACAGGTCTTTTGTCTCCCTAGGTAGGTTTATTCCTAGGTATTTTATTCTTTTTGTTGCAGTGGTAAATAGGAGTGTTTCCTTAATTTCTCTTTCAGATTTTTCATCGTTAGTGTATAGGAATGCAAGAGATTTCTGTGCATTAATTTTGTATCCTGCAACTTTACCAAATTCATTGTTTAGCTCTAGTAGATTTCTGGTGGCATTTTTAGGATTCTCTATGTATAGTATCATGTCATCTGCAAACAGTGACAGTTTTACCTCTTCTTTTCCAATTTGTATTCCTTTTATTTCTTTTTCTTCTCTGATTGCCATGGCTAGGACTTCCAAAACTATGTTGAATAATAGTGGCGAGAGTGGACATCCTTGTCTCGTTCCTGATCTTAGAGGAAATGCTTTCAGTTTTTCACCATTGAGAATGATGTTTGCTGTGGGTTTGTTGTTTATGGCCTTTATTATGTTGAGGTAGGTTCCCTCCATTCCCACTTTCTGGAGAGTTTTTATCATAAATGGGTGTTGAATTTTGTCAAAAGCTTTTTCTGCATCTATTGAGATGATCATATTGTTCTTCTTCTTGAGTTTGTTAATATGGTGTATCACATTGATTGATTTGCATATATTGAAGAATCCTTGCATCCCTGGGATAAATCCCACTTGATCATGGTGTATGATCCTTTTAATGTGTTGTTGGATTCTGTTTGCTAGTATTTTGTTGAGGATTTTTACATCTATATTCATCAGTGATATTGGTCTGTAATTTTCTTTTTTTGTAGTATCTTTGTCTGGTTTTGGTATCACGGTGATGGTGGCCTCGTAGAATGAGATTGGGAGTGTTCCTTCCTCTGCAATTTTTTGGAAGAGTTTGAGAAAGATGGGTGTTAGCTCTTCTCTAAATGTTTGTTATAATTCACCTGTGAAGCCATCTGGTCCTGGACTTTTGTTTGTTGGAAGATTTTAAATCACAGTTTCAATATCATTACTTGTGATTGGTCTGTTCATATTTTCTATTTCTCCCTGGTTCAGTCTTGGAAAGTTATACCTTTCTAAGAATTTTTCCATTTCTTCCAGGTTGTCCATTTTATTGGCATAGAGTTGCTTGTTCTCTTAGGATGCTTTGTATTTCTGCGGTGTCTGTTGTAACTTCTCCTTTTTCATTTCTAATTTTATTGATTTGAGTCCTCTCCCTCCTTTTCTTGATGAGTCTGGCTAATGGTTTATCAATTTTGTTTATCTTCTCAAAAAACCCGTTTTTAGTTTTATTGATCTTTGATCTTGTTTTCTTTGTTTCTGTTTCATTTATTTCTGCTCTGATCTTTATGATTTCTTTCCTTCTGCTAACTTTGGGTTTTGTTTGTTCTTCTTTCTCTAGTTCCTTTAGGTGTAAGGTTAGATTGTTTATGTGAGATTTTTCTTGTTTCCTGAGGTAGGCTTGTATAGCTATAAACTTCCCTCTTAGAACTGCTTTTGCTGCATCCCATAGGTTTTGGGTTGTCGTGTTTTCATTGTCATTTGTCTCTAGGTATTTTCTGATTTCCTCCTTGATTTCTTCAGTGTTCTCTTGGTTATTTATTAATGTATTGTTTAGCCTCCATGTGTTTGTGTTTTTTACGTTTTTTTTCCCTGTGATTCATTTCTAATCTCATAGCGTTGTGGTCAGAAAAGATGCTTGATATGATTTCAATTTTCTTAAATTCATTGAGGCTTGATTTGTGACCCAAGATGTGATCTATCCTGGAGAATGTTCCATGTGCACTTGAGAAGAAAGTGTAATCTGCTGTTTTTGGATAGAATGTCCTATAAATATCAATTAAATCTATCTGGTCTATTGTGTCATTTAAAGCTTCTGTTTCCTTATTTATTTTCACTTTGGATGATCTGTCCATTGGTGTAAGTGAGGTGTTAAAGTCCCCCACTATTATTGTGTTACTGTTGATTTCCTCTTTTATAGCTGTTAGCAGTTGCCTTATGTATTGAGGTGCTCCTATGTTGGGTGCATATATATTTATAATTGTTATATCTTCTTCTTGGATTGACCCCTTGATCATTATGTAGTGTCCTTCCTTGTCTCTTGTAACATTCTTTATTTTAAAGTCTATTTTATCTGATATGAGTATTGCTACTTCAGCTTTCTTTTGATTTCCATTTGCATGGAATATCTTTTTCCATCCCCTCACTTTCAGTCTGAATGTGTCCCTAGGTCTGAAGCGGGTCTCTTGTAGACAGCATATATATGGGTCTTGTTTTTGTATCCATTCAGCAAGCCTGTGTCTTTTGGTTGCAGCATTTAATCCATTCACGTTTAAGGTAATTATTGATATGTATGTTCCTATGACCATTTTCTTAATTGTTTTGGGTTTGTTTTTGTAGGTCCTTTTCTTCTCTTGTGTTTCCCACTTAGAGAAGTTCCTTTAGCATTTGTTGTAGAGCTGGTTTGGTGGTGCTGAATTCTCTTAGCTTTTGCTTGTCTGTAAAGCTTTTGATTTCTCCATCGAATCTGAATGAGATCCTTGCCGGGTAGAGTAATATTGATTGTAGGTTCTTCCCTTTCATCACTTTAAGTATATCATGCCACTCCCTTCTGGCTTGTAGAGTTTCTGCTGAGAAATCAGCTGTTAACCTTATGGGAGTTCCCTTGTATGTTATTCGTTGTTTTTCCCTTGCTGCTTTCAATAATTTTTCTTTGTCTTTAATTTTTGCCAGTTTGATTACTATGTGTCTCAGCATGTTTCTCCTTGGTTTATCCTGTATGGGACTCTCTGTGCTTCCTGGACTTGGGTGGCTCTTTCCTTTCCCATGTTAGGGAAGTTTTCGACTCTAATCTCTTCAAATATTTTCTCTGGTCCTTTCTCTCTCTCTTCTCCTTCTGGCACCCCTATAATGTGAATGTTGTTGCGTTTAATGTTGTCCCAGAGGTCTCTTAGGCTGTCTTCATTTCTTTTCATTCTTTTTTCTTTAGTCTGTTCCGCAGCAGTGAATTCCACCATTCTGTCTTCCAGGTCACTTGTCCGTTCGTCTGCCTCAGTTATTCTGCTATTGATTCCTTCTAGTGTAGTTTTCATTTCAGTTAATTTTATTGTTCATCTCTGTTTGTTTTTTCTTTAATTCTTCTAGGTCTTTTTTAAACATTTCTTGCATCTTCTCGATCTCTGCCTCCATTCTTTTTCCAAGGTCCCGGATCATCTTCACTATCATTATTCTGAATTCTTTTTCTGGAAGGTTGCCTATCTCCAGTTCATTTAGTTGTTTTTTGGGGTTTTATCTTGTTCCTTCATCTGGTACATAGCCCTCTGCCCTTTCATCTTGTGTATCTTTCTTGAATGTGGCTTTTGTTCCACAGGCTGCAGGATTGTGGTTCTTGTTGCTTCTGCTGTCTGCCCTCTCCCCACAATATCTTCTTCACTGTAATTATCCCCCACAGTTATGTGGGTACCACTGTGTATATATCCCTGCGGGATTCACAGCATGGGCCTCCACCCCCATGGATCCCCAGCTTGACAACCTGGGGTCTAGTTGTAACTCTACAGTTGTTTACAGATTAAGGCAAATGGAATAGCCCAGGGAAGACCTACAATGGAGCTGAACTGGACTCTGACCTTTTTAGTTACCTGTTTAGTACTTTCTCCCAGTGTCCTGCCCTCCCCCCATCTTATACGCCCTGAAAAAAATAAACTGAACAATATATTTTGAGCAAATGTCACATAAGGGAGGCCTTTCCTGACTATCTTAATCACATTTGTAGCCTGGCTCCCCACCCTGGCACTCCCCATCCTCTATGCCCAATCTACTTTACTCCATAGTATTTATTATTCTCTAACATATTAGAGAATATACTTCTTTCCTTATTGAAGCCTCCCACTAGTAGAATGTAAGCTCCTCCATGAGAATAGAGAATTTTTGTCTGTTTGGCTCTCTGCTGTATCCCTAGCACCTTTAAGAGTGTCTGGACCTTAGAGGTGCTTGGTAACTATTTGTTGATGGAATGAATGAATCAATGAATCAGACACTTTGACATGTGCAGTATTTTTTGACCCAGAATTTATATCTCTAGGAATCCATTTTTCTCATATTGGCTTGAATGAATGGAAAATGTATGAACTAAGAGGGTTCATTTCCTCATTATTTATAAGCATGAAAAAATGGGAAACAGTCGTTTAACAATAAGGGAGTATTTAAATAAATTGTGGTATTAAACCACTAAAATTTACATCTTAGAAGAATATTTAATAACATGGGAATATGTTAAAGATGTTTTGTTAAATGAAAATAGTATTATTATAATTTGATTGTAAGTGTAACATGACTATGTATATATGCATTGAAAAAATGGTAGAAAGGTAAAAGCATCTGTAGGAGAGAGGATTATCTGTGGTTATTTGTGGCAGGAAGGATTACAAATTATTTTATTTTTGCTTTTTTGTGTTTTCCTCTGTGTTTAAATTTTCTAGGGAAAGCGGAGGAGGCTGGTGGTGGTGGTGGGATGTCTCCCTGGAGCCTGGGGGTTTGGAAGAAGTGGCCTCCTAATTATCTCCTGGTAACCAGGCCCTTAGATAGGTTCCTCCCACACTGACTCTGGGTTAGGTCATATGACTTGCTTTGGCCAGTGGGAGTTTAGACCTCACTCACGTGTCTGAGGTGTCAGTTGCGATGGCTGGAATTGCTGGAGCTTCTCTTCACATAGCCTCTCATCCTCCAGGAGACCAGCCCAGGTTTGTCTGCATGACAGAGGAAGAGTTTCTTTCAGCAATAGAACACCAGTGCACGAGTGAGGTCATTCTAGACCTTCACTGTCCTATACAGTAGCTGTTGAGCACTTGAAATGTGGCTAGTATGAATTGAGATGTGCTGTAAGTTTAAAATGCACACTGGATTTTGAAGACTTGTATAAAAGAATGTAAACTATTTCATTAATAATTTTTATATTAATTACATATTGAAATAATAATACTTTGGTTATATTGGGTTAACTTTAAATATATAATTAAAATGAACTTCACCTGTGTAAGTCTTTAAACTGTGGCTCCCAGAAAATTTCAAATTACAGGCATGATTTATATTATATTTCTGTTGGGCAGAAATATAATATCCTAGACAATCTAGCCACAGACAAGCCATCCCAGATCAGAAGAACTACCTAGCTGACCCACAGAATTGGAGCAAATAAAATGATTGTTGCTTTAAATTACTAAATTTTGCCATGTTTTGCTGTGTAGCAAAGCCCATTTGTTGCCAGAAGCATACTGGGATTTACAAATCCTACCAACTCAGCTCCTTGACCTTTACAGGAATGAGCCAGACTCCCAGAGAAGTTTGGAAAGAAAGCAGGATATGATGGAGAACAATGACCAGTGACCTGGTGCTGGAACCAGGAACATAGGTGAGAAGGTTGCAGGGTGTGGAGGGGGTGAGGATGTTGAGAGACCTTCACCTTCTCAGAGTCCCAGTCTGGAAGGCCGCCTCCTCAGCCTGCAGCCCTGGAGGGCAGGGGCTTGGGAATTCCTAGAGAAGCACTTACCCACCTTTCCTACTGCCACTCTCCTTTCCTGTGTGCTCTGTGTGTGCTCTGCTGTCCAATCCCACAGAGCTCTGTGGGAAAAACACTACATCAACAACAACAAGATAATAAAGGGCATGTCAGTGAGAGAACAGGAGGGAGAGGAAAGGGTGATTTTGGCACTAATACCCTATCATCTAGGGCCTCTGTGCTTCCCTCAACTCCCTCCTCCCTGAGCCAAATGTGATTGGACTTCAGAGCTAGAGGAAGCCTTAGAGATCGTCCAACCTAACCCCTTTCTGTTACATATGAGGAAACTAAGGCCCAAAGATGTTAAATGACCTGCCTAGGGTCACACCAGAAATTAGTGGTGGTCAGATCTAGAATTCAGTTTTCAGACTCTCAGTCCAGTGCTCTTTCTTCTGCTTCCCATGATACCAACTCATTGGGTATCAGTCATGCTACATCCAGCCTGGGCTTTTGGCGGCTCATTCATGCCTAAGAGCAGCGTGAGTGCAAGGGTTTCTCTTTGCACGAGCATCATTTCTCTCTCTGAACTCATCCCTCCTCTACCTCTCAGACTCTCTGCTACTGAACTTTTGCTCTAAGATGTGAGAGGTTCAGAGTACATTCACTTGGGGGCCTGTCTCCTCCCTGTGGTGCTCTCCTTGGATGGAGTCACACTCATGTTCCCACTCACCTTCTGCTGGATGCTGATTGAACAGAGCTATGGGCTCTGGAGTGATTGCTGCTCTGGTCTTTGTGTAGCCGGCACACAGAGGTGGATCCTGAAGCATAGGGGCAAGGATTGAGAGCTTTGCCAGAATCTCTTGGGTGGTAGGATACAGGAGTGGGATGGGTTGGAAATAATGGGGAGGAGGGTGAGGAAATCCCAGAGGCAACACTTCTCTCCCAGTGGGTGCCCAAACCATGAGGTTGGCTGCCATAACCCTTGCATCTCCTCTGCGTCTAGACCATTGTTCCACCATCTTCTGAGTATAACACTTCTTTGGAAGGCCAACCCTCTCCTACTGCCTCATTTACTGCTTTGCTGCTTTCATCATTTGACATCTGGTGGACAATCTTAGCTGTTCTCCATGATTTGAGCACAGGTTGGTATGTGCTGATTATCCCAGGGACTTTGGCATCCAGGTGGAGGCATCTCTGCCTTCCCAGCTCCATATCAACCATATCTTGGGACTGATTGCTGCATGGTGGCTGAACTCAGAATTGCTTATCTTCAAGATTTCAAAATCTCTGACCCCCAACCTCCTGTACATTGTCTCCTCACCCTGCTGCTTCTGTGAAGTATTCTCCTAGCTCTCCTCTGTTCTGACTTGCTCCCCTGCTGGGATGAAGGCACTCAGTTCTTCCTTATAGTAGCTTGCCATCCTTTCTTGGAACAGAAGAACACTTACCTGGAAGGCTGCTTGTTGTTGGCGAAGCAGCATGCAAAGAGACATTGAAACCAATAACCCCAAAAGAATCTGGATTTAAAAAAAATTTTGTTTTGGTGTCTGGAACCTTGTTACCATGATGATTTTCTGAAAAGATTTTCTACTTTTCACCCAGATATTTAAAGTCAGGAAGATACATCCAGTATTGTGGTACTAAAAAGCTGCTCACTCTCTCAGGAGGCAAATAGTGAGAATGTGGTCCAATCCAGGGAAATCAGCCATGGCAGATGATGGCCATCAGAGGTCTAAGGAATTGGTCTTTGGGTTATTTCTGGTCCACATGACAAGCGTTCAAGGTGAGTGTCTTAGTCTGTTCTGGTTGCAATAACAAAATAGCTTATACACAATAGAAATTCATTTTCACAGTTCTGGAGGATGGAAGTCCAAGATCAGGGTGCCAGCATGGTCGAGTTCCGGTGAAGGCCCTCTTCCAGATTGCAGACTGCTGACTTTTTGCTTTGCCTTCACATGGTGGAAGGTGCAAGTGTTGTCTCTGGGGTCTCCTGACCTAATCACCTCCCATTCATCTTGCGGGATAGGATTTCAATGTATGAATCTGGGGTGGGGACACAGAAGTTCAGACCACAGCTGTGAGGAGGAGCAGAAAAGCTGCATGAGGTGACGTGAAAGTTGAAAAGAGAAAAGTGTGGTGCTATCCAGGAACCATCTAAGGAAAAAACTCCTGCAAGGCAGATTGAGAATTTTAAAACAACACTCTCCCACCCAACTGCCCCATGACATCTGTTAACACAAGAGGCAGAGCTATTTCCTGGAAAGGCTCCTTATGTTTACAAGGGTGAGACCTCTTAATGTTTTTGCAACTTTAATTAAAGAGCTGAGGGATGGATTTATATCCACAGCGGTTCCCATGGGGGAACACACGGGCTGTTTGCACACAATGCTGCACAGTCAAATGAAAAGAGAAAAAGTCAATCAATTATCCAGATGTTTCGGAATTTTACATAAATGTAGTCACAATGGGGATTTGATCCTTGATAATAACGTATTATTCTTCCATAATGGAGAAAAATGTTCTTGAAAGGAAGACGAGAGTGTTTTCCTAATACTCTTTTATTCTTTCTTCTCCTTTCTGAGTTTATACTTAACAGCATCAAGCACAACAGAACATGGAGACTGAGGACAGAAAACAGAAAAAAGCACAGGACATGGCCCCCTCTCCAAATTGCGGTGGGTGCTCCAGGTTGGGGCAGAATAGCCTTGGGGTGGAGGGGAAGGTGGGGAACAGTACTTCGGCAGAGTCTTGCTATTCTGGGATGTGCAGACCACAGCATAGTAGATGTGTGCTCAGAAAGCATTAATGGCATTCAACATAAGAGTTTCTCATATAGTTCTTTAACCTTTCTCTAAAGGCTGAAATTTCACCATTAGAAATCTAGCTCTTTGACTTAAAAAAAAAGGTTCTCAGACATTAGTGTGTATAAGAATCATTCTAGAAATGAATTAAATGATAGATTTCTAGTCCCCACTCTCAGATTCAGATTCAGTAGGTCTGGGGTGGTGCCCAGGAATCTGCACTATGAACAAGTACCCCCAGCGGTTCTAGCGTGTCTCTGCCTTGTGAAACAATTAAGACATTGCCTACTTTAGCTGTTCTTTTTCAAAAGGAGACACACAGGCTGAAAGAGCAACTGTCCAGCCATAACATGGGAACAAGGTGCCGGAACATTAGGATCTAGTCCCAACCCTCATCCTTCCAGCGCTGTGACTTTGGGCATTTAAACTCTAAGGATCTCAATTTCCTCTTCCATAAAACGGAGACGAAAATTTCTGTCCTATCTAACCAATGGGCCAATGTAAGAAACATTATCAAGTGAAATGATTTAATGTAAAAGCCTTGAAAACTGTTCAGTGCTTTGAACAGTATTTTATTCCATACATTTGTAAAGTGTTGTTATTGTTATTTTCCATTATCATCCATTAACACATCTGTTTGAATGAGTTTGAGAGATTAAGTGATGGGGGAAGGGGTGAACTTGGAGCTCAGGCGACTGCAGGATGGGGGTGGGTGGGTAGGCCACTGTCCCATGCCCAAGGCTGCCAGGAAGCCTCAGGAGGGTGTCACAGTGGTGAGAGAAGCAAGCAAAGTGTGTGTGCCTGTTGGGGGCAGGAGAAGTGTTGAGTGTTGGAGAAAAACTTAATTTTACAGTTTTGTTTCAAGTTTCAGCTTATTGGGCACTAATAACATGCCTGGAGGGACTTCTGTGTTTTTTATCCTCAAAAATTTTTAATAAACCTTGAGAGTCACAAATAGGAAAGTATAGGAGGATAGTTTTTCATGGAAAAATAAAGAAAAGGAACATTATGGAAATCGTATGGGAAAAGAATCAACTTCGATGTAAAACTTCAAGAATGTATTCAAACCAGCCACAGACGGTCCCTCACCTTCTGGATATTCTCTCTCTCTTTTCGGACAACAAGAATGGTCAGCTATCTTCATATCCCCCAGGCTGGTTCAAAATAGCCACTTCCCTTGGGAATTCAAGCCAAAAAAGAACGCTGCCTTCCAGGGACAAGAACGGAGCTATGTGTGTGTGCACATTTGTCTCCCACAAATGTGGAGGGCGACGTCTCCATCTTCCCTGCTGTTTGTGATTAGCAGCTTTGGGAACAGGGGATTGTGCTTGTCCTTTCCTTAGCACACAGCATCAGAGACTCGAAGATGTGATTCTCAAGGGAAGGAGAAAGTACAAGGTAGAGGGGGGAACAGAGCCAGTTGCACGAGGAGCCCTCTCCCCCTAGAGGTCAGAACGCATCAACCTCCGGATGCAGTAGATTGCATCTTGACTGGTTAGACCGCAGTCCGAGTGGAGACCGTGGTGTCAGCTCAGCACCCCGATTGGAGTTTGTGCGGTCACTTATCATGGCTCCATGGGTCAGTGAAGGGCATCCATCGCTGAGGGTGGAAGTGCCAAACTGTTTAAAAATCAGTGGGGAGAGTGAGACAGGAAATAAAGAGCAACGCATCTCCCATTTAAAATTTTTGCAGAGCAGGGAAACAGATGGAGATTGGATTATTAGCTCGGATTTGGGCTGGGAACAGCGGAGTCTGAAATGCTGAAGGGATGTGGTCCAAACTGCCTGCAGAACAAAAGGCCAGGGAGGCCTCCTGTGGTCAGGAGGAGTCGCCTGGAGGCCTGGGCTGACAGGCTGGATGGAACCCTGCTTTACTAGTGAGGCCCCAGTGAAAAGTCTCTGGTCCATCCGGAGCTCGGAGAACGGAAGTCGCCATGCAGATGTGGAGCTGTTTTCTCATCCCTAACACATCCCAGATTTGTGGGGCTGAGGGTCAGGTCCGGTTGTGTGAAATTCCCGCTGTTTTCCCTTTTCTAAAAGATCCACAGGATGAGATGTCAGACCTGCTTCTTTAAGCAGGATGCTAAAATGTGTCACAATGCAGTTGACCCTAGGGGAACAGTGAGGTGGATAATCTCTAGCTCTGGAAAAACCCCCAAATCACATGTCATTAGCTTTGGAATGTGTGTGTGTGTGTGTGCGCACGCGTGCGTGGGTGCGTGCATGTGTGTGTGTGTGTGTGTGTGTGTGTGTGTAGAGTGAGCGGGGATGGGGGAGGGAAGGAGAATAACAGGTTTAACTGTATTATGCTTGCTTTAGCTGATATTAAAATGCAGAAGCATTCCCTGGATCCTCACTGACTAATGTTAGGTGCTAGGATACCCTGCGCCATTTTTGGACACGGGGGGATGTCACCCTGTGATGGCAAATGAGGTGGAAAATTTGTAAAGTAACGAAGTTACCCATGGGTAATGAATGAAGTGTTTACTGCACTTGAGGATTCTTTAAAAATTGAACATAATGTAAACTCGTGGTTAAGCTTCCGTTCCTCTTAGTTCTCTGGGTGCTCTAGGAAGGGGAGGATCTTTCTTCTATATGTAAAGTATGTTCTTAACACCTCCCCCCTCACCCCCCCGCATGACAAGCCCTGTCCTGGAGGTGGCTGATGATTAGAGTGGTTAATTTATGGATATATTCCTGGGAAGGGAACCTTCCAGAAGCAAAAGCTCAGATGGACTTCTGAGAACTTTGGCAAAAGTCCCCACAGGAGTATGTATTTTATGAGCCCTGACTTAATAACAGGGCTGTCACACCGCCTGGGACTGCATGCTTGCTACTTGCTACCTAGAATAAGACATATTTTGCGGTGCTGCAATTTTGCTGGACTCCTGAAGGGGAAAAATCCTCTTGCTTTTACATTGTTTACTTTTTACATTGTTTTGCACTGTGCTAACTTTATCCCTTCTGGGTTGAGTGTGGGATTGAATTCTCTGGCCTTTTAAAATGGTCTGTACCTTGCTTACTTGGGCTCTCTTTAATGTAGTTTCATGCCCCCCACTTTCTTATTTTTACCTTTTTTATTCTTTATCTGAAGTCTCAGGGGAAGCTGAAGTCTCCCCTAAACTTTCTTGCAGCCCAGTGATTCAACCTCCCCACCCGCCTACCCACAGGACTGGCTGTATTTATGGAGTATCTGCTTTACAGTCTCTGTGGGCAAGGCAGACACAAAGTACAACCTATGGGCTCTGCTCCCCCAGAGATTATAATCTCATGAAGAGGATGATATATTTTGTAGACATACAAATAATTGCTTTTTCATAAATGGCTATGATGTGCTGTAGTCACAAATAATTGCTTTTTCATAAATGGCTATGATGTGCTGTAGTCTGAGGTGGAAGGTTAATGAATTCTGGATTTCCCCAGAACATGAGTGAGTTTTCCCTCTCAGGTAGGAATTTTACATAGTAGACTGATATAGTTACCATACCTTCTGGATGTTCCAAAGCCAACAGCATATAGATTTGGGTGAGCTTTAAAGACTTGGCCCTGGTAAGAGCACCTTGAGTTGAAGTCCCCAGGAGTCTAGTGATATAGGGAAGGTCATTAGACTTTCCAAAGTCCCCTGATGGAATTCTTTCTCTCCTAATCGTGGAGTGGAAGGTGGCACAGCAAAGATATGAATCCTTACTCCATCATTTATATTTAAATGATTCTAGCCTTACTGATCTATAAAATGAGGACAATACCACCTACTTGCAGGGTTGCTGTGAGGGTTTGAGTTAGTGAATGTAACTGTCCAAATACATGGCTCATAGTAGAGCCTTAGTTGGTAGCAACTATTACAACTGTTTTTCAGTCCTAGACTCTTGAGGCAGGTAAATTCTCTGCAACTGGTCACGGAAATCAGCTAGAAAAGGTGATGGGGAATTGCTGCAGTAGAAACAAATGAACCGTACCAGTTTATCACCTAATAGCTCTGGGACTGAGAAAAATACATAAGCTCTCTAAGTCTCAACCTCTCATCTATGTTACCTGCCTCATAGGTTTGTTGGAGGGATTGAAACAGCAATCCTGAAAATGTTTCCACTTTAAATGTAAAACCTCCAGATATGATTTGACTCAAATTTGTGCCGGTAGGTATGTTCCTTAGCAAAGCTGAGGGAATCTCAGGTGTGCTCTCATAGTTCTGAAAGCAATTCCTGGGCTAGGAAGGAAATGGTTTTTGCAATTCTTTTTTTCTTTTCTTTTTTTTTTTTAAGGAAGTTTCTCTCCCCACAGAGATTCTACAAGTCAGTACCAGTTTATTTGTTTATTTTTTTAAATTTATTTTTTTATTTTTGGCTGTGTTGGTTCTACATTGCTGCACGCGGGCTTTCTCTAGTTGCAGGGAGCAGGGGCTACTCTTCGTTGTGGTGCGCGGGCTTCTCATTGCGGTGGCTTCTCTTGTTGCAGAGCACAGGCTCTAGGCGTGCGGGCTTCAGTAGTTGTGGCACGTGGGCTCAGTACTTGTGGCTCGCGGGCTCTAGAGCGCAGGCTCAGTAGTTGTGACGCACGGGCTTAGTTGCTCCGCGGTATGTTGGATCTTCCCGGAGCAGGGCTTGAACCCGTGCCCCCTGCATTGGCAGGTGGATTCTTAACCACTGCACCACCAGGGAAATCCTTGCAATTCTTTCTTATATAAATAGGAAAATTGAGACTTAAAAAAGTTGTGACACGCCCAAGACTGTGTCAAATCCAAATAGGAACTTGGTTCTCCGGTCTGGCAGTTTCTGTCAGACAACTTTAAAAGCAGGAGATGGCCGAGTGTAACTGCAGGAAGGCTTCCCACCCTCTCCACTCCCAGTTTTCACGAGTGAGATTAGTGGAGCATGCAACCCCACTCTGGTGAGAATTTGTCAAAGCCTTTCTTGTCCTGGAAGGTTTACAGTAAATAGAGTTTCAAGTAATCAAAGGGATTGATTTTAGTATCAGGTACTGTAAAGAAAGTACTCTTAAGTCTCTTCTAAAAATAAAATTCTTCCAAGGAGATGTTTGGCCTGTGGCTAATGTGTTTGAAACATGTTTTCTATAAAACTCAAACTCATTAATCTACTTGCAAATCCAGAAAGACAGCTTTCATTGCACATATCAGGGCTTGTCCCAAACTTTCCCCATTCATAGTGGGGGATGAAGAGAAATGAACTGCAGGCTCAAGGTGCTTCTGTCTTGTTTTCCCCCCCAAGTAGTTAAGCAACTGAGGATGTGGGCCTAGTGTCAAGTCCAGCCTCAGCTCTGGAAGTCAGCACTCGAGACCCGGGCACCAACAGGGAGGCCATTTTCTTTCCCCCTGTCTTAGCACTTCCTACCCTCTATGCCATAGGTGGAGCTTGGAAGGGGCTGAAAGCTGTCACCCTCTTACCAACCAGGTAGAGTCCTTCCTTTCCAAGAAAGGCTTTTGCCTCTCTCTGGGTCCTGGCTATCTCCATGGCTCCTGAAGAGTCAGCCTGTGATGTTTCAACTATTCATTCATCAGAACTGTCAAACCTTGTGAATCTCTTTTCCCTTCCTCTGGCTGGCAGTCTAAAATACTCATCCTCCACAAGTTTTGAAATCACTGAAGAAAGGGAACAATGCGAAAACTCAATTCCAACTAACATTTTAATTTACTGCTGTGTAACTTGGCGAGTTGCCATTTAGTAAACGGAGGTGACTATCTTAAAAAGGAATGAAGTAGTCAGGTAAACTCAAGGATCAGGACCTGAGTGCTCACAGACACCCCCTTTTTTTCTTAGTTTATGAGATTGCCGATCCAGGGACAGAGGGGAGCATTCATAGGATGCAAGTCCCAGCTGCGTCCTTGGTGAACCAGGGTTGAATCCCACATTGGACAGACTTTGCCACCCTTCATCAACTTTGCTCAGGACACTCTCCTTCAATATCATGCCTTGAACTGATGTAATTTCTTGTAATAAAAGGATTAGAATCTGTCCTTCTTGACCTACATACTCCACATGCCTATTAAGAGGGTTGTCTTAGGAGCAGCAGTTTTACGCCGGGAAATCTGAGCCTGGGTATTGTGTCGGGGAAGCTTTATGAGGCATTCCACAATGTCTAGGTTTTAATTTTGCTTTTATTTCAATGTGACAAGATGTGTTGGACTGAGATATCTTTGGGCTCTAGCCCTGGAATTTATGAATAGAGAATGCTGCAGGGTTATGGCATGGGTGAGGCTGGAAGATGTCACCCGCACACAAGGGTTCAGCACAATAACATATGTTAGAAGAATAAACTAACCTTGGAACAGTAAATACATATACACACACACACATACACATACACACACTCCTACATATACACATATGATATTTAGCAATGCCAGTGTCAAATCCTAGACACCCTCTGTTTGGTTCTCAGGTCTGCCTTTTCCTCTTAGTCTTGTGAAGGTTGGGGAGAAGCTTCATAGGTATTCTTCATGTCTCCCTCTCATGCACAGGAATATGAGGACAGGAGTCAGAAGCCAAGTGTCTGGGCCCCTCTCAGCCATTCTTCATTTCCACTTATTATTGGAAGTAATTCATCCCACTCAGTCCTCTCTCTAATCTCTCTCTGGAGCCTTCCCCTGAGCTGCCTCCAAGGTGGCAGGTGACAGGCTGGCCTGGCCAGGAACAAAGACAGTTATCCTTGGCTGCCACCTGTCTCCCTGAGCGCCTGCCCTGTCTTGTCGTGCTCCCTCCACGTGTCTAATCGACACCACAAGCCCTCCGGGCAGGGGCTTATTTTTTTCCTTTTAAAAAATTCTCTGCTCTCTTCTGTGGTTAGATGGCTTATGTCTGATGTTTAACTTCTCCATACCTCCACTCCTCTTCATTCTTAAAAAATGCTGACAGAAAAATCTTCAAAATGAACACATTTGGTTGCTGTTAGATATACAGAAAAAAAAAAAAAATAAGGCAAAATGAAGCGTGGGAGATGCCATGGTTTGAATGTTTGTGTCCCTCGGAAATTCATATGTAGAATTCCTGACACTGCCCCCCACCTTCAGGCAGTATTAGTGCTGCCAAAATCTTGGCTCCCTGTACCCGGATGCTGAAATGAGATACGGAGACAGAGTTCTGGAGCAGAAAGAAAGGGTGGCTTTATCCTTTGCCAGGCAAAGCGGGGAACACAGCAGGCTAGCACCTCAAGAACTGTGCCTCCCTCCCTGGGGAATAGGGAGGTCTTATAGGCAGGGCTCGTGGTCAGGGGTATGTCTTGCATTCTTCTTTCTTCTGCAGAGTTTCAAAAGAGTGGGGTTGCTGACAAGATTAGGGTGTGTGCAGGGTCTCAGGTGGTCTCCTAATCTTGATGAGCTTCTCTGGTCCCTTTAATCTTGCCTCAGGTGGTTTCCTGGCTGCTCCTCCCTTGATTTGCAACTTTTTGAATCTGCTCTTTGGAACTCAGGGAAGGTCATGGAGGCTGGAGTCTTGCCTACAAGAAATGGGGAACAAAAAGGCCTCCATGCCTGGGAGCCCCATAGGGCCCCACTTGGTTTCATTCCTCCCTTTTCTTTGATACTCCTCAATCTTGAGGAGAACAGATGTTGGATGAAAAAGGGAACAATCATTTTGGATGGAGATGTTAATCATAAACTCAGCAGAGGGACTCGGTTTTAGGGGGACTTGGTTTTAATCCCCATTTTGGTTTTATCTTTCTCCAAATCTTTCAGGGAATGGGATGACGACCACTCTGACTACTTCTTGCTGAGATGGGGCATAGTCCTGCCTAAATTTTGGGGAATAGATACCAAATTAGAAATATTTGAGTTTCAAGTCCTGGATCCAAGTCTTATATGATTAAGCTCTCAATCCCTTGTCCTGCCATTTTGGTGCAATAGACCCAGTTAGAGGTAAGAAGAGTGACAACTAGAACTTTAGTAGACAGAATAAATCTCATTTCCTTAGGAATTCAGGAGAATAGGTCTGCAGTCCAGTCTGGAACCGGCACTTCAGAAACAGTTGTTTCCAAACCGTTCCATGTATGGGGAAAACCCATCAAGGCAATCCTGAAGACCCAGAAATAGGAAGCTGACCACATATCTAGCAGTTAGAATCATCGAAAGAATCAGTGTATGAATAAGGTATGAGAAAGGATAAGAAAACAGAACTTTCATTCAGCTTGTTGGAACAAATACTTAAAGTTTCTCAAAGGGTGAAATGCCTGCTTCTCAGGAGTCTGCTCGCTGGCTGTAGGCAGGCTTGGCTGGTCAGTCTCTGGTAATTTTCTTGCTCTGGTGTGATGTACCCATGGTTTTACTCCATCCAATTTTAGAGAAGAATGTCGTAGGATCCCTTCCATTTTTCTTCAAGCTGCGGCTCAGGTGATTGCTCTTTTTCATACTTTCAGTAGCACCCAGTCTCCTGCTTTGAGGGGATGCAAGGGAGCTTTCAGGCGAGGGGGAGACCTGTGTAACACAAACTCATGCATAGCGGTTAACAATTGAACATAGCAATTGTAAAGACCTTGTCCCATTTTAGGTGACTTTTCCAGCATAGCTTGGTGAGAGTTTTCTTAATAATGTCCTTAAGAAGGGTTTTTGTCACTTCCAATGCTTTTTCTGGCTGTAAAGGCTTTTATTCAACCTTGATCCAGGCATAATCCTCTCAGATCTTCAGCCAAAATCTCATTGAAGAGGGTGGGGGAATTTTTAAAACCTTGTGGAGTCTGATATAGCTTAGAAAATTCAAGTTTGCAACAATACAGGAAGGAATGCGTCTGAGATCACATCCACAGTGGTCACCTAGTTTTACCATAGTTATTCCATTTTGACTTTCAAATGCTTTCCCCTCCTCAATGTTAAAGCAGATGTCACTATTAATGATTACACTGCTTTTCTAGATATGGGAAAATGCAAGAATTTGGGCTCATAAAATCTTCTCCTGAAAGTATCTAACTATCTGAAGGCCTGTTCTGCCAGTTTTTCCCCAGAGCACAGACTGCCTCATTCCTGATCTCCACCCTGAACTCCTTTCGGCGGGTGTTGAAGGTCAATGGCCACAGTGGCCATTGACTTAATCCTTGCAGAGGCAGATGGCAAGTGCCAGTTTTCAGTTGGCAGGGCCCCTTCAGGGTTATAAATTTGACCATAGTTTGGGGGCACATTTCATGACCATTTCGTCCCACGGTGCTAGGAATGCTTATTCCGCGGTCTGGCGAAGATTTCACTGATAGGCCACTCAATGTGCTATTATTTTTGGACTAGGCCTCATTAATAGTGCCAAGAGTCTCCGGACCACCTGTCTCACTAATCTCTTATGGCCCAGGAAAATATTCCCTGTTGTTGCTTCTTCCCATATCTAGAGTTACACTATTACAATCATTGATCTCATATGGAACTATACATCATCATTTTATCAGAGGCTCAGTCACACATTTGGTAATGCAAGAAACAACAATTTTGTAAAACAGACAATGTAAAAAAAAACAAATATATAGCTAGCAGATTAGTAAGATCATAAGTAAGAATATATGTCAGGAACTTCCATTAGGTGCAGCCCGGTATATCCAAGGTCATCTGACTTAGTCTGTTCTGTATCAACCCTTATCTTTAAGGGAAATGATATATTGGTACTGTCCATAAGGCACCCAGCCTAATATCCTAATGTTACTAGACTGATTATCCTTAGTACAATTTAATTGTTCTCAACATAGAGGAGCCTTTAAACTTAAATTAGCATAGTTTGGTGTTAACTACATAAATCCATCCCATTGTTGTGGGAGGTTTTATTCTTTGGCTGAAATTTTGCTTGTTGCCCTGATTGAGCCTGAGTAATAGAGGAAAATTAATATTTATGGCCAGAGTCAGAACAAGTATTATTAATTGGCTAGGTGAGGGGATCCCATCTGGTAATATCAAGAGTAGCCTGAACAGGACTGAACCTTCTTTCTTCTAAAATAAATTTCCTAAGGGCCATCCAATTAGAGCCTTGGAATGGAGAAATCCACCAAGGTAATCCAGAAATACTAGACACAGGTAATTGGCCACAAACCCAACAATTGGACTGGTTTTTTAAAACTAGCATAGGATCATGTCCATGATAGAAAAACATTCAATTTATATGCAAAAGTCCAAGAAGTCAAGAAAACATTATAAATGATCATACAAATCAGGTCCAGCATCTAGGGTAAGCTGTCTGCTTCTGATGTTGTCTTCTCGTCCTGGTATGAGTGTAGTTTCTCCTTTGTTTGAGCATTGTTTTAAGGTGAGTTTGAGGTCAGCAGTCTTCTCCGATAAGGGTCCTTCTGTCCACGTTGGAGATAGTCTTTTAAATTATGTCTTTTCCAGCATGCATAATCCCCTGGTTGCAGGTCGTGGGACATCTGATCTGTTAGTGAGGTAGCCTTCCTAATTTATCTGATAAAGCTGCTGGGAACCTAAGAGTTTCCAATCTCCAGTTCAACATTATGGCCTGAAAGTCAGAAACTTGTATTAATCCAAAAGTCCTTTAACTGATTCACTTTGTTATAAAGCAGAAGCTAACACACCATTGTAAGGCAATTATACTTCAATAAAGATGTTTAAAAAAAAAAAAAAAGAAAGAAATCTTGTCCTCTTAAGAGAGAGAAAAACCAAATTCAAGTTTTGCACCTGCTTACTTTTAAAATTCATTTACTCAATTAAATTTATTTTAGCCTTAGGCAATCCCGACCATGCACAAAACTCTTTTCTCAGGGTCCACTTTCCACAAACTTTTCTATCACTTTTTGTATCCATCACTTTATTTCCCCATTCAGAATCAGCCAGCTATAAGTCAGACCTACTTCCCTTTCCCTTAATAAAATGCAATTCCATTCCTCATGCCTTCTTTACTGAAAACATACATCCTACTTTCCTACTGTATACTGAAATGTTTCATTTATTATTTCTATTAGCTTTAATTACATGTTTAAATTGGAATCCTCAGCTCTTAAAACCTTAATTTCTTGTGAAAACTAAGAAGTAAGCAATTATGAACTGTCCTTTACATCAGCATTCTGTAGATTGGTGAACATAAATACCAGTGATATTTTCTAAAAACATTTGCTTTTTTAGAGAACGTGGCACCAAACATATTCATTAATAGTTCTAAATACCTTTTGTTTCTCTGTAAAAGGAAGCCAATGTTCAGTAATTAATGTTTCAGTATCTTATTTTATTTGGGAATGACCTAGCTATTCAATAAGCTTCCATCACTTAACTTAGTTTAGCACAACTCTAGAATTTCAAGTTACCAGAATCTATTTTAGATAGACATTCCTAAAGTATAATTATTATTAACAGAGTTTATCTAAAAGCTCATCTCTTTCGCATTTTCTTTCCTTAAAAGTTTCTTCACATCGAGTTACTTTCCTTGCTGACAAATTTGCAACAGATATAATAAGGTCTTATTTAACTCATATGAAACCTAGGTGCAGTGAAAGTATTATACTTAATGTTGATGACTCTGAAGACATGTCTATATTAATTAGATCAACAAACTTAAACATTAATACCAGGTATTAATTTAATACTGAATATTTCCCAGTTCACATGAGCCTAAAATTCATTTAGCTGAATTTCTCTTGTATTTAGAATCTTTTGATTTGTAAGTACTTACTTTAAGCACTTTTCTTTAAGCCAATTTAATAGAGCTCATTTATAAATTAACCTCAGCAATAATATCCAAAGGCATATACTGAGACATACATATATCCAGACAGACACAACAAGAGATCTCATAGCTTCATTTTCCAAACTTAGTCATGAATCAGATATCACAATATAAAACTCACTAGTTTATAAACAGTTGGAATAAGAAAAAATTTTAAAAGCTTTCTTCCTCTTTTTTTTTTTTTTTTTTCTTCCCTAAGTCTCGGGAATTAGGGATGGTCTAGATAAGATAAGTATTCCTGAGAGCCATGGTCTCAAGGTACAGGGAGAGAAGCCATGTTCTCCTAGTAGGACTTGTTCCCTCAGGGTCAGAATTCTGAAAAAAAAAGTATTTTAACAAGCTAGCTTTCTCTAATTGCACATGCAAAATTAACTGAATTTGCAATTTCAAAAAAGTTTTATCTTAACCAATTTTCTCCAGAGTCTAAAGAATATTGTGGCCACACTGTCAAAAATCACCTTTCTTTTTCTGTGGTCATAGTTCATAGCTAAAATTTAGACCAGATAGTGCTCAAGTTGGCCCTGATAACAAGGGCAGACCGGCTGATAAAATGTTGTTCCAGCAGGGATTGTCCCTGTGGGGAGGTGGGGTCTTAGTATGATCAGAAGAATCTGAAGGTGTAAGGAAACTTGCAGAAGTGGGGGAAGCTTGGTTCACCCCTGAGACAGGAGAGTTTTTTCTGATTCCCTAGGAGAAAGTCCTGGACATAAGGGAACCTCCATCCATCCATTTTCCCATCCTGCAGCAATAAAGATCTAATTGTAAGAGACCCATTTTTAGGCCTTTTTGTCATTGGATCATAGCTATAGGTTGACCAGTCATTCAAAATTTTCCCCAAGGGGCTCCCAGGTGGGGATGGAACCTTAGAGGAAGCACTTCCCATTTTAGTTCTAGCAGTTAGTACCAGATGTCTGTGCGCTCAAACCAAAGTAACCAAACCAAACCCAACCAAAACCTCACCAGCTGGAAGTCACACTCAAATTTAAACAAAAGACAAAGAGATGCCCAGAAATCAAAAGCCAAATGGCAAAAATGCCCCAAATGTGACTTCCCAGTCCCACTAGACCTGTGACCTTTGTCCAAAGTAGCACCTTACAAACGGAATTTCCCTTCACAGGGAGAATTCCCCAAATTGGCACTGAAGTTCCCCACATTGGAACGGAAGTTTCCCAAATGGACAAAGTCAAAAAGATCCTGGTGTGCACTCCGGGGGACTTACCAAATTGCTGGCGGGTGTGTCACGATGAACCAAATGCCCTCTTTCTGATCCTCCAAGAGTTAATGTCTCCTCAGAGTGGAAGTCCGGGCCGATGCAGGGAAGGGAAAAAGAAGGTGTCCTCAGGCAAAGAAAGCCTTGGCAGCTGCTAGGGCAACCTGTTCCCCCGTTCTCCACTGCAGCCTTGGAGTTCCGCAGTCCAGATGGCAGGCTGGGTGTGATCAGGGCACGGCCCATGGCAGGGAAACCCTGGTGACCTGGCTTCAGAGATATCCTCCAACCCTCTGCTTTCCCTGGGGACACTGGCATGGAGAGAAATCCCCAAGCGTCTGATCAAGCTGAGGGGCCCCACGGGGCTACATGCCCACAAGTTGATCCTGGAGGAGCCCCCAAAATTTGCTGCCAAAATCTTGGCTCCCTGTGCACCAATGCCGAAATGAGATATGGAGACAGAGTTTTGGAGGAGAAAGAAAGGGTGGCTTTATTCTTTGCCAGGCAAAGGGGGGAACACAGCAGGCTAGTGCCTCAAGAACTGTGCCCCCCTCCTTGGGGAATAGGGGAGTCTTATAGGTGAGTCTCGAGGTCAGCAGTATGTGATAAGGATCAACGCAGTAACAGTCTTACATTCTTCTTTCTTCTGCGGAGTTTCAAAAGAGTGGGGTTGCTGACAAGATTAGGGTGTGTACAGGGTCTCAGGTGGTCTTCTAATCTTGATGAGCTTCTCTGGTCCCTTTAATCTTGCCTCAGGTGGTTTCCTGGCTGCTCCTCCCTTGATTTGCAACGGTTTGAATCTGCCCTTTGGAATTCAGCGAAAGTCATGGAGGCTGGAGTCTTGCCTACAAGAAATGGGGGACAAAAAGCCTCTGTGCCTCGGAGCCCCATAGGGCCTGTTAGGGTTTCATTAGGAGGTGGGGCCTTTGGGAGGCCATGAGAGTAGAGCCTTCATGAATGGGATTAGTGCCCTTATAAAAGAAATTCCGCAGAAATCCCTAGTCCCTTCCACCATGTGAGGACATAGTGAGAACACAACCATCTATGGATTAGGAAGAGGGCTCGCTCCAGACATTGAATCTGCTGATGCCTTGATCTTGGAGTTCCCAGCCTCCAGAACTGTGAAAAATAAATTTCTGTTGTTTATACACCACCTAGTTTATGATATTTTGAACTAACTAAGAAAGGAGGCTTTTGATGGCTATTGGTGGGTACCTGAGAGCAGCTGGTGACTTCAGGGAGAAGAGAGGTTAGTCAAGGAGGGGGGTCTCCTTGTTTTTACTGAGGGTGGTAACCCAGGTCCAGGCCCTCTGATTGCTTTGCTCAGAACAGAATAGACTCTATGATTTGGACCTTGAGGTTGGCAGTTCCCTATCATAGAAAAACTGACTGGCCTCATGACCAGAGAAAAGTACCTTTCTTAAGTACTTTTATGAGTACTGTGCTTAAGATTCTTGTACCAAAAATAGGAATTTAGGGTTAGACAAGGTCCAGGGTTTGGTGGAAGTCACTGTTTATTTCTTTAACCCATTTATCCATCCATCCATCATCCATCCATCTATCCATCCTTTCATCTATTATCCATCCACACACACTGATTAACTACAGTGAAACAGAAGAAAGTTTTAGAAGATAAACGTGGATAACATGCCCCCAAACTTCATCTACTTGCACATAAGTCACTGCAATGTGGTTAGTAGATTAGAGGGCTAAAAATGAGAGGAGAAAGGCAATGATCTGGGCTAGGAGGGGTCAACTTGGGAAGGTTTCCTAGAGGATTAATTGATTGAGATAGAAGAAAGGGGATGTGGAGGAGGCAAAGCATTCCAGGTTGGGAGAAAGATGTACAGAATGCTTGAGGGTGGGGATGAAGAGACTGGTGGACGTGGTCCAGGGCCTGGAACGGGCTATCCACGGATAGGCTACTCAGTAATGAGATCAGTAATGACAGCTGGGGGAGAGCTAGTAGAATAGATAAGGATGATGGGAACTGCCAGGGTGCTGTTGAGACTCCAATGAAGAAATCATACATTGCAGGCTTATTTAGGGAAGTGCAACAAGCAGAGAAATGGTCCTCAGTACAAGCAAGGATGAGCATTCCATATCAGGCTGTCTGCCCTACAGCTGAGGGCCCATGCTTGTAGCTCTGAGTCTGTGTCTGTTGTGGAGGAAACAGTCTGGTTGAAACAGTGACAGTGTGTAATGTGTTCACGCCCAAAGGGCCAGAGGCCACTTCTGTGGCACAACGAAGGTATTGAGAGTCAACAGTCCCAGAGAGTAGGAGCTCTAACAAGATGCCAAGGCCTAGAGAAACAAGAATTGAGCACTTGCCATGAAGGTGCAGAGAGCTGTGGTCTCAGCCTTTAGAAACAGCATCAAAAGAAGTTGTTCAGAGCAAAATGCATTCCATGTGTTGGCTCTGCCCATGTGTTTCTTGTCAACGAGGTTGATCTTCCTGGGTTTGGAAGGATTTCTGTTTGAAATTTTATGAGCCTTGGTTGACAAGCAGCACTACCCCCAAATTGTGGGAATTAATGGCCTTTTCTGGCGGTACGACTCGGGGGGCCCAGGGGGAGTTCTCAAATGCCAGGCAAGGAAAAACCCATAGCCCATATTTCAACTTAAAATTGAACTTTATTTATAGGTAGCCTGGGACAAAGACTCCCCAGAGCCCTTCTTCAGCATCACCTCAGAATCTGATGTGGTGTATCTGGGCTCACAGGGTCTTCCTTAGGTCAGCACTTAGAGCTCAGGCCAGCATTCTTACGAGGAATATACCCAAGTTAGGGGCTCTTCGGTCCCCCATACCAAACAGGGACATCAGCCTACATTCAGAGCAGGAGCCACATTTGTTCCTTAGTCGTCCTACTTAATATTACTTAAGTAGAGAAGTACTTAAACACAGAAGTAAACATTAGCCCTTGACACACTGATGCCTACTTAATTTACTTCAACCAGCATTTATGGGGCAGAGACTGGGAGTTGATCATTGTATTGAGCACCATGGTAGATGCAAAGGGACAAGAATGGGATGGCAATCCAGAGGACCTTAGTTCAAGCCCTGCCCTTCCATAATCTATCAAGTTATGTCACTATTGCAAATCATTGCCCCTCTCTGGGCTTCTGTCTTCTCATTTGTAAAACAAGGAGCTTGGACCAGTTAGTACAAGTGCTGAAGAAACTCAAAGTAACGGAAAGATTCTTAAAATATTAGTCTAAGAAGAGTAAATGAAGGAGGCTCTTGGAATTTATTCAAATGTTGGTGTTTTGTATGTGTTGCTTAACTGCTTATTATCTATGGTAGATGATCTACTTGGGACAGCCTAAGAAAGACTCCTTACTGCTATCCAGCTTGGCTCTTTGAGACCCCTTGCCATCCAGCATCTTTATGCCAGCCTGATATTTCATATGCTAATTCCCTACGGATGAGCTGCTGTTTACAGCAATGATCCCAGACCAGGTCCTTGACCTGTTCCCATTGCAGTGTTCTTTCTGCCTGGGCCTGACTCTTGGCCTTGGCTGCTGTTTACTGTCTCCTGTCCTTGGACTTGGGGTTGCTCTTTGTTCTTCTTTGCTTGACTCTTAGCTTCCCCTCAAGGTCTTGGCTGGGACCCACTCATGGATTCAACTCTTTTCAAACTACCTCAGGTAGCATTTGAGTGCCCCGTTTGACCCCTCAGGACGCAATTCCTGTTGTTGGGCAAAAAAGAATGAAAAGCAAGGGAATTGGAAACTCTTGAATATAGTACTCCTAGCTGGTCAATAAATATTGCACCAGAATTTTAGCCAAAAGGAGTATGGATAAAGGAAACTGCGTGATCCCAGAGGGCTCCAACCATTGGTCCTAGTTTTCTCTTTTGAGGTCACACATGAACAAGTCTAACTCCTTCCTTATCGGACAACTCTTCACATATTTAATTACAATTATCAAGCCCTCAACCTTCTGTTATCATCTCATACCCCTGCCAAGTCAGCTCTTCCCCAGGCTAAACATGTCAAATTTTCCAACATTCCTCAGATATTATGGTTTTGAATATTTGTGCCAACCTGACTGCTGTTACTAATCCTGTCCAACTGACTCTCTTCCTCTTCCTTTGAGGTGCCCAGAGCTGCATGCCACACTTTAGATTAGGCTCTGATCAGCCCAGGGAGCTGGATTCCTTTGCTATAAGTCATACTTCCCAAAGTGAGTTCCATTCATCCCAGCTCCTGGGACATGATGCTCTGAGGTCAGGAGTGGGAGGTCAGTTGGCTTCAGTCAAATATCTTTGGGCAATCCTGCAGATTTATCCTCCCTCTTGGAGATTTCAAAGTGCACATTAGAGTACTAAAGGATCTGAGTAGTCCTGTTTACCTTTACCTAACCCAGTGTTTCCCAATTTTATTTGACCACAGAGCTATTTGCTGAAGTATATCACGCATTAGCCTCCCTCGTGTGCCATGAAGATTTGGAAGGCACTGCTCAACTTCTATTTATGTCACCCAAAATCATTTATTTTTTTCCTCTTCTTTCTCTTTCCCTCTTCTTTCTTTCCTACCCCCTTCCTTTCTTCCTTCTTCTGTCCTTCTATTATGACATATGGAGTTTAGTATCAGTCAAAACTCTTAGATATTTTTCAAACCTATTGCTGATAAATCATGGCTGACTCCCCCACCCCCATTCCTGTATTTGGACAGTTGTTATTTGCTATTCCTCACTTATGTATCAAGCATGCCTTGTACACCTTAATTTAAGCCATTAATAAAAATATGGAGCTCAATAAATATTTGTCAGAAAATTTAAGCATAAGGTGGAGACCTATAACCTTTGGATATGGTAGTTCAATTAGTTATAATTGTCCTAATTTTACTATTTAGCTAGTAATTCTAGTACCTAGCCCTTGTTTCTCTATGCTTGTTCATGAGGCTATCTTGAAATGCTCATCTGCTTTGCTGCAGTCATGTACATTACCAGGTCAGATTCCCTAATATGTTAGTCTAGAATAATCTTGTCCTAGAAGATGAAATTGATATGGCAGGACTTTGCGCTTCAGAATCCCATGCAGAAGTTTAGAAATAGAGGCAAGCCTTGAAGGGTAGGTAGGATTTAAATAAGCAGAGAGGATCAGAAAGAGTAGGGGTAAGCATGAGTAATGTTATCCAGAGTTTACTGTTGTAAGGCTCTATGCAGGGAGCTGCAAGGAAGAGGGTTGAGTAAGATGGATAAATAGCTAATAATTTAGGTTTATAATTACTGCTTAAAGGATGAGATGTGATAAGTATTAAATAAAAGGAATGAGCAAAGTAACACAAAACTTTTATTACTAGGGGAACTGGGGAAAGCTTCACAATAGAAGTAGAACTTGAGCTAGCCGTAAACATTGGGAAGTCTCCGCCAGGCAGGGATGGAGGGCTTCAAGTTCAACACTTTGGTGATGGAACAGATCCCCCTTACCATGAATTCAGTGTGATTAAGGGAAGACAAGACTTGGTAGGGATGGGGAGTCACTCACATGACATGGCAGCATAGCATGAGAAAAGACCCCGTCCTGCAGACAGTGTAGGAGGGAAGACATGTGTAGCAAGAGGGCCATAAAACAGATGCAGGGGGTTGAGGGCCTGGGCTAGGGTTGTAGCCACATAGATGAAAACCAACAGCAAATGTAAATGTTCTTCAAAGGAAGAAATAGCAGGATATAATGTCGTTGGGATCAGGAATAATGGAAAGAAAGAGTAAAGAAGTGTTTGTGAAGCTTTCAATCTATGAGGCCCGAAGGGGGACCGTGGGAGGTGGTGTCACGAGCAGGGGGGTAGGAGGGCAACGAATTCAGTCACAAGGAGGGGACTTCTGCTGGCAAATACCCTTGTTACCCACAAGCGGGTAAAACGCCTGGGATTAAACATTCTGAGCGATTAGAGTTGGTCCAGGGCCAACTGTGATTTTTATTTTGTTGCAAACGTTTCTGGATGTGGTAAGGTTAGCTCATGTCATTTATATGAGCCAGTTTCACAGAGCAAAACACATTTTTGTATTTGTTGGACATGGGGCAGTGCAGGAAGTAATTCTGGCATATGTTTCCCTGGAGCCAATAGGCTCAACAGGGTCTTTTCTTGGAGGGTTTTCCACTGTGGGACTTTTCAAATGTTCAAACACTATGACTCCTGTTCTGGGGCTGAAGCGGGTCTAAGACAAGCCCAGATAGATCCCTAGAACCTCCACACTGGCTCCCTTTTGCTCTTCTCCATTGATGCCTCCGGCATCAATCTATTGAAGCAAACCAGCTGGAATAATTGCAATTAATTGATTCGTTGATTGATTGCTTCTTTCATTCAAGAATGTTCTATTTTGCTAATTTCTTGTTGGTTCTTGTGGGAAAGAACAGCTCTTACTTCCTCCTGGCCATTCCTTCCCCAGAGTCTCACATCATATTTTTTGTCTGTTTTCCCACCTGTTTCCATTTTCTGGGTGAGGGCCGTCTAAGAGGAAGGAGGTACGGTGAGCTGTAGAACAGTGATGACCATCCACTGCCACCATGCTGTCACGTGCTTATCACCTCTCTACACCTAAATACGCTTCAAGGTCTTGCAGGACCATCAAGGTGGGAGAGGGCAGCTAAGGGATAATGAGGAGCTTGTGTAGCTCCCTCTGTTCCTCATCTCTCCTGAGAAGTGACTGGCTGGCTCTGTCCAGGCCACTGCTTCATTCAGTAGCAGCACCAAGGGACCCGGTGACCAAGGGACACTGTGTGAGGGTGGCAGACCCCTCAATCATGGTCACAGCGATTGTTCTTTAGCCAGAAAGATGCCTTAGAGTGATGCTCTCTGTTCAGGAGCCCTGGTCTCTGTACCCCCACCCTCTCCTGAACCTTAGCCCTTCTCCCCTCGGGGTCCCTGCCCCCAGTCCTGCTTCCCAGACAGAGGAGCACTGTTGAAGTGTCTGGGGACTCTGAGGGATTCTGTGTCATCCATTTCTTTTAAACAGTAATGGTGCCTCTCCGGTATGGCTGTCACACTTCTTTTAAACAAAGCAAGTTTTCTTCTAGCGGGAAATCGTTTGGTCTCAAGATTTACTTAAGAAAACTTTATATAAACTAAGCCAAATTTATCAAACAAAAGAGTACAGGCTTTGCAGCAGGACTCACCACAAGTTCCCCAAACAATCGTAGTTATAATCTAATAGTACTTACTACTTGAAAAGACCTTTGCACTATTTCATTTAATTCTTGCAAAAACCCTATGTGACAAGTGATTAGCTCCATTTTACGCATCAGAAAAGATCAAAGACATAGGAAGAGATCGAATAGCTTTCCAGAGGTGAAGGAGCTAGTTAGTGAAGGAGCCAGGATGCAAATCAGAAATATGCCATTGATTCAGGGCTATGTTAGCTTCCACACTGCGGGACAGCCCCTGTAAACCTAGAACGTTCACATCCGTCTTCCTAGGAACACATTCTTGGGGTGAATCCCTCAGTTGGAGAGAATCCTCTCTCCTTTCCCCTAGGGTTACTCGCAGTGTTGGAACAGTGAATACCTCCTAGCTCCATTTCCCACACCAGGTATGAGTCACTGGTGGAACATTCTCAGGTGATTACTGCCAACAGTTAGCTGTGTGTCACTCTCCCCAGACTCCTGACCCTTTGCTCCTCCCAGTGAAGATTTTGAATTAGTTCAGAGCATCGCAGAGAAAACTAGAGGCTGCAGTTGCCCTCTGCGAGGTTCTCAGGGTGAGCGGGGCTCTGCAGGAATTGCTCTCCAGGAAGCCTTTGGCTTCCTCTGTGTCTGAGCAGGTGGGGTTGGGGCTAGGTAGGGGGTGAGGGAAAGGCAGTTCTAGGCCAACCACAAGATTATGCCTTTATCAGCCCCAGAACATTTAAGGATTTGGGGATTTCTCGTGCTTTCAGGACATGAATTGTTTGTTAATAACTGAATCTGAGAGGAAGTAAATAGCAATTACTTAGTGTAATTGGGGACATTATTAAATTCAGATTTAGTGTAACCTTGGGGACATTATTAAAGTCAGCACTGCCCACTTGATTTGATTGTAGTTGAATGTATGGCATAGAGCAGAGGGAGTGGGCATTCGTCCCAGCGGGTGGGACCACATGTGTAGGGTGGGAGAGGAAGGGGAAGATGAAGAGAAGCTCCTGGGAAACAAGTTGTGCAGACAGAGCTAGGAAGTGCTGACGTGATGGGGCCAGTGGTGCCTCTTGGATCTGGCTTCTGTGACCAGCACATCTTGGGCAAGGATGGTTCTCTCCCTGTGCACTAGGCCCTGTGCACACACTGAATCACACCCCCAGAATGCAGGTGGATGTGGTAGGTCCTAACCTACCATCGAGGCCACTGTCTCATTTTATCCATGAGGAATCTCTGGCCCCTGGAAGTCCTTCCCAAGGTCACCCAGCTAGTTAGCAGCAGAATGGCAGCTAGAATCCAACTTGCCAGACTTTAAGATTCATGAGCTCTTTCTTGGACCTGGGCCCTATGGAACCTTAGGCAGAACTGGGTTTTAAAGTCACGCATCTGTGATGGATCAGTCACTTACTGGCACTGTAACCTTGGTCTTTGCATCCCACTTTTATCATCTGTAAAATGAAGCTAGTAGTACTGCAGTGGTGGTGAGGATTGCATAAATATCACAGGTAAATTTCCTACCTACTGGAGGTGCTTAGTGAACCTTCCTCCTCCCCATACAGATGGGCCTCCCCACTGTGTGTGGGCTCTGTGAGGAAGGGCTGGGAGCTGGTGAAGGAAGCTTTCCTCTTGGCGCTGACCCAGGGCAGAGAGATCCAGGCTCAGAACTCCTTCTCTAGCTTCACCCTGATGAGGCTGCATTCCTCCGCCCTGGGTGGGGCCAGCCTAGGTGCCAGGCATACTGGTACCTCCTCCCCATAGAGCACAAATGTCAGTGCCATTGCCTTCTGCTCCTGCACCTTCTCCTGGGGGGCTGGCCCTGGCTCTACCCCTGCCAAGTCCAGTGGACGCTGAGTGCTGGAAGGGAGGAGGCTTTTTCTCCTTTTTCTTAAAAAAAAAAAAAAAAAAAATATATATATATATATATATATATATAAATATATATATATATATTATATACACACACACACACATATATATATATATTTAAAAGATGTACTACTTCTCTTTAAATATTTATTTATTTGGCTGTGCCGGGTCTTAGTTGCAGCATGCAGGATCTTTAGTTGCGGCATGCAGGCTCTTAGTTGTGGCATGTGGGATCTAGTATTTTTTTTTAATTTAATTTAATTTATTTTTTTATACAGCAGGTTCTTATTAGTCATCCATTTTATTCACATCAGTGTATACATGTCAATCCCAATCTCCCAATTTATCACACCACCACCCGCACCCCTGCTGCTTTCCCCCCTTGGTGTCCATACGTTTGTTCTCTACATCTGTGTCTCTATTTCTGCTCTGCAAATTGGTTCATCTGTACCATTTTTCTAGTTTCTACATATATGCGTTAATATACAATATTTGTTTTTCTGTTTCTGACTTACTTCACTCTGTATGCGAGTCTCTAGATTCATCCACGTCTCTACAAATGACCCAATTTCGTTCTTTTTATGGCTGAGTAATATTCCATTGTATATATGTACCACATCTTCTTTATCCATTCGTCTGTTGATGGGCATTTAGGTTGCTTCTATGACCTGGCTATTGTAAATAACGCAGCAATGAACATTGGGGTGCATGTGTCTTTTTGAATTATGGTTCTCTCTGGGTATATACCCAGTAGTGGGATTGCTGGGTCATATGGTAATTCTTATTTTTAGTTCTTTAAGGAACCTCCATACTGTTCTCCATAGTGGCTGTATCAATTTGATTCCCACCAACAGTGCAAGAGGGTTCCCTTTCCTCCACACCCTCTCCAGCATTTGTTGTTTGTAGATTTTCTGATGATGCCCATTCTAACTGGTGTGAGGTGATACCTCATTGTAGTTTTGATTTGCATTTCTCTAATAATTAGTGATGTTGAGCAGCTTTTCATGTGCTTCTTGGCCATCTGTATGTCCTCTTTGGAGAAATGTCTATTTAGGTCTTCTGCCCATTTTTGGATTGGGTTGTTTGTTTTTTAATATATTGACTGCATGAGCTGTTTATATATTTTGGAGATTAATCCTTTGTCCATTGATTCGCTGGCAAATGTTTTTTCCCATTCTGAGGGTTGTCTGTTTGTCTTGTTTGTACTTTCCTTTGCTTTGCAAAAGCTTTGAAGTTTCATTAAGTCCCATTTGTTTATTTTTGTTTTTATTTCCATTACTCTAGAAGGTCGATCAAAAAAATCTTGCTGTGATTTATGTCAAAGAGTGTTCTTCCTATGTTGTCCTCCAAGAGTTTTATAGTGTCCGGTCTTACATTTAGGTCTCTAATCCATTTTGAGTTTATTTTTGTGTATGGTGTTAGGGAGTGTTCTTTTTTTTTTATTTTCAATTTTATTTATTTATTTATTTTTGGTTGTGTTGGGTCTTCGTTGCTGCATGCTGGCTTTCTCTAGTTGTGTCGAGCGGGGGCTACTCCCCGTTGCGGTGCGCGGGCCTCCCATCGCGGTGGCCTCTCCCATTGCGGAGCATGGGCTCCAGGTGCGTGGGCCTCAGCAGCCGCGGCCCGCGGGCTCAGCAGTTGTGGCTCACAGGCTCTAGAGCGCAGGCTCAGTAGTTGTGGTGCACGGGCCTAGTCGTTCCGCAGCATGTGGGATCCCCCTGGACCAGGGCCCGAACCCATGTCCCCTTCATTGGCAGGCAGACTCCCAACCATTGCGCCTCCAGGGAAGTTCCTCTCCGGAGTGCCCGAAAGCCACAGACCTCCCATTTTCGGGAATGACTTCCAGCCCGCTGGCGCGGAGCTTAACGCTCCTGCCCTCACCCCAGGGAGTGTTCTAATTTCATTCTTTTACAGGTAGCTGTCCAGTTTTCCCAGCACCACTTATTGAAGAGACTGTCTTTTCTCCATTGTATATCCTTGCCTCCTTTGTCACAGATGAGTTGACCGTAGGTGAGTGGTTTATCTCTGGGCTTTCTATCCTGTTCCATTGATGTATATTTCTGTTTTTGTGCCAGTACCATTTTGTCTTGATTACTGTAGCTTTGTCGTATAGTCTGAAGTCAGGGAGTCTGATTCCTCCAGCTCCGTTTTTTTCCCTCAAGACAGCTTTGGCTATTCGGGGTCTTTTGTGTCTCCATACAAACTTTAAGAGTTTTTGTTCTAGTTCTGTAAAAACTGCCAATGGTAATTTGATAGAGATTGAATTGAATCTGTAGATTGCTTTGGGTAGTATAATCATTTTCACAATATTGATTCTTCCAATCCAAGAACATGGTATATCTCTCCATCTGTTGGTATCATCTTTAATTTCTTTCATCAGTGTCTTATAGTTTTCTGCATACAGGTCTTTTGTCTCCCTAGGTAGGTTTATTCCTAGGTATTTTATTCTTTTTCTTGCAGTGGTAAATGGGAGTGTTTCCTTAATTTCTCTTTCAGATTTTTTTATCATTAGTGTATAGGAATGCAAGAGATTTCTGTGCATTAATTTTGTATCCTGCAACTTTACCAAATTCATTGATTAGCTCTAGTAGTTTTCTGGTGGCATCTTTAGGATTCTCTTTGTATAGTATCATGTCATCTGCATACAGTGACAGATTTACTTCTTTTCCAATTTGTATTCCTTTTATTTCTTTTTCTTCTCTGATTGCTGTGGCTAGGACTTCCAAAACTATGTTGAATAATAGTGGCGAGAGTGGACATCCTTGTCTCCTTCCTGATCTTAGAGGAAATGCTTTCAGTTTTTCACCATTGAGAATGATGTTTGCTGTGGGTTTATCATATATGGCCTTTATTATGTTGAGGTAGGTTCCCTCTGTGCCCACTTTCTGGAGAGTTTTTATCATAAATGGGTGTTGAATTTTGTCAAAAGCTTTTTCTGCGTCTATTGAGATGATCATATACTTTTTATTCCTTAATTTGTTAATATGGTGTATCACATTGATTTATTTGTGTATATTGAAGAATCCTTGCATCCCTGGGATAAATCCCACTTGATCATGGTGTATGATCCTTTAAATGTGTTGTTTGATTCTGTTTGCTAGTATTTTGTTGAGGATTTCTGCATCTATATTCATCAGTGATACTGGTCTGTAATTTTCTTTGCTTGTAGTACCTTTGTCTGGTTTTGGTATCAGGGTGATTTAGGTCACCCTGGTGGCCTTATAGAATGAGTTTGGGAGTGTTCCTTCCTCTGCAATTTTTTGGAAGAGTTTGAGAAGGATGGATGTTAGCTCTTCCCTAAATGTTTGATGGAATTCACCCGTGAAACCATCTGGGCCTGGACTTTTGTTTGTTGGAAGATTTTTAATCACCGTTTCAATTTCAGTGCTTGTGATTTGTCTGTTCATATTTTCTATTTCTTCCTGGTTCATTCTTGGAAGGTTATACCTTTCTAAGAATTTGTCCATTTCTTCCAGGTCGTCCATTTAATTGGCATAGAGTTGCTCGTAGTAGTCTCTTAGGATGCTTTGTATTTCTGAGGTATCTGTTGTAACTTCTCCTTTTTCATTTCTAATTTTATTTATTTTATTTTTTATTTCTGAGATACACATTTTAAAGTAATAACTAGAATTATGACTTATAACATTATACCAGAACATGTAAGATTTTTAGAAATTTCATGTAATGTCTGAAACATTTATATTAACATATTTCCATACAAATAACCCAATGAAAGTTTAGTATTAGTTGTTTTGTTTGTTTGTTTGTTTTTATACTGCAGGTTCTTGTTAGTCATCAATTTTATACACATCAGTGTAGACATGTCAATCCCAATCGCCCAATTCAGCACACCACCATCCCCACCCCACCGCAGTTTTCCCCCCTTGGTGTCCATATGTCTGTGCTCTACATCTGTGTCTCAACTTCTGCCCTGCAAACCGGCTCATCTGTACCATTTTTCTAGGTTCCATATACATGCATTAATATACGATATTTGTTTTTCTCTTTCTGACTTACTTCACTCTGTATGACAGTCTCTAGATCTATCCACGTCTCAGCAAATGACTCAATTTCGTTCCTTTTTATGGCTGAGTAATATTCCATTGTATATATGTACCACATCTTCTTTAAGCATTCATCTGTCATTGGTCATTTAGGTTGCTTCCATGACCTGGCTATTGTAAATAGTGCTGCAATGAACATTGGGGTGCATGTGTCTTCTTGAATTATGGTTTTCTCTGGGTATACGCCCAGTAGTGGGATTGTTGGATCATATGGTAAATCTATTTTTAGTTTTTTAAGGAACCTCCATACTGTTCTCCATAGTGGCTGTATCAATTTACATTCCCACCAACAGTGCAAGAGGGTTCCCTTTCCTCCACACCCTCTCCAGCATTTGTTGTTTGTAGATTTTCTGATGATGCCCATTCTAACTGGTGTGAGGTGATACCTCATTGTAGTTTTGATTTGCATTTCTCTAATAATTAGTGATGTTGAGCAGCTTTTCATGTGCTTCTTGGCCATCTGTATGTCCTCTTTGGAGAAATGTCTATTTAGGTCTTCTGCCCATTTTTGGATTGGGTTGTTTGTTTTTTAATATATTGACTGCATGAGCTGTTTATATATTTTGGAGATTAATCCTTTGTCCATTGATTCGCTGGCAAATGTTTTTTCCCATTCTGAGGGTGGTCTGTTTGTCTTGTTTGTAGTTTCCTTTGCTTTGCAAAAGCTTTGAAGTTTCATTAAGTCCCATTTGTTTATTTTTGTTTTTATTTCCATTACTCTAGGAGGTGGATCAAAACAGATCTTGCTGTGATTGATGTCAAAGAGTGTTCTTCCTATGTTTTCCACTAAGAGTTTTATAGTGTCTGGTCTTACATTTAGGTCTTGAATCCAGTTTGAGTTTATTTTTGTGTATAGTGTTAGGGAGTGTTGTAATTTCATTCTTTTACATGTAGCTGTCCAGTTTTCCCAGCACCACTTATTGAAGAGACTGTCTTTTCTCCATTGTATATCTTTGCCTCCTTTGTCATAGATTAGTTGACCATAGGTGTGTGGGTTTATCTCTGGGCTTTCTATCCTGTTCCACGGATCTATGTTTCTGTTTTTGTGCCAGTACCATATTGTCTTGATTACTGTAGCTTTGTAGTATAGTCTGAAGTCAGGGAGTCTGATTCCTCCAGCTCCGATTTTTCCCCTCAAGACTGCTTTGGCTATTCGGGGTCTTTTTTGTCTCCATACAAATTTTAAGATGATTTGTTCTAGTTCTGTAAAAACTGCCAATGGTAATTTGATAGACATTGCATTGAATCTGTAGATTGCTTTTGGTAGTATAGTCATTTTCACAATATTGATTCTTCCAATCCAAGGACATGGTATATCTCTCCACCTGTTGGTATCATCTTTAATTTCTTTCATCAGTCTTATAGTTTACTGCATACAGGTCTTTTGTCTCCCTAGGTAGGTTTATTCCTAGGTATTTTATTCTTTTTCTTCCAGTGGTAAATGGGAGTGTTTCCATAATTTCTCTTTCAGATTTTTCATCATTGGTGTATAGGAATGCAAGAGATTTCTGTGCATTAACTTTGTATCCTGCAACTTTACCAAATTCATTGATTAGCTCTAGTAGTTTTCTGGTGGCATTTTTAGGATTCTCTTTGTATAGTATCATGTCATCTGCAAACAGTGACAGTTTTACTTCTTTTCCAATTTGTATTCCTTTTATTTCTTTTTCTTCTCTGATTGCCGTGGCTAGGACTTCCAAAACTATGTTGAATAATACTGGTGAGAGTGGACATCCTTGTCTCATTCCTGATCTTAGAAGAAATGGTCCCAGTTTTTCACCATGGAGAATGTTGTTTGCTGTGGGTTTGTCATATATGGCCTTTATTATGTTGAGGAAAGTTCCCTCTATGCCCACTTTCTGGAGAGTTTTTATCATAAATGGGTGTTGAATTTTGTCAAAAGCTTTTCCTGCATCTATTGAGATGATCATATGGTTTTTAATTCTTCAATTTGTTAATATGGTGTATCACATTGATTGATTTGCATATATTGAAGAATCCTTGCATCCCTGGGATGAATCCCACTTGATCATGGTGTATGATCCTTTTAATGTGTTGTTGGATTCTGTTTGCCAGTATTTTGTTGAGGATTTTTGCAACTATATTCATCAGTGATATTGGTCTGTAATTTTCTTTTTTTGTAGTATCTTCGTCTGGTTTTGGTATCAGGGTGCTGGTGGCCTCACAGAATGAGTTTGGGAGTGTTCCTTCCTCTGCAATTTTTTGGAAGAGTTTGAGAAGGATGGGTGTTAGCTCTTCTCTAAATGTTTGATAGAATTCACCTGTGAAGCCTTCTGGTCCTGGACTTTTGTTTGTTGGAAGATTTTTAATCACAGTTTCAATTTCAGTGCTTGTGATTGGTCTGTTCATATTTTCTGTTTCTTCCTGGTTCAGTCTTGGAAGGTTATACCTTTCTAAGAATTTGTCCATTTCTTCCAGGTTTTGCTTGTAGTAGTCTCTTAGGGTGTTTTGTATTTCTGCAGTGTCTGTTGTAACTTCTCCTTTTTCATTTCTGATTTTATTGATTTGAGTCCTCTCCCTCTGTTTCTTGATGTGTCTGGCTAATGGTTTATAAATTTTGTTTATCTTCTCAAAGAACCAGCGTTAATTTTATTGATCTTTGCTCTTGTTTTCTTTGTTTCTATTTCATTTATTTCTGCTATGATCTTTATTATTTCTTTCCTTCTGCTAACTTTGGGTTTTGTTTGTTCTTCTTTCTCTAGTTCCTTTAGGTGTAAGGTTAGATTGTTTATTTGAGATTTTTCTTGTTTCTTGACATAGGCTTGTGTAGCTATAAACTTCTCTCTTAAAACTGCTTTTGCTACATCCCATAGGTTTTGGATCATCATGTATTCATTGTCATTTGTCTCTAGGTATTTTTTTATTTCCTCTTTGATTTCTTCAGTGATCTCTTGTTTTTTTAGTAACGTATTGTTTAGCCTCCAGGTGTTTGTGTTTTTTAGGTATTTTCCCCGTAATTGATTTCTAATCTCATAGTATTGTGGTCAGAAAAGATGCTAGATATGATTTCAGTTTTCTTAAATTTACTGAGGCTTGATTTGTGACCGAAGATGTGATCTATCCTGGAGAATGTTCCATGCGCACTTGAGAAGAAAGTGTAATCTGCTGTTTTTGGATGGAATGTCCTATGAATATCAATTAAATCTATCTGGTCTGTTGTGTCATTTAAAGCTTCTGTTTCCTTATTTATTTGCACTTTGGATGATCTGTCCATTCGTTTAAGTGAGGTGTTATAGTCCCCCACTATTATTGTGTTACTGTTGATTTCCTCTTTTATAGCTGTTAGCAGTTGCTTTATGTATTGAGGTGCTCCTATGTTGGGTGCATATATATTTATAATTGTTATATCTTTTTCTTGGATTGACCCCTTGATCATTTTGTAGTGTCCTTCCTTGTCTCTTGTAACATTTTTTATTTTAAAGTCTATTTTATGTGATATGAGTATTGGTACTCAGCTTTCTTTTGATTTCCATTTGCACGGAATATCTTTTTCCACCACCTCACTTTCAGTCTGAATGTGTCCCTAGGTCTGAAGTGGGTCTCTTGTAGACAGCATATATGTGGGTCTTGTTTTTGTATCCATTCAGCGAGCCTGTGTCTTTTGGTTGGAGCATTTAATCCATTCACGTTTAAGGTAATTATCGATAAGTATGTTCCCATGACCATTTTCTTAATTGTTTTGGGTTTGTTTTTGTAGGTCCTTTTCTTCTCTTGTGTTTCCCACTTAGAGAAGTTCCTTTAGCATTTGTTGTAGAGCTGGTTTGGTGGTGCTGAATTCTCTTAGCTTTTGCTTGTCTGTAAAGCTTTTGATGTCTCCATCGAATCTAAGTGAAATCCTTGCTGGGTAGAGTAATCTTGATTGTAGGTTCTTCCCTTTCATCACTTTAAGTATATCATGCCACTCCCTTCTGGCTTGTAGAGTTTCTGCTGAGAAATCAGCTGTTAACCCTATGAGAGTTCCCTTGTATGTTATTTGTCGTTTTTCCCTTGCTGCTTTCAATCATTTTGCTTTGTCTTTAATTTTTGCCAATTTGATTACTATATGTCTCGGCGTGTTTCTCCTAGGGTTTATCCTGTATGGGACTCTCTGTGCTTCCTGGAGTTGGGTGGCTATTTCCTTTCCCATGTTAGGGAAGTTTTCAACTATAATCTCTTCAAATATTTTCTCTCATTCTTTCTCTCTCTGTTCTCCTTCTGAGACCCCTATAATGCGAATGTTTTTGTGTTTAATGTTGTCCCAGAGGTCTCTTAGGCTGTCTTCATTTCTTTTCATTCTTTTTTCTTTATTCTGTTCCACAGCAGTGATTTCCACCATTCTGTCTTCCAGGTCACTTATCCGTTCTTCTGCCTTAGTTATTCTGCTATTGATTCCTTCTGGTGTATTTTTCATTTCAGTTGTTGTGTTTTTCATCTCTGTTTGTTTGTTCTTTAATTCTTCTAGATCTTTGTTAAACATTTCTTGCATCTTCTCGATCTTTGCCTCCATTCTTTTTCCGAGGTCCTGGATCATCTTCACTATCATTATTCTGAATTTTTTTTCTGGAAGGTTGCCTATCTCCACTTCATTTAGTTGTTTTTCTGGGGTTTTATCTTTTTCCTTCATGTGGTACATAGCCCTCTGCGTTTTCATCTTGTCTATCTTTCTGTGAATCTGATCTAGTATTTTTTAATGTGAATAAATATATAGAACAAGATTGAATGCACTTCACCCACTCCCCACCAAAAATCTCTCCCAACCACTCCAAAAAGGAAGACAGTCAGTGCTCTGATCTGTTGACCCAAAGATCCTGGACCCAAACTCTCTTAGATCTTTCACTTCATTCATCTCTGACCAGTTTATTGACATATTAAGCCCTTAATAATAATTGGTAATTGTTGTTGCAACAGTAATAGCAATAGCTAGCAATTAGTTTTTTGTGCAAGGCTCTATGCTGGTGTGAGGTAGGGGTTATTACTCTCCTCCTCTTACAGAAGAGGAAACTTGGCTTAGAGAAATTAGGTAATTTGCTCACTATTGCACAATCAGCAAGTTGCAGAGCTTGGATTTGAATTTAGATTTTTCTGACCCTGGAGGTAGCCCCTCTTGGTCACGGTGGTTTGTACAATATACTTAATATATAGGGCTCTGAGGAAAGAGCCACCCTAGGTTGGGCCCACCTTTCCCCACCCTAAGCCCCCCCTCCCCAACCCCTGGCCTCAGATCTGAGGCAAGTGAGCAGGCCTGACAGAGTCAGCTGCCAGGAAGGACGTGTCTTCATCACTTCCACAGAGACTGTGACAGAAGCAAATAAAACATGAAGAGAAGGCTTCCCAAAACGCCTGGCCTCCCTGAGTGATTGGGCTGGCTATTTAAAATCCTTCAGCTACCGCATGAAGGTTATAAAATGGGAGAGCTGCAATTTCATCCCTTCCACACCGGCTCTGGCGACATAAGGAATTGATGGAGGAAGGGGACAATCTAGCAGGTCTTGACTCCTCAGTCAGCAGGCCTGGTGTGCCTCATTGGCTGTGCTCTAGTTGTCATTGGCTGTGCTCTAGTTGGGACTGAAATGGCATTTCCATCTCTGGGTTCAGAAAGTTGGGAAATGGTGCCTAAAAGAAAATCGTCACCACCACTAACATTTTGTAGAGTTTTATAATTTCAGAGCATTTGTGCTTTATATCGTGTACCCATATCTCCTGATTATTGCCCAAGTTTCCTGAGCCACAGTTTGTGACTCTTCTTGACCTTAAGTATTGAAGTTTTCAATAATGGCTGGAGAGTTAATCAAGAAAGTTGTTCAGTTATTTTGGCCCTTTTACCCTTGAAGGAGCATCACTGGATTAGGAGTCAGAAGGATTAGATTTTGAGCCTTAGTTTTTTCATCTGTAAAAGGGGGATAACATTGACCTTGACTGTTGTACATGGATATTGTGAATATCACATGAAATGCATGCAAATAGGTGTTGGATGTCCTAAAACTATGTAAAATAAAGGGAACTTAAACTGGCATTTACTCATAATGCATGTATTTGGCTTCATATTCATGCAATACATATTTTTCACTGTCCAACCCTAAAATTTATCTATCCTTATTCTTCTTTGTAATCAGTTAACTTTTATTCATTGCTCAGTGAATAGGTCTTTTTTTTTTTTTTCTAAAGACTTTTATTTTTTGGGGCAGTTTTAAATTTACAAAAATATTGAGAGGAAGGTCCATGTACCTTTCACCCCAGCACATGCCTAGCCTCTCCTGATATCAACATCACTCATCAGAATGGTACTTTTTTTTTTTTTTTTTACCAAGGATGAACCTATATTGACACATCATAAGCCTTCAAAATCCATAGTTTACCTTAGAGTTCACTATTGGTATTATATATTCTATGGTTTTAGACAAATGTATAATGACACATATCCATCATTATAATATCAAACAGTATTTTCACTGCCCTAAAAGTCCTTTGTGCTCTGCCTTGTTATCTCTCCCTGTCCTCCTGCACCCCTGTCAACCACTGATCTTTTTATTTTCTCCATAGTTTTGCCTTTTCCAGAATGTCATATAGTTAAAATCATATAGTATGTAGTCTTTTCAGATTAGCTTCTTTGATTTATTTTATTTTATTAAAAAGTTTTTTAAAAAAATTTTTTGGCTGCATTGGGTCTTCATTGCTGTGCGTGGGCTTTCTCTAGTTGTGGTGAGTGGGGGCTACTTTTCTTTGTGGTGCACGGGTTTCTCATTGCAGTGGCTTCTCTTGTTGCAGAGCATGGGCTCTAGGTGTGTGGGCTTCAGTAGTTGTGGTGCATGGGCTCAGTAGCTGTGGTGCATGTGCTCAGTAGTTGTGGCTCGCGGGCTCTAGAGCACAGGCTCAGTAGTTGTGGCGCACGGGCTTAGTTGCTCTGCGGCATGTGGGATCTTCCCGGGCCAGGGATCGAACCTGTGTCCCTGCATTGGCAGGTGGATTCTTAACCGCTGTGCCACCAGGGAAGTCCCAGCTTCTTTGATTTAGTTATATGCATTTAAGTTTCCTCCACGTCTATTCATGGTTTGATAGCTTATATCTTTTTTGTAGTGAATAATATTCCATTGACTGGATGTACAACAGTTTGTTTATCCATTCACCTACTGAAGGAATCTTGGTTGTTTCCAGGTTTTGGCCATTAGGAATAAAGCTGCTGTAAACATCCATGTGAAGGTATTTTTGTGAATATAAGTTTTTAACTCCTTTGCAAATACCAAGAATCATGGATTGCTGGATTGTATGGTAAGAGTATGTTTACTTTTGTAAGAAATCGCCAAACAGTCTTACAAAGTAGCTATACCATGTTGCATTCTCACCAGCAATTGCTGTTGCTCCACATCCTCACCAGCATTTGGTATTGTCAGTGTTCTGGATTTTGGCCATTCTAATACCGGTGCATACTGGTATCTCATTGTTGTTTTAACTTGCATTTCTTTGATGACACATGAATGTGGAACATTTTTTCATATGCTTCTTTTTCATCTGTATATCTTCTTTGGTGAGGTATCTGTTAAGGTGTTTGGCCCACTTTTTAATCAAGTTGTTTTCTTATTGTCGAATGTTCAGAGTTTTTTGGTATATTTCAGATAACAGTTCTTTATCAGATGTGTCTTTTGTAAATATTTTCTCCCAGTCCATGGCTAGTCTTATCATTCTGTTGATATTGTCTTTTGCAGAGCATAACTTTTTAATTTTAATGAAGTCTACCTTATTATTTCTTACATGGATTGTGTCTTTGGTGTTGTATCTAAGTTGTCACCATAGCCAAGGTCATCTAGGTTTTCTCCTATGTTATCTTCTAGGAGTTTTATAGTTTTGTGTTTTACATTAAGGTCTATGATCCATTTGAATTAATTTTTTTGAAAGGTATAAGATCTGTATTTATGTTCATTTTTTGCAAGTGGATGTCCAGTTGTTCCAGTACCATTTGTTGAAGAGACTATTTTCACTTCATTGTATTATCTTTGCTCCTTTGTCAAAGATCAGTTGACTATATTTATGTGGGTCTGTTTCTGGGTTCTCTGTATCTATTTGTTTATCCTTTCACCAATATCATACTGTCTTGAATACTGTAACTTTACTGTAAATTCTGAAGTTGGGGTAGTTGTTCTTCTCAATATTGTATTGGCTAATCTGGGTCTTTTGCCTCTCCATATAAGCTTTAGAATAAATTTGTTGGTATCCATAAAATAACTTGCTGGGATTTCGATTGGGATTGCATTGAATCTGTAGATCAAATTGGGAAGAACTAACATATTGACAATATTGTCTTTCTATCCATGAACATTGGACATCTCTCCATTTATTTAATTCTTTTTTGATTTCTTAATTCCTTTTCTGATATCCTATGGCAATAATGTTCACTTAGCAATAAATCAAATATTGTTTCATGATACCTTAAATATTATTTTTAGCTTTTATTATCATTTAGCATTTTATGTAACAATAATTCATTCTTTTCCAATTATATTGTAAATGCCATCCTGGTGCAAAATGAATTTTAAAAAGTTTCAATATCCTATCTAATGTCATATGTGGCTCACCTAGGTAAGAATTATTTAAGAGTGACAGCTTTGCTGAGCTTCCTTCTCTTGACACTCCAGCTTTCACTGCAAATGTCAGTGGGGTCAATTTCAGGTGTTTCTTAACAACATCTCCCCAAACTCTTTTATGTTGACTTTAATAAAAGCTACAAGAAGATGAGTTGATAGGAGCTGAACTTATACTATAGAATGAACCATGTCGAATTTATTAAGCAGTTAATTTAAGAACATGGTGAGTGTACATTTTGTGTACCATAAAATACATACATGTTAAGTTAAAAAAAAAAAGAGCAGTATGTTTCTGGTTCTGGCGTTTACTACAAAAACAAACAAACAAACAAAACCCCTGTGCTCTGTAGAATACTAGTGAAATCCTGAGCCAGGAGTCATTAAAAAGTATTTTTCTGGTGGGTTCTAGTTTGGGGCCTCTGTCTCTTCTCTTTTGGGTGTCAGATTGATTCAGGACAATATGTATACACTGGTTACTTCCTTTGACTAATTGCAGGGGTTTACATAACTGTGGAGAATTCTCCTACAATTCTCTGCTTACAATTGGCTTAAGGTATAGAATTGCCAGCCCTAATTTTCAAAAATGGCAGAAAAAGTATATTCAGGAATTTAGAGACCAGAAAACTTGCTTTCTTTCTTAAACAAGATGTCAGGGTGTGGTATAGAGAGAAGCACATTGGGGCAAATCTTTGTTCAGGTTTTCTCCACCAGAGGCCCGTCAGTTCTTCATGGCAAAGGAACTAGAAGACTTAGTCTGAGGCAGAGGGGATAGCCTTACCTCCAGAGGGAGAAGTTCAGGTTTGGGCTCCCAGAACACAGTGAGTTCACATAGACCTTTGCTGCCCATCCCTTAGGGATTCATCACCTCTGAACCTCTTTCTGGAAGAACTTCCAGAAATCTTTTTCCAGCTCCTTAATTTGGCAAACATGGAAACTTGGATGCCTGTATTGGCAAGGTCCAAACAGAGGAAGCAACCTGTCCAAGTTTATACAGCTGTTAATGGCTGAGCTGGGATCAGAGCCAAGTGAGCTGATTCACCACCTGGGGTTCTGCCCCTTTATGCCACACTTATACTGCCTGGCATGCACTTTTCATTTATCCCTACGTATCTTTTATCTCTCCAATAAAACTGCATTCATTTCACACTTACTGAGCATTTATTGTGTGGCAGGCACTGTACTAGCTGCTTTGTGGCTATAAAGATGATTAAAATTTGGTTCTTGGAGATCATGAACTTCTAGTGTAGTGAGGGACATAAGTAGAGACCCATTTACAGTGTGAGACTCGATGGGAAGAGGTTGGGTGCTATGGGATGATGGTGAAAGATGCCATCTTGGTCTGGAGGATTCAAGAAGGCTCTACCATGAGGTTTGAGCCTTATGGGCAGAGAGACTACCTTACACAACTTTGTATTCTTCACAGAGAATGCACAGCATGATAGGAGCCAGGAAAGCTGCACTAGCACAGTCATGGGAGACCTCTCAGAACTTCTTGTTTTAGAATTTAGAGAACTAGTACAACCTGCTCTTGACCTCTGCCTTGAAGGATACTGGAGAGCAGATAGTTTTCATTCTCCTTCCCCTCTTATTTTTTTTGTCTTTCTCATGCCACTCAGTTCTTCTGGGCTCTTCTCCAAAGTTTCGATGAAGATTAAAAATTGATTTTTGAGCCAGGATGTGTCACTAGCTGGGAAATGAGAGGCCAGTGAATCACATCAGGAGGCTGTGAGTTTCTTGCTTGCACTGGCTCCATGGCTGGACTGCTCCCAGTACTGCTGCAGGAATGAGAGGAAGTTATGGGGCAGAAAGCATTGCATCTTAGGGCCTTCTTTCTAAGGCAGTTTTGAAGCATCCACAGCCCAATCAGGAAATTCAGAGAAAGGAATGGAATCGATGACGGGGACGTTAGGAATCCATTCTTTCCCATTGACACCTTCTCCCTGGGGTACAGGCCTGTGGAGTGGTTTGGAACAGAGAGAGCTCCCTGGGTGCCTGGACTGGAAAAGACTAAGATTTGGCCTGGGGCCCCATCAGGTTCCAGAAGCCATTGGTGAAAACCAGATTACCAGGGGGACAGTCTGTTGGAGTCTCTGCCCCCAGAGCTAGGCACCCATTAATCTGTACTGGGTGTCCACAGCAGGAGGCTGATCTAAACTAGGTGGAGGGGGTTGATGAGGGCAAAGCTGGTAGAATCACTGGGTTTAAGTCAACTTCATTCTTCTCTTAATAGGTTGACCTTCAGACCAAGTGCACATACCTAATTTCTCAAGGCTAAGAAGGACTTCATGTAGCTGCTGGGTGGTTGGAATCAAGAACCTCTAAAGCTTTTTCCTTCTCAGAGATCTGGGATTCCATAAAAAGAAAGCCAATTTATCTTCTTTTCTATCTTTGTCACTATGTTGTAATCCTGACTTACTAGCTGTGGAACCCTGGTCTCTTACCTTCTCTAAGTGTCAGTATCTTTCTTTGTAAAATGGGTGTAATACTTTCTACTGCCCTTGGTTGTCAGAGGGACTAATTGAAATAATATATGTGAAGGTTCATGATTACGCTTCATAGGATAAAATTTCCTCCCTTCCTTTGCTTCCTCTCTCCAATGTCTTACAAAGATACTGGTGCAGTCAAGCATGTAACTGAAATCAGTCTTATATAATGATGATACTTCCTAGGTGAAAAAGCACTAAGACCCTCCTTGCCCTACCCCAGACAAAAATTTTATCTCTCATTATACCTTGTGATAATGATTGTGATAATGCTTGGTGTGGTGCCATTAGTCATTGTTTTTGTCATATGATATCATACTGTACATATTAGTCATTAAAATCTTAATAGGAACTAATTTTAAAAACATAGGTTCTTAAGATTGGAAGTCACTTTGTCCAACTCTCATGCCCCCAAATTATTCAAGAAGGTTCATCCAGACTCTGGATGAATTGAATAATTCTAATGATAAAGAGCTCACTATTTTATTGAGGTAGCCCATTCCATTGTGATGCATCTGAAATTGATTAGACATTCTTTTACAAGTTGAAGTAAAACTTTGTTTTACTTTGTTTTGTCCCCAAAACTTTGTTTCATTGGCCTGAGTTTTGTGAAATAGAGCAAACAGGAGTAAATCTGCTCCTTCTTTCATTTGTCAGCACTTTAAATATTTAAAGATAGAGATCTTCTCTTTTCCAATCTCTAAACATGGTTTAACTGTTTCTCCTGTAACTGTTTCTAAATCCTTTACAATCCAGGTTGCTCTTCTCTAAAGATGTGCACATTTTCCAGTGTTCTCCAAATGTGTGACCTGAATACTACCCCAGGAGGGTTCTAATAGTGTGGAGGCCAGAAGGTTAAAATCTCCTTTGGTCTGGATTTAGGCTGATAGCATTACAGTTTTTTTAAAAATCAGGTTGCGTAATTGCTTAATATTTAGTGTCTGATAAATTACAACCTCAAGACTTTTCCACAGAAACTGCTACTGTTGCCAAAATCTTGGCTCTCTGTACACCAGTGCCAAACAGAAATACAGAGACAGAGTTATGGAGGAGAAAGAAAGAGTGGCTTTATTTCTTTGCCAGGCAAAGGGGGAACACAGCAGGCTAGTGCCTCAAGAACTGTGCCCCCTTCCCTGGGGAATAGGGAGAGGTTATATAGTCAGGACTCAGTTGCCAGAGTTATGTGATAAGGATCAAGGCAGTAAGGTCTTGCATTCTTCTTCTGCAAAGTTTCAAAAGGGTGGGGTTGTCAACAAGGTTAGGGTGTGTGTAGGGTCTCAGGTGGTCAGGGTCTCCTTTTTAAAAATATTTATTTATTTTTGGCTGCATCGGGTCTTCACTGCTGCATGCGAGCTTTCTCTAGTTGTGGCGAGCAGGGGCTACTCTTCATTGTGGTGCACAGGCTTCATGGGCTTCTCATTGCGGTGGCTTCTCTTGTTGCAGGGCATGGGCTCTAGGTGCACGGGCTTCAGTAGTTGTGGCATGCGGGCTTCAGTAGTTGTGGCTCATGGGCTCTAGAGTGCAGGCTCAGTAGTTGTGGCACATGGGCTTTGTTGCTCCGTGGCATGTGGGATCTTCCCAGCCCAGGGCTCGAACCCGTGTCCCCTGCATCCAGGGCAGGCGGATTCTTAACCACTGCACCACCAGGGAAGTCCAGGGTCTCCTAATCTTGATAAGCTTCTCTGGTCCCTTTAATCTTGCCTCAGGAGGTTTCGTGGCTGCTCCTCCCTTGATTAACAACTGTTCGAATCTCCCCTTTGGAACTCAGGGAAGGTCATGGAGGCTGAAGTCTTGCCTACAAGAAATGGGGGACAAAAAGGCCTCTGTGTCCGGGAGCCCCACAGGGCCCTGCTCAGCATCACTGCCAAATTGGGCCTTTCCTGGATTAGACTATTATATTAAGCAATTAAATATTTTAATCTAAATGCATATAATTTTATTATTAGTTAAAAATCTCTCCCTCCCCCTTATGTTTGTTTCAGGCCACTGTTCTTGTTTCTTCACTGAATCTTAATTTGTCAGTCTACAAATTAGATGTTCTTTCTAGCTTTGTATCATCCAAAAGTTTAAATAAGCAGGTCCAATGACAGAGCACTTTAGCCCAATACTGAAGACTTTTCTAAAACTGGCACCTATACAGTCATCCCTGAGTAAGTTTGCTAAACTAAAATTGTTTAACAGTTCTGTCATTTAGCCTAAAATATTGAGAGCTCTCTTGCCTGGCTGCTTCCATAGTCATTTATTTAGTAAGGGAAAGTTCATTTGTTAATAATCTGAGTGGGGCTCTTACAATGCATATGCTTGGTAGACAATACTAATCAGTATAAGGTTTCTGGACACCTGTGATGCTATTTACCCAGGTGGACTGATGCAGGAATCATTGCTCTGGCCTGGAGGCAATATACTCAGTCACTGAATAGTACAAACATTGTGAAATGCACATGAGAAATTTTTGATTTGCCTTATTGTCTCAGAAGATTGAGGAAGAGCTGACTGGACTCAATTCTGACAACAAAAGGAATCCTGACCCACCCAATGTCCAGGATGCCCAGTCTTCAAGGACTTCTCTGTTGTCTTGTCCCATAAACCAGCAATTGTACAAGAGACTTCTGCAATTGTGAAAAACTTTTAAGAAATTCAAGGACTTGGACAATAGGGGAAGGGGGAGGTATAGTCATTGGGAGGAAACCTAAGACAAAGGAAATTTTGAACACTGGACTCCATGTTGAGAGAAGTAGACCAGGGACTGAGGGCAGAGGGAGAAGGAGGTTGTGCTATATGATTATTTTCCCAAGACCACAGACTTAGCTTGGACAGTTGAGTTGATTCTTTTCCCCATCAACTGGTATGCATTATTATAAGAGACCAGGGTGAAGCAGTCACTACTCTCAAATCTGATCCCATATATTTGAAATCTTTCAGCATACTAGGGAGGCCAGTTATGAGGGTCCTAGCCTCCTTTTGAAACATTTACCAACGTACCAGAAATGTGGAAAACAGGATCTTTGAGTGAAAGGATCATATTTTCATGTAATTTGTGAAAGCCAAGGAAGGGGACTTCTTGTTGAAAATGGCATATGGCATGCATGTCCCAATACAGCTTCTCAAAATATCCCAATGACATAAATACCCCTGAAAGACCAGGAAAAATACCCCAACTAAACTAAAATAAACTAAAAATGATGGATAACCTAATCCTAGGCTCTAAGAAGAATCTCTTCAGTATCAGGGAGGTGGAAGAAATTTGGAGGAATAAATCCTGTGTATGTTTCATGAAGTTAAGTTTTCACTTAACTTCACGAAACAGAACACCTGTGAAAAAAAGTCACATCATAATCCCTTGATCAGTCAGAGGCTGAGGATTTTCACAAACTGGAAAACAGGAAAATATTCCTTTAGGGCATGGGGTAGTACACTTTGAGATTTCCTAAAAACTGTTCTTCTACATTCAACCATATTTCACTATTTGTAGACAGACAGATATAGTCTCATCAGTTATGAAAATGATATTACTGAATGTATTGGGAAAAGCTACTGAACCCCTAGAAAATAGCTACAATGACAAAAATGGACAGGAATTGAGGAAGAGAATAAAGGGGAGACTTGGAGAAACCTGTGGTGGAATATTGCATTTAAACAGATGTTCTCGTGCTCGCTTCGGCAGCACATATACTAAACAGATGTTCTCATAAGTAGAGTAGGTGTAGTCAGAGAGGGAGAACAATGTTGATTAAGAGTACATGATGGAAACTATAGATTTTCTTGAACCATGTTTGTTTAAAGTATTAGAGCCTTGGACAGTGATTATAGGTGAAGATGCCACTGAAGCTGAACTAGATGAAAGTCTGTTAAAAATTGTAGCAACTTGAACTGTGAATATCAACCTCTCCTTAAGCTATAACCTGAGGAGAGGAGTCATCCATTAGCCTAGGAGTTAGAGTACAGCTAAAGACAATTCATACACCCTGTTGTTTGCAAAGATTCAGAATATGTAGATCCTGCCTTATATGAGAATGGGTGAAGAGAAAAACTGTCCATGGAAACTTTCTAAAAAATACTATAGAACAAAGAAAATTTAACATAATTGTGGAAATTCAAGAAAGAGGACTTCTGTTTCTCATGAGATGGCAGAGATTGGAGAAACTCTCCAAGTTTAGAACATCTAAAGTTGCTGAATAATTTATTTAAATGCTTTGCTGAGTTGGTGGGAGAGTAAAAGAAATATTCAGAACCTAGAAATGACAAGAAAGTTCTGGACAGCATTTGTACACAGGCATATGTGGATCCTTAGTTTTCTAGAGCTTAGATTTTAACTGGGTGGAATACAGAGCCTATGTAAGGTGGGAGACAAGTCAGATCTGAGATTCCTTCAAAAGCAACATCACTGAAGGACAACATCCTTAGTGATAAATTAGGGGGAACAAACAATACCACAGAGGTAAATAGTAGGGATACTTTAATGTCTTGGCTTTGATTCTGAGGGGAGGAAAATAATGCAAACATCCCTATCCCAAGCTTACCTTCCCATGTATCTGGGACCAAAATTCACAACAACTCTAAGACTAGAAAACCAACCTCCAAGCCAAATGCTTATTCTAAAGAGGTCTCAAGATTAGTTGTCCACCCAGGTCCCTGAAAGAATCAAATGAAAATCGCCTCTGTGGGAATATTTTTCCAATTTCAGAACTCAAAAATTACTATAGATAAATTCCAAGGAATATGAACTTATAAATACACACACACACACACACACACACAAAGAAACCACCATGTGGTAGAATCAGAAGACACAAGGACCACAAAACAGAGGACAAAGCTTGAATATAGTGACATTGTCAAAAATAGAATGTAAACTATTTTTAATAAGCTTGAAGAAAAAAGAGGGCATTTCAAATGTTACAAAAGGGAAGAAGATTATAAAGAGTGACTGAAAAGAATTGAAAAGGAACCAAATAGAATTTCAAGTTGAGATTAGAAATTCAATGTGTGGATTAAAGAAGTTAAAGAACAGTTTAGAATCACCTAGACAAAATTAGTGAATTGAAGGATAAACTGAAGACCTTACCCAGAATAATGCACAGAGAGCCAAGAGAATAAAAAGGGAGGGGGGCAGGTATTGGGAATTATGGAGGTTAGCATGAGAAGGTATGCCATTATCCTAATCAGAGTTCCACAAGGAAAAATTAGAGAATGGGTGGTGGTAAGGAGCAATATTCAAAGAGATAATGACTGAGAATTGTCCATCACTGATAAAATATATCAATTCTTATATTCAGGAAGTTCATGTAGGATGAATAGAAAGAAATCCACACCTAGATACATAATAGTCAACTGTTGAATAACAAAATGAAGATCTTAAAAGCAGCCAAAAGATAGATCAATACTCTGCAAAAGAATGCTAATTAGACTTAAGTAGACTTTTAAGCAGGAGCAATGACAATGAGAAAACAATGGAATTATATCTTCTAATTATAAATCTAGAATTCTATCCCTAGCAAAATTATCTGTCAAAAATGAGACTAAAAACAGTTTCACAAAAACTGAGAGTTTACTACTAAATCGTTCTTATTAAAAGAACTCTAAAGAGTATACTTAAGGTAGAAAGAAAATAAATGGAAAAACAAGCTCTGAGATGCAAGAAGAAATGGTGAACAAAGAAAATTACAAATGTGGGAAAATATAAATAACCATCAACTAAATAAAACAATTATAGTAATGTCTAATCTTGAGGATTAAAAAAAGATAAAACTAAAACCATGGGGAAAACCACATGTAAATGGGGGGAGGGGTTTGTGATTAGCATTACAGTGTTCTAAGCTCTGTATTCAGGAGGATGGAAGGAATACCGCTTAACTTTAGACTTTTTAAAAGCTATATTGTGCATGTTGAAATTTCTAGGGTAACCAACAAAAGAATAAAAATTGTAATGATTTTAAATTAGATGAATAAAAATATTTTATTATTTACAATAAATATCAATGGACTAAATTTCCCAGTGAAAAGTCAAACGTCAGGTTTCAGGAAATAAAAACAAAAGCAAAATCCAGTTATATACTGTTTATAATAGATACATCAAAATTTAAGGACACAGCAAGGTTAAAAATAAGAGAGTAAAGAAAGATACAACAGGTAAATACCAAACAAAGGAAAGAGGGGATAAGTAAAATAATATAGATTTAAAGGAAAAAACATAGCTCAAGGTAAAGATATTGTCATAATTTATAAATGGTTCAGTTTACCAGGGAGGTAAAACAATACTAGATTAGTATACATATAATAACTATACATAACTATATAACTGTCTCTTTATCATCTATCTTTGTTATCTATCATCTGTCTAATTACTATCATAATGGGAGATTTTAATACATATTTTTTCAGTAATTGATAGTCAAACCAACAAAAATTAGTAAGGATATGAAATATTTGAATAACAATTAACAGTACACCTAAGAACTGCAGAGTGTTTATTTTAAACACACATGAAACATTTGAAAGTTTGATCACATAAAGCAAGTCTTAAAATAGTTAAAAGGATCAGCATCCTAGAGAATACAATCTGAGCACAAAATTAGAAATCAGTAACAAATATTATTTGTTTGGGGAAAAAAGACCCATGGATCAAAGATAAAGAGGAAATTAAAAGTTACTTAGGGGGCTTCCCTGGTGGCGCAGTGGTTAAGAATCCGCCGCCAACGCAGGGGACATGGGTTCGAGCCCTGGTCTGGGAAGATCCCACATGCCGTGGAGCAACAGCCTGTGTGCCACAATTACTGAGCCTGCACTCTAGAGCCCGCAAGCCACAACTACTGAGCCCACATGCCACAACTACTGAAGCCCACGGGACCAGAGCCCGTGCTCCGCAACAAGAGAAGCCACCGCAATGAGAAGCCCGCGCACCACAATGAAGAGTAGACCCCACTCTCCACTATCAGAGAAAAGCCCATGTGCAGCAACGAAGACCCAATGCAGCCAAAAACAATAAATAAATTTAAATAAATAAATAAATAAAAATAAATAAAATAAAATTATTAAAAAAAAAGTTACCTAGAACTGAATAATATTGAAATAATACACATTAAAATGTGTGGATGGAGGGGATTTATGGGAAGTAATGGCTGCATAGTTTTAGTATCTTTCTTAATACCTACATAAAAGAGCAGAGAGAGAAACTGGACAGTAAAACCAAAAGCCCAGGGATAACATTTGCAGCCAAACTAAACAATATTTCCTCGAATCCTGAAGTAAAATTACAAGTATCATCACTCCAGCCACAAGATAAGCATGGTATCAGTGGCTGTCTGAAAAGAAGAAATGAGCTCAAGAAGTCCCTGCTAAGGCCTGAAGGAGCTGGAGCAGAACTTTCAAAACAGACCTGCCAAGACTTCCTTCTAAGGCAGACCCCACACTCAGGAGGAACTGCTGGGAGTAGAATCAAAATTGAGCAGGATAAAGGCAATGGAGACAAAGGAAAGAGAAGGCTCAGATTAAGGGTAGAGGAGACAAGTGGATCCAGGAAATCTCTTAGAGCAATTAACCATATTTTTTATTTAACACAACATGAAAATAGTAGAAGAGGAAGCTCTGTGAAATTAGAAAATCTACCCTGAACCACATCTTCTTCTGAAACTGAACAACAGAAATGCATTGAGGTTTAATTCCATACCATAAAAATGAGCAACAAGAAAATAACCAGGTCAAAACTCACAGGAAGTTATTGTATGAAAAAATAGAATATGGAACAGAATAACAAACCTATAGGCCCTGAATGCACACTAGAGTGTGAAATAAAACCAAAACTACAATCTACTATTTCAAAATGAGCTAATGTATAAATGTTAATTTTCTGATTTTGATGGTTGTACTGTGGTTATATAGAAGAATGTTATTTTTAAAAGGAAATACAAATTAATGAATTTAGGCATGCTGGGAGCATCAGGCTGGCAACTTATTTCCAAATTGCTCAGGAAAAAAAAAATCTTTGCATAGTACACACAACTTTTTTATAAGTTTGAAATTGTCTAAAAATTAAAATCTTCAAAAATAGAAAGAGGAAAAGAATTTCAGATGAAGTGACAAATATTGAAACTAGACAAAGAAGATAAAACATATGAATAATAACAGTCCCTTAAGAAGAAACCCAAAGCAAGGACACAAACAAATACTATTATAAAAACTGTAAATCAAGGAAACATTTTTGAAAAAAATTGTAGATATGAGAAGAGTAAACTGTGTAATTGAGAATATTGACCCAGAATAACCAACACTGAGACATGTACAAATACAATTATTGGAATTTAAAGAAAAATATTTTAGGCATCTACACAAAAAAGCCTATGATTTATAAAGAAAATTAGAGGTATTATCAGACTTTTTGACAGCAGAGCTTTATGCTGAAAGAAGAATAACATTTTAGATACCATTTAATTTTATATTAAAGAAAATATGAAGGAAGCGTTTTATATCCAGCAAAACTGTCTTTCAAGTAAAAATATCAAAAACTGTTATAAACACATACAAGAACTCAGAGAATATTGTCCTCATGAACGCTTCCTGAAGAGTCTTCTAGAGAAAAATCTAAATGATTAGAGAGACATTATCAGAAGTGCTGCCACCTGACCTCTATTACATCAAGGTCCTATCATCTCCATTGCCACCAGCAAGCTAAGTTGTATAACAACCTCTTTTGCTATCAGCCCTGGCCTACAGAGGAGAACCTCCAATGAGCTTTATGGCTATGCTGGTGCCTATTTCACCAGTGTATCCCCTATGGCCTTTGCCAATAGTGTGTAAATTATGTTCCAATGGAAGATAATCATCTAGCAGGTCTTCTAGTTGTACACAGTATATCCATGCCACCATGCCTGACTTCTTGAGATTTTTAATTTCTTCATCTGCCATCTGTCATGGCAAGTCTGACATTTCAACTCTGCTTCATGTGAGCTATTCCTTTTTCAATGCTTCTAGAAGCCCTTCTAGTAAGGAGTGTGGACCATTTCCTGAGGTCCTTGTCAGTATATTAAGTCCTGTGTCTCAGTAGAATGCTTCCAAGTCAATGAATCATTTCCTATTCAATTTTATATTCTAGACTCTTGATCAGTCACTCTTAGAATACAGTCCCAAGCAAGCTTCTTCTGGAATACGCTGGCTAGGTATTGAAGCTCCACTTCTTCCCTTACTAGGACTAGCACACATCCTGCTGGGTTTTGCTGCAGCTCGACCCTAGTTCTAGGAATAGTGAATGGCTAGTAGAGGAGATGGGGTGGCTACTGGGAGAGACATATATTACTTTGCACAGATAAGAGCTCTGTACCCTCTTCCAACAAGAGGGTGAGGAGGAAGGTAAGGGGACCATGCTGACTTTTAATAAGAAGGAGTGGGCTACATTTGCAAGCTCAGAAGCTTCAGAGGAGTCTTAGTAGTCAAAATCTTTAGGCCCAATGACTCAGATGTCCCTATCCCATGTTTCAAGCCCCAGATTTTCCTAAACAAGGCCCTAATTTTGTCATAACAGACCTACCTGGTTGTGCATTTAACTATCTTTGATATTCAGCAACTCTGACTATTAAGTGATAAGAAGAGATGAGAGCTTCTTTGTAAGCATCCAAAGAGGCCCTCTGGCTTTTACAACTGACTCTCAAGTGTCTGTTATCCTGTTCCTTGTCTTCTATAGATAATTCATGCTGCTTAGCAACAGCTATCTAATCCTGTAATCTTATAGCTACTATTTTCTCCATACATCTCAAACAACTGATACATTATTAGCCTGCTAGCACATTCCCTTTCCTCAGTACATTTTCCCAATTCATCACAACTGAAAATTTTAACAAATGGATTATCACCTGTGCCAGGGACTGTTGGTATAAAACCTACCATCAGTGATGGGATCTTCATTGCCAGACAAGCAGTGAGTGATTCAGCTTCAAAATACCATCTTATTGTCTGTTTTCTCTGATCACTTCTGATACTAACTGTTGTAGGTTGGGTTCTTCAGAAGCATAAGTAGACATTGAGATAGAGATTGGGGTACAAGGTGTTTGTTAGGAATCAACACCTGTGAAAGGAAGGAGGAGAAAGCAGAATTGGGCAGAGGAAGAAGTCTATCATGCAAGGCCAACAGAACCTTGCTCAACTTGGTAGGAAACTCTGGAGCTAGTACTGACCATCAGAGTGTCTGCCATTAGGCCAAAGAGACCAGGCCTTTGTACCCTACCTCGCTTAATCACATGGTCAAGCCTGCATTAGGAAGGGCATAATTTCAGGAAGGCAGCTCTCTGCAGCTGAGGTAGATCCAGCTGTAGGCTGTCTACAATCCAACTCCCTGCAGCTGGGCAGCAAGTCCTTCCTTGAAGGGGGATCTGGGTGGTACATCATACGTAATGGCTATAGCCTTTGACAGTCGATACTTAGGATGACCACAAAAAATTCAGTTAGAATGATGATAGCATATGCAAATATATTTTAAAATCATAATTGGTGGTAGTAGTAGTAATATTATTATCCTGAGGCAAGTATGTATGAAATATGAGATAAAACAAATGAATAGTAATGGGATGTTGTAATTCTCTTACCCTTTGTATCCTTGAGGGGAAAAACAATTTATATATATTATATATATATATATATATATATATATATATATATATATATATATATATATACACACACAGACGCAGACACACACACACACACACACACACACACACATATAGTGAAGATTGGAACTGAAATTAATGCAATTGGAAACTAAGATAGTAAACCAATAAAGCCTAAGCTTAGTCATTGGAAAGAATTATAAAATTTAAAAATCTCTGACAAGATTGATCAAGAGAAAAGGAGAGATGATGTATGTAAATAATAACATAAAAGGTAAGAGAATATAATGAAAAACTTTATGCTAATAAAATTTTTTTTAACATCTTTATTGGAGTATAATTGCTTTACAATGGTGTGTTAGTTTCTGCTTTATTAACAAAGTGAATCAGCTATACATGTACATATATCCCCATATCTCCTCCCTCTTGGGTCTCCCTCCCACCCAACCTATCCCACCCCTCTAGGTGGTCACAAAGCACCGAGCTGATCTCCCTGTGCTATGCAGCTGCTTCCCACTAGCTATCTATTTTACATTGGATAGTATATATAAGTCCATGTCACTCTCTCACTTCGTCTCAGCTTACCCTCCCCCCTCCCTGTGTCCTTAAGTCCATTCTCTACATCTGCGTATTTATTCCTGTCCTGCCTCTAGGTTCTTCAGAACTTTTTTTTTTTCGATTCCATATATATGTGTTAGCATACGGTATTTGTTTTTCTCTTTCTGACTTACTTCACTCTGTAGGACAGACTCTAGGTCCATCCACCTCACTACAAATAACTCAATTTCGTTTCTTTTTATGGCTGAGTAATATTCCATTGTATATATGTGCCACATCTTTATCCATTCATCTGTTGATGGACACTTAGGTTGCTTCCATGTCCTGGCTATTGTAAATAGAGCTGCAATGAACATTGTGGTATATGACTCTTTTTGAATTATGGTTTTCTCAGGGTGTATGCCCAGTAGTGGGATTGCTGGGTCATATGGTAGTTCTATTTTTAGTTTTTTAAGGAACCTCCATACTGTTCTCCATAGTGGCTGTATCAATTTACATTCCCACAAACAGTGCAAGAGGGTTCCCTTTTCTCCACACCCTCTCCAGCATTTATTGTTTGTAGCTTTTTGATGGCCATTCTGACTGGTGTGAGGTGGTACCTCATTGTAGTTTTGATTTGCATTTCTCTAATGATTAGTGATGTTGAGCATTCTTTCATGTGTTTGTTAGCAATCTGTATATCTTCTTTGGAGAAATGTCTAGGTCTTCTGCCCATTTTTGGATTGGGTTGTTTGTTTTTGATATTGAGCTGTATGAGCTGCTTGTAAATTTTGGAGATTAATCCTTTGTCAGTTGCTTCGTTTGCAAATATTTTCTCCCATTCTGAGGGTTGTCTTTTCGTCTTGTTTATGGTTTCCTTTGCTGTGCAAAAGCTTTGAAGTTTCATTAGGTCCCATTTGTTTATTTTTGTTTTTATTTCCACTTCTCTAGGAGGTGGGTCAAAAAGGATCTTGCTGTGATTTATGTCATAGAGTGTTCTGCCTATGTTTTCCTCTAAGAGTTTTATAGTGTCTGGCCTTACATTTAGGTCTTTAATCCATTTTGAGTTTATTATTGTGTATGGTGTTAGGGAGTGTTCTAATTTCATTCTTTTACATGTAGCTGTCCAGTTTTCCCAGCACCACTTATTGAAGAGGCTGTCTTTTCTCCATTGTATATTCTTGCCTCCTTTATCAAAAATAAGGTGACCATATGTGCATGGGTTTATCTCTGGGCTTTCTATCCTGTTCCATTGATCTATATTTCTGTTTTTGTGCCAGTACCATACTGTCTTGATTACTGTAGCTTTGTAGTAGAGTCTATGCTATAAAATTCGAAAACTTATGTGAGTGGGAAAAAGTCCTGGATTCAATGTTGTGAAAACTTACCAAAACTGATCCAAGAAAAAATAGAAAATATGAATGTTCATAGAAATGATTTAAGGAATTAAGTTTTAAGGGATTTTCCTAAAAAGAAAACACCACATTCAGACTATTTTATAGGTAAGCCCCCTAAAGTTTCCTGTGTCATCACTTCTATTCAATATTTTACCAGAGGGCCTAGCCAGTAAATAAGACAAGAATTATAAAGAAACTTATGGAAAGGAATATGTGAAACTATTTTCAGATGATAATGTTCTCAATATAGAAAACTAAAATATATAATCTGCAGGAAAATTATTAAAATTAATAAAAATTTATGAAGTTTGCCAAATGTGTAAATATCTGTTGTGTGTCTATACAATGGCAATGTCCAGTTAGAAAATGCATTCATATTGAAGTTTAAGGGAGGCCAATTAATAGCACCCTTCTTTGCAACCTGAGTTCTGAACCAGGCAAAAAGAGTAGGCACATAAATGCTGAAACACTATTGTCAAAAACGTTGATTGTGGAAAATATGGCTTATATCCGTGTATAAGGAGAGATTCATAATCCTGAATTCCAGAATTAGACAGCCTTATCCAATGAGTCACTCATAGCGTAGGAACTCCAAAGACCTCTTCTATAGGGGATGAGTTATTTCTGTTAAGCTTTATGCATGCCTTAGGGTAATCAAGACCACATGTTCTCATAGGTAGAGCAGCTCACAAGAGGAAGAGAAGAAGGGGCTGGGCAAAAAAAGCTAAGTTTATCCTTCCAAACCATTATTAAGATTATGTTGCTTCTTCTCTCTCAGGGCCAGCGTGAGTGAGGGGTGGAGACAGGCCAGGATTATTTCACAGGTGAAGTTCCCTCCTCATAGAAGGAAATCCTCAGAGCAGGGAAGGAGTTTCTCCTTCTTCCCCACAAAAAAGAATTTATAATATTACCCTTCCCACATACACCAAAAAATGTTCAGCCCCTAGGAAGAGATTTAATAAAAGTTATACAACATCTTTATGTAGAGATGTATAAAAATTTATTGAAATACATTGAGAAAGACCTAAATAAATGTCCATATTTATTTGACATGAGACATATCATGGTCACAGACAAGAAGACTCAACGTTATAAAGTTGTTAATTTTCCTAAAAATCAGTCCACAGATTCAATGTAGTTCTAATAAAATTATAAACAGGGGTTTTGAGGAATTTGAATAGCTATTTCTAAAATTAATGTGGATGAACTAAAGGTCATAAATAGCAAATACACTCCTGAAGAAAAATGACAAGGTAAGAAGACTTGTTCTACCAGACCAAGTCTTATTTCAAGCTATGAGACAAGCTATTAAGACAGAGTGGTTTGGGTAAAGGGATAGGAAAATAGCCCGAATGGAACAGAATAGAGAGCCCAGAGGCAAACTTATATGTTTCTGATTAAAAAAAAAAAAAAATTTTATGAAAAGCTGGCATTGAAGATCAATTGGGAAAAGATGAACCATTTAAGAGATATCACTGAGACAACTGTTATCTATGTGGAAAAATAATTGGATCTTATATACACAAATGCAGGACTTCAGGGAGAAACTGTACAATTTTTAGGGAAAAATATAGAAAAATGTCTTTTGACTTTGGGAGTAGCAAAAGATTTCTTAAAAGAGATTCAAAGGGGCAAACCTTATAAAAATTAGATTGATCAATTTGACTGCATTATAACTAAGAACTTTTTCTTTCAAAAGAAAGTAAAAAAATAAGCCATAAATTGTTAGAAAATAGTTGCAACTTATCAACCAATAAAGAATTAGTATATAGTTTATATCACAAATACCTATGAATTAATAAAGAAAGATAAACAAAACATTAGAAAAAATGGACAAAAGACATGAACAAGCATTTCACATTAAAGAAACAACACTAGTTAACGTATGTGCAAAGATGCTCAACTTCATAAGGAATATCACAATTAGGCAGCAATTCATATTGCCCAGATTTATAAAATTAACAAATCTTACAATACTAAGTACTGTTGAGGATGTGGAACAATGGTAACATTCAGACACTGCTAGTAGGAGTATAAATTGATGCAACTTCCTTGGAAAACTCCTTGGTGTTCCTTGGTGTAAAGATGTGAATATCCTGTGATGTAGGAATTTCACACCAATATATAATATTTCCTAGAGAACTTGCACAGGTGCACCAGGGACCATGAATGAGATTATGATTGTAACCTTATTTGCCACAGCAAAAACTGGAAACAATGCAAAGTTCATCAACACTAGAGTGGATGAATACATTGTAGTACATTCATGTAATGAAATACTATACCAAAGTAAAAATGAGTGAACCACAACTATATGCGCTAAATAAATTTCATGTTGAGTTAAAAAGTCATGAAAGAGTACAAATGTTATGATTCAGTTTGCATAAAGATAAAAAGGCAAAAAAAAAAAAAAAAGATAAAAAGACCCAAGGCTCAGGACTTCCCTGGCAGTCCAGTGGTTAAGACTCCACACCTACCACTGCACGGGGTGCGGGTTTGATTCCTGGTCTGGGGACTAAGATCCCACGTGCCGCGTGGTATAGCCAAAAAAAAAAAAAAAAAAAAAAGGCCCAAGGCTCCAGGTTGCCTTTAGCCCTGGCAAAAGAATCACATGGGCCAACGTGATGCCCTGGCGTTCTACACTGGGGTTTGAGGCCAAAGCCTCAGAGAAGAAATGAGCATTCATTCATTCATTCATTCATTATTATGTTCCTACTCCGGACCAGGCACTGGCGGGAAAAGTGACAAAGTAGACTAGGTATTTGTCCTTATGGATTAATAGGGAAGACAAAATTAAATAATTATACAAATACATATATAATTACAAAATGTGGTAAGTGCTGTGAAAGGAAAAGCAAAGAAAGCAGTGAGAGTGTAATTAGAGTCCTTCACTGAGGTTTCATTTAAACTACTTAAGTTGAATGTCACTAACACAGTGCCTGCCACATGGAAAGCACCTAATATATATTTTTTGAGCGATTGCTACTTCTGCTTATTCTATTCATTCAACAAATATGTATCGGGAATATTCTCTGTGCTAGGTATTATTACGGGTGCTGGAGATACAGCAGTATCTCCTTGTAGAGACCTGGCCATAAAACCAAGCAAGTAAGTAAATTATATACTACATTTGAAGGTGTTGAGATCTATTGAGAAAGGTAATGCAGGAAAGGGGGAGTAGAGAGTATTGGGAGGGTGTTGGAATTTAAAATAAGGTGGTCAGCAAAGGCTTTGTTTCCTTAAGAATGTGGCATTTGAGTAAGGCTCGCAGGTGGGATAGGAGCAAGAAAAAATGATCAGTCTACAAAGGTAAGTATAGATACAGTTAAGGGGAAATTGAGACCCAATTTAGGTAAGAAGAAGTAGTTACTTTCAGTTCAAATTTCCAAGCCCAGAGAACATTCATCCTAGAATGCATATAGAATCACTCACACTAAAACAGAGACATATAAATATCTTTTAAAAAATAGAAAAAGATAGATTCTGGCACTGACCAACTGGTTAGATTTCTCTGTGTCCTTGGCAGAATTCTAGAATGCATTAACAAACAGGTGATGTGTGAGCATTTAGACAAGGAAACAGTTATTGGTGCCCAAATATACCCTATTATATAATATGCCCCAATATCCTTTTTTGTTCTTTGTGTGTGCAGCACAGATTCCATGGGCAACTAATCTGAAATTCTACATAGAATATCAGTCTAACTAGAGTTTCACAATGCGCATTAGCTTATTAAGAGCTCCACAGTAAATGAATTAGTTTAATTTTTTTTAACTCAAGAACCACTCAAAAACAAAAACCAAAAAACTATTATCTGGCAGAAGGAGTATTCCATTAAACACACTTGAAGATACACTAAGTTAGAAGAAAGGATGAAAGATGGGATTAGACTAGACAGTGGAGGGGTTTTGGAGCAAGACTGGACTGGACTAGGCTAGACTAGCCCTCTGTGAGAACAAGGAACAGCTGGGGGTAAGCGGTGTAGGGGGAGCCAGACTGGCTTAAAGGGCCAGAGGGAGAGCAGGCAAGCACAAGAGCAGACATAGATTCTTTAAGAACAAGTCATCCCAAACTAAATCATTTTTGATGGGTTTATAGAACTTGCAGATCAAGGGTATGCTGTAGACGCAGTGCATTTTGATTTCAGAAAGCAGTTGACAGAGTTCCTTATAATATTTGTATGAAAAGAAAGGGTGGGAAGAGGTTAAATGAGAGCACAAATGTTTGAGTATTAGTTGTTAACCCAGTTATTCCCAAAGCACATTGATTGTTGGACTAATGATGCCGAAGTGGAGGGAAGTCTCTTAATGTCTTCTAGCCAGGGCAATACAGAGCAGTGGATAAGATGATAGGCTCTGAAGCCACAGTACCTGGCCTCAAATCCTGCCTCTGCCATTTATTAGCTGAGTGACCTTGGGCAAGTTACTTAACCTCTCTGTGCCTCAGTTTTTCATCAGTAAAGTGGGGATACTAATCATACTTATTAGATTGATATGAAGATGCTATGTGTTAACTCATGGGAAGTGTTTAGAACAGAGCCTGGCACATGGTAAACACTCAATAAATGTGGTTAACTGTTGTATATTCTGTCCTGGGCTCTACATACTTTTTTTTTTTTTAAATCTGGGGCTCTGATTAACATACAAAAGCCACTTTCCTCCTATAGCTGGGAGAAACAGATGATATGTTAGATGACAAAGTCAAGATTCAAGAAGATTTCAATAGGCTAAATGAAGTCTTTAAACCATGAAGATAAAAACTTCAGAGGTAAAGGTCAAGATCAGGTCTATACTTCAAAAAAATCAATAAAGTCCAGGATGAGGTGAAAGTGACTTAAAAGCCAGTTAATGCAAACACACACACACACACAGGCACAGATTAAACCATAGAATGCTCCGATTGTCTCATTTTTTTAAAGAACAAACGATAAGAGTGGTAATGGTTCCAGTGCCGTCCCTACTCCGCAGACCACATCCAGAGGATTTTATTCCTATCTGAGAGCTAGCTCCCTGCCTGACTGCAAGACATCTTCAAGCAGGAACATGTCCAGTGGGGCTGCTTGAATGGGGAAGAGCTCCCCAATCCCATCGGGTACAGACCAGTTTCAGGAAATCGGGACTATTTAGCCCAAAGACAGGAAGACTCGGAGGAGGCCTGACAACCGTCTTAACATATTTGAATGTCTGCCATGGAAAAGAGGGATTTGATTTATCCTTTAAGGCTTCACAGGTCTGATGGTTTGAGTTACAGGGAAGCAGTTTGGGGTGGGATATGGTGGAGAGCTAATAAATAAGAGGCCTGGACTTCCCCTTGAGTTGGCAAGGGCCTGTCATTGGAAGACTCCCCCCGCCACAGAGGGGAGAGGGCTCCCTCACCCCTACCCCCTGACCTAGAGGGCCTAGTGAGGGAGGAAATTCCTGCACAGGGAGGAATGTCCTGCTAGGTGGCCTCTAAGGTCCCTGCCGACTCTTGAGATTGGCCATTCTGGGAATAGGGTCTGGTGGGTTGGGGAGAATTGTCTATGAAGGAAAACATTTTATGAGTTTCTGTCTGGAGGGAAATGCATGGGGACATGTGGGAGCTGGCCTGTGGGTACCTGCAAAGACGGCCGTGAAAGAGGCTACTGCCCACCTTCACATCCCCAGCCCGCTTGCCGGGAGCCCGTCTCTTTTCACATCAGGGAGGATGCCTTGGAGATAAAACCATTTCTGAAAAAAATAAAATAGAAGTGAGGCAAGTGTGCGTGTTGTAGAAAGGGAGCACTTGTTTGGAGAGTGTTTTATTCTTCTCCTTCGCTTGTTTTCTGAGTAGCTTGTCAGCAGACCTCTTGCAGAGGCTTCTATGCTCTGGAGCGTGTTTCCAAGTGTTATAGGCACACATGTTTTTGGAAATCTAAACAGGCTGTCTGAAGCTGCTTTTTAAAGTGAAGAACTGTTTTTAAGTAGTGTGGCAATCCATCTGAATTGAATATTTTAAAACGTTCCATGTTTGTATAAAGAACAGTTGTAGCTCCATGTCCTGAACATAACTTCTTCGTGAAGATGATCAGAACTTCTGTGATATTAAAATTTGGGGCCGCAGAGGACCGATTCTACAGCAAAGAGGGAATGGCCCCCAGAAACCCTTTGTATCCACCATGGAGGATTTTCTCCTGCCTTCTCTCATTTCTGGGTGGATTTACTAAGGCTTCTGTGTCCCTGGTCCTGAGTGATAATGTAGCTAAACCAAAAAACGGGGCCCAAGTCTTCAGGAAGCCTAAAATCCAAATTGGGAAATAGTTTTACCCACCTCTTGGTGGTAAATTGTAATGGTTGGTGGTAATTGTAAAGCAATTAACAGATGAGCAGTTATGGCCATGGCCAGGATGGAGGCAAGATATGTTCATTAGTGCACATGCCAGTGCAATGCAATTTTTTTTTTTTGATAGAACGACTCATATTATGGTATCTTCTTAGGAAACACAGTTACAGAGGGGTGGTTCCAAAGTCTGTTACATAAATCTCAAAGTGCCATAGCTAACACAACTGCTCTACTTGGCCTCTGTTCTTCAGAAGGCAAATTAGAAGGGAGTATCATGGAGGAACTGGTATGAACTTGCGGGCAGCAGAACGTGTGTATCTTCCACTTGGCTTTGAGCAGGAATGGAAAGTAAGAATAAAGACAACTGCATTTGGTAACCCTGGTTAATTTATGCTCGTCACATGGGTTGTTATATATTGTCATTCAAGATTCATTTTTGAATCTCTATCTTCTTTGACCTAACATCTGCTAAGTGTGTACTACCTGATTACAGGAGCGCTCTTATTCCTGTTGAGGAGACAGATTTGTGAACACAAATTCCAATATGCTAGATGTAAAGAATTAACCAAGGCACCCCGTTTTCTAGCCACAGGACAAAAGGAATTCTCCAGGACTGCTTTGCTTGTCAGGTGTTCTAAATGGAACCTTAAATGTGTCTTTACTTTTTCAACTTCTGGTACAAGGACCAAAAAGAGGGGGAAAATGATAGGAAGTGATAAACACTGTTTATGAAGAATGTGTCTCTTCTTTTTCTAGTAATAATTACCCATGTGAAGGGATTATGCCATTATTTGCCCAATCCTCATGAACCTCACTAATGACAATGCTTTCGACATAGGGAAAATTATGTAAAGGGGGGGAAATTGGACATAAGGCTCACCCTCTTAACCCTGAAGTCTTCCCTGCTGTGTCCCTTGCTTAAAGGACGGGGGTTGCAGAAAGGAGGTTGGGTTTGGATGGATAACCATTACATTTTGTTAAAGATTGCAACATTATGCAGCCATTGTCCCTCCTCTGTCAGGATTTTTCCCCTCATGACTTTCATTTCTTCAGAAAGTGTTGGGACCATAGTCCCTGGTTTCAGGCTGGACACACGTCGTTCTCTTAGAGCCTGTTGGTCTGTATTCTAGGGGACACTGTCCCCCTGACTGCTGAGTATGCACTAGCATCTCATCTAGTCTTTAACAGGGAGCCCAAATTATCTGGTTCCTTCCCCCATGACTTTTTCCTTTAAGTTAATGAACTATACCTGCTACCTTAATTTATTTGCTCCAAGCTGTCTGTCTGCACAATGAGAATTGATTATCAAAGTGAAAAGAGGACTTTGGGGTGAATAATCCTTATCTGAGACCCTTTGAGTCTTAGTTGTCTCATTTGTAAAGTAGATTGAAGGAATTTAATGGATGCAATTTAGAAATGGTAAAGGCTGTAAAAATACAAGGTGCTGCTTACTACTGATCCCAACAATCCCACCTCTTCTTTCTGGCCTCCATTGCCTACCATCAACATTTCTTAGAACCCTTCTTGCTACTTCCCTTCTCCTGATTCATTAACATGCATTCCTTGTTCTTAAAAAGAAAATATATTTGCCACTACAGGAATCTGACTTCAACTGTCTGATTTTGTATTCCTTTAACCCTTTCAATAAACATTGATTTCTTTTCTGTGCCAGGCATTGTGCTGATGAGGTCTATAAAGGTCTATAAGAGGTAGTCCTTAGTCTCAAGGCAATACTATGGAGTATGAAAGATCTGGATTTGAATCTTGGCTCTGACATTTACCAGCTGGGTGATCTTAGAGAAGATGCATAATATTTGAACCTCAGGTTTCTCACCTGGTGTTGTAAGGAGTAAAGGCAATAACGTGCCTGACTGATCCATTTTGTTGGTCTTCTGTAAATGTTGAATATTGTTGTTGCTGTTATTATTACTATTATTACGCCAGGTCAGCCAACCCCTGGAATTCATTCACTGTAAACAGCTAATGCAGGAAAGGAGCTGGTGGCCCTGCCTGAGATAGACTGTGTTTGAGAGAACAGGTAAACTACCCTTTGGTGACGTCATGAAATAACTGAGAAGAATTTGGTGGGAAATACCAGTTCATTCTTGCACTGTGCCTGGTGTGGCTGGGGAAGTACAGATGCACTGCAGGGTGTGGCCATTCTCCTAATCACCTGAGGACATCAGGCCACCTGTCTCCCTTTCTTGCCTTGCCACCTCTGCCTACATTTACAGTGTGTTTCCCATCTTTACCCTTTGTCTTTCTGTTTCTGCTATGAAACCACAGATTCTGCCTGTATTACAGGGTAACTTCTATTTCCTAAGGTTTTGTCAGCTCCTAGAAGACAGGAAATATTTTACTAGTATTTATGCCTCCTGCAATATTACAGTAGTAGGTGCTCCAAAAGTATGTCATATATACTTAAACTGAACTTCAGTCATTCCCGGTTGATTATCTTATCAAAATTAGTTCCAAACTCAGCCCACAGTCAAAATCCTCCATGAACTTCATCTTCCACTATTCTCCAGGGCTGCTTTAGACAATTTTTCTTCCCTTCCCAATTTTCTCTGCTGTTCTCACCTCTTCTGGAGGTGCTATTTTCCTCTCTTTACCTCATACTTACTTACTTCTTCACTTTTAATGCTGTGTTCATGTCCTACTTCTGTCACAGAATCTTCCCTTATTATCCAACTGACATGGATTTCTCATTCATTCATTAATTAATCATTCATCTAACACTTTCTTCATTTAGTCTTGATTACACACTGTCTTATATTGTTGTCCAGTTTTTGCATGCTTTTGTGATATGATAGACATTAGTCCTGCTCATCAGTATTTCTGGTTCTCCTCCTTGTGGGCCCAGTAGCATTGTACTTAACCTACCTCTTGTTAGTCACACCATGTGACTTGCTTTAGCCAATCCAGTCAAGAAGAACTGACAAGTGTCACATGCAGGCAGAAGCTGAAGAGTCAGTGCATGACTCTCTTCTTCTCCTACTGTTGCAATGACCTGTGACAGTCCACAGAGTCAGCCCTCTGTCAGCCTGGATCCCTGAGGATAATGTTGAGCAGAGTCCCACCTCCATAACTTATGAAAGACATGTACCATATATGAGAATTTAAGCACTGATTGATTTAAGTTTCTAGAATTAATGTAACTAGGTGATCCTAAATGACACAGGTGTCTTGTTTCCTGAGTAAGGCTAAGCACAAGGACTGAGTCTTCACTGGTTCCTACATGTCTCTTGGGACCTCAAGGAGCGTAGCACACATACCAGGCTCTTACTGTTTGTTAAATGAATATTTTTAATCCGATCACAGTACCTTGGGATTGAAAGGGATGACTAAGGTCACCTAATGTTAACATTCGTTTGAATCTCTTCTATAACTTTTCTGCCTGGTGTTTAGTCTGTTTAAACAATTCCAGTGACAGTAGACTCACGCCATTCAAGGCAGTTTTTTTTTGTTTTTTTGTTTTTTTAAATTATGCTAGAAAGTTCAGCCTTATATTGATCCAAAATTGATCTCAGTGTAGCATCCTGTCCTTGGTCTGAACCACCTCGCAAGCTGTAAGGGAAACATTGGCCCATGAGTCCTGCTCCTCACCGTGTTGGTGCAGAGGAGAGAGGGACGGCTCTTACTTGGGAGAATTTACGTCAGTGAATTCCATGACCCAGGCTGAATTTTCCTCCCTGTTCAAGAAAAGCCTCAAAAGCCTCCAGGTCACTCGCAGAACAGCTTTAAACATGTTACTGTGGCAGAGCCACCACATGAAGGAAGATCTTTTCTTTGGCCACTCTCAAGTTGCACGACACATTAGAGGGGTTGGAGGAAAATTAGGAGTGCTCTGTGATCCTGAATTATGAGGACAAATAGTCACTATGTGGGATTCCACTGATGTTTCCCTCAGCTGTGATAAAGCAACCCAACTGTTGGCCACAAAACCATCCAGAGACACTCACCTCACCAGCCCTGATGACCTCAGCTGCTCTGTGTCTGGCCACAGACCCTACGCTTTCTCCAGGGAAAGTTCCATGATTAAAAAGCCATGGAAGGGTCCACTTGCAAGGATGCTGCTGAATGGATCTGAATGGAAACCTGGAGGATAGTGATTTATTTCTCTGCGCTGCATCTCCAGGCTCTGCAGACAGTGGTGGGCTCTGCAGAGGAGGGATTCGTTTCCTGTCCTCCGTTCTCCCACCCCCGCCCCAAGAGCACTCACAGCCCTGGAGCTATTCCAGCCTCAGAGGGATTTAGAAAGTTGAAAGCTCAGCAGAGGAAATAATATCACAAATGAAATGGTTTTGAACCATAACAAAATGAGTTTTCCTTGGAAACTGTTTTGTTTCTTTAAATAAAAAACAAAACCTCTCAGACTGCAGAAAAACATGACCCAGAGACTGAGGCAATTTGGGGAGCTTACGCACGCCTTCCCACCTGGTCCCATGCCCTTCTCTCCATTTGTCGGGTCAAATTGAACATTTGTGAGAAGCGGCTTCTTTGACAACTAGACACTCCCCAGAAAATCCTGTGACTTTCTAAGGCCAAGAGATTGAGTTTTCTTCAGGAAGATAGAAAGAAGATAATAGAAAAATGTGAGAAATTCATTCAGTTCCTCCCCCAAACAATTATTCAACCAGTCTGCTGGAGATGTGAAGAGGAATAAGACCCAGTCCCTATCTTCAAGGTGGGAGAAACAGCCATTCAATAAATAATTGTAAATTTTGAGAGTATATATTACACACACATAAAAAACATATAAACAGCCTGGTATGTGTAAAGCATCTTTCTTTGGACTAATGAACATTTGTTGAGTGCTACTATGTGTAAAGAATTCAATATTTCTCACTAAAACCCAATGGAGGCAGAGGTACCATTACTATTCTCTCTTTCTAGATGGAGGAGTTGAGGCAAAAAATGTCTAAGTAACATGCTCAAGGTCACACAGCAAGTAAGAGGTGACACCATGACTAGTACCAGATATGTTTCTATCACCAGTGGATTCATCCTTGGAGTTACATACACACACTTTATTTGCCCCTCCCCACAGACCTGGTAGGTAGGAATAAATGTTCTTGCTTTACTAAATGCTTTACTAAATGATGACATGGAGACAGAGAGATTGAGTAATAACTCACCCACAGTCTCACTCTGTGTAATCACGGGCACTCTAGTAAGTGGCAGAGCCAGGGCTTGACCCCAGGTTTGCTCCCAGCAGTGAGCTCTGGACAGCTGGTCAGGACAGACCCAGACCCAGATGTAGAAAACGCTTTCCATATCAACTAGCACCCAGCACGGTACCTGGCGCTTACTCTCTGTAAGGGTTTGTTGAATAAAATTTAACTTAAGCTCTACTTCAACACTATCATAAATTAAGAAACTGAGACTCAGAGAGGTAGGTGATTTGTTTGGGTTTGCATAGCTAGTAAATGCAATGAACAAAACTGGAATATAAGAAGGCTTTTGCAAGAAGACAAGAGCCTGGTTATTGTAACTGAGGCATGGCAGTATATTTGTATTTATTAAGACAAGCTAAGTTATATTGTGTGTGTGTGTGTGTGTGTGTGTGTATGTGTGTGTTTCTATAGTATCACCAAATCTCAGCGGCTGAAAGGTTCATAAAACAAAGGTTTATTTCTTGTTCATGCTTCAACCCTGTAGGTTGATGGGGGACTCAGCTCAACCTGGGCACTCAGGACCTAGGCTGACAAGGGCTCTGCCATCGTATGATTTCACCATCTCGACAGAAAGCTTTGGAGTTCTCACTGCAGCACGGAAGGAGAGTACGGATAATAGCACACTGGTGCTTAAGTGCTTCCACCAGAATACGACCCCCATCACTTCCCTTAACTTCTCACTGACTAAAACAGGTAAGGTGACCAGTCTTAACTTTTAAGGGGGTGAGCAGTGTAATCCTCCCTTGTGCCTGGAGGGAGCAGAGACCTGGGAGTGCTCATGAGTACTAACGATGTCTTCTTCAGTGGCAAATGGTTAGGTGCTTAGGATCTGGAGTTGGACAGTTAGATCTTTGAATTCCATCTAAGACACTTATTGACTATGTGATCTTGATTTAGTCTCTCTCATCTGTGGATACCTCTTCTGTTAAATGGGGACAATAATAGTAACATGTAAAGCACTTAGCCCAGGGTCTGGCACCATGAAAGCCCTCAATAAGTGTTAGCTACATCTATGAGGTCACAACCACTTGGGAAGTATTACAGTAACATTTGTGTTTTAAATAGTATAGGCCTGGGGGGTAGGTATGAGGGCAACAAGACCAGACACAGGTACATCAGTGAGGAAGCTATTGCAATATTTCAGGCAAGAGATGTTGAGGGTCTACAGCAGGGCAGTGGTTGCAGGGAGAGAGAGAACAGATCTGAGGAAATCAAAAGGTAAAACTGGCAGGATGAACAGCGATTCTGAGCTGTATCTTAAGGTTGCTTGTATTCTTTCCATAGTTGGTGGTCATGAGGAGGAGTGAGCACCATGGCAAAGCCCTAAAGGGGGAGAGACTGTTACAGGAGATGGAAGCAGCGATGGGAGCCCGATGCTACTCCCTCTCCACTCCCACTTAACCTAGGTTACCCAGGGAGTGGCAGAATGAGAAGCCCTGGAGAGGGTGGTAGGGAGGATGGTGCCTCAGGAAGTGTCAGACTTTAGCTTAGGCCACAAGGAAAGAGTACAAGGAATGAGGTTTCCAAGGATGCAAAGGGATGAGAGGAGGGTACCTGTGCTGGTAGGAACCCAGGATGAATAAGACAGTGGCATGAATATGTGTTGATGGATTGGTTTGGAGCCAGTACCCATTGGGCTCTAGACCCCTCCTAGGAGAGCCAGAGCCTGAGGTCTAAGGTCTGAGTGCTGGCAGTGCCATGACCACAGGATCTTGTATAATTTCTCCCAGTGGTCCCAGAATCTTACATAATCACTGTCTGATCAGTGTTTGTTAAGTTGGAAGGGAGACTACCGTTAGGGAAGAGAGAGAGCCTGAAAAGACCTCTTCCCAGCCAGACCTGAGATTGTCCTATCACCAGTGTTAGACTGAGGACATCAGGCAGTAAGTGTCACCAACATCAGAAGCTGGACTATTTTGCAAGTCTATTCTTGTGAATTCCTCTTCAGACATTAAGTGCTGTCACTTTTGTCACTGCCTTTGAGCAGGACAGGGAGTGTCCCTGAGCTGAGGGTTCCCTGGACAGCCTCCATGATATGGAACTAATAGAGTTTCTGTGGATAAACCCTTGGGTGTGAGCGTATGGAAGGCTCTGCCTGTCACCATGTTCCAGAACAGCTCTGACCAGACCCTGCCCACATGTGTGGGTCAGGGGAGGAGAATGAATGGGTCAGCTCAGCTGAGCATCAGTCAGCCTCGTGGGCAGTGCAGAGATAGCCCAGCCTTTCCACTCAGTGGTGGCCCAGTTCCTCTCCATTAGCTCTGCAGATTGCATGTGGCCAGTGGTGGCCCGTGGTCCTCTTTTCAGAGAACTCAGTGCCCTGCAGCACTCTCTTCTCTTGTGTTGGATGGTGTTGGAAGGATAAGGTGAACATACCTAGAAACGTTATCAGTCACACACGGGCTCCTAAATTGCAATCCAAAACCAAGTAAAAATGTTTTTGGATCAACTGTGCCATTGCTCCCCTCCCTCTGTGCAGGTTATAAGGAATCAACTTGCTTTCATCCTTCCTCCCCCAACCTTTATTCTATTTGCTCATTAAAAAAAGCTATTATGGTAAAATATAACATAAAAATTACCATTTAACCATTTTAAGTGTACAGTTAAGTGGCATTAAGCACATTCACATTGTTGTGCAACAGAATCAACTTGGTTTTAACTTGACTGCCAAGGACCCTGGTTTCTATGTTTTTCACATTCCTGCAAATACAAAACTGCATGTAGCAGCTCCTTTGGTCCTCCCTGTGTATGCAAACCATGGGAAGGATGGCACCATGGAAAGTACTCTGAAATGCCATCCTCTGCTTGGTAGGAATTGGGTACTGTTAGATTTCCTAGGCTCTGACATTTTGCCTCTTGATTAAATGCCTCTTCTTGAAATGGATCCCCCACCGTGTGGACCCATATGCCATTCAAGACGTTAAGACCCCTCCCCTCCCTTTATGTGAGAGGATAATCATGCCAAAACTCTTTCATGGTTATAGAAACTGGGAAAACAAAAATAACTCAAAATAACACAATATAACATGTCTATAGTTTAAATTTGTCTAACAAAATTGCAGATTGATATGCCTTAGTTAATATTATCTTTAAAAATTTAAGTTCTCTTGTTGGGAAGCCATCCTATGGGCCTGTGTTTCCTGCTCACTCAGCTTCCTAGTATTGATAGTTCAGCCCAGCGTTGGGATGAAGTAAGAAAAGGGAGAGGAGAGGGTAACATGTGTCAGTTTTGGTGTTCCACTAGGGTGGCTTTGCCAACTGGTATCATTTCCCTGTTGAGATTGGAAGTTGACATCTCAGTGAGCATAAGGTCTTCACACCTTTCCATTGGGCTGTAACAAGGAGGATCACTCTACAAAGACATTCTGTACCCAGGTAGAACTTCCTTTGGGACCTAGAGGTCAGGAAGGTTGGCGATGTGAGGGAAGCTTAATTTAGAGAATCTATTCAGCCATTTGTTCAGAAAATCTTAACTGAGCGCCTACCATTGTGCCAAGTTGTGTGTGAGATGCTGGAGTAACTAAGAAGGATCAGATGATTCCTACCCCGTAACTTCTAGTCCAGGGGGAGGACCCAGTTTCTCTGTGTATGGATGACCTTGCCGACCCAGATGCTGTGCTTCGGTGCAGGGTGACTCCCATGCTCTGGCACCGCACAGCCACGTCTCATCAGAAGATGCTCTGAGCTACCTATCTCTGTACATGGAGAAAGGCCCAGAGCTTTCTGTTTCATTCACATCTTGATCCCAACTTCCTACCCCATCTCTGCATTTACTTGGAACCTGATCTCCTATTGGATCTTCTCTTCAGGCCCAGGCTTGATGTCAGACTCGGGTTCTTTATCTTGATACTCAAGCATTCTCCTGTGGTCATTATTGTTTTATACTCATGTCCTGGATCTCTGCTCTTCTCTGCCCTTGGCCACTTCTTTTTATGACTTAGCCCAGCTCCTTGAACCTCCTCCTTACCTTGATCAGCCTGGCTGGTACCACCTACCTCACCTGGCCCCTTTTCCAGGGGTTAGAAAGCTGCACAACCAATTCTTGAATTACAAATTAGTTTCTCCCTGCTGCCTGGCTGAAGCTGAAACTGCTTTCTTCCTACTCTTAGTAGCTGTGTGCTCAGAGAGTATCATTTTCAGCCCATTTTAGCACAAGTCCAAGGAAAGCATCACAAAAAGAAAAGCAAGTGGTTATATCTGTGTCTGTAGTTACCTATACCTATAGATCTTCTTTGATGTCTTCTTGAAGAAACACAGAAGCACTTTCTTTGCTTTATCTCATTTGGTTTACCTATAAGGCTACTCTACTCCCTATGGGTAATAACCTAGATATAATTGGCAGGCATTTTCCTCCCTACTTAACACCTGCTAACACCCCATACGACTAGTGTCCTGTAGAACACACTTTGGGAAAAACGGAGGCAATTCCAGCTGTCTTTCCAGAGATCCTGTGATTGTTATTAAGGTTTAGATTTTCTGTCAAACAAATCAAGGTAGCACCATACGTAAATCACCAAATGTATATGGGCCAACCAGTCATTGGTGTCAGATGCGTTAAAATTCTCTTTGACTCTTCATGATTACAAATTATCCTCCACGTGACTATCCGAGTGATCTTCTAAAGTAAAAATTGGAGCTTTACAGGCTTACCATTGCCTATGGGACAACATCTAAATTCTGGAGAACAATGTTCAAAACTCATCATGAGTGATTCCTACCTACTTTTCCAGCCTCATCTCTCTCCTGACTCCTATGGACATCTTGGACTCTGTCCAAACCACTTTCCTATGGTTACCCCCTATTCCATTCTTTCCTTTGCATCCCTGCCTTTGCAAATGCCGTTTTCTCTGCCTGGGACTTCCTTCTGTCCTTGTGTGCTCCAAGCCTCAGCTCAAATGTCCCTCCTGTAAAAGTCCCCCCTTGCCTTGGTAGGCAGAGCTAAGAGCTTTCTCTCACCTCACGTTACCATTTATCATATTCATATCTATTCCATTACTTATTCACTAATTGGATCATGCCTGGTTTTCCCACTTGACTGTGAGCTGTCAGAGGGCAAATACTCTTGTCTTATTCATATTTTTATCCTCAGTGTCTAGCACATAGTAAAAACTTAATATGTGTTTGTTGAAAGAATGATGATTAAATGAAAGAACAATAAAAGCAGAGGATGTTACCCCTTGGTTACAGATTTGTAGCCAGTGTTAAATAGTCCTGGAATGAAAGGAAAATGGGCTTAAAATTGCATGGTCACCAGCTGATTTCTTACCAACAAGGAAAAACATTGAACAAATGAAAAACATTGCTGAATGATGTGATCCTTAGGGAATGGTGAAACTATTCAGAGAAAGATATCAGGGAGGCACCTAGTGTTTTCTCATGAAGGACTTTGATTTTCACCCACATCAAATCTTCTCTAGCACCCATAGTTTCTCCTTCTTCTTGCTTCCTTATGCTTTTCAGTAGGTTCAAAAACTCCATGTGAAACAAGAAAATCAAACAAAAACCCTCTACTCATGCTTGAAGTTCTATCTCTAAGATCCATGATAGACCAAATCAGGGTCATCATACGCACATAATTTATTTTGATTTCCTCAAGGCATTGACAATGTAGCTCATGAAAGCCTTGCAGACAGGATGGAAAAGGTGAATTAAGAGTTATTTGACAATCAAGTTTAAAGAAAACTGGTTGTAGATCGGACTTAATCTGGAGTCGGGTCTTGGTGACAAGCCAAGCAGCTCTCTTCCATAGCCTCATCTTCCTGCCAGCTCCCTCTTCTGTGTTCTGTTCTAGCCATGCTGGCCTCTTTTCAACTTCTAGGACCTTCTGGGCTCTCCTCCACCAGACCTTTTGCATAAGGCTATTGTCTCCGCCTGGAAACTTCTTCACTTTCATCCTCACTGGGTTGATCCCACTCATCCCTTACCTCACACATGATTTTCTCCTCCCCAACTAGGTCAAACCCCTCTGTTGTGGTGCTCATGGTCCCACATACTTCTACTTGTAACACTCATCATGGTTGCAGTTTCTTTTATTTGTGGGATATCTTGCTCCTTCACTAGACCATAAGGTGATTTTTCTTTTCCCATGTCTGATTTTTCTCACCAGTTTATCCCAGTTCCATTACAGCCCTTGACTTGGATGAACAAATTTATGAATAAGAAAGCTCAGGTCCAAGTTAAGCAAGTACAAGACTCGCAAGTCTGTGGAAGTCTGCCTGGGGTCTAAAGCTGATAGGAGCAAGCAAATAAACCAAGTGAGGGAGTTAGTGCTCAGACAAAGAGAGTTTGCAATGACTTCCCTGGACTAAGGTCACATTTGTTGATGTTTCTTTAAAAGCTCCAGGTTGGCCTTATCCTTCCTAATAGATGAGAGGATCTGTCAGTATGTTGGATTATGAGATTAAGATTCATATAGAACCCAGCATCAGTGATCATTCAAGTTATTGAGCGTCTCTTATTAGTCTCATGCTCTAACCTCTAGGGGGAGCTCAAGGCTTCCCCCTCCTCTCACAGGGTGCTCACAATAGAAGGGGTGGGGCTCTTAGTGGAAGGAATAATGCAATTATAAATGGAGCTGGACTGAGCAAATGCTCTTATATTCACCCCTTTCCAGTTTGCTCTTGAGTTCTTTCCTCTTCCCTTTTCTTTTTCTCCCCTGCTGTGTTTGCCATCAGGTGGGCTTGTTTGAGTTCACAGAAGTCCTGCTAAGGTCAAAGGTGCTCCTGTTCAGGTTGCCAGGGTGGGAGACATTATAGGGATTTGGAGGCCAAAGCTATAATTAGGAGTAAAGATCAAGCTTTTGCCTGGTGCATTCTTGGTGTCTTTATTCCTTAGGCTCTCATCATGGTGGCAAGCAGCAGGTAGAAGGTATAGCTAACACATCAGTGAGCCAGGCACTGTGCTAGGCTCTGAAATACCACGATGAGTTAGACATAGTTCCTGCCCACAGAGACTTTAAGTCTCACCATTCAGTAAGCCATATGCCTGTGTTTAAGCTAAATAATCATTGGTAAAAATGGGAGATGGAGGAGTCCTGGTCTAATAATAGTAAGAAAACAACAAAACAAAACAAAAAAACCAAGCAGTTATAATTTACCATAAACTTGAAAGGAAAATCTAGAGTGATGTGGGAGCTGAAAATTTTTTGTAATTTTAGGCTCCATTAATAGATATATACTATGTGGATCAAAGGAGTTAATAGTCCCATTGTAATTAGTGCTGGTCAGTCCACATCTGGAGTATTGTGTTTCCTTCTGGACACCACATTTGAAGAGGAACATGGACAAATTAGAGTGTGTCCAGAGAGGGCTGACCAGGATAGTAAGGGGGCTGGAAACCCTTTCATACAGGGATGATTGAAGGACGTGGGAATGTTTAGCCTGGGAAATAAAAGACTTAGGTGGGGGACATAATAGCTATTTTCAAAAATTTGTCATATGGAAAAGGGCATGGGCCAGTTCCATGTGTTATTCCAGAGAACACTTCCTAGGGACAGTACTTGGGTGAATGGGTAGAAATGTTGGGGAAAGATTTTTAACTTAATATGAGGAGAAACTTTCTAGCATCTAGGCTATCCAGCAGTGGACTGTACATCCTCTTTTCTTAGCACTTCGCTTTCTTGTGTCCTTTTCTGCCTCTCCTTGTCAGGGTCAGAACTGGTTTGCATGTTCCCCATTCTTCCCTAACAATCTCAAATCTCTGATCCTTCTTGGTCACCCTAATGGAATGAAGTCCTAGAATTTGCTTCTATGTGAGTGAAACTAGCTCTTGACAACTGACACTCTGCTAAGCACTTTATAGAGGTGATATTGAATGCTTACTGCAAAGGTATGGGGTAGATAAAATTATCAATTTTATATAATTGTCTGTTTTACAGACAGAGAAACAGCTTAGACAACTTGCTCAAAGCCACAAACCTGATGCTATGGACTGAATGGTGTGCCCTAAAATTTATATGTTCAAGCCCTAACCCTCAATGTGACTGTATTCAGAAATGGGGCCTTCAAGGAAGCAATTAAAGTTAAATGAGGTCATAAGGGTGGGTCCTTGACCCAACAGGATTAGTGTCCTTATGAGAGCTTTTCTTCACCCCACTCTCTTTCTGTCTTTCCCACCATGTGAGGATACAGTGAGAAGGCAGTCATCTACAAGCCAGTAAGGGAGCCCTTGGCTGGCACATTGATCTTGGACTTCCCAGCCTCCAGAACTGTGATAAAATACACTTCTGTTGTTAAAGCCAGTCTATGGTATTTTGTTATGGCAGCCTGAACTGGCTAATACAGCCAGTCAGTGGGAAAGCCAGGATTTGAACTCAGGAATTCTGCTTCCATAGACTAGTCCCCTACACACCCTACTATGCTTGCCTCTCCCCTACCTAAATATAAATTCTTAAAAAAATAAACAAAAGAAACCAGGTGGATTAGGAGTCTGGACCAATGTGGACTAATGGAACAGGGTGGTTGTTTTTTTTCTGACGAATAAGGGGCAGAAGTGTAGGGCAGAGATAAACATGTAGCTTTTGTGGGTGTGTCAAGGACAGTGGTGCTCAGTGTGTTCTCCAGGATCTATCACTATTTGCTACCTGAGCTGTGCACAGTGTCTTTGTTCAAAGAAAACAGTACTCAGATCCACCCTGTAGTCCAGATGGTCTGCACATGTCACCAGACTGAGAGCCCTCTTTATTTAGTGGCACAGTTAGGATTCTGATTTAAACATTGCCCTTCTTTTTCTGACACTCTCCCCTCATTCCACTGGGACCTGGGTATTCCACTTTCATCACATCTTTATTGCTTTACCTAGGACAAAGGCTTTTATAATGAATAACAAAATTGAAAAGCTTTTTCCTCCTAAAAGCCTCTATAACTCACCAAATACACCCAAACCACAACCCAATAAAGCCATGATTAAAGTCTATGTAGAATAAATCTCTCAATGAGTAGCGTTTTGAGATATGTTACCGCAAGTCATCCAAACCCTTTGATGTATGTTGGGCCCTCTTGCTCACAGACCTCTGTCCTATCATCACTTTCCCCAGCCATGAATCTTATGCCTGTGTGATTTCTCAGTGGAAAAGGAGTCTTGTCTAATAGGAGGCACAGGGGGAAGGCTTCCTGGAACATGTGGAGAAAAATAAGGAAAATGACCCAAGTGAAAGGTAAATCCAGAAAAAGAAAATCAGCACCAAACGGATAGTTTTCCCAGCTGGAATCCTTGCTTGTACTGAATCCAGAGGCTGCTGGAATAAGACTGATTTAAAGGGAATTTTGCCCACATTTTCGTCTTCTGGCCCTTGTTCTGTGTAGAATCATGTTGTTTAAAAACAAACAAACAAAAAACCAACAACAATAACCAAACAAACTTCAATCTCTGAAACAAAATATTTTCCAGATAAATTTATATTTACCACCTAAAGCTGCAAATCTGTGACACCGAATGATGCCAACCAATGAACTTCACTGAGTTATCTAAATATACAATTTCTGGTATACGCATACAACATTCATTTGATTCTATTGCTTCCAGCAACTATTAATTCAGAGGGAACTAAGTGGCCATCTGTTCTGATGAACTTTAAGTAGCTTGAATTCTTCACAATTGCTTCTAGCAAAGCTTCTCTTAGGGCAATTGAAAGCCTCATTTTTTTGTGTGTGTCCATGATATTTTACTCAAAATCGTGATATTTTTGCTTAATGGATAAAAGAGAGATTGTAATGGCAGCAGCAACTGATGTAGATCCAGAAAGGAGCCGACTAAAGTGAGAAGGAATCGAACTGGTTGTTATTTTTAAATGACATTCTTCAAATATAACAAACTGTGAATAAACTGTATATTGCCCTTTAAGGGTGAGAGCCAGAGGTGGAAACTCCACATATGGCCACCAAGGGATCTGGTTTGAGGTTTTCAAATGCTTCAAGTGACTCCTGACATGGTTTGGCTATGAAATTCACCTACTTAAAGCTGAAGGGAGACAAACTCTGAGACAGGTAAGAGCTACTTGTTTTACACATTTAACTGTGACATTTTTCATTTTTACAGCCATTGCTGAGAGTTATATCAAGTGTTATGTAAATTGTCCCGGGTGCAGTAAAAACAGAAGTTTTAGGACAGTCCACAATGTCTGACGCTGAGGAGAATGACTTTCATCTCTCTGTTATGAAAATGAAGAAACTGAGGGTCAGAGAGGCGAGGAAGCTTGCTCAGATTTATTTTGAGAGGGAAAGACTCTGCATCAGGCCTCCGTTGTGTTGCTTTGCTTGTCACTAACTTTTTCACGAGTAGGATGAGCCTGGTGCTGTGTGGCTGGTGCCTTTCTCTCTTTTGCCTCAACGCCAAATACACCTGCGAGGCCTGACTCTTGCGACCCTGCCTCCGCCCCGGGCTTCTCTTTGGGATGAATTTCCACCTCCTTGAGACTTGGTTGTAGCCCCCATCGCATTCTTCCCAACATGATATAAGTTGGGTCTGCCCCCTTCTGACTTCCCTCTACCAAAGAAGGACAGCAGCACTGACCTTGTGGGACAGCAACGCAGGAGTGTAAGGCAGAGGTTGGATTCCCAGTGGCTGGAGCAGAGCCAGGACTGTTGTACCCAAGGCCAATTTGGACTCTAAGAACCAAAGAGATGAGTCTGGTCAAAGTTCCCAAGGGAGAACTGAGGTCTAGACCAAGGGGAGGCCATGTGTGGTCGATGACCTTGATACTCAAGAGTGTGGTCCCCAGAGCAGTATCATGGGCATCACCTGGGGGCTAGTTAGAAATTCAGGATCTCAGCCTCCTACCCTTTATATATTGAATTAGATCCCCAGGTGACTCAGGTGAACATTAAAATTTGAGAAGCACTTCCCTGGAGAACCCAGGGCAGGATCAGGGTCAGGGGCGTGGGGCCAAGGGTTTAGAACTCAGTAAGGATGAGATGGGAGTGAGAGGAGGTCAGGAATAAGCAAGTAGAGGCCAAGGTGAGGGGGCAGGGTGATTGCTGCCAATACCAGGGGGTATTTGAGCCTGCTATCATGGGCTGTGTGTGTGTGTGGCTATAGATATATCTAGACTAAAAGCTGAAAGAAAGACCAAAATCCTCTATCCAGCCTCCAACTCAGACATAGAGTCCTGGAGGACAGGGGGCCCCATTTACCCTCTGTCTACTCAGGGCCTACCTAGCAAGACACCTGTATGTCATTGATGTGCAGTTGGTCTCTGTTCAACTGAATAAGTCCCCTCAGTCTCTCCTGTCAGTCACACAGCTTGGGTGATTATAGTGGAGAGGTGCCCCGGATTCTGCATTTCCCTCCGGAGTTTCCTGGTGAGATAAAGATATTTTGGTATCTTCTGTAGCAAAAATCACCCTGCTGGATCAGAGAGGAACCAGCATCGGATTCCTTGAGAGTCCAGGCAGTGACCCAGAAGGCCCAGGCTCCCACCTGGGTGGTGACCCATCAACGTGCCAATTCTGCAAAAAGGAAAATAAGCCTGCTGATTCTTGCTATTATCACTGAAAAGTTCCTGCCTAGATGCCAAGTCCAGAGCCTTGCTGTGTACCTGGGAATCGTTACTGCCAGCCTCTGCAGAACCTCAGGAATGAGCTCTGCTTGCAGCAGTCTTCTCCTGGCAAGAGTTAACGCTAGGTGCAGCTGAAAGAATGTGAAGGCTGGAGAGCCAGCTCAGGGGATTGCTGTTGCAATCAGAAGACGGCCCAAGTCCGAGTTCCAGAGTCCTTTGAAGGGATGCCAGCTCGGACACGTGTTTCCAATTATCATATGCAACCTCTAGACAGTGTGCAAGTTGCACTTTCATTATGTCAAAGTGAAAGGAACGGTGAGGGCGAGATGAAGGGGAAAGAGGCTGCCAGGCCGGATGGAGACTGCACTTGGCCATGGCACCAAATGTCAGCCAGGGCGTCGAGCTGGCCTCCAACCCAAGTCTGTACCTGGAGCCAGCAGTGCATGGTGCCCACTCTGGGGACCTCTCTTTTTCCTACTTATTTTGAGTTGTGGAAACCCAGCTGATAAGGCTGGAGGAAGCCCCATATTCACAAGCTGTTTGACCAGCTCTTCGGCATCTGGTTGAATACAAAGACTGTGTGGACAGCATACGGGGACCTTACGTCCACCCACGGGATTTCACACTGTTATTCTCTGAGTTTTCCCAAGGTCTGTGTTTGCAGGAGAAGCTGGTTCCTTTGCCAGTTTGTAGTTCAGAATGAGGTGAGAGCAGAGGGGCGGCTCTTCTTTCTCTCCCATCCAGAGCTGGGCAACCTCGTGTTTGGGTTTTACCTTGTTCGTAGATCTGGAAGAAGTCCCAGCACAAACAATAATTTCACTCAACTTCTTTTTCCAAACAGTTCAGAGCTGTTTCCTTCGGAGAGTCTTCCCCGGTTTACTCTTTCCAACTGATTGCTTCTTATCACTGTGGCCATCGTTCAGAAGGTTTATTTGCACTGATTCGTCTGTTGCTCTGTGTTTTTAAGTCAGTGTGTGGGTGCGTGTGAGTGTGGAACGTACACGTCCTGGCTGCTTCATAGCTCTCGGGGGCTCTCTTTGTGCGTGTATCTGTATATTGTGTCTATATGCGGGCATCGACGTATATATAGCTGTATGTGTATTTACCTAAGTTTTAAACACAATAATTTACTATGTGCCACACACTGGACTAAGTGCCTTTCAACTCAGCAAAGTAGGTGCTATCGTCATCATCCGCATTTTCCGTATAAGAAAACTGAAGTGCAGAGGGTGAAGGTAACTTGTCCGACATCACTCAGCCCAGCTAGTGGTGAGGCCAGGGTTCGACTGTGGTGGTCTGACTGTGCTCTTCATCATGACACCAACCTTGGAAAGCTGCTCGGATGACTCCCAGGCAGTGGCTTCAGGAAAGACCTTGCCTTCAACTCAGACCATTAACCCATGTACTGCTGACACATGGCGGGCACAGATGGGGTGGGGTGGTGGTGGAGAAACAGACGGGAGCTAACTTCCATCTTAATTACCCTGGTTGAATGCCTGCCACAGGCGAGGTCGGGCCAGGTGCTGAGGGGACACAGCTGGAGCACTTCCTTGATTTTTAAGGACTAGGCCTGGCTTGGAGGGATTCTCCTGAGGCCGCTGCTGCGGGAGGGCCTGCCCAGCTTCATCTTGGCCCTGGGGGCCCCTGAGCCATCTCCACAAACCCAGGTGAACTTTGAGAAGGTCAGAGCTTTCCAGTTGCAGACGCAAGTGGATTGGAGCAAAACAGAGCCCACGTGCTTGACACGTGGAAACTCTCAAAAGACAATGGTTTATAAACTTGCCAAGGGCTGGGGAAGTAAACACATCCCAGAGAGCCAGGGAGCAGTTCTCTGGCAGTAATGCGTGCAAACAGAAAGCACAGCCTTCCTTCTCCTTAAGGTGGTCTTGGTTTTAGAACCCAGAGGCTTGCTCAGAGCTAATCCACATGAACTGCCTAGTGCCGTGCTTGTGGAGAGCAAGCTCTTAGTAAATGTTGATGCTCGCTATCAGCATTGCTTGTCACAAAAGGAACCTGTGATACAGCTGTAAAGCTGTCTGTTCAGGGTGAGAGAGTGGCATGGACATATATACACTACCAAATGTAAAATAGATAACTAGTGGGAAGCAGCCGCATAGCACAGGGAGATCAGCTCGGTGCTTTGTGACCACCTAGAGGGGTGGGATGGGGAGGGTGGGAGGGAGGGAGATGCAAGAGGGAAGAGATATGGGAACATATGTATATGTATAACTGATTCACTTTGTTATAAAGCAGAAACTAACACACCATTGTAAAGCAATTATACTTCAATAAAGATGTTTAAAAACAAAAAAAACAAAAAAAAAACAAAAGCTGTCTGTTCACGAAACCTCCTTGCCCTGTTGAAAGCTGTCCACCCCATTCTAACAAACTTTCAGGGTTTCTCAGCCACCTCTACTTTTCAACACTAAAATTTATTATACACTTCTTAGGTGTATATATATATATATATATATATATATATATATATATATATATATATCTACACACATATATATTACTATTATTATCCCCATTTGACAGATGAAAAATTGAAACTCAGAGAAGCAAAGCAACTTGCCTGAGGTCACACAGCCTAAGCAGAAGTACCTTGCTTGTCTGATTCCAAAGCCCATGCTCTTAACCATTACACTAGAACCTCTAGAATCTAGGTGGCCTTCCCGAGCCCAGATTCAAGCAGAATCTGGGCTGAAGAGCTGCTGTTCTTGCTCTTACCCTTTGGGGCCTGGCTGTGCCACACCTGTATTCCATGATGTCCACGAGTCAGAAGATTTCCTTTACCCAATCTATATATCTGCCAACAAACACATATTTAGTGAGTACTAGCGTAACTGTCACTCTCCTACCATTAATTAACAGAGAAATTATTAAGTTCAGAGTAAATTACTTTGCCTTACCTTTGTATAGAACATGACTGTTTACTTTCAAATAGTTGGTTTTGCTTCATGCTCACAACTCTGGGATCTAGGAATGATTATTTTCATTTCACAGCTGCAGGAACTGAGGTCAAAGAGGAGCTTGCCAAAGTTGCACAGATAGGAATGGGGGAGCTGAGCCTAAAAGCTAGCTGACGCCAAGCCCAGTGTTCCGACCATCGCACTGGGCTGCTTCCTCAGCACCAGGGCCCCGGGGGGTTCCCACTGCTCCAGTCAGGCCTGTGAGAGGAAGACCGGGGTCACTGCTGCGTGGGCCCCTGTGCTCTCGATAGCCACGCTTCCACTCAGGTCTGCTTCCCAGCCTCACCGTCCCCTTTCTCCAAGGGGACGAGAACACCCGGCCCTTCCCTGTCCTCTGCGCTCCAGGTCTGGGCGGACCCTCTGCCCCTCATGCAGATTACGCTGAGGGGAAAGCGGTGAGATTTAGGAGGAGCATTCCTGTGTTTCATGGGAATGAAAATAGCCCTTTGGTTGTTGCTGAACAGCTGTATCCCTGCGGTAGGTTTCCCGGTAGGATGGAAGGCAGATGTAGGGCAGGCCGGTCCTGTGGTTGAGGGAGGGGGAAGTCACAGAGCCAGACTTGAAATATACACTAGAATCAGGCACCATATTGCTCTTGTCTCCCAGAACAAGGAGTCTTGCCTCAAGCTGAGGCTAGCACGGGCCTTGCTAGGAGGGCTGGGCTGTGTCAGGCTGTGTACGAGACAGGGTCTGCACTCCTCTCTTGGGCGGGCGTGCTGGAGGGGAGAGGGAGCTGGGCTTTTGGGGACCCCGGGTAAGAAGACCTCAGTGAGGCAAGTGGAGGAAGAGTTTGCGGGATTTGCAGCTGCTGCTCTTCAGCAGAATATAACGGGCAGTTTTGAGCTGTTTTTCCAATGTGTTCGAGTGTCTGGGGCCCTGGTGACCTGGCCGGCCTCTGGGGGGCAGCCTGGGTGGGTCTGGAAGCCAGAGCTCCCCGCTGTGTTGGGGGCAGGGTACAAGCTAGAGAAGCCACCAGCTCCGGATTGTTTTTTGGTTCGTTCTGACTCTGTTCAGCCAAACTGATATTCCCTCACATTGTGTGAAAACTTTGGCTCCCACGCTGGGACTCCGGAGCTTGGCCTAGAGCAAATGTTGCCTTTGGGGCAGGCTGTGGTGTTGGTGGGGAGTGGGGGGACTTGGGGGGGGAGACCTCCTCTTACCCCACCCTCAGCCTCGGTGTTTCCTCAGCGGCTAGAGGCTGCCTTCCCTTTAGGAAGGCGGTGGGGTCCAGGTCACCCCAGTGTCCTGCAGGGCTGGTGGTGATCCTCCAGACTCTCCACGACGGTGTAGCTGCTCGCAAACATAGCCTCCCTTCCCCGCAGAAGCTTCCTGAATGCCTCCCTCAGCAGCCCTCTCTCCCCACATCTAGGACCCAGCAGGCTTGTCCAGCCCTCGGAGAAAGGGACCCCAGGACCTGTCTGTCGGAGGGGCCAGGAAGGCCAAGGCCACTGGCACTGGAGTCCAGGAAAAAGCCACAGACACAGGTCAGTGGGAGGGCTCCCTCCCTGCAGCCTTTATCTGAGCAAGTATCTTAGCACAGAATGTTCTGGTTGGTGTTTCTTGTACATAAATCTTTATTCCAATTGCAGTAGCTTTGATAGGAAAAACAGGGCCCATTTCGTCACACTTTCACCTTAATCAAATGTCTCTCATGCCAAAGCTCTCTATGTTTCTAATTTGCCCTATTTGGATTGGATTTTGGGGCGGCAGGCTGTGGGACAGGGAGAGTTACAGATGAATGAATACCGCCATTTGCTTTTTTTGTCAGAGGGACAATTTGGGCCTGTTCTTACACAAACTAGATAGGCATTTTACCCTGGGGGGGAAGGGGAAGGGTAGGAAAGCAAAATTTCCATCTCAAGCTAAGTGCTCTAAGGGGGAAAATTTTTTGCCTTTGTGGAAAATACAAAAAACAAAACAAAATACAGACAAATAAAAGTTGCAGGGGAAGGTAGCAGCTGGAGAATGGGTAGAGCCCTGCTCCAGGCTGTACCCTGGAGTCCCTGTCATCTCCAGCTATCTCTAAGACACTCCTGATGCAGTCAGTGACAATGAGCACATCCCCCGGCTTCAAAAACAACAAAACAAAACAAAAAGAGGAAACTACCCTGGGTGTTGGATTTCTTGGAAGCCTGGGGACCCTGATGCTGGTGAAGATGACACATCTTCCTCCTCTTTCTGCCCGTGCTCCCTGTCCTCACACCCCTCTCCTCCCCTGTCTCTCTCTCTTGTTTAGTGTCCTCTGTCAGGGAGGAGCAGAGAGTCGTGTTCCCTTCTGGCTTGGCCCACCTCTCCTCCACCCCTTTCCCGCTTACTTGTATTGGTTCTCACTCATCTTTGTCTTTTCTCCCCACACCATCTTCTCTGCAGTTCCCATGACCCCATCCACCTTTGGTCACTTGTGGAAGTCACCCAATTAGGAATTAAAAAGTTTTTTTCAGGCCGGCCTCTGGTTCCTCTGATTCTAGGCCGACGTTGGGGCCATTGGAAGTTGCTGTGGGGCCGTGAATGGGTGACAACAGCGTTGGAGGCCTTCATGTTTTCTTGGGTAATGGAGTCTTTCTGCAGGAAGCCACTGGGGGATAAATTGAGGGCCAGTCATTAGAACTAAGGCGATCTTAACATGAAATCAGATCTACCGTGACAGGCCTCCTGAGATTATTTCGTTACAAATCTTCCAGGGAGCTTTTCAGCAAACAGCAGATCTCCCCCTAAAAAAATGAGCCAGCCTTACGGGTCTTTGGTGCAAGTCTCCTCCTATCTACCTGGTGGGTCCCTGCAGGACCCAGCCTGGGCCCCTCTGAGGTCAGAGGCAGCCCTGTGCCCGGGCGGCGGGGATCTGCCTTCTGGTAAGGCTCCACAGATTTCCCCGAATGAAGCAATCAAGGCTCGGGAATCTGGGCTTGTGGGGTGGGTAATCCAAGGATTAGGTAGCTTTGGCTCTGGAATGCAGAACAAAGTTGCAATCCAGCAGACTTCCCTTCCTAATTACGCCCGGCTTAGGCTAATTTAATCTGAACCCGGTTAGCCTTCCCTGAAGTGTGGCAAGGTTGGCTGGGGGTGCAATGGGAGAGTGAGGGTTACAGGTGGGTCTGAAGGAAAGCCAGGGGGTGCTGTGTAACTTTCTCCCTGCAGCTTCCATCCCAAGGTTTGCAGATGGTCACCCTGGGCAAAATGACTGGAGGGCCGGCACACAGGCTGCTTCCAAAAATTTAATAAATAATGGTTCTTTAAAACTGTATAAACTATAAATTACCATGCAGTCCTTATAATTTAAAATAATTTACAGGTTGAGGTAGGGAGGGGCGCCGGAGAGTGTGGAGGGGGAGCGGGGAGAGGCTGAGGGCCGTCGGCCGGTCAGGCTCTCCTCCCAGCTTTCCTGCTGAGCACACACACGCAGGCCGTGTCGATCCGGATGAACCGCCAGGCAGCCTGCTTGCCATCCATGGTCAGCGCCTTGACGAAGGTGTGGGTCGTGGTACAATATGAGTTCCAGTGCTTCGAGTCGATGCCCCGGCATCCGCTGTCGACGGGATTGGGGTCCCGGCACTTGGTCTCAAAAAAGTACTGTTTGAATACACTGTTGTTGATGTTCACCTCTCCCAACACCATCACCTCCTTGCCCTTGATGTCCGTGGCGGTGGCCTTGTCCCCCACCCACACGCTGACGCTGTCGCACACCGAGAACTCCCCCCGGTGGAAGACAGGGTGGGACGACGACCGCTTGCTCCTGTGAGTCCTGTTGAAGGGGGCGGCCCCGCCGGCCTCCAAGTCCAGATCCTGAGCGTCCGCGGCCACAGGTGGGGGCTGGGTGCTAAACAGCACGCGGGGTGAACGCAGGCGCCGCTTTTTAAAAAGTTTGGGGTCCACGGTGATCTTGCGGGTCTGCCCTGCCACCCTGGCAGCTATCGCGGCTGCCGGGCCGCTGTGGGCTCTGCGGAGGGCTGTGTCAAGGGAGTGCTGAAGGTTAGTCCAGTGGGCTTGGGGGATGGCGTGTCCTGCTGGGACATTGCTCTGGGTGTGCGCTTCTGCCTGGACGCCGATCCAAAGAGCTGTGATCAGAGTGTAGAACAACATGGACATTACGCTGTGCACCTGGAATGAAACACAAATGGGGATTACTCCACGGAGCACTGGGTGTGGGGCAAGGGCAGTTTCTGGGTCCCTCGGAGTTGACCTCCCAAGAGGATGACAAGGAGGTTTCTCCTGGTGGCTGAAAGCAAGGAGACCCTGGAATTGACCATTCAAACTGAGACGCTTCTGAGAGTGAAGGGCGGTGCTACAACAGTTACACTGGGATGACAGGCTTAAACAGGGCTGGCTCCGACAACCTGGGTGTCTGGGCACCCCATCTGCGGGGTGCGCTTTCCCAGGAAGGGACGGAGCCCCTGAAATTCTGCCCTGTGGTGTGGTATGAACTCGGCAGTGCTGGTTACGGAATTCTTTGAGTTCTCTGCCTGCCAGCGAGACAGCCATGGGCAGGCGGTATGTGTGCACCTGTGTGCAACAGGATGGCTGGGGGTGAGTCTGACACCTCTCCCAGTGCTGTCTCCTGCCCAACGGCTTGACTCCCCTGGAAAGGCAGTGGGCAGGGCTGCTGGGGACTTGTCTTGAAGCCTCAACACTGAACACACCCTCTTCAGACAGTAGCACCGGGTCAGCTCTGAGATCAGGTGACTGAAAACCCACGAAGCACCATGTTTGGCAAAAAGAGTGAACATAGCTCTGGGACTATCTTAGCCAGTCCGTCTATTTAGCCACCAGCCATCTATTCGCGTCTATAAACGTGATACTGGTAAAGGGTTTCTCTTGGCGTGAGTGATGTTTTTCAGCTTTTCAAATGCATTCAGTTCTAGTTTCTTATTAGTCTGTGAGTTAGGTTAGGATTTATCATCTCTCTTTCATATGCAAGGAAAGTGATCCACAGAAATTAACTAACAGGCCTACAGCTGCAAACAAAAACTGGACCAGAAATAGAATCCAAACATGACCCCTTACTAAGCCAGTCTACCCTTCCATCCTTCCTTCCTCCCCCACTTTCTCCTTCATTCTTAAGTGTCTCTTTTTAAAAATTATTTGATCTTAAGTGAGAGTAGACCAAATGGCATAAGTCATCTGTCCCCAGAAGGCACTGCCAGCCCCTCTTAAGCATGTGCCAGATGGGGCTCTGCACTGCACTGTACTGCTTCCCCGCCAGCAGCCACCCGCAGGCCAACTAGCTGTGAGACTAGCTCTGTTCTTGAGCTCACTTTTGGCGAGCTTCTGTGCACACCTGTACATGTGTACCAGCCATCACCTCTGGAAAGCTTCCCCAGATCTTCCTGGTAGGGTAAGAGGCATCCCCTAGAGAGGGTGTTAAACTTGCAATTTGATCCCTCTCCATCTCTCTCCCCACAGGTCATTCTGCTCCCTGCCCACTCTTCCAGCCTGGCATGGGTACCACTTCCTCCTTGAGGTCTGCTCAGATCACCCCAGCGAAAAGCCGTCTCTTCCTGTTCTCAACTTCAGAAGTGTGTGTGTGTGTGTGTGTGTGCGTGTGTGTGTGTGTGTGTCTGTGTGTGTTCTCTCCTACTAAATCAGTGTAGTGGAAAGACCTCTGCACTGGATCTGGGGTCAGGAAACCTTGTTTGGATTCCTAGCCCTGATACTTGTTAGCAGAGGAAAGTCACTTAATCCTCCTGAGCCCTCATTTCCTCATTGATAAAAAGCAGGCAATAAACACTATTTCACAGAGTTGTTGTTAGGATTAAATAGGTGCTCACACACCTATTTAATTCTCAGTCATCCCAATGTCCTGCAGTCAAGGACTTTTTTTTCTTCAGTTATATTGCTGCTAATTCACTCTCAAAGCACACTCCATACACATCTTTTCCTAGCACATAGGTTTACCTCTGTCAGGCTTCTTCTCAAGACTAGTATTTGAGCCTGTCTCCCCACTGGCCACAAGGTCACGGAGGGCAGAGCCTGTCTCATCCACCTGCGCACTAGTCACTCCACCCCTTGTCTCCCATGGCGGTTTGTGCATAGCCCTGCTGCCTCTCCGCATGCTGTGGATAATCGTTTACATGTCTGTCTCCCTGAGAGCACTTTGGAAGCGGTGCAGTTTGAATTTACTGGGGCCATGTGCAGTGCCTGGCATGTAGTAGGTCCTCAGACTCTGTAAGGAAAATGAATGAGAGGGTGAATGGGTATGGCCAGAGCACCTCACCTTCTGCCTTCTTTCCAACATGATGCCTGGTTTCTTTTGGACTTTGTGCCTGTGACCACATGCTGCGTTCCTAATCTGTTTTAAAGTGATGCATTCTTCTCTGTAATGTGCTTCTATTCAGCTGGAAATAGACAGCTCTTTGGTGAGATACCAAGAATAAAACCACCAAATTCTTTTCTCTCTGGTTACTTGGAAAATTGTTTGTGTTTGCTCCAATTCTCCAGCCAGCCATGCAGAGGAAGCAGTGAGACACCTGACTTTTCGACCATCACTGGTTGTGCTGGCTAATGGTCTTGCAGATAAGTGTCCAGCTGATTAGTCAACTGGCAGCTAATTCAAGCCCTTTGCTTTTGCTCCTTTCCTTGTTTCATTTCTTTCTGCCTCTCAGTACACATTATCTCTCATCAGGTAGATGAAGGGAGAAGAAATGAAATGGAAATTCATCCCTTTATATCCATGTTAGTAACTCTTAGAATTTGGATAGGGAAATGAAAAAAAGATTAAAATGTAGGGTTTTGATGGTAGTAAGGGACATACTGCTCCCTATTTCCCATTACCAGAGGTTCCCACCTCATTCTGGAGTCCCCTCTTTGGTGAGCTCATCCTCTTCTAAGGAGTCAACTGAAGTTTCTGTGCAGTTGATGCCCATGCCAGGATCTCTGGCCCAACTCCTCTTTTGAAAGCCAGTTCTGAATCCCCAGCTTCCTGATGGGCAACTCCCCATGGATGCTGACATTTTAAATGCAAGTCGTCCAAAACAAAAACCTTTGCTCTCGTAATCCTCACTAGGATCATCATTCTCCCCTTCCTCCTCTCTACTCAACAGAAGCTGCCCCACTGGGGCCACTTGATGATTTATGAATTAGTTCCACAGCTACTATCTCTTGTGAGCATCTCTCCCCATCCTCCTAAACATGTTTCTCTGCATTTCCTTTTTCTGTTACTGGAACCACCATTCCTTCATTCACCAGCTCCAAGCCTCAGCTCATGACTGGACTCTGCTCTTTCCTCTCTGACCTCCATCCAGCCCTTTTTGTCTGCTTCAGTAGCATCTCTTTTTTTTTTTTTTTGTATTTAAAAAAATTTTTACTGGAGTATAGTTGGTTTACAGTGTTGTGTTAGTTTCAGGTGTACAGCAAAGTGAATCAGTTATACATATAGATATATCCACTCTTTTTTTTTTTTTTTTTTTTAGTAGCATCTCTTGAAATATACTTTCTATTCTCACCTCTATGTTCCCGGTTCAGGTCATGGAACAGTCTCCCAGCTGATGTCCTGCACCCTCATCTGTCTTCTTCCAATGCCTACCATCCCTGGCCGCCCCATTTAACTTCTTAAAGAACTGCTCTGATCACATCACCCTGCTCAAAGGATCCAGTGGTGAGTGGTTGTCTAGTATGCCACTAGGTTGCTCAGCCTGGCCGACAGACCCTGCTCTCCTTGTACTCCCTTCACATATTTTGCATTCCAGGCAAACAGAATTCCTCAGAGGCAGTGCCAGCTCTGTGCTTCCCCCCTGTTGCCCTCGGTTCAAAGTCTTTTGTGCCAGGCATTCTTCCCTCTGTCCCTCCCTGTGTCTTTTCTGCTCTCCACCTCGGCTGGTCAGAGTCCTTCCTTTTGGCTTGAGCACCCACCTTAATAGCCGCCTCCACTGGGGAGCTTTTCCTTTTTCCAAAGAGACCAGTTCTCTCCCTTCTCCATCTCTAAAAGCATTTCCTTAATGCTCTTTTATGGCAACGTATTCTCCTCTTATCCTCCCACCTAGAGGGTAAAGTCCCTGGAGGCAGAAACGCATCCTGGCCATCTTTGTCGTGTGCACATGACCTAGCCCTCGCAGGGAGCTCCACCTCTTAAGAGTCAGTGAGTGTGTGAACAAGTCTCCTCCTTCTGTGTCCCTTAATTTCTCCATCTGAGTGGTGATGTTTAAGGTATCTTCCAACTCTGACACTCTTTGGGTTTAAGCAATTATAAAATTTTCTGCTCTGCCTAGAGCTCTGCTTGTTCTACTCAACTGACTACAGAGTTCTTAAAGTCTAATGTGCTGTTCCTCATTGCACTGTCCAGATAACCTGTGGTACCTGGTAGTATTTGATCACAGTGGAGATTTGCATCGTGGAGAGATTGTTTTATTGTTTCATTGAGATTTAAAAATGTTGCAAATATATCTCTCATTTGGGACTTAGAGTAAAAGTGTTTTTTTTTTTTAATTGACTTACTCATAACAGAATGCCCCTATAATCTTTTTTCTTTTAAAAAAAAATCTTTCGTTTAAAAAATCATGAGTGGATAAGAAAGAAAAGAAAATATTAGTGTGTTTTCTATTGTAGTAATTGAAAGCACAAAGCACGGTCTACAAAAGAACATTCTCTCCTTGACGTGAACCAGGGGAGGAGCTTTATTTATTTATTTTTAAAAACAACCTTTGAAGCCTTTCTCCTGAAGAGATGACAGTCCTCACTGCGGCTTCACTAAGCAGAGACCTATGAGCGGAATGATTAGCTGGGGAAGATGCAGTTAGGGGCTCACATGATGGAACATGTTCTGTTTAATGTGTGAATGTTCTGTGTTTGTTCTGCTCCCACCAGAATGGAAGATAAATGACTAAAAGTTGAGGGACCTGTCAGGGGCCTTTTATCCATCCACTCAAGGTCCACCCAGCTTTCTTCACCCTCTCCCAGGCCGAAGGTACGTTCTGTGGCTTTCCAGTGGTTCACACACTCCAGTAATAAGAGAAATTTCCTGCACCAGGTGAATGATTTCACACAGATTCTGGCCTCACCTGAATAGCTGATGAAGCTGCTGGGCAGAGCTAAGCAACTGGTCTACCTCTGTGGCCAGGACAGCTGATGGCGCTGGGGGGCCCGGCGACCGTGCCTTTGGAGGTGCATTGCAGAGGGAGAGAGAGAATTCCTGCCTTCGCGGGAGGAGTGTCTAGAGAGAGCTGTTAGTGATTCTCGGGCTAGAGATTAGATCAGTGAACCAGGGTCACTAAGCGTTAACAAGAGAGGAAATCCTCGTGGCTGAGGAAATCCAGCCTCCTCCTCCTCCTCCATCTCACTCGCCACATTACGAGTGCGGGTCAGGAATCATTTCTTGTTTTACACTTGGCCTCCACTTGCGATGTAAACTGGCTGCTGTCTTCAGACTGGGACTCTGTTGGGTGTTGGGGCCTGCGTGGAGTGAGCTTCCCAGGGAGAAATCCCTGAGGCTGCAGCACAGAAAGGCACTGACAGAATAAAATCCAGCTCCTCTGCAAGCATCTCCCAGGCTGAATTTATTAAGGGGAAGCATGAACTGGAAGGGACGTCAGAGTTGATCAAGTCCAGAGGTTCAGTGCATTAGAGTCACCTGGAGGGCTTGTTAAACCACAGACTGCCGAGCCCACCCCCAGAGTTTCTGATTCAGTAGTTCTGGGCTGGGGCCCGAAAATCTGCATTTCCCACAAGTTGCCAGGTGATACTGATGCTGCTGGTTTGGGGACCACATTTTGAGAACCACTCATCGAGTCCAATCCTTGAACCTTAGAGAAGAGACAAATGGGCCTTGGAGAGGCTCAGCGACCTGGGGTTATGCAGCTAGTGAGTGGCAGGCTCTGCATGTGGGCGCTTGGCATTGCTCAGCCTCAGCTGCTCTAGAGGCGAGAGGCCTGAGGCCACACACGGACTGTAATTGATGGGCCCTGGGCTGCGTTTACTGAACCTCCAACATCAAAATGAAAATTCTGTTCAACAGGTTGTAAGTTTTACCATCCTGAAGCCATAAATCCAGATTCCAGGGAATAGTTGGACACTTAATTGTTTTATATCTTGTTTATCAGGTTTCTAGACATCATGCAGACTTGATCCAAAAGCACTTAAAATGCCCACTATAGAAATATGCAGCCAGAAAGCACTAGCAGGTGCAGGCACCTGTGGATTTATTGTCTACTCCAGGATGGAATGGAAACAGAATCTACTGGTCTGAATTCTTAGAGACACATCTTAAAATGAATGAGGAGAGATCATAATTACATCACGATCAATTTAATTGTCTCATTACCCAGCACAACAAACCTAGCAGGTGGGTCTTATTCTTCCCATTTTACGGAAGAGGAAACAGAGACACAGTAAGAGTAAATAACTTGACCACAGGCAGGAGCCTGGTGGAAGTGGAACTCACCCCTGTCTTCAGACCTGGAGCTCTCCCCACCCTCCACTCCACGGCCACGGGCATGAAGAGTGATCAGGGACCTTTGATCTCATAAGATCACCTGCTCAGACAGACCAGGAGCTGTGTGGAGGGTCTGACGGGCACTGTCTATTTGAGACCCTGTGTTCTGTTCCTTTAGAGGTGCATGGCTCAGACTCTTACCGTGTCCTTGGAAGCCATGGGGCCAGCCTGAGAGCATGGGCGACGTCCTCTCCAGGTGAGCTAGGAGGGCCACATGTGCTGGGTCACTAGGAGCCACCCGGGTCCCTGCTGATTGACAGCTGGCACCGATGCCCCATCCTCAGCCTGGGGCTCATTTCCAGTTGTCCTGGCAGCTCTAGAACTAGGAACCTTGGTGAGACAGATGCCTCTCGGGTGCTTACCTCAGTGTGGCCAGGACAGAAAGCTGCTCCCTCGGAAAAGCTGTTATTGGGCCCAGACGCTGAGCTGAGCTTGGGTCCAGCATGCCATCCAGCCCCTTGGACTGCACGACCCCAGGCCAGGACTCTGTGGGAGGAGAGAGCTGGCATTAGATCGGCTCTTCACCACGTTCTCTAGTAGACGGGTAGCTGTGTCCCAAGCAGGAGGGGAGGGAGGTGCCAACACAACAAACCCTGTTTTCTTTCTTTCTTTCTTATTTTTTAAATTAATTAATTTACTTATTTATTTATTTTGGCTGCATTGGGTCTTTGTTGCTGCGCGCGGGCTTTCTCTAGTTTTGGCGAGCGGGGGCTACTCTTCGTTGCAGTGCGCAGGCTTCTTACTGCGGTGGCTTCTCTTGTTGCGGAGCACAGGCTCTAGGCACGCGGGCTCAGTAGTTGTGGCTCGCGGGCTCTAGAGCGCAGGCTCAGTAGTCGTGGCGCACGGGCTTAGTTGCTCCGCGGCACGTGGGATCTTCCCGGGCCAGGGCTCGAATCCATGTCCCCTGCATTGGCAGGCGGATTCTTAACTACTGTGCCACCAGGGAAGTCCCAAACCCTGTTTTCTTGAGTGTTGGGACTTTGCCAGCATCAGGACCAAAGGAGAAGACAGAGCTCGGCTACCAAAATTGCCAGGGGCCTGAACTTGCACAGACCTGCGGCGGCACCTGCCTCTCACTCTTGTGCCAGAGCTCTTGGTTTCTGCCTGGACACAGTCTATGGCTGATCTTACATGCAGTGTCGGTGCTTCTAGTCCCACATCAGAGTCCGGCTCTAGCAGGCCCCTAATCCAGGATTGAAATGGAATTATTCTGTACATTATACCCACAGATACAGTAGACCCAACTCTGGACCAGCATAACTAAGGTAAATTACTCAGAAGAAAAAGTCCTGACAATTGAGAACACGTTGGTGTTTTGATGAGAATCTAGAACAAGTCATGGTGGCAAAGAAGGCAACCTGACCACTTGATAGATAACAGAGAGCTGTTACAGAACTAGGACGCCAATCTCAGAGTTCAAATTTTAGGAAAGTCACGTTTTACGAATCAGGAGCTAGGGAGCTGATGCAATGAGGAAAAAAATTCTATTCAGTTTTAGGTTGTAGTTCCTAGAAGCAATGGTAGGTGTCTATTCTTTTACTTCTATAAACCTTGTATATGTAGGTGTTTCATTCATTCATTCAACATTTCCTGAGCACGTATTTCTACTATGTGCCAAGTACTATCCTAGGTGCTAGGGACACAGCAGTGAATAAGATCAACAAGGTCTCTGCTCTTGTGGAGTTTATAGTCTTGTGTAAATAAACATCTTCAGATTCTTCACATGCCCTGCAGGTAAGCAGGGTATGATGATAGAGGGTGATAGCAGGGTGTAGTGAGGGGCCATCGTAGACAGGGTGCTCAGTGGAGAGTTCTCCAAGGAAGTGGCCTTCAAGTTGATATCTGAAGGATGAGAAGGAATGGGGGAGAGAGCATCCCAGGCAGAAGGAACAGCAAGTGCAAAGGCTCTGGGGTAGAAACAAGTCAAAGATGCTGAGCATGTAGGGAAGAGACCTAAGAAATGAGTTGGAGAGGTAGAAGGATGTAGGGAGGAACTATGGTTTTACCCTATGGGCCGTGGGAAGGGAGTGGCAGGCTTTAAGCTGGAGGGTTACGTGACATTTTTTGTGAATGAATGAATGAATGGTTATGTCTATTGCAGAACTTGTCATAGGGTGGGGTAGCTCTCCCACCAAAAATGTTGTAGAATGACATCTTTATTCTTCCTGTCTAGATTGTCTTTTCAACTCCCAAGCTCCTTTTCCCATCATGACTCTTCCCAGTGGGGGGCTACCTCCACCCCCCATCTTCCTGCAACACCCCCTCTCATCTTGTGCTATGGAAGCAAATGTCAGTGAAGCCACCATGGCCCCCAGGTCCCTGATCACACAGAGGAGCTGGAGGACAAGGAAGTAGAAAGGGCCTTGAGTGGTTTTCCTGCTGTTAGAAGTCATGAAATTAAGGACTATTAATGAGATGTTACTATTCCTCTTTCTGACCCACTTTACTCAGAATATCATTTTTCCTCTAGAAGTACCAGAAAAACCTTCAGGTACTCAACTGGGGTTTAGGCCTAGAGATGAACACTTACTCAAACACCCTAAAAAAAGTTAGATTCCGTAGCAAAGACCATTTTCAGGCTCCCTCAGGGTTGGATTGAGCACAGGAGAGGGAGGATAGCAGGTTCCCCACAGCAGGAGGTTAGTATTCTAGGGTCTTGTTGCATCACTCATGGGAAGAGGATCTGGTCCACAAACCCTTCAGCTGGGTGTTTGGCCAAACCCGACTGATCACCAGATTGGAATCTACAGAGCTGTGTCCTGGCCCATTTTACTCTCATTTGTGGGTAAGTTGCCAAGTATCTTTAAGCATCTCTGAGGCTTCTCCATAGAATGAGGAACCAGCAGGGATGATAGCTAAGGTCTCCTCCAGCTCTGATCGCCTGTGATTCTACGGGCATTAGTGTTTCCAGCCTGCATCCTTACTGAGTGCTTAAGGAATGCTTTCCTGCCTGTCCAAACACTGGAATTTATTTATTTCATTAATTAAACACTAAACTTGGAGGCGCTGCACCAGCCACTGTGCTAGGTGCTGGGGAAGCGAAGAAGAATGAGACATAGCTCAACTTCCAAGAGCAAGTAAGCTAGAGGTAAGGAAAGCAAACACATGGACAGCATTTAAAGCACAATATGTTAAGTATGATAGATATCTGACATGATATGGAAAACATAGTGGAGGGAGGAGTTTGTTTTATTTGGCCAGATTAGCCAGAGACATATGTGCATAGAGGAAGGAACATTTGAGCAGGGTTCTTAAGGATGAATAGGAGAGCATCAGGGAAAAAGGGAAAGGCATCACAGAGCCCCAGAAGTCCAACATGGCTTAAGAGGGAGTCTTGGGGGAGGGTGAGAAAGGTATGTGATGGGCCTTATACAGCAGCAGGTACTTATGAGCTTGCAGAGCTCACTGCTGTGACCTATCTGCTGACTGTACCTTCCTATGTGACACAAAAAGCCTACACTTTAATCTTTGGGACAATCAGGGAAGTAAGAGTGACTCTCTTTGAAAATATTCTACATATTCCACTGTAAGCCAGGATGGCCTCCAATCCAGCTGATTAGAAGGAGAGAGAAGGTCGATCTAAATCAAAGATTCCACAACTCCTAGGCAGACCTGCCTTCTTGGAGGATCAGCTCTAGACCAACCACAAAGGGTTCCCTGGCCGTATATCTGCAACCTCTGGGCCAAGCCACCTTTGCATGCCAGGGTCCCCTGCCAACCACATCTAGATGCCTGATTGCTATACTTGAGATCCTGTGTCTTTGGCCTTCTCTTGTTCAATGTAGGTACAGGTAGTTTACTACTGGAGAGAGCAATTTCCGGTCCAGAATCCTGAAACACTAAGTGATTTTCATAGATAGTGTTGTTGTTGTTTTTAGTCTTATGCTAGTGAAGGTTGGGGCTCTGAAATTAAATCCGATTTAAATATTACCAATTTCTAATGCAAAGATATTAGGAACAAGCAACCCAAATGCGTATCTATTCTTAAACTCAGGCGGTAATCACTTAGACAGTTTTCACACTTTTATAAAAGCATGGAAATAAATCCCGGCTCATCTCAGGACAGTGTTCTATTCCTTCTTACAGGGCACGAAAGAATGCTATTGAAATCTGGTGTACCCCTTCTAGACCAGGACAATGCTGGCCTGTCCTGGGTCTCAGGCTTTAAAGCAGTATTTCTCAAAGTGAGGTCTACCATAGTACTGGCAATATCTTGGAACTTGTTAGAAATGCAAATTCTTAGGCTCTACCATAGGCCTAGCAATGCTGAGTGAAACCCAGCAATCTGAGTTTTAATCCCTGCAGGTGATTCTTATGCACATCCAGATTTGAGAATCACTGTTTTGGAGGGTCCCATTCTGGTCCCCTTCCAACTGCAACCTCTCCCTTGGGTGAGGGATCCACGGCTGAGAGAGAGTGATAACCCTGGGTCAGCCTACTGCTGTGGGGTGCCTGCTTGACTATAACTTTCCATATCACGATCAACATTATGTCTAGAGCACGCCCCAGCACCCCTGACCAACCAGACTTGAGTCAGCTAGAGCTAAAGCGTCTTCTGAAGACCCCCTGAGGTTAAGTGTGTTTGTATGGCCCTCTCTGTTGACACTTGTCTCAGCCTCCCCTTCACTTGCATATGGTCTCAATGATCTTTTGGTCAATTTCAGAATACAAACTGTGTTTTGTAAAGCTCCCAAGGTGACCCCAGTGAAAAGCCAGGGCTGAGAATCACAGCTGTACAGGAGGAATGGGAAACTTGACACTGGCTTTGATGAGCTAGCAATTAAGAAAAATTATCAAGAAATTAATATATCTCAGAAAATATAAAGTGCAGGTATGATCACATCATAGGCAACAAGAAGGTGTGAGAATATAGCTTGAAGACTCTCGGGGGGATATTGCCCCTGTCTCCCCTTCCTACCTCCCCACCCCTGGCAATTGTCTAGGTATAATTGACATTTGTGAGTTGGAAGGTTTTCTTTTTACTCCTGGCATGCCACTTAAAATGTTCTTTGGTGTTGGAGCTATGGTTAGCTTATTATTAAGTCCAATGATTATTTGCTGACATTTTTAGTACCAAAAACTGGGGGATGCTTGACCAAAAAGACTTCTTGGACCACTCATTCCTCGCAGGTGCCGGGACACAACGGCTAGTCCCAAGAGCAGTTTACACCACATCAAAGATGCTAGAGAAGCTGGCGTGAACTGCAGCCTCCTTCCTCCTAGGTTCCACCTGCTGGAATTCTGTGGGCTGGGAAAAACTCACTAGAAAGGCTGGGCATTAAGAACGTGTTGCTGAGGGCATAATAATAACTGTTGGTGCTGTCGCTGTGGTTTTCACTGCTGTAACTGTTCCCCTTAATTCTCCGCTCTCTCTGTTAGTTCTTTCTCTAAGCCTATACACAAAGAAAATTTGAAATCTTTTACGTTGGAAGTCTGTTTTCCTAATTTTTAGCCTAACCAGACGTTTTCTAGTATGGAATATGACCGTGGGGTTTGCTGACTAGGAGCTTTTTTGGGGGGGAAAAATTCAGTTTTGGCCATTTTGAGATCATTTGATGTGTTTTAACTGTTTAGTGGTTTTGGCACATCCAATAGGAAAATAGTGCATCTGGCAATAAGGACTTAGGAAGACATTAAGGTTCAGCAAAACCGCTATTCTTTTTGAAAGTTTCAATGCTGACAATTCTAAAGTACCTTGCCACTTTTCTCTAAAAGAGAAATGGTCCTGTGGCTCTTTTGGAGATTCTCAGATAAATTACAAACTCTTCCTAGCATTTCCCAGAGAGGCAGCTCAAGGAAGGAATCATCATGGTGTTGACCTTGAGCTTCAGAATCAAAGAGCATTTGCTACGAACGTGCGTGGCCTTCTGGGGTGTGTAGCGGGCCACAATTTGCATGGTATTTACCCGACTGGATTCATGAGCTGTGGATTCATGAGCTGTGCAATGCCAACGCCACGGAGAGGTTTTTGTAATGTGGGTAATTACAACGACACGAATGTGGTAGAAGGTAAGGCATCTAAACACACAGTGGCCTTCCATTATAGAGTTGAGGGCAGTACATTTTTGCAAGAATATGCTAGTAAATAACAGTCCTTGTAGTGTAGCCCATCAGCTTGGTAATACTAATGATATATCTATAATCTACATTTGAGTGCCAAAAACAATCCAATAGTTTCAAACTTTTCTGCAACCCTAAGAAAACATCTCCTCAGTTCCAACTGGCTGATCCTTAAACCACAAGATAAAGATCCATTTCAGTTCTGCATTGGGCCTTTCCTGGCTGTTGTTCCAATACTTGGGACTAAGAGGTATTGGGGGAAAGGGGGACTCTCAGGTTGGTTGGAATCAAAGTTTACATCCAACGATACCAGCGCCTACCGAGGCCCCCAGCCCACTGAAGACCAAGATGACCACCTGGGACAGAATACATGAATGGAAACAAAACATTGCCAGTGAATGCTAACTCAGATCCAAGCTCTTTATTCCATTTGCTTTATAGGATTAAATGTCCTCAGCTCTTCTTGAGCTAGCCATTTCCTCTCAGTGTATGTTATGTTTTCCAAGCAACAGGTCAAGCAGTATTACAACACGTAAGTCTATAATGCAATTCAGATGTAACTTCAGAAATTAAGACAAGCTAAAGATCCATAGCCCTGAAAAAGACCCGGGAAAAATCCTGGCTAAACAGACACACAGTGTTCTAGGGCTTTTAAAAGGCAGGCAGTTCATCCTTCCATTAAAGAGGGATAAGGGACAAGCTGTGGGACTTGAATGTAAAGATCCCGGCAAAAGGCCACCCTTACTCAAAGTGTCCATGAGATGAGGCCATTTCTGTTTGAGCAGCTGGACTTCAATTTTACTGCAAAAACTGCTGCAACCCAACCACCCTGCATCAAAGGAAACATGGATCACAGGTAGCCAGCACCAAAAACATCCTGGGGACACTGAGTCCCAAGGGCACGTCAGATGCCATCCTACTCCACACCCCCCCCTGGAGTGACAACTCCCTCACTCTTCCGTGCTGACATTTTCTGGCTTGTCTGCTGACTTCACACCCAGAAAATGACTCAAGGTATGAAAGAGATAACTTGGCCCAGCTTTGCCCGGGCATGCAGCACATGTGAATCCTAGGTAACCGGAGGATTACCTAGATAAGAGCTGGAAATGAAGAATTTATTTCCCTGTGTGTGTTTGTCAGGGGGCTTTGGGCTGTTTTAGCTACTTCCTGTGTATGGCTTTAACTACCCCAGCCCCAAGTGGGCGCCTACTACACAGATCATATACGCCTGATGGGGAATGTCGGAATGTCAGCGGGCTGGTTAACTGTAATGAGGGGCTATTTGATGGGCATTTTAAAGCTCACTTTAAAGAGTTTCATCTAGCTCCTTCATTACCTCAGGAGGAAAGGTCAGAGGAGATGAAAACCTGCTGTCCTCCTAAAGTCACTTGATTCTCATACAATCATATTTCAGAACATTCTCAAACTTCTAGCGTTTCTTCTTTTAGGCTTTATTTGACCGTGACATCATGAACAAAAGCAAAACCCTACACTGGGAAAATTTACTCCAGAGCTAACAAGGGACCCACAGAGTGCATCGTCTCCAGGGACCCAGAACATTGTGGGTAATTAGAAATTCCAAAGATGAAAACAGACAGTTTGCCCTGCTCCATCACCCCCCGCCCCCCTGACACACACAGAGAAAGAAACCAGGCACTCAGCCACTCAAGAGGTAAGTTTAGACGTTTAAGATTCAAAGAAATAAAAACTATTTATTTTAGTATCTCAGTTGTTATTTTACAGAATTATAGGCTGCTAGAGCTGTAAAGAAAAGGCCACTAGTGACTCTGCACTTCCCTTGATGGCCACATCAAACAAGGCCCTGAGGCCTGGGGCTGGTTGCGTTTTAGCCCCACCACTTATCAGCTGTGTGACCTTTAGCAAGTGACTTAACCTCTCTGTGCCTCAGTGTCTCCTCTCAAAGGTCAGAATAATTATACCTTCTACCTTGAGTTGTTGAGAGGCTTAAATAGAATAAGCATTTAGCCCAGTGGCTGGCATCTACCTGGTGCTACATAAATGTTAGCTATTCTTATTAATCCCGTTAAAGACACTCAGCTATAATCAGGCAGTGGGTTACTGGCAGGCTTGGTGCAGAACAGAAGGCAATGCCTCCTGTCCATCCCATGCCCTGGTCTGGCTGTCTCTGGCAGGAAGAAATCCTCTTTGTGTTACAGTTGTTGTCTGTATCCCAGTCATTTTGGAATGGCTGGCCAGGCACATGCTCAGAGGCCCCGTCTGAGCAAGTGTGGAACACAGTCAGTCGGCAGCTGCAGGATGATTATCTGCAATCATGTGCTGACAAAGATGCTGAGTAACGAACTGAGACATTTGTTTTTGAAATGATGCATTTTCTTCAGCCTTGTCGTAGTCAGGGGCAGGAAGCTACTCTAGCTATGACTAAAACTTGCCAGGCCCTGTACAGTTAATAGCATCTTTGCTTAGGGTAATTGCTGCCTAACAGGGAAAGTGGATCACAAGAAGAATAAAACACGGAGGTATCTTCATGGTCAAGTTTATGCTCAGTTATCCAGGGATTTGGGACAGATTTAGGTATCTGCTGGATCGTTAACTTTTTGAGGTCTTGGGTGTTTTTCTCTCCATGGGGCAGTCGAAGAGGTTAGGCCCTTAATGAATGTTTATTGAACAAAATGGAAAACTCTTCCCACAGCTGCACCAGTTTATTCAAAGTAAATCATTTTTTCATACTATAGTGGTAAATAACAAGTGGTCCCAAGTTATATTCCTGGATAACTGGGTAAGCCCCCCTTTTACTTTGGTGATGTGGTGTTTTATTTAAGAAGGAGAATGCCCCATTGCTGGGCTGACAGGTGCACTGCTGAGGAACCGAGTGTCTTAGCTCTCAGCAGCCCCTCATTCCGACTTCATTACAAGCACTAAAAAACACACAGGTGTTGGGCAAAACAAACTCCTTATTTCCAGCTTGCTTATTTTTCTTGTTCAGAATTTCTTCGGAGAAAGCTATGCTCCAATCCAGCCACTGGTTATGTTGTGCAATCCACTGGGATGGCAATCACCTCATTGTTTAGTTACAACCCATGAAAAGATGAAGCAAAGAAAGAAAAAAGCAGAGCACACACATAGGGAATGAGGGTGGAGGCTGCACGATGATAATGAAAACCATTTGTTAGCATTTCACTCCTTTCTTTGTGAATCAGCCGAGTTCCTGGCACCAGGCCTCTGTCTGTGAAACAGAGCTGCCCTTCCAAGGCCTTCCAGGGGCTCATCCCGCCATATCTGGTCTAGAGTGTCACCCTTTGTCCCCAGGAAGGCGGGTGCTTGACTGGCTGCCCCAGCTCCCTCTGGGCCTGGCTCTGGCCCTCACCTTCTGTCCCAGGGCACCTACCCATCCTGTGTGAATGTGCCCGGCCTCGGTGACCTTTAAGCCCTGCCTGAACCAGATTTGGTGCACTTTGTGTATGCAGGGCTCTCCTCTTTGCCTGCATTGTGTCCACCCGTCTGTGTCCAGGACTTGCAGCCCCAGCTTATTTTTTTAACTATTTCTACTTTTCTTTCTTTCAGCAGACCTGATTTCTCTATTCCCAAAATACAGACTGAAACATTTTTAAGGATAAAAACCAAAAATAAATAAAAATTAAAAAATAAAACATAAAACAAGCAAAAACCTTTCAACAAACCCCCCCGCCCCCAAATTTACAGCCAGTAGAACAGTATATGTCTGCCTAAGCATCTCTGTTTTGCTTGCATTGTCCCCAAGAGAGGAAGCACCTCGAAATGCACATGTTGTAGTTACAGGCAGAGACCAGCACCACATGCTCTGTGCACTTGTGCTCATGAAGTCCTAGTACCTAAGTGCCCCACTGCTCTCTGCCTACTTCTCGAATCTATCACAGCATTTATACAAGTCTCTTATTCAGATCCATAGAGCATGGCAGCATTATCGTCAACCATCACCACCACCACCACTATCTCCACCACCATGCCTGTCATTTCCACCACCTTGGCTGCCTGCATTGCCATGACCACCACTGCCTCCTCCATCCTATCATCACCCATCACCACCACCGGCATCACCACTTCCACCATTTTACCATCACCATTACCACACCCCCACTATCAGTACCACCATCGCCATTACTACCATCACCAGCATCACCACTACCACCACCACTAAAGGATTAAAGAACTTTTTGGAGTCAGGCAGGGAAGTCTGACCAGTGTTCCTCAAGGCCTCCTCTTAGGCTGAGCCAGAAGACGGTCAAGACTGGGGGTCATTTAGTCTCTTCCAAGTAGTTAAGTGAATTGTTTACATTCCATGTAACTCAACTGAGTGGTGAACAGAGCTGGGTCTAGAAATGCAATATTCCTGCTTTCCATCTGTGTATTCCATCATACTATTTTCCAGCACCCATTCTGGAAGTTGTATTTTTTTCTTTCTTTTTCCTGAGTTTTGTTATTGTTGTTAACTTTGTATTTCCAGTAATGTAGATGACATTATCTAGTTTAGATTTGATAAAATGATCTCCAAAGAGGAGTATCTATGACTATTCAAGGACATTATATATAAACACACATATACTTCAAAAGGTAAAGAAGGAATTAGGTACCTCGTCCTCCAAAATGAGGCCGGTTCTTCCATTTGCCCGTGCAATGTTTGAGGATCACTGCACCATTGTTGCCGGCCATCTTTGAGCTTTTCTATTTGTTCATAATCTGAAGACAATCTGACTTTGTGTTTAGGCCCCTGCAGGAGGGAAAGCTCCCCCAGAGCCCTCCCCTCAGCTTCCAGGAGGTACTCCTCAGACTAGTGGGACTTCATGCAGTGACTGGCTCCCACTTGAAAGAGGGGAGTTCCCTGGGAGTTAAAGGCCAGCCCGAGCATGGCTCTCTACTGGCCCCTCTGTGCCAGCCAGAGAAGGGCCGCCAGTGTCCCAGGAGAAGGTTAGCTCCCTGGCGTGCTTCTTCCTTACCCACTTGTTCAGACACTGGAAGTTTGAGTTTAGGCTTGTGGGGCAAAAGGGCGGGGCTGGGATAGAAGTCCCCCAAAGAGCCCCCTTAAGCCCCTCCCTTAGGCTGCCTGAGAGGCGTCAAAAAGGATGGAATTACCTATATTTTAGGTATAAAATTAAATGTGGTATGATATGATGCATTAAAATATGATAAGTACTTCACTAGCATAAACCATGGGTTAAAAGTGAATACAATTACTACCACTAATAATAAATAATAAGTATTGTGTATTATGTGCCAGATACTCTACTAAGGGCTTTCTAGAGATTATCTTTTTAAGTACTTATTAAGAGTACTTATTAAAGCCAGGCCCATAGTACTTAGTTCATTATTTAAGTACTTATTATCTTTTAAAGTACTTATTCTGAGATCAGTATTATCCCCAGTTTGCAGGTAAGGAAACTTCCATTCGGCGTGAAGTGGAGAAGTGCAAGTGCTTAGTGGGTATGTGAAGGACAAGAGCACAGGGCTCCTGCTCTGTGGTCACTCCTTGTCGCTGTTCTCCAGACTGCTCACAAATCTGACTGTTCAAAGGAGCAACAGCTCTGTCCTCTGGGCTTTGTATTGAGGGCTGATTTCTGCTTCTGTGATATGGATAATGCATAGGTGGGATCCTGCATATTTTCTATTCTTGAATTTACCTAATTGCTTTTAAAAATCGAATGGTGATCTCCTATTTATAGAATACCTTGACTTCTCCACTTCTCTGTCATGAGAATTTCCTTGTTTACAACCTTGAGGGAGCCCACAGACACTGAAATGCCCTCCTCGCTGAAATACTCTAACCACCAAGGAACAGATTCTGGATGGACCCACTATTCTGACAGTAATGTAGGTACAGAAGACAGATGCTTAGAATGTGCAGTTGTTTCTTACTGAGCAATTTAGACATGGGAATGTGTCTATTCCATGTACTCTCATACATTTTCTGGATAAGATTTACTCTTAAGTGTGAGACTGAAAAAAACGAAAAACAAAAAAACACAGCAAGACAGGCACTCCTCACTCTGGGCTGGGTTGTGATTCTCTGTTGGTTGGCTTTTTGGGTGTGAAGACCAAGCCAGAGACTGATGGAGCCAAGCGGAGTCTGTTAAATATTTCCATTCATGGACATGCAATAGAAAACCATCTCATACATTTACAGGAAAACATCACATATAATATCTTTGTTGTGCTTAATCAGAACCAGAGTAAAATTCCAGTCACCAAGAATAGAAACTTACCCTAATGATTTCATTTTTAGTCCAAAATATACAGTGTTTTCTCTGCCTGCTCTGTTTGTCACTTTCTAAAACAAGAAATTACCAAGCTATGACTTTGGTTTGAGGGATGGGGGAAAGCAGTAAATACTGAACAGAAATAAAGGGAGATCGAAAGACAAGGGTCCTTGGTGGATGAGCATCCAGAAGTGGATTCAGTTTGTGGATTGTTGACTTTATTTCCCAGAACTGTGTGACTTACTCAGTGTTCAACTGTCCGTCCAGGCTTCAGGCTCTCAGCAGTGAGTACTTCATATATGTATAATAGGAGTGAATCAAAGGCAAAGAAGAGGTTGAGTGAGTTACCACCAGTGGTTTGTGTGTGCATGTATGTGTGTGTGTTGGTTTTTTTTTTTTTTTAAGGAAGACATGGTTGTTTTCACTGTTAGTAAATGAAATGGTCTTTTCCAAGAAGACTGAGAATCTCATGCTATGAAAAACAGATAGGACACCTAGGCAGAAGAGAAGCACTTCCTTCTGATTTGCCACATTGAATTACATTGAACTGAGTAAATGGTTTAATATTAGGAATCATGCTGCTCTGTGTGCAGCAGATTAATGGTTTTTATTTTAAGCTCTGGGGTGAAAATCTGGCAGCTTCTTTAGCCCACCAGCCTACAGCCTTCAGAAACTCTCTTTGAAAGAGACATGATTGCTGTCTTCTAACGTCTCAAGAATCGTGTGAGCAGGAAGAGTGCAAATCATAAGAAGGCTCTTCACCAGCGAGCAATAGCTGTCACCTACAGGCTGACAGTGACACTTTGGCAGACGCACCAGAAGGGCAGACATTGGCCATGAGTTATGCGGCTTGGCCCCGTCCGCACTGGGCACCATGGGGGATCTGTGTAATGCTGGCACTGAGGATGGCCCTGGCTCTGGTGCAGGATCTGCAGCTTTCAGTTAGGGGCCAGCCTGGGGCTGGGTCCAGGTCAGGGACAGGGAGAAACGCCTTTCTCATTTCCCATCAGCTTGGAGCTTGAAGAGTGTTTGTGGCATGAATGAATGAGTTCTGAACAGATGGAATCAGACCAGCCCAATGCCTGCAGGCACTGGGACAAACTCAGTGAGCTGGGGTTCGCCCTGCCCTTAGGAAATCTGATGTCATCATAGAGGGAAACTGAAGACAGGGAATGAGAAAGATGGAACTATAGTAAGAAGCACTTGAGAGAGGAGGAGAGTGGGGGGAGGGGAAGTACAAGGGCAGTAAAAGAGAGGAGAGAGAGGGCAAGAAAATGACGGAGGGCAGTGGGCAAAGTGAAAGAAGGTGAAGAGGAGGACCCAAAGGGCAAAGCAAGGAGAGGGGAACCAGAGGGAGAAGGAAATGGAAGAAAGGCACACAGATTGAGAGAAGACTTTGAAGATGGCCTTGGCCTCAGCTCCAGTGAGGGGGAAGAAATCCCCACACAAATCACAAACAGACGCACGCTTCAGCCTGTGCTGGTGAGATGTGATCCCTAGATTTCCCTGGAGAAATAGCCCAAGCAAAAGGCAATCAGAGCCGTTTATAATTAGCAACTTCCCCCAAAGAACCCAGATTTCACTGAACTGTCCTCTGGTGACCGTACAAGATAATTCTGATGATGTTTCAATTAACAGTCAATGAGAATATGATTTTTGCTGGAAAAATTCCAAATTTGAGCCCAAACCCAATGGTAGCATTGCCTTGGCAGAACGACACAGAGATCTTGTTCCGTAGGTTAGGGTAAGGCCATATCCTAGGGTACACAGCGACTTCAACACAGAAGTCCTTCATCACAGAGCCGCCATGCTGGGTGTGCCAGACCGGCCCTTAAAATAAATGTGATTGAGTGACCTCACAACTATCAGAGTTAGAGAAAATGCCTTGGAAGAGAAACTGTGAGTGAAAAGGACTAAAGGACAACATCAGGGGAATTGGGGCTTCCCACTGATGCATAGATCCAGCTGGACTTGGTTATAGTGTAAACTTTGTTTAATCAAATCCTCTGTCATTAATAAAACCCCTAACCCAATCCAAACACAGATAAATGATGATGTACTTGGATTTCACATTGGGCTCGCATCGCTGCTTCACCAGGTGCCATCCATAAATCTGGGATGCAAGCTGCTGGGGCTGGAGCTGCAGAGAGGCTGTCTTGGAGGTGTGCTTCCGTCACTCCGTTCGTGGCACTGCCATTCCCTTGTTACTGCTGCTCAGCCAGTCAGTGAAGGAGCTGAGGGAAACCACGGGCTCTGCCCAAGACCCACGATCCTTCTCTTCTCAGTGAGGCAAACGTTAAAGGCAAACCAGGAGGGTGGGGCATCTGGAAACCACCCCATAATAAAAATGGATGAAGTAGGGATGTCACAAATTCAGGAAAGCTTCCACAGGGAGGGGAGAAGAGCTGCCCTCCATCGTTCCAGGAGACGCAACTGGGACAAAAGCACAGAAACGGAAGAGAAGCGGGTCCTACCTCAACACTAGGTTGCCAACGATATCCAGCAAAGGGAAACGGCTGCCTGCTGAGGTAGAATTCCCTGTCACGAGCCATGTTCAATTCAGGCTGAATAAATATAATAGCCTCTCATTATAAGAGTATTAAACTTGTGTAAATTATCAGCAATTAGAACAAATAAAAGGAGGGAGGGAGAAAAGGAGGGAAGAAGGAAGGAAGGAAAGGAGAGAGAGAAAATGAATAACAATGTAAATAGTGAGAGTGAGTCTTTCTGTAATCCCACCAAACCGGCACAGGAGGTGGAGATACAATTCTTCCATCAGTGTCAGTTCCCATCCACCTCTCCTTCTGTAAGCCTAGGCAGATTTGGTCTCAAAGATTCGTCTGTTTTAAACAATATGGCCTCTTTGCAAGCCAGCGACATCCGGGGCCCCACTGAAGAAAGAGCTGTCTGTTCCCATACTGGAGGAAAAACCAGCTGGTTAAACTTATTGAGAGGCATTGTTATACTTCAGCATGGAGACTTCCTAAGGGGTTTTTGAAGGTAAATTTGGCTATACTTCACTGCTCTCTTATACACTGACTTTAGAACACAGCCCTGCTGGAGGGCAGGTAGATAGTCTTTAGCAGAAGGTGGGTGAGGTGGAGGAGTCCACAGGAGTCCTGAAGAGACCATGGTAGCCCCCAGCCATTTCTTTGCACTTTCACAAGACCCCTTGCTATGCTGACTAGACTGTCTTAGTTGAGGCTAGTACCATATATAGCTGCTCATTTAGTAAGCCTAATCTTGGTAATATTAAAATAAAACAAGTTTTAGATAGATGCAGATATTAAAGATGGACACAGGGAAAAAAGACTGAAGGGAAACACAGCAAATGTTAGCAGTAGTCAAGTTAAAGGATTATGGGTGAGTGAGTTTTATTCTTTTTTGTGGCATGGGGGATCTTAGTTCCCGGAGCAGGGATCGAACCCAGGCCCCCCTGCAATGGAAGCGTGGTGTTTTAACCACTGGACCGCCAGGGAAGTCCCATGTTTTATTCTTTATACTTTTCTGTATTTTCTAAATATTTTGCAATGAGCCACAAAGAGCTTTTACAATCAGAATAACATATTTTAAAACAATTTGACAGTTGTATATTTAAAACTGTAGAAATGTCCATAGATTTCACCTATTAATCCCACTTTTGAGACTTTATCCCACAAAAATAATCCTAAGAAGGAAAAAGCTATACTCATGACTTTTTTCCCCTAAATTATTTATAATTGCAAAATCAGAAGCCAAGGTTCTTCAATAGTGGGATAGTTCATTAGTTACCTGGCAGAAAATCTTTTTCTAGAACTTCTGTGTAGTCATTAAATATGAAAATTGTGAAGGCAGTAAGAACAAGGAGAAATGCTTGTAATCTAGTGTGGAATGGCAGCGGGGGGACGGGTTAGGGAAGACCGTGTACGAGATCATTGCAGCCAAGGGAAATCACACATGCACAGGAACCAGGCCTGGAAGTAAATATCTAAAATGAAAACAGTTGTATTGCGTGTTAGAACTTTGGGTATCTCCTTCCCTTCTCCCCCATTTTCCAAATGGTTCATAATGTCATTATAATGCCTTTATAATGAAAATAAGGTCCATAAACCTTTCCATATGTTCTTTCTGTAAACCCTTCTGGTTTCAGGTGATACCAGATTTGTTTCTGTGTTCGTGTTCCCCTCAAGGTGCCGAGCCTGGGCTTCTGCATTCTGCAGTGGAGCAGTCGGTGTTCCTGACTAAGCCACCAGGTTTCTTTTTTGACTTTGGGTGGCTGCAGGTGGGAGACATGCCCAGTCTGTGAGCAGCCTCCTTGTTTACTCAAGCTACAGTTTTATTGCATTGAACACAGAATAATAAACTGATGAATGGTTTCTATGTCTGTGGACACACTCTCTATGCTTGGAAGTTCTTGGACACGTATGCAAATGGTTGGGAACTCGGATTCTCCTTCATCTATTGTTGACTTAGGCGGTTCTGTTCCCCCAAAGCTCACATAAGGTTTGGATATAATGGCAGCTCCTGATTACCTGTTCTATGGAAGGAAAAAATTGGAAACAAACCACCAAGCTATTTGTAGGGCATATCATTTGGTTGTGTTCACCCCAGGCTTTGGGGAAGGGGGTTGGGGGGAAGAGGGGTAGGAGGATTGGGGGGAGGAGAAGGAGGGGGGTAGCACTAACATTGAACACATGCCTGCCCCTCTCCAGGAATAACACTAGAGGCGTATTAGTGTGTGGCTCACTTGCACGTCCCAGACAGACAAGGGAACTGAGACTCTGAGAGGTTGGGTAATTTGTCCCAGGCCACACAGTCTAGAAAAACGGAATTATCTAGTTCTAAAGCACAGTAAGCATTGATTTCCATGCTCTGGGCACATACTAACAGATATCCACAAAATGAAAAAAAAAAAAAAAGTCTGGAACTGAATTTAATCACCAGGGGTTCTTTTGTAGTCAGCGGTTCTCAAGCAAGGGTGATTGTGACCCCCCCAACCCCACCCCAGGAGATATTTGGCAACATCTGGAGACATTTTTGGCGTCACAATGGAGTGGGAAATTGCTACTGGCATCTCACAGGTAAAGGCCATGGATGTTGCTAAACATCCCATAGTGTTTGGGACCACCTACCACAATGAAGAATCATCTGGGCTGACACGTTAATAGTGTTGAGGTTGAGAAAACTTGCTCTATCATAATAGAACCCAATGTAACTTATCCCCACTACATTCACTTCCTTATTCACTTATGAAATTAAGTTACTGTGCTTCTGAACAATTCTCAAATATATAAAGCATCTGAGGTGCTGTCTTCTTACTGATCCTGTGATGAGGAACCACTCAGCATACGTAAATCAAATAAATATGCATCTAGATGACAGTGCCAATTTCAAATCTGAAATTTATGAAGGGAGTTTACGGTGAAATTGCCAGCAAGAAATTAACAACTCCCCTAGTGTTACCAATTGTGGCTAACCCTAATCTGTATTAAATTCTACAATGAATAGCTAAACATTCTTCTGAGTCTCAGGATTCCCACATGTAAAGTCAGAAACTTGGCTGTTCTCTGATAACAAGGTCAATCACTAAGATTTAACACTTAAGCTATGTCTATAAGCAGAGTAAATTGCTTTGGTTTGCTGTGCCTTGCCTATTTGGAGGGCCAGCACACATTAATTTTGTTACTTCTATGGCATCAAGACAGCCCCTGGATAACTAGAGCTAATGAATTATTCAATACTTTTGTGGTTCACCATAATTTTGCAGGCATAGGATTGTACCGATATTTGAGAAAGACTCTTAGAAACTCTGCAAAACTAAAAAGGACTCAGGGATCATCTAGTTTAGTCTTTAATCAATCAAGTAGTATTCCCTGGATGACCTACTATGTGTCCAATTCCATGCTCAGTATCAGAGAGAATACTAGACAAGCATAAAGCACGAGCTTAGCCCTCAAGTAATAAACAGTACAGGGGAGGAGATGAGACAAGAGCACAGGAAATATTTAGTGAATAACTTGGGTTCTAAATTGTGTTGTACGGACTGTTAACAACGACGGGGTTCAGAGAAGCCTCAATCACATGGAATTGTTGATATTTGTTCACGTGTTTACCTCTCCCATTACACTGACAGCTACCAAGAGTGCAGGGACCTTGACACTTTCTTCTTTGTGTCTGTCTTGGTGTCTAGACAGAGCCTGGTCTGTAGAAGCCAACAAATTAATGTGCATTTAATAAGTGAATGAATGATCTCAATAGGAAGTGGACCTTGATCTTGGCCTTGAAATCACAGGAATGTCTAAATCAGTGTTTCCCACCCCTGGGATGTCAAAAGAGATTTGATAAAACAAGGGTTCCATGGTCAAATGCATTTGGGAATTGTTGTGTTAGAAACAGCTTTCTTTAATCAGAGCTTTCCATATGCTAGTATGCATTGGGAATCTCTAGAAGGATTCACTTATCTGAGGTCAAACTTATTTGATCATGGAAACATTTTTTACTGAAGATTTGTTGACGTCAATTTGAATCAATACATTAAGAAATTCACTTTGAGACTAGTTAGTTTAAATTATCCAAAGAAAATCGTTTCTTGGATTGATCAGTGCTTCGAACACAGTATAATGGAGCCCATAAAATTGTGATTTGGGGATTTTCAAGAGAGAGGAAAAAAGAAGTCCTGTCCCTCTAAGCCAAGCTGTGTGAAGGAAAGACCAGAATACATTTTATGCTGTCCTTGAGCAGTTCTCATAAGTGGCCTCTTTGCCTCTCTGGTTTAGAATGTCCTGCTTTGGCTTGATGTAATGGCTTAAGCCTTGGATGGACATTTTTAAAAATTTTGGATGAGTCTTCTCTTAATATTCCCAGTGGGCTTGTACTTTTCTTTTTTTTAATGTCTTTTGCCCTGAACTGCTCAACTGGGCTTGATAAATTCTCAGCAGACTGCTGGCCCCAGAGCCCTAGATGATCTGGGACAGCTGCTGTTTGTTTTTTGTAAATCTGCACTTGCTTTGATTTTGGTGGGTTTCCTTACATAGTTTCCAATTATAAGGATCACTTATGGGCACCAATCCACTAAAAAGGTAAAAGCAAAAATGCCTAATATGTTGTTTCTTTACCTTATTAAAAGTTTCTTTTTTTTTAACTTTAATATATCTTTCAAATGTACAGTTGTTTTTCCTTTTCTAATCAACTTTTGAAACAAGTCTTCCAGATCCCAAAGGGTTTTTATTAAAAGACAAAGCAGTTTAAAAATAATTGATGGTGAACTGGGGAGTTGAGTAATATTCTATTGCCATTGGGAGAAAATACAAGCAGACAGTGACACATTTTGTGAATTATTTCTGTTTAAACATCTGAGCCTGAGGTTACAGTTGAAGGCAGAGTTAAATCCATTTCTGCAAGTAGCTTTGCTTTTAAGATAAATTTGTAAAATGATTCCTAGTACATTGTGTCATGTTCTAGCCCAGCGTATAGCCTTGAATTTTGTACCTGGATTCCTCCAAAGGAGAGGGTTGTTGGGAATGGGCCTCATTATAGTACATCCTCATCTGTATCAGGGCTTGGGAGCATGGGTCCAGAGGATGCCACTGCAGAAAGACCCTGGGTCATGCCACAAACAAATGGATGCAATTCCCAAGTTGAGGAGCAAAGTTGTCAAGTCCTGTCGAAGTGTAGCAGGATCAGACAGGAGCAAAAATCCTGGTGTGTCTGACGCACCAAGGTTTGTGTACATGGTTCTGTGGAGGATATATGGTATACCCTTCCCCTCTAAGACAGACCCTTGACCCTGGTGGCTCTGGGCCAGTCAGTCCTCTGGTCACATTTGCTTCTGTTGCTTTTCCCAGAGCTCGGCTTGGGCTGCTCGCTCTGCTGTGACTGCACCTCTGTTTTCTCCAGCACACAAAGCTCCATTTGTGCCGCTCCTTCGCCCCAGAGTTGCTGCCTAAGTTCTAAAGAAACACTGGGACCATCTCTCAGAAAAATTAACAAACCCTTTGGGCACAGTGCCCCTTATAGATGACATGAACTGGATTTAAGTCACATAATTTGTGGCTAGTGCTTAGCAGTTGTTCAGTTTAAGTCAACACACATGTGATAAGCTCCTGTTCCATGCAGGTACACCATGCTGGGGATTGCAGGAATTACAGAGGGGAATAGGACTGGTCTAGTTGGAGTAACGAGATAAGTACACAAACGGCTAAACTGAAACACAGAATGACAGCATATTGTTAATTCACTTGTTTAGCAAATACACAGAGACCCTACTACCTGCCAAGGCCCTATTTTAGATATGGGGATACAGTAGTGGACAAGGTGAAAAAGTTCCCTGCTTTAAGGGACCTTAAATTCTAGTGGATATGGACAGAAAATAAAGGACAAATAACCAACAAAATGTCAGTTGGTGATAACTGCTAGAAAAAACAAAGCATGATAAGGGTTTGGGAATTACAAATTGGGGACGTGCTAGTTTGTGACAGGAAGGTCTTTCCGATGAGGTGACGTTTACAGAGATCTGAATAAAGTGTGGCAGAGAGCTATGCAGAAATGTGGGAGAAACATTCTAGGCAGAGAGAATGGCCAGTGTAAAGGTCCTGAGGCAGGAACGTGTTCAGCTGAAGAGAGCAAACATTCCCTCGCGGCTGGGGCAGAGTGATCCCTGGGGAGAGTGGCAGAAGATGAGATCTGAGAGGCGGCTGGGACAGCTCTTTTAGGGCATTATGGACCTTGGTGAGGGCTTCGGACTTTATTCTGAAGGAGAGAGGAAGCCATTAGAAGGCTTTGGGCAGGAAAGTGACCTGATCTGATATATTCTAAAAGGAGCACTCTGGCTGAGCTTGCACAGTGGGGACCAAGAGTAGAAGCAGGAAAATCAGTGAGGCGGTTCCTGTAATAATCCGGCAAGAGGTGGTAATGGTCAGGGCTAGCATGGCAGTGGGAAGACGCTGTGAGTGGGATCTATTGAAGGAACAGAGTGAACGGGATTCCCGAATGGATGGTGGTATGGAGGAGTGAGGAAGAGGAGACTCAAGAATGCCTCCAAGGTTTTAGCATCCAGCAGGATGGAGCTGTGATTTCCTGTGATAGAGAACACCGGGGAAGGAGCAGATTTCAAGGGCAGAATCAAGAGTTTGGTATGGACATGGTAAATCTGAGATCCCTATTGGACAAGAGTGCAAGTAAGCGGCTAATATGGAAATCTGGAGTTAAAGGAGAGAGGTCAAGAGCTGTAAATGTAAATTTTGGAAATCCTGAGATTTGGAGTTTGTCTGGGATAAGGAGCCCAGAGAACTAACTCACTGAGGTTTATTACGTGATTCAATTTCTGACCTTCATTTTTCTGTAGATGAAATTAAACAAGTCTTCCTGCTCTGAGACCCCCTCCCCCTTGTCCCCTTCTTTGCCTTCCCTCGTCAGTCTCTGGAAGCTTCTCAAAAGCAGTCACTCTGTCTTATTTAGCTTCCTATCCTTTATACTGTCCAGCATACACCTGGCATATCAGAGGCTGCAAACTTGCTGTTGAGTTGCATTGAGCAAACCATTTATCAAATACCTGCTATACATCCAGGGCTATGCTACGTGCTGGGTGATATTATGAGTAGTATAGGGCACCAGTAGGGAGTCAGTATCCTTACACATCAACCACTAGAGAAACCAAGAAGCCATCTGTCAGAGTGAAAATAGATGCACAAACAGTCAGGGGCCTAGGGTCTGGTCTGGTCTTTGTTACTCAGTGACATCCGGTAAGTCATCACACATCTGGGCTCAGTCTCCTCATCTGTAAAATGGTCTGGACCAATTATCTCTAAGACTCCTTTCAGTCCTAAATTTCTGCCTCACCAAATTATGCATTATTTGTAGGAGTAACTGGGACAAGATCTAAGACCTGATGGAGGCTGGAAGACTTGAGTTGGGCCCTAGATATTTGTTTCACACTCATGTATCTCAGATAAATTCATAAAAGAAAACAGTTGATATCTCCTCATTGCCTACATATTTTTTTTTTTTTTGCAAATCTTGGTGTCATCTTTAAAAGAAAATTACATATATATATATATATATATGGCTAATGATAGCTAAAATTTATCAAATATCTTACATGTGCCAGCTATTGTGGTAAATACTTTAAATGGATTATCTCACTTAATGCTCATAATAGCTCTATGAGTAGAGTTGTTTGTTTTTGTACAGAGGAGGAAACCAGAGTATATATATTTGCTTAGGTAAATCTCAAAAATCAAACAACCAAACAACAAACTCACTCTAACAATGTTTTACTCAGATTACGTAATTTTAACCTAGAAAATCTCAAAGAGAGCCAATACAATTTTGATTAAACTTTTAAATCTTAGAGCAACTGAAATAGTTTATTAACTAACTAGCATTTTAAGATGTATTTTTCTCAAATGACATTGCATATTAAGAGAAAAGATTTCCCCATAACCTCAGGATTTGTTTGTAACAAGTGGAATATTATTTGGGGATTGAGTGTAATTTTCTCGAACAAGTATGCACAATTCCCGATATGCCATCATGCTTTTTATTCCAGTCCCACTACTCAGAGATAACCAATGTTAACATTTTGGTCACATCCTGCAGCATTGTCTTTGGTACTCAAATTTTCATACCACTTTAGCTATCTAGAAGTACTTTAGTTTGACATGGGCCTGGCCCCTCGGAGTGTGTAATGGAGGAGGGAAGGCCTTTCTCTTGCCCAGTTGGTAAAAATGGAGTCTTGCACAGGGGTGAGGAGGTGGAGTCATGGCTCTTGTAATTTTCCAATGTGATGGCGCTTGCGTGGAGCCATCATGTGTTTGCAGGGCAGCTCTGAGGGCTGGGCATCTGATTTCAATAAGCCCGGAGAGCAACTTCATCCCACAGTGCATTAACAGGCAGACACATCTGCTCTGTCTCCACACTCCGCAAGCCAACAGAAAGTTGCTCTTGTGGAGCCTGTGGTCCAGCTTGACAACCGAAGAGAGTAGTTGCTGTTGGAGCCTGTCCAATCCCTGTGGAGGTCAAGTTTTGACCCAGAGCCTTTCAGAGCTTAGAAGCCAGGCTGGTATTGTTCTTTATCGTTAGTCGTGTTGTCTCAATTAGAAACAAAAAAATCTATGAAGTCTGGATGCAGACTTCTCAAGTCTGGAATTCCTCCCACATATGGAAAACAAGACTCACTCAAGGAAACAATGCCACTGTGTTTGTCACCCACATACTTTGGGATCTGACCACAGAGAATAATTTGCACTTTATCCGAGCTCTCTTCACCTGGGACTGATAAAGAGATTCCACTGAGCAGAGCTGCAGTCAGGAGACCCCAGTCAAGTGACTATGTGCAGCAAAGTAAACGTTTGGCTCTCACTGTCGAACTGGAATCCCATCCCTGCCTCTGGCAGGAGTCCCGTGTCACTGAAATGTTTGGGTAATTATTGGCAATAAGATGTTTTATTTAACAATATTTAGACAATGCACATGATAACATAAACTCGTTAGTTATTTCAATGTTAATAAAGAAAATATCCCTTGATCTTCAGACCGTGTGGCTTTCGGTGGAGTAAACAGATAACCCTGTGCTGCTCTAGGAGATGGTAAGCAGGCAGCATCAGTCTTCACCTTTCCCTACCACAAAGGCTGCCCCTCCCCTGGCCCCACGGTACACGACTTCCCCCTTCTCTGGGCTTCCCATCCTCTCTCGTGGCCTCTCTTCCAGGACCCAGGGGGGCTTCCCAGGGGCAGGCTGCAGCCAGATCCTGTGGAGCCTTTGTGTGAATCAGTGGAAGGTGCCCTTCCATCAGCAGAGCTCCCACTCACCCCCTCGGCCGGATACCCGATACAGGGCACAACCTGCACAACTGCCGTGGAGAATGGGGACCGCCCACAGTCCCTCTACGGATGGCTGGACAGGGCTGTCCTCTGGACTGCCTCACTGACTCACGGGATCTGGGCCAGGACCCTGGAATTACGGCGCATTGCCAGAAGGGTCAGTAGGTACCCTTGGACTCCAAGGCACTGTCAGCAGAGGAACAGGGAGGGGATGTAGCTTCTCCGCACAGCAGCCGGGGGCTGTCTCCACATCCACCCGCCTCTCGTCTGCATTACTGTGGGCAGCTCACCTGTGCCAACCTCCTTTGGCACATCTTCTGTGACCTCCAGCCACCCTCTCTCTTTCGTCATCTCCTCTGTGCTCTAAATACAGAGCACCTACACACAGCAACCGCTGCGGCATCACCATGTCCAACCACCCTGGCGGCCCACCTGCTGGTCTCCCCACCACATCCCCTTTGGGCAGCCTCTGTCCCTCAGCGCATCCACTGCCACCCTGCGTGTGCAGTTTGATAATCCGAGAATCTAATTCAAGAGTAGGTGTTAGTAATGCTGCCCTGATCACTTTGGGTTTTGCTTTTAAGGGAAGCCATCTGGAGACTCAACAGTCCACCTAAGGGGTGGTGCCCAGAGTGCGCTATGGGCAGATAACGTTGGGTGGCTTCACAGGACCCCCTAAATTATTCCCTGCATACCCATGCCTGGCTCTAACTGAAAATCCTGGCTGGGAGGCTTGCTGGTTGGTGTCACCCAGCTTTTAAATCTGATTAGAGGTTAAGCTAGTAAATGGTTGAGTTTCCATAGCACAGCGGGTGCCTTCCCCAGGGTGAGCCAAGTGTGAGTATCACGGGCTCCCATCCGGGAGCTGGGAGGTGATCAGAGGGAATCATCTAGAGTGTCCAGCTTCTCTTCCCAACCAGACCCCATGGCTGGTCTTTTCCTCCAAGATTCTCCATCTCACAGCCCTGCTGACTGCCTCATCTGCGCCTGCACCATCATCCAGAGCCCATATTCTGTGTGCACAGCAGACACCACACAGACACACAGAAACACACACACACACACACACACACACACACACACAGGTGCACACACGCCCTGGAAACAAAGGTACTTCCACTGTGAAGCACCACCTCTGCTATGTCCACCTGCTTTGCTTCCTGTCAGTCTTTGTAAGAACTCAAAACTCACTCTTTCTTTTGGCAAATCCCTTTAGAAAACTGGGAGGACAGGGAGGGTGCAAGGATAGTAGAATCAGTTGTTTTTAAAACTTGACCAAATCATATATATTGTGAACTCTGACCTGTGCTCACCTGGTGTTTCCCGTGCCTAGAAACAGACTGGCAAAAACAGTAGTGGTGCCATCTCCTAATCTCGTGCCCTCGGCTGGGCTTTCAGCCCCTGGTTCTTGTGCCCCGAGCAGCCCTAGTTATATTAAGGAAGAACAATGTCAGCCTAGCAGCCTCAGCCAGGCCCCGAATTCCTGAGGGGTCAAAGCCTGACTGGAGATCTGCCTGACCAAATGTCTCATAGAGGTGGTTGATAAATATCATTAGATGGCCAGGGGGTGACGAAGACCACAAGAACGGGCTCTTTCTTAGAAGCCAGATGGCCCAGGGTGTGACATAAACAGGCCCAAGGTGACAGTGCCTTTCTGGGAATAGACTCTTGGAAGAGTCTCTGCAGGAAGGGGACAGGCATTTGGCTTAAAGGGCAGCGTCTGTGCTGTCCACAGCAGGAAGCAGGTGGAACGTAGTTGGAGCCCATGGTGTGTTGGTAAAGACGGTTCTCCAAAGTGGGAGGGACCTTGATCTGTAGCATCTGCTGCTTTCTGGGGTGTAAATACTCCCACCGTGGCCAATTTCAAGCTACCAGCGTGACCTCACTGAGTGCGGAGCTGGGAAGAGAAGCTCGCGGTGGAGCAGATGAGAGCCTGTCCGAGCCCGCTCCAGCACACCACTGTCGGAAATATCTTCCTGGGTGAGGAAGGGAGGCTTCCCTTTATCTGGGGAGCATCTCTCCTTCTCCTCCTGCCTACCTTTCCGCTCTCAAATGAATCATGCCTTCCTCCAGGAACCATCCCTGCCCCCCTAGGACCCCCTCTCCAACGGCATGTGGATCTCTCACATGGAGCACTTCTCAGAGTGGAAACCGCCCATGCCTTTGTGTGATTCTTGCCACTGTCTTCCCAACTAGTCCTTTATCCCTGTGAGGGAGGAACTTTGTACGTTTTTGTCCACCTTGTATCAAGGGCGCCTGGCACGGCTCCTGGCACAAAATTGGTGCTTGTGAAATAGCTGATGAAAGAGTGAAAAAAAGAAACGACCTGAGACCTGAGCTGGGCTTCGTTGATAACCCTGATTTTAGACAAGGCACTTCACCGGCTACCCTTTTGGATTTTTGTCCTTCTTTTTCAAAATTTATATCTATATCTCTATATAAAGACTGAATGATTTCGCATGATTCTTTCAATGCTAAGATTCTATGGATATTTGAGTCAGGAAGGTAATGCAATTTTTGACTGCTTGCAGCTGCTTCAGCAATGTCTTCACTTTTTCGTGTGGGGTGTGTGGGTGTATGTATGTCTGTATATGTGCGTGTGGTTATAAGTGCCTGTGCGTGTGTGTGCGTATGTGCATGTGTATGTGTGGTGTGGAGGGTAGACAGGGCAGACGGCGGAAACATGAGGAAGGGGGGAAGAAAATCTCATAATGAAATGTTTTCATTTCCTTTTCATGTCCAAGGCCACTGCGTCATAGAAGAATCCATCTGACAGCCAGCCCTGTGGTATTAGATTCATCCCAGTGATTCTTTTTCCCAAAAGGCTAAAGGCTTCATTGGAATTAAAATGAAGTAAGAACTGCCAGTCAGCTCCTAAGTCCCTTGTGGGCAGGTCCAAGTCTTAAATGTCCTTATATCCTGCTAAAGCCCAGAACAGTGCAGTGAGAAGCCAGTGACACCTGCTGAATAGTTAGCTTTAAGACAGACCTCACCTTGGCAGTAGGAGTTAGTCCTAATCACCAGTTTTGTTGGAACCAAAATATTCCTCCATTTTTATAGGTTTACTTAGGAACACATGGGCAGAAACATCCTCAGAACATTTTATAAATTTTGGTAGCTTTGATCACAAATCAGGCAACCTACAATTTACTTCTCCTTGAGTCCAAGGAAGCTAGAGGACCCTTCTCTCTGGGATTGCTTTTCTGTCCCAGTCCAGCACTTTCTGGCAAGACCAATGGCAAAAGCTAAGTTCTGGGCCCCTTTTCCTTTTACCTATTGCTGCATAAATTCATTTCAAGGGCCATGGTTCCCTTGCTTTTGTGACCATCCCAGGAAGGAGAGGTGAGAGCCAAGTGAGACCACCACCAAACCCCTTGTAAGAAAGGAAAGGAACTGTCCCCTGTCTGTGCGTAGCATGACATTGCCTTTCCACATGACAAAGCCACATGGAGGCAGCAAGGAGTAGATCCCAGAAATCTG